>NC_090927.1:216850153-217484436 GCF_040938575.1 Ambystoma mexicanum | reverse complement strand
ATCATACAATGGTTTAGTGAACGAATGCAGGTTTGCACCAACAATTATTATTGTCACAGTGTTCATCAAATAATAATCTAATCTATTTTATCCAACAGCATAATAAAAGGGCCAGATGTATGTTTGTCCTCTTTGTTTGTCTGGTGCAGTTATCGCCTGTGGTCACCGCTAGAGGGAGCTGCTGCCTTAGGATATCTAGAGACAATGCCAATTCACATCGCTTCGCCTGTTGTCACGGCTAGAGGGAGCTATTGCCTTAAGATATATATTGGTCCTACTGTGTCAATGAAAACCTGCACGTGGCCCATGTACGTTGGCTTTCACACTAGTATGAACTATATCACCTAATGCCTAATAACAGCGCAATGCACATTTTCTTCATATTCTGGACTCCAACTCTTTAGATGAGGAGAATTAACATAAGCAATTATTTGCTTATTCCTGCATACAATCACATGTAAATGTAGTGAGGATACAGTTTTCTGCCAGTGACAAACTGGCTGTTCTCCCCGCTCAGACATGCGCAGGCTGATACCAAGTTGCAGGCACAAAGCCCAATTACTTACTTGAATAATGCTGCACCAGTTCTGGGAGGGTGGGGAATGTAAGTCGGGGTGAAATGTAATACCCTCCGCTGTCGAGGGCACGGATCTGATAGTGTTTGACGCCGCTGCCCTGGGACGTGGTGGCATCTACGACGGACAGTGACAGGGCTCCTGTAAGAGAAGCACAGGGAAAAACAGAAATGGCAGGTTACAGAAGGAACCCCAGGGTTTTCTAAGGGCTTTATTATAAGCATAGTGGAAACAGTAAACACACACAGCATAGCTCAGGGGATAAGACCTCGCCTCAAACAAACATGGGGTCAGCCAGTGCTTTAAGTGGGATTAGAAATTGGGAGGGGGCTATGCTCGCCTAAGGTTGGGGGGGTGCTGGTAATAGAAGTAGAGCTGACGCGCACTGGCATTATTACCTTTGATGCACCCAGCCCCTCCGGTTAAACAAAAGAAGGGGCTGGGTGCACCAAAGGTCTGACACCAGTGTGCACGAGCTCACACACAGCAGGCAGACCTTTCATCCAAGGAGCTGGTGGTAGGCAACGCTTTAACCACCAGCTCCTTGAATGAAAGGTCTGCCTGCTGCTGAAGTCTCTGTAAACAGGAGGAGGGCTAGACTGGCCAGCAATCCTTTTGTTTTCGAGTTAAGTCAACTAGCATCATGAAGCCCCTTTGCTTCATCCTGCGTGATGACTATTTACTCGGAAACGAAAGGCGAGCTGGCCAGTACAGCCCTCCTCCTGTTTCTGAGAACAGAGGCATCATGCAGCCTGTGTAGCCGAAGTGTTGCACGGGTACACAGGCTGCTTGCAGGTGTCAGTACTTCCGAAGTGCTGGCACCCGCAGGCAGCCTGTGTAACTGCAGCACTTCGGCTATACAGGCCGCCTGATGGAGGTGTCGTTGTGGCTGGGGCTAGTCTGGAGAGTGCCCCATCAGGGCCCCGCTCAGGAGCCCTTTTTGGAGACTGCCAGGGCTAGGCCCCGGCTAGCCCCAGCCAGCTTAAAGCCCTCGGGTCAGCAGGTCCGACCAACTATAGGCCAATTATAACAGACCCATTTCTCTTTCAAATCCTTGACAGAGCCGCCTGTCTCCAAATCCAATCATTTCTGGAGATCAACATCCTTCTAGGCACCCAACATTCTGGTTTCAGGCCAAGACATGGAACTGAGTCGGCCCTTATCGATCTCAAGAACCAATTGGACGGCCGAAAAGACAAAGGTGAAATCTCCATCCTCTTATTATGAGACCTCTCCACCGCATTTGATTTGGTTGACATAAAGTCATATGTAACCACCTCAAATCAGCTGCCAACTTCTCCAAAGAGGCCTCCACATGGATAAAGTCCTTCTTAGAAAACAGAATCATAAGGGTCTTCTTGCCCTCCTCATCAGCGGACCCAGTACCCATCACATGTGGTGTACCACAGGGGTCATGCATCTCCCCCACTTTGTATAATATATTTACAAAGCCTCTCTTTGACATACTTGACAATCTGGGTGTATCATACACTAATTACGCTGACGACACTCAGATCCTCATCCCTATTCAAGGAGACTCGAGAAAGATGTAGGACTCATCAATAGAATCTACCAAATTATACAAACCTGGATGGCCACCCACAGTTTATGTCTTAATGATGATAAGATTGAACTCCTAATCATAGGCTCCCCAGAAAGACTGAGCAAACTCCCTCACCAATACAATTCCATCACTATCGACGGTATCAAGATTAAAGTAGCTAAGGAAGTAAAAACCTTAGGTTTTTACCTGGATTTGGCACTCAACCTCAACAAGCAAGTAAATGTCACAGGCAATGAAACCAGCTACACGTGTAAACTGATTTATGCTTGTAAATCATTTCTGACCACTGATAGCTGCATTACGACTGCACGAGCACTAATCCTATCTAATTTGGATTACTGCAATGCATTCTATTTGGGCACTAGTAATCACAACATGAACAAACTCCAAACCCTCCAAAACAATGCTCTAAGAAATGCCTTAGCCTTCCCGAAAAGGACAGCATATCTCCAATCATAGATGATCCACCAACTGGCTAGCCATTAAAGACAGAATTAAGCTGAAAACACTAAACCTGACATACAAATGCCTCAATAACAAAGCACCAGCCTACTTGACTGAAGGATTCACCAAACACACATATGATCGGCCTATTAGAAAGGCTTAGTCTAATAGTATTAGAATCCCCAACTTCAAACTTACAAAAACAGGAGGATCCAGCTTCCCAGTCCTGGCAGCACAACTCTGGAACTCAATACCAGACTCCTTAAGAGCTTCATCCTCCCTCCCTTCCTTCAAGACCAATATTAAATAATGGTTGCACGCTAGTGACCACTGAAGTCCTCACCCATGAACGGTATAAATGTATATTGCTGTACCTCTTCCTGCACATTTTATATGCCTGTAAATTGTAAAGTGTTCTCTGTATATTGTTGGCTACTCTTCTTTTGATCTTTCTCCAATGTACCTGTAACCTAAATTCCTGCAAGCGCCCAGATGCCTGACGGCCCGGTGCGCTCTATAAATAAATAAACAATACAATACATAAGGAATGCAACTCACAGAAAAGTGCATGCACACGCCAACGGTTCTTGAATCCCAGTAACCCGCACACCCCCCTAGACCTCCACTAGGCTTTTCATCTTTGAATTGAAGGCAGTGGCAAGGACTGGGAACACCAGGTTAAAAAGGGTTTTTACTTAGTTAGGACAACTGCTATGGGACGGCACAGAAGGTACTTTGTGCTGCTTATTCTGAGGAAAAAAATAGGGCTTCAGAACATACTAGCCAGCACACAATAGGAAAATCGATTTTAGAATATGGGCAAATAAAAAGGGGATGCAATTGTAAATCGGTTATCAAAATACAGTAGGGGAAGAGGAATAGACCAGGAAAAACGTTTTTTAAAAGGTTACGCGAAATTTGCAGTGAAAAGAAAATGCAAATGACACTCGTTTTTCTAAGGCTGCAAATGACAGGCACGCTCCAGGCAATGAGAAAGGATGCAATTGGAAATTCGGTTTTCAGTTAAATGACAGAGGTACATAACAGGTAGGCCCTGGGCAAGGAATAGCACACAATAGGGAACTCGGTTTGGGTTCAAAATGACAAATGCAAATAAAAATGTGTTTCGTAGGACACCATTTACACATAGACAAATACATTTTTCTGCTTCACAATGAAATTAATTCTTTGGGGAAACACTTTAAAACTTATTATGACTCACAAGACACTGGGAAGGGAGAGTTAGTTTTGAATTCCAACTGTCCCAATTCCGTGAAATAAATGTGGGAATTAATTGATTTGGCTGTTCCATCGGCATCTGTGGATGCACGGCGGGTGACATCTTGACAGAGCCCTTACTTGAAGATTCTCTGCGCTCCTGTGCCCTTAATTTAAAATTAGCTTTACCCCCATGCCCCTGTTTTCACCTCTTCCGCTCCTCGCTCCCTCCCCACATCCGCTTCCTGGTTCCCCTGCCTCCCGCCTCCCATCCCGCCCACCTGGCCATGATTGGTCAGACATCTGGTCCTAACAGGCCCTCCTAGGGCAGCCCTCTGCCCGGCCAGCCCTGCAGCTAAGGGCCCAAGGCAAAGGTGACTCGTAGAGAGGCGGCTCCAGATATTCCCAACAGCTTTGAGAGTGCCTAATAGCGTCACTGTGGTAAAGTTGAATTAGAAGGTATTCCCAACATCATTGAGTGTGCCCTAATAGGGTCACTGTGTTAAAGTTCAATTTGAAGGTATTTCCAACATCATTAAGTGTGCCTAATAGCATCACTGTGGAATAGTTGAATTTAGAAAGTGTGCCTAATAGCGCCACCCTGCCAAAGTTTGAACTTAGAAAGTATACCTAATAGCGTCTATGTGGTATAGTTGAATTTAGAAAGTGTGCCTAATAGCGTCACTGTAGTATAATTGAATTTAGAAAGTGTGCCTAATAGCGTCACTGTGTTATAGTAGAATCTAGAAAGTGTGCCTAATAGCGTCACTGTGCCAAAGTTTGAACTTACAAACTGTGCCTAATATAGTAACTGTGGTATAGATGAATTTAGAAAGTGTGCCTAATTAGTGTCACTGTGCTAAAGTTTGAATCTAGAAAGTGTACCTAATAGCGTCACTGTGCCAAAAGCTTGAACTTAAGAAAGTGTGCCTAATAGTGTAAATGTGGTATAGTTGAATTCAGAGCGTGTGCTTGATTAGCGTCACTGTGCTAGGGTTGAATCTAGAAAGTGTGCCTAATAGCGTCACTGTGCCAAAGTTTTAACTTAGAAAGTATGCCTAATAGCGTAATTGTGGTATAGTTGAATCTGGAAAGTGTGCCTAATAACGTCACTGTGCTGAGGTTGAATCTAGAAAGTGTGCCTAATAGTATCACTGTGGTATAGTTGAATCTAGAAAGTGTGCCTAATAGTGCCACTGTAGTATAGTTGAATTTAGAAAGTGTGCCTAATATCATCACTGTGCTAAAGCTTAGTGGATGGAGTGGATACATCTCTGTATATCTCTGTATCTCCTATTTATGCTATATATGCAATGTACCTGTATCCCCATGTTATCTGTATCACATGTTTACCCTATCCATCCTGTCGCTTTATCTATGTATGCCGCTGTGTACCACCCCCTGTCCTGCTCTTGTGCCTGGTCGCAGGCACTTGACTGATAACCACCATATCACACTACTGCACTTACTCTATTCTATACACCATCATTCAACTAGAACACAGCTAAGCTATGACACATTCAGCCTAGCTGTTCTCATACTAACATGACCCCACAAACACCTCATCATCATAATAAAACACAGCTAGCTGAGCACATACAGGCTAGCTTAGGCGTCTCCTCAGGCCTAACACAGCCAGAAGTCAGTCTGGGTGTCCACCCTCCAGACTGAACACTTCCAACTGATTTCCTCAGCACCAAACCTACTATTAAAAAGCGGTTATCATGCAACAACCACACCAGCTGCACACATATCCCGTGCGCCCACGCACCATACGACACTCTCTCTCTTTACTGACTTGAACTGCGGTTCCCGAGAGCATTCAACCTACCAAAGCTTTGAGGTCATACCAATGATACATAAGGCGCTATATAAATGCCAAGTAACATAACATAACATAATGAGCAACACAATATACTAGGGTTCTAGACAAGCAACAGAGGATTCTTCCCTGGGAAAGTGACTGAAATGCACAGACATGCAAAGGATTCTTCAACAAGAAAACAACTTAAATATACGAGCACACAAAGGGCTTTCAAGTGGGAGAGTTACTACAATGCACAGACAAGTAAAATCTTTTTCAATAAGAAAATGACTGAATTACACAAACAAATAAGATAGGGGATTTTTCCATGGGGGAATCTCTATGGCAATGCTATGGAAGATAGGTCTTATTTAATCTAATGCTGGTGATGTCTCTATACGTACAAGAGGGGGCTGCATGAGGTACCAGGAAGCATCACGGCATCACTGCTGGAACAATGAAGGGGTCAGTCAAGGCTTCTGTCTGTCCTGCAAAAGAGTCCCACTCTAGCTACTCCAGCTTCTGGCTTCACTGCAAAATGTAGGCCTCACTCTGCAAGTATGGTCCCAGATTTTGGTCAGCTGCACACCTCAAGATTTGGTGGAGAAAGTCCTCATTTGAGGTGGAGTAGCCTATTTATAAGGCAAATGACATCAATGATGTGTCATCTTTCTCGCAGAATGGATTGGACAGTGTTCAGAGGTTCCCATCTATCTGTGGGCCGATAGGTCCAGAGAATAGGGGAGGGTGTTGAGAAGCCATGGGAGAAAACCCAATACATCATCTAATTAGGACAGGGGGCTGAGTCTGGTTTTTAAACAAGGAAATCTCACAATATGACAAATGCCCTTTCTCATCAAATTTGGGCACATATGCCAGCATTTTCTCATGCTATATTTTTCAGGGAATCACATAAACGTTGTTTGATGTCTGTGCGACCGATTGGTGTGAAGCTACAGTATCCTCTTGTTTACGCCAGAACTAGATTAATGAAAAATACGGCATTCAGTGGCCAGAATATGGATAACATCTTACACATTCTCTCAAATTTCTATCATTGTCACATTTATGCAGAGATCACAATCAAGTTTTTCCTCATAACTTTTGGTATGTTGGTGTCACCAAAATCATTTTTGGCTCCGCAGATGCGGCTTGCGGACAGCTTTTCAGAAATCTGAATATGAATAGTGTGCAATCAATATTGCCAAAGTTATCCCATAAACAGGATATCTCCTATTCTGTTTGATGGTTGTGAAACCCCTCCTTAATTGCGGCCCCCTCCCTTGGAAGAGATCTGGTTTTGGCTCTGACGTCGAGAGGGAGGCTTTTATTTACATTAGCCCAGAGCTTCAAGGGCTGATGGCCAGATTTATGACAGCCTAAGTGGTTTTATTCATAAAACCTGGGGAGCAGGAGAATTCCTCATCCCCTCCCCCTGACGACGGAACTTTGAAAAGCTAGTTTCACCTTTGGGGAACCTGAGGCAGGGGAAATGAAACTAAGACTTCGACTTTTCACCCCACTGCAAGCATTTTACTTTTACCCAACTTTAGCAAATGCGTGCAATCTGAACAGGTACACCCTTGCAAAAGTACTTTCCTGCAAACAGTGATCACAGAAGAGCAACATAAATATATATATATAAAGCCTTCAGCTGTGCATTTGAATGCTTAAAGTGTTAATTTTAAAGGCACAATTGCAATGTCAATGGGGAAAGTTCCAGCCGTGAAACCTTTCATTCTGTTGCAATTTCACATTTCCTTGTAGATTCGTGTAACTTAATGGGTTCTTCTGTGATGGGCTCCTTATGAACATAACTCCAGTTCCTTTACTACATTTTTGCACATCTTTTGAGGAGCATATATTTAACTAGAAGGGGAAAATGAATGATACATGCAATTATTTCTTTTCACCCTAAACAGCTCCATTCTGTTGTGCAGGCTTGCACAAAATCTTGCCACTTTCATTGACATGCTGGATACTGCCATTTGTGACAATATGGTTCCAGGTTTTCCAGAACTTTTGCAAAAGATTTCTCATGTCATTGCCTCACGTAAGGCAATGAACATTTTTAGGCCTAACCAATTTCTGATGCCTAACTTTACTCCTTTTCGCTAAGAAATGTGCAGGGCCTTACTTGCAGGTTGATTCAAAGCAGGCCTTTCAATTTGGGGAGCCCTCATGCTGACTCCGGCCTTTAATTATGGAATTCAGGGCAGTTCCCCCCACAATTGCTAATAATGAATAATGGTTATACTATGTTGTCAGTGTGTTGTCTCCAGTCCATGTGCTAACAGATATATTCATCTTCCACCACATGGTTCATGCCATGTTCAGTTACACCCTTGACCTGTTTGAAAAAATCCTGCAATGTGACTGCTTTGCCACTGTTATTGTGGTATGTATGCTGCTACTGATCGAGGCATTAGCGTTGTAGCGACTTCTGCAGCTACTGAGGTGTGTGAGAGGGTGGGGGCTGAGGTACGGTGTCTACTGGGTTCCCTCTAATGATCATCTGGACCTGCCATGTCTCCCACAACTTGTGGGAGTCTCCAGCAAAGGCTGCCGGCAGGGGTGTTGCTAGGTCTGGAAAAGATCTGGGGCTACGCTAATATTGGGAATATCGGTACTGTGGGCTAGCAGGTATTTTGGTTGTAGCCCCTGAACTTCTATCCGGAGCTACAACCAAAACCCCTGCTAGCAACGCTTGTGCGTTTTGTTATCCCGCACAATTCCGCACGTGGGTGGTCTCTCAGAGTCAACTGTCCCAGAGGTGCAGAGGCACTCCTATTTCTGTGATGCTGTGTCTTAACCAAACTGTGTGCAGCTGCAAGACAGCTGAATTGAGCCATTCCGGGGTGCCCCAGACATGAGGCAACACATCCTGCTCCCTGCTGCTTCAGTACAAGTGTAATAATGACCTTAGGTCCCTCAAACAACTTTAGTTAGCCTATTTTTGTTAAGGAACTCTGCAATGAGCTGAATGCTTCTAACATCACCCCCACCACAGTCTATTTGATCAACTGGCTGTTTATTTCCCTAGATAAATAGATGCAATTAGAACCCGGCTAACCGGTCTATATTCAAACAACTCCTCAGAACAACTTTTGGAGGAGCATAAACCTCCCCCTAACATCACATTGGAGTTTTTTTCTGAACTCGGTAGCCAAAATCTTGAAAACCTGATATCTTCTGCCAAAATATCTTGCTCCCTTTTAGATATTATGACTCCCAAAACTATACATATTTATCCAGCTTGTGCTGACAATATTCTATTGATATTTAATGCTTCCTTGAGCACTGGTATGGTACCTACCACTTGGAAACGTGCGGTAGTGAAACCATAACTGAAAACGCCTTCTGTGGACCCCACAGAGATCACTTAATTCCCTTTTCTATTTAAATAACTACAAAGATCAGTGGTCCTCAAAATAACAATTGGCTAACCTATTATAACAGAAACAGCAGGTTTTAGACGTATGCACAACACTGAACAAGTCACTGTTTCTGTGATGAATCATTTTCGAAGTGAAGCTGATAATTTGATTAGATCTATCAGCGGCTTTCAATACAGTCGACCATCATATTTTTGTTGAAGAGGCTGCATAACCAAGGAAGTAGTGGTACAGTACTTGACTGGATTAAATCCTTTGTAAACAACCGGACACAACAGGTTCCCCTAGGTGCCTTACACTACATATTGTGTGAGATGATGTGTGGTGTACCCCAGCACTATCTTCCCAACTGTTTTAAATTATGCCTTCAATCATTAATTAAAGTCCTCCAATAGGCTGGGATGACTTTTTTTGTTTTGTCAAATTTTTGTGGCGCTTTGTTACAGAAGAGAGAGAGAGAGAGAGAGAGAGAGAGAGGGAACGGTGGTTCTGAACTGAGCATATTTGGTTGGCATAGCAACATGCAATGCCATAGCATGAAACTGCCAAATCACTAAAATCTCTTATTCCCAAATCCACCGCCATACTACCCAATGAGATTTTCCCTATCAATTTTTGCTGTCAACTGCCACTTTGTAAGAAGCAAAGAAGTGCCAACCTTCTCCAATTCCCAGCTGCACAGTGATTTCATATTGGGCTTTTTTTGTATAATCTTGTGTTAGTTTGAGCTACTTGTGACAGCAGATCTGTTTTTTGTCCTCCTGACGCTACTTTCTACACCCACCCAATGCCCACGTTCTCTGCTCCCCCACCCCAAGTCTCTCCATCCTAACCACTCTACTCCCATTCTCTCTACCCCCGCCCGCTCACCCCACCCCCATTATGTGTGCTGGTTGGGTTTTGTTGGGGATATTTTGGGCTACCTTTGACAAGTCCTCCCGAGGCTGCTTTGTTCTTCATGTTTTTGCCCCCAACCAACTACCATCAAACATCCACCCACCCCACATTCTCTAAACCCACCCACACACCCATGCATACTCCCCCAAACCCCACCCAATCTACCTTCACCCACCCAACCCCCACTCTCTATACATCACCCACCCTACACTACCCCCACTCCATCTACCATCATACACCTACCCTACCCCAACTCTCACTACCCCCAAACCTCTCACCCTGCCCCCACTCTCTCTACTACCACCCACCCTACCCCAACTGGTGTCCTCACAAAGAGGAGAGCTCACATCCAAGCCTGCGTCACTGCAGCATCTAACAACTCGGCTGCCACAGTCTCTACCTCTCCTGTCCCTTCCCAAGCCCTCTGTAAGGCACTGGCTTCTCATTTCATCTCTAAAACTCAGGACATCCTGTCCTCTCTCTCCTTCTCTCCCCTTCTTCCCTCTATTCCCTACTATTCGTCTGGCACTCCTTCGGCCACCTCTCCTCCCCCCTTTTCTGCCTTTCCCCTATTCTTCCCAGACAAGGTTTCTAGACCAGTCTGATCTATGAAAGTCTCATCAAAACAGGTTCATCTTTGTTCCTCCAAAACCATCAAGGACGACATTGACTCCCTAGCTCCTGCCCTGGCCGACTTCTGCAAACACTCCTTTGCCACTGGAGTCTTCCCTTCTCCCCTGAAGCGCTCCCCTGTGCAACCTCTTCTTAAGAAACCCTCTGCCGACCCATCCTGCCTGGTTAACTATCACCCAATCGCCATCACTCCTTTCCTGGGCAAACTCTTGGAAAACCTGGCCATCTCCCAGCTCAAACTCCACACTGAATCTGTTGGCTGTCTCAATGATCATCAATCTGGCTTCAGAGCTGCCAGAAGCACAGAAACTGCTCTCCTGAAAATCTGTGAAGACCTGCTCTCCCACCATGATTCCAACACCCCCTGTGTCCTCATCTTACTTGATCTCTCTTCTGCTTTTGACACGGTCAACCATGCCATCCTGCTCAACCGTCTCCGTGATAACTTGGGGATCACCGGGCAGGCCCTGGCGTGGCTGACTTCTTTCCTCTCTGAACGAACTTCCCAGCTTCAACTTGGGTCTTTCCTCTCCTCTATCTCTATCTCTACCTGTGGTGTTGCCCAGGGGTCTAACCTCGCTCCCTGGCTGTTCAACTAATACCTGGCACTTCTTTCCCACTGCATTTACGTGCTCTGCCCTAACTTCCAGTGCTATGCGGATGACACTCAGCTCATTTTCAGGCTACCCTCAGCCACTTCTTCTCCCTCTCTCATCTCTGACTGCCTCTCCGCCATCCAGGAGTGGTGTGCCGCCACTGATCTCTGCCTTAATGCCAGCAAGACCGAGACTCTCCTCATCAGCACACCCACTCGCTCCTTTCCTGTCACTCTCTGGCCGGACACTCTTGGCCCTCTTCCTGCTCCCAACTGTGATGCTAAAAACCTCTGGGTCATCTTAGCATCCACTCTCTGGTTCTGTCATGATGTCTACCCCGGGGCATCAGGACCAAGCCCATCAGCTCCGGGAGCAGGCATCCAGATACCTATTGAAACCCCAACAGCCCCGGCTGGGGGCTGTTTGGGTTCAATCCTGGCACCTTAGGCGCCAGGCTCATCATAGAAATCAGTCCTGGCGCCATAGGCGCCAGGCTCATAGACTTTACTTACCTGATGCAGACCATGCTGCAAGTGAGTCCAAGCCAACGTGAGGCCTGGATGGGACTATTTTATTACAAGGACTATTTTTTACTTGGGAGTGGTTCTGGGGAACGTCTTACCTGGAACTACTTTGGAGGCTATTTAAACCATGCCCGAACAGCAGCACACGCTTCGCGTTATTCTGCATCCAGCAGCAATACGACAATACTTGGACCAATACCTTGCTAATGGCTTTATTCATCCATCCAAGTCCCCTGCATCTTCAGCTTTGTTCTTCGTGCCTAAAAAGGAAGGTGACCTCAGAACATGCATAGACTACTGCGCATTAAATCAGGCTACGGTGAAGAACCGATACCCATTGCCTCTGATCCCTGAATTACTAGACCAAGTAAAGGATGCTTGCATCTACACTAAATTGGATCTCAGAGGGGCATATCATCTGGTACGTGTAAAAAAAGGCGACGAATGGAAGACTGCTTTTCGCACCAAGTACGGATTATTCGAATATCAGGTGATGCCCTTTCGGTTGTGCAGTGCAGCAGCAGCCTTCCAGTATTTTATGAACAATGTCCTTCGTGAACTCATTGACATCTGTGTTGTAGGATACATAGACGATATTCTAGTGTACTCCTCCTCAGAATCAGACCATGTTAAGCACGTGTGTGCAGTCCTTGAGAAACTACGCCAGCACAAGTTATATGCAAAATTGGAAAAATGTTTTTTTCATACTACGGAAGTTGAATTCCTTGGATTTATCCTGACTCCAAAAGGAGTCCGAATGGAGTCTCGAAATGTGGACGCAATTCTCAAGTGGCCATCACCCAGTTCAGTTAAAGGGGTACAAAGCATGCTCGGATTTGCTAATTTCTACCGCAGATTCATTCCGGATTTCTCACATGTTGTACACCCCGTCAGAGCACTTTTGCGAAAAAACAAACGCTTCTTGTGGACCGAAGAGGCTGAAAAGGCCTTCCAAGAGCTGAAAGCGAAATTCACGTCTGCACCTGTCTTAAAGCATCCCCGCCCTGAACTTCCGTACATAGTTGAAACTGATGCATCCAGTTTAGCCATGGGAGCTGTCCTGTCCCAGAAGGATCCTGAAACCGGTCAACTTCACCCAGTAGCATTTTGTTCCAGAAAGTTCTCGGCACCCGAGTTAAACTATGCGGTTACCGATAAAGAGTTATTAGCCATCAAATACGCCTTCAAGGCTTGGTGGCATTATCTTCTCGGTGCCAGGCATAGCATCACTGTAATCACGGATCACCAGAACTTGCAGTATTTAAAAACAGCCAAAGCCCAATCATCGCGTCAACTTCAATGGGCATTGTTCTTTGCCGAGTTCGATTTCGTGATCACTTATCGACCAGGCTGTAAAAATGGCAAGGCAGATGCCTTATCCCGAATGGGATGGGAGAAGCATATGTGAACCCGGAACCGGTGCCTATAATTTCAGAACAAAGAATTCTTGCCATAACTACTCTCCAGACACTAGAGGATAATCATGTAAAATTCCAACAACTCTTCGATCCAATAGTCCTGCAGGACTGGGTAAAGAAAGGCCCGGACTACTCAGTCATCAATGACCTACCTTATTATCAAGGGCGACTAGTTCTACCACACAAGGAACTACAAGAACTAGTCATCTCCAATTATCATGACACCCTGATGGAAGGGCACCCAGGTATCGCAAAAACTGAAGCTAAAATTAAGAGACAATTCTGGTGGCCCAACTGACGAAAAGACGGAAAGTCATTTGTGATGTCTTGTGGCATTTGCGCCCAAAACAAAAGTCAGAACAAAAAACCAGCTGGACTTTTACAACCTTTGGATATTCCACCTACACCATGGCACACCTTATCTTTAGACTTTATTACAGATCTACCTCCATGTAATGGATTTAACACCATTCTATTTATTGCGGGTCTTTTTTCCAAGATGGCCCACTTTATTCCTTTAAAGGGATTACCTTCTGCTTCAATTCTGGCCAAGGAGTTCCTCGAGAACATTGTTCGAATACACGGATTTCCTTCCGTATTGGTCTCTGACCGAGGTAGTCAATTCATTTCACATTTTTGGAAAAAAGGTTGTCAATTGGTGCAAATCGACGTGAGGTTATCAACCAGTCACCATCCCCAGACTGATGGTCAGACGGAGAGGACCAACCAGACCCTTGAACAGTACCTACATTGCATGCTACACCAGACCAAAAGTAATTGGAAAGATATTTTATGGATTTCCGAGTATGCATACAATAACTCTGTACATTCAGGAACCGGACAAAGCCCCATATAGGGACATCACCCTCGAAACTCAGAACTAGATTCGCCTCAACACTTAGAAATGCCCGCAGTTAGTCATTTGCACTCTACTATTACACAAGCCTTTAAGGAGGCAAAAGAACATTTGAAACAAGCAAAAGAGAAATATAAGAAAAATGCTGATCAACATAGAAGTGAAACTCCACAATACCAGATTGGTGATCAAGTTTGGCTGGCTACAAAACACATACCTCTGAAGGGAATTCGGACTTTTAAACCTAGATATTTGGGACCTTACACCATTAAGGCCATTATCAACCCGGTGGCCGTCAAATTGGAATTACCCTCTAATATGCAAATTCATCCTGTCTTTCATGTTTCACTTTTAAAACCAGTTCAACCAGGAACAAGATTAACCAAACCACCCGACCCCATCTTGATAGATGGAGAACCCTAATTTGAGGTCTCCAAGATGGTTAAATCAAAACTTTTTTATTTAATCGATTGGAAGGGCTACGGACCACAAGAAAGGTCATGGGAGCCTAGTGACCACGTTCATGCACCTCGGTTGGTGAAGAGATTCCATCGGGACTTCCCAGACAAACCAGGGCCAAGGGGAATAACAACTTTAGGAGGGGCCTTGGGGGGAGTCCTGTCATGATGCCTACCCCCTGGCATCAGGACCAAGCTCATCAGCTCCGGGAGCAGGCATCCAGATACCTATTAAAACCCCAACAGCCCCCAGCACCTTAGGCGCCAGGCTCATCATAGAAATCAGTCCTGGCGCCATAGGCGCCAGGCTCATACACTTTACTTACCTGATGCAGACCATGTTGCAAGTGAGTCCAAGCCAACATGAGGCCTGGATGGGACTATTTTATTATAGGGACTATTTTTTACTTGGGTGTGGTTCTGGGGAACTTCTTACCTGGAACTACTTTGGAGGCTATTTAAACCATGCCCCAACAGCAGCACACGCTTCGCGTTATTCTGCATCCAGCAGCGTAACGCTCACCGTGCCTGCAGTCAGCATCCAGTCTTCTGCCACGCCAGCCTCGAATCTGGAGCTCCTAAAACAAGAGGAAAGAAAAGGACAAGGTTAGAAAACAAACTATTTTCAAATTCCTCACCTGATTCCGGATCCATCTCGCCTCTGCACCTGGAAAGAACATCATTTCAGTATGCGTCGCATCTCCAGCTGCAGCGCCGTGCCATACTCACCAGTCCTCGCAGCATCTTTCGATTCGACGCTGCCTCCATCATTTCTTCGCCGAACTCCGGCACCTAGGGGACAAAAGAAAACAACAAGGTAGCCGAGAAAACCAACAAATATAACTCTTATCACCATAGACTTACCTGATTTACCACCAGAGGCATTATTCTATAACTCTCCACATCTTCATGTGCCGCACCTGCAAAGAGAGAGAAAACAACACGTTAAACATGTGCAACATTTACCGGACAGCGTCGGGTAATACAGACTTTTACCTGAGCGCCACCAGCTACCACGAGAGCATCTTCTCATGAACTCAGCTGCAAGACAAGGAAGGAAGGGGGGAACATGAGTGAACATCGGACATATTGAACTCTATGAACTTGATACTTAATGGTCCTCGCAAGGAACCTCAGAGTCAATACTCTCCGGAACTCTCCACGCCTTCAAACCAGTGAAGTAACTGGCATCAACGAGTACCTGCAATCCATGCAGGATGGAGAGCTCATCTTTCAAGAGTATAAGGTGAGATTGCTGAAAGGGCACTTCAGAGGTGATTAGTGGGGAGGACTGTGGGGGGTGCGATCACTTGAATTCAGGGTGGCTAAATCCATCCCTCCACTTGCAGGAGAATACTTCTACTGGTCAAGCAGACAAGATTAGGAGGGCCAGTCCAGTCAGTCATCTCTGCACTACGCATCACATTGGTGGAGACCGCAAGCGTCCGGGTCCGACCGACGCCCCTGTGGGAGCCAGGTGAGAGTAACAGGTTCTCTGTAGGCTGGACTATTGCAACAGCCTCTTTCTAAATCTGCCTGCTTCTACTCTCCGCTCTCTGCAACTCATCCAGGACTGCAAGAATTGTCCTTGGCCTGAAGCCCACGGATCGTATCTCTCCAGGACTGAAATCTCTGCACTGGCTCCCTGTGGCTGTGAGGATTAAGTTCAAAACCATCTGCATTGTCCACAAGGCCTTCCTGGGCCTGGAGCCTCAATACCTTCAACCCACTCTTCCCAAATATCTTCCTTTTCAAGCTTTTCGCTCATCCGCTTCCAACTCCCTCAGGGTCAGTCGCTTCTCCAAGGAACGAGTTTGTGGTAGATCTCTTTCTTCAGCTGAGCCTGCCTCTGGAACGGCCTCCCTGCCACCCTGAAACTTGAGGAGAATCAACTCCGGTTCCGGAAGCAACTCAAAACCTTTGTCTTTGCTTCTGCTTTTTCTCCTCCTCTCCCCAGCTGACTTCCTAGCTAAAACTGAAACTGTACTGGTTACCCGGTCACCCTCTGATCTCGGGCCCAGGTCCCCTCCCCCACCAGTCACACACCTGCACCGCCTTCCTGGCAACCACTGCACTTGGGGACTGTTTCTGGATCCCTACAGTCCCACTACCAGCACTTGACACATGTTCTCTGCACTTACCTTTGCCACCTGCTGTCCGTACTTCTACTTATTGTTATTTATTCTTTTATCCCATGTACTGCACTGTCCCCGCCCCCTTCACCCGCACTCTCCCCTTTCCCCTTTCCCATGCATGTGTGCAATCTGAATGACACCTGGCCTAGTAGGATAGTTGTCTGTCTTCCCTCTGTTCCCCCTCCCATGCCTCATTGCAGCTTGAAACACTTGTGTATAGGCGCGTTATTAATGCCATATGATATCATATCATAACTCTCTCTGCCTGCACCCACCCTACCCTCAATCTATCTAACCCCCACTCACCCTACCCCCACTCACTCTAAGGGCACCCACCCAACCCCCACTCTCTCTACAACTACTATCTCTACCCACACCCACCCTATACTACCCCACTCCATCTACTGCCATACACCTACCCAACCCCCACTCTCTCTAACCCACCTTACCCCACTCTGTCTACGCCCATGCACCCTACCCCAATCTCTCTACCACCACCCACCCTACCCTACCACCAATCTCTCTACCCCAACCACCCATCCTACCCTGCCGCCACTCTCTCTAGCCTCACTCTCTCTATGACCCCACCCTTCCCCCACTCGTTATACCTGCTCCCACCCTACCCCCATTCTCTCTACCCAATCCCCAGTCACTCTAAATACACCCACCCACCGTACCCTCACTCTCTCTACACACCCACCCTACCCCCACTCTCTCTACCCCACCCACCCATACCGACTCTCTCTACCACCACCCATGTACATGCCGTACCCCCCTCTCTCTATATTGATACCCATCCACCCTACCTTCACTCACTCTACACCCACCTACACACACCACCTACACTCTCCCTACACCAACCCACCCACACCACTTCCACTCGCTTTACCCCCAACCACTGCACTTCCACTCTCTCTACCCCCACCCACCCTACCTCCACTCATTCTACCCCCACCAACACTTCCCCTACTCTCCATACCCCCAACTATCATACCTTCACTGTCTCTAACCACCCCCTACCCATACTCTCTCTACCCCCACCACCCAAACACCACTCTCTCTACCACCACCCATATACCCAACCTACCTCCACTCTCTATTGACACCCACCCACCCTACCTCCCCTCTCTCTACACCCACCTACCCACCACCTCCATTCTCTCCACCCCCACCCACTCTACTTTCACTCTCTCTACCCCCACCCATCCATGACACCTCCACTCCCTCTACCCCTACTCACCCTAGAATCACTCTCCCAACCTCCAACCTCCACCCACCAACCCTACCCACAATCACCCTAACCTCACCCACCCACCCTAACCCCACTCTCTCCACCCCCACCCACCCTACCTCCACTCTCTCTACATCAGCCAGCCAACCCTACCCCCACTATCTCTACCTCCACCCACCCTACCCCCTCTCTCTCTAGCACCACCCACCCTAGTCCCACTCTCTCAACCCCCGCAGACCTACCCTACCCCCACTCTCTCTACTCCCACCCACCGTACCTCCACACTCTCTATCCCACCAATCCTACCTCCACTGTCTCTACCCCAAACCACCACCCTACCTCTACTCTCTCTACTCTGACCCACCAACCTTACCTCCACTCTCTCTGCCCCCAACTATCCACCCTACCTCCACTCGCTCTACCCCAACCCACCTCCCCACCTCCACTCTCTCTACCCCCACTCACTCATCCTACTTTCACCCTCTCTACCCCCACCAACCCTACCTCCAAACACTCTACAAACCTCACCCTCTCTACCCCCACCAACAGCACTCACACCCTCTCTACACCCGCCCTACCTCCACCCACCCAGCCTCCACTCTCTACTGCCACCCACCTTACCTCCACTCTCTCTACCCTCACACACTCACCCTAACTTCACTGTCTCTACCCTCAGTGATCCACCCAACCTCCTCTCACTGTACCCCATCCATCCACCCTACCACTACTCTCTACCTTCACACCGTACTGTGCTCTCAACCCCCTCCCACCCTATCTTCACTCACTGTACCCACAGCCAACATCCCTACCTGCACTCTCTATTCCCACCCATCCACCATACCCTCACTCTCTACCCCCACCAACACTTCCCCTACTCTCCATACCCCCAACCATCCTACCCTCACTGTCTCTAACCATCCCCTACCCATGCTCTCTCTAGCCCCACCACCCAAACGCCACTCTCTCTACTACCACCCACAAACTCAACCTACCCGCACTCTCTATTGACACCCACCCATCCTACCTCCTCTCTCTCTACACCTGCCTACCCACCACCTCCATTCTCTCCACTCCCACCCACTCTACTTCCACTCTCTTTACCCCCACCCATCCATGACACCTCCACTCCTTCTACCCTCACCCACCCTAGAATCACTCGCCCAACCTCCACCCACGAACCCTATCCACAGTCACCCTAACCTCACCCACCCACCCTAACCCCACTCTCTCTACAGCCACCGACCCACCCTACCTCTACTCTCTCCACATCAGCCAGCCATCCCTACCCCCACTATCTCTACCCCCACCCAACCTACCCCCTCTATCTCTACCCCACCCACCCTAGTCCCACTCTCTCAACCCCTGCAGACCTACCCTACCCTCACTCTCTCTACTCCCACCAACCCACTCTACCTCCACACACTCTATCCCACCAACCCTACCTCCACTGTCTCTACCCCAAACCACCCACCCTACCTCTACTTTCTCTACCCTGACCCACCAACCCTACCTCCACTCTCTCTACCCCCACATATCCACCCTACCTCCACTCGCTCTACCCTGACCCACCTCCCCACCACCACCCTCTCTACCCCCACTCGCCCACCCTACCTCCCCTCTCTCTACACCCACCTACCCACCCACCTCCATTCTCTCTACCCCGACCTACTCTACTTCCACTCTCTCTACCCCACCCATCCATGACACCTCCACTCGCTCTACCCCCACCCACCCTAGAATCACTCTCCCAACCTCCACCCACCAACCCTACCCCCAGTCACCCTACCCTCACCCACCCACCCTAACCCCACTCTCTCTACCCCCACCCACCCTATCTCCACTCTCTCTACTCCAGCCAACCAACCCTACCCCCACTATCTCTACCCCCACCCACCCTACCCCCTCTCTCTCTACCACCACCCACCCTAGTCCCACTCTCTCAACCCCCACAGACCTACCCTACCCCCACTCTCTCTTCTCCCACCCACCCATCCTACCTCCACACTCTCTACCCCACCAAACCTACCTCCACTGTCTCTACCCCGAACCACCCACCCTACCTCTACTCTCTCTACCCTGACCCACCAACCCTACCTCACTCTCTCTACCCGCACCTATCCACCATACCTCCACTCGCTCTACCCCAACTCACCTCCCCACCTCCACCCTCTCTACCCCCACTCACCCACTCTACTTTCACCCTCTCTACCCCCACCCACCCTACCTCCAACCACTCAACCCCCACCCACCCACCCTACCTCACCCTCTCTACCCCCACCAACAGCACCCACACCCTCTCTATACCCGCCCTACCTCCACCCACCCAGCCTCCACTCTCTACTGCCAACCACCTTACCTCCACTCACTCTAACCTCACCCATCCACCCTACCTTCACTCTCTCTACCCTCAGTGATCCACCCGACCTCCTCTCACTGTACCCCATGCATCCACCCTACTTCTACTCTCTACCTTCACACCGTACTGTGCTCTCAACCCCCTCCCACCCTATCTCCACTCACTCTACCCACAGCCAACATCCCTACCTACACTCTCTATCCCCCACCCATCCCCCATACTTCCACTCACTCCACCCCAAACTACCTACCTCCACTCTCTATGCCCACTCAACCACCGTGCCCTCACTCTCGAACCCCACACTCACACCAACCTCTACTCTCTACCCCCAAACTCACACTGTACTGTGCATTCTACCACCACCCACCCTATCTCCACTCTCTCTACCCCCACCCACCCATCCTTCCTCAACTCTCTCGACCCCAAACTACCGACCTCCACTCTCTATGCCCACCCATCCACCATACCCCTGCTCTTGAACCCCACACTCACACCATACCCCCACTCTCTACCCCCACCCAACTTATACACACTCTCTCCCCATACCCACCCACCCTACTCTCACTCTCTCTTTCCTCAACTACCCACCCTATATTACCCACCCACCCTGCCCCCACTCTCTCTACCCCACCCATCCTAACCCAATCATCTTTAAACCCAAGCAACCCACCCTACCCCCACTCTCTCTACCCCCATCCACCCTAGCCAGCACCCAGCCACTCTCTCTACTCCACCTACCATGCCATTAGCTCAACCCCCAGTCTCCCTCTCCCCACCCAACTTACCCCGACTCTCTACCCCCACTCGCTCTACCCCACTCTCTCTCTACCCAACCAACTCCCACTCTCCCTACACCCACTCTCTCTACACCCACTCACCACACACCCACTCTTTCTACTCCCACCCACCCAACACTCTCTACAACCCACCTGACTCCACTATCTACCCCCTTGCATCCTTCTACTCATAGTCTCACTTTCTTTCTTACCCTCTCACTCTTAACCTTTCTCACTCATATTACATCTGGCTCATCATCAATGGCACCCTCTCTCAATCGTTTCCTCCCCTTCTTTCTCATTTTCTTGCACACCCGTGCCCCATATTGCATCCTCCTTTGAAACTTTGCACTCTTCGGCTCACCTGATTATATGATCTCCAGATTACAAAGAATACAAAATACAGCCGCAAGATATGGGAGGCCGTTCAAGTCAAAATTACACCTTTGTGAATGTGACATATTGAAGTGAATACAACATGCAGTGAAATGAGTAAGGCATGTACTGAGATGACTATAATACGTATCGAAATGAGTATAACATGTATTGAAATGAGTATGGAATGTATTGAAATGAATATGACATACACTGAAATTCAATAAATAAGACATGCATTGAAATGAATAGGACACACATTGAAATGAATATGACACCTATTGAAGTGAATATGACATGCAATGGAATGAATATGGCACCCATTGGAATGAATATGGCACCCATTGAAATGAATATGACACACGTTGAAATATATATGACACCCATTGAAATTAATATGACACGCATTGAACTAAATATGACACACGAAATAAATATGACTCACGTTGAAATAAATATAACACCCATTGAAATATATGTGACACCCATTGAAATGAATATGACACGCATTGAAATAAATATGACACAAGTTGAAATAAATATGACTCACATTGAAATAAATATAACACCCATTGAAATGAATATAAAACACGTCGAATTGAATAGGACACGCATTGGAATGAATATGACACCCACTGAAATGAATATGACAAACGTTGAAGTGAATAGGACATGCAATGGAATGAATATGACACCCATTGAAATAAATATGACACACGTTGAAATAGATATGACACACGTTGAAATAAATGTGATACCCATTGAAATGAATATGACACACATTGAAATAAATATGACACCCATTGAAATGAATCTGACACATGTTGAAGTGAATAGGACATGCAATGGAATGAATATGACACCCATTGAAATAAATATGACTCACGTTGAAATAAATATGACACACGTTGAAATAAACATAACACCCATTGAAATGAATATGAAACAGGTTGAAGTGAATATAACATTCATTGGAATGAATATGACACCCATTGAAATGAAAATGAAACACATTGAAGTGAATATAACATGTATTGGCATGAATAAGATACACATTGAAATGAATAGGACATGCATTGACATAATTATGACATCCATTGAAATGAATATGACACACTTTGAAGTGAATAGAACGTGCAATGGAATGACTATGACACCCATTGAAATGAATATGACACACGTTGAAGTGAATATAACATGCATTTGAATTAATATACCATGCATTGGAATGAATAAGACATGCGTTAAAATGAATAGGACATGCATTGAAATAAATATGACACCCATTTAAATGAATATTGCACACATTGAAGTGAATGTAATATGTATTAAAATTAATTTAACATCCATTTGAATGAATAAGTCATTACCTCCATGTCCCCATTCCTCTTCCAAGTGCTTACCTTTGAGTATGTTCCGTGCTCCGGGAACTCTTTTCTTTTCAAGCTGCCCTCCTCCAATTGGAAGGGGTTATCAGGTGTTCTAGGGCTTTGGTGGTCTTCAGGTCTTCGATCTAGTGGAATGATGTTATAAAGACAACACCTTGGCTTTTGCTTCCATCAACCATCAGGGGGCTACGGGGTCCCGCTCCCTGGAGGATCTGGCTTTGTCCATTTGGACCTGGAGCACGGCACACCTGGTCTCCTTGAGAGCGGTCCATATCCGGGGGGTGGACAATGTGACTGTGAACCGGCTTAGCAGGGTGTTTCCGGTCTCAGCAGAGATGTCTCTTTGTCCCAAGGTTTTTCAGGATGTGTGTCGGTGGTTCGTCATCCCTGGATGGACCTCTTTGCCTCCCCCTGCAACTCTCAACTTTCCTGGTTTTGCTTGAGGACTCTTCCCCCCAGGGATTTGTGGGGGGGTGGACGCTCTTCCCTTGACTTGGCCCCTCAGAGCTTCTTTATGCCTTTCCTCCAAATCCCCTGATTCTGCAGGTCATCAGCACAATCAGATCATCTCCACGTGTGTTTATCCTGGTGTTCCCTTACTGGCCTTAGAGGGGGTGGTTCTCAGGCCTTCCGGAGATGCAGTTAGCTTCTCCTTGGGTGTTGCTCAGGTGGCCATCTGCATTGCGGGTGGTCAATGTCCCCCTTCTCCTCTCTCATCCGATGTGGGTTCTGGAAATGGAGAGGAGGGATCTCCTGGCATTAGGCCTTTCAGCTGCAGTAGCTGGGATGGTTCAGAGGGCTCGTCAGTCCTCTACACTTAAGTTCTCACCGTCATTGGGCTAATTTTCTGGCTTGGTGTCACCTGAAGTGTGTCCTGGCACTGGAGTGCGGCATCCCAGACATTTTGCAATTTCTTCATGAAGGGGCGGTGAAGGGGTTGGTGGTCTCTACTTTCTGTTCTCAGTGGACTGCCATTCGGGCTTTCCAGGTTTCCTGGTCCTCTCCGGTAGGGGGCGAGGCTCTGGTCTCAACGCTCTTGAAAGGGGTAGCAGGTACTCTTCCTTTGGGCCCAGTTGGGGTTCCCTGTGGGACCTTCCTTTTGTCATGTCCATATTGTAGAAGCCTCCATTATAGCCCCAGGAGGAGGTGGAGATGAAATAGTTGTTGCTGAAGCCTACCTTCCTGATTGCCATTACTTTGGCTCAGCATTTGGGGGAAATCAGGGCCCTCTTGCGTAGGCCACTGTTTCTAGTGGTCGAGGAGGAAGCTTTGGTGCTAGGCTGTGACCCCTCGTTTGTGCCCAAGGTCGCCTCTTGGTTCCATCAGTCTCAGGAAGTGGTTACCTCAGCTTTCTTTCTTGCTCCGACCTCTCCTAGGGGGGAGGCTTGGCATTGTCTGGATGCCAAGCAGGCGGTCTTACATTATCTGTCCCAGAGAGAGTCCTTTTGTCTCACTGATCAGGGGGCAGGGGACTGTGGTTGCCAGGCTTCCATTCCAACGATTAGCCGGTGGACTAATCTTTGATTCTATGAGTCTGTGGCCTCTGTACTGCAGCTTGGGTCCAGGGTCGGTCCACAAGAGGGGTGACCATCTCCTGGGCGGGCCTGCGGGGGCTACCTTTGTTGGATATTTCCCAAGCTGCCACATGAGCTACACCTAATACATTCATTCTGCATTACCAACTCAACATGGAGGGGCTCCAGTCTACGTCCTTTGGTGTGGGCGTCTGGAGGCTGTGTCTGGTTGAGGTGATGATAGGAGTCATGGTCAGCATGCCTTTGGCTTTTTGCTGCATCTTGAATAAATTGGTGTTGGGTGGGTTTCGCATTACCGTTGGTGGCTGTGTCTTTTGTGGTGGGCATGGGCGTCCTTCCTGTTCTGCTTTGGTACAACTCAAAGGTAAGTACCTGGACGAGAAAGAGGGACGTGGAGGTAATACTCAGATTACTTACTGGTAATCTTGAATATTCCCCCTCCTCCTCCTCCTCTGTCACACCCACCCAGGACCTTTGCTCGGCCCTGGCTGCACACGTCACTGAAAAAACGCAAGACATCCTTTTCTCTCTCACTTCCACACCACATCATACACCAACACTTCTGGAGCCTCCCTTTGCCACTCTACCACTTCTCCTCTCTTCTCTCAATCCCATTACACCTGATGAGGTCGCCAGACAAGTCCGATCTATGAAGGCCTCATCCAAACAGGTGGACCCCTGCCCCTCCAAAACCATTAGGTAAAACATTGACTCTCTTCCTCCAGTCTTGGCTGATCACTGCAATCTCTCTTTTGCCACTAGAGCTTTCCCATCTTCTCTTAAGCACTCCATTGTGCACCCTCTGCTTAAGAAACCCTCTGCCGACCCCTCCATTCCAGGAAACTACCGCCCTATCTCTATCACCCCCTTCCTGGACAAACTCTTAGAGAAGCTGGCTATCTCTCAGCTCACCCTCAACACTGAATCTGCTGTTGCCTCCACGACCATATGTCTGGCTAGAGAGCATCCAGAGGAACGGAAAACGCTCTTCTGAATACCTGTGAAGACCTGCTCTTAAATCTCGACACTAACACCCCTCTCTCCTCATTCTTCTTGACCTCTTCTCTGCCTTTGACATGGTAAACCACAACATCCTGATTGCACGTCTCCGTGACACCCTGGGAATCACAGGCCAGGCTCTGGTGTGGGTAACCTCATTCTTTTCCGGCCGTCCATCCCAGGTGGGAATGACAGTATTTAGGTAGGCATCATTGCAGATAGGTAGGTCCCATGCCCCAGAAAGCCTTGTGGACAATGCAGAGGGTCTTGAACTTGGTCCTTGCAGACACAGGGAGCCAATTGAGGAATTTCAGCGCCAGAGAGATGCGGTCCGTGGGCTTGAGGCCAAGGATAAGTCTTGCGTTTATGTTCTGGATGAGTTGCAGAGGGCGCAGAGCAGAGGCAGGGAGGTTGAGAAAGAGGCTATTGCAGTAGTCCAGCCTTGAGAGAACCAGGGCTATGGAGACAGTGAGTCGCTGGGGGAAGGTGAGAAAAGGAAAAGTATCACTGAGGAGGTGCAGCTGGTAGTTGGACTTTTTAGAGATGTGGGAAATGTGAGTGAAGGATAGAGTGCAGTCAAAGATGACCCCAAGGTGTTTTGCCTCACAGGTGGGTGCAGGTGCATGACCAAAGGAGGCTGGCCAGAAAGAGAGTGGGAATGTAGGAGCAGGAGTCCTGATGTGAAAGTTCTCAGTCTTACTGGCACTGAGGCAGAGGTAGTTTGCAGCACACCATGGCTGAATTGCGGACAGACGGTCAGATATAAGAAAGGTATAAGAGGTTGCTCAGGGTAGCCTGAAGGAGAGTTGCAGTTAGAGATGAAAGTGACAATCACACATGCCAGCGCAGCCATGTAGACCTTAAAGAGCCAGGGGGCTAAGTTAGAACCCTGGGAAACACCACAATTTGAAAGAGTGAGAGTAGAAAGAAAAGACCAAGTTCCACCTGGGATGGGCGGCCGGAAAAGAATGAGGTTACCCACGCCATAGCCTGACCTGTGATTCCCAGGGTGTCACGGAGACGCGCAATCAGGATGTTGTGGTTTACCATGTCAAAGGCAGAGAGGAGGTCAAGAGGAATGAGGACAGAGGGGTGTTAGTGTCGAGATTTAAGAGCAGGTCTTCACAGGAATTCAGAAGAGCGTTTTCCGTTGCTTTGGATGCTCTCTAGCCAGACTGATGGTCGTGGAGGCAACCATCAGATTCAGTGTTGAGGGTGAGCTGAAAGATAGCCAGCTTCTCTAAGAGTTTGTCCAGGAAGGGGGTGATAGAGATAGGGCGGTAGTTTGCTGGAATGGAGGGGTCGGCAGAGGGTTTCTTAAGCAGAGGGTGCACAATGGAGTGCTTAAGAGAAGATGGGAAAACTCTAGTGGCAAAAGAGAGATGGCAGTGATCAGCCAAGGCTGGAGAAAGAGAGTCAATGTTGTAATTAATGGTTTTGGAGGGGCAGGGGTCCACCTGTTTGGATGAGGCCTTCATAGATCGGACTTGTCTGGCGACCTCATCAGGTGTAATGGGATTGAGAGAAGAGAGGAGAAGTGGTAGAGTGGCAAAGGGAAGCTCCAGAAGTGTTGGTGTATGATGTGGTGTGGAAGTGAGAGAGAAAAGGATGTCTTGCGTTTTTTCAGTGAAGTGTGCAGCCAGGGCCGAGAAAAGGTCCTGGGTGGGTGTGACAGAGGAGGAGGAGGAGGGGGAATATTCAAGATTACCAGTAAGTAATCTGAGTATCACCTCCACGTCCCTCTTTCTCGTCCAGGTACTTACCTTTGAGTTGTACCAAAGCAGAAACAGGAAGGACGCCCATGCCCACCACAAAAGTCACAGACGCCAACGGTAATGCGAAACCCACCCAACACCAATTTATTCAAAATACAGCAAAAAGCCAAAGGCATGCTGACCATGACTCCTATCACCACCTCAACCAGACACAGCCTCCAGACACCCACACCAAAGGACGTAGACTGGAGCCCCTCCATGTTGAGTTGGTAATGCAGAATGAATGTATTAGGTGTAGCTCATGTGGCAGCACGGCAAATATCCAACAAAGGTAGCCCCCGCAGGCCTGCCCAGGAGACGGTCACCACTCTTGTGGACCGACCCTGGACCCAAGCTGCAGTACAGAGGCCCACAGACTCATAGAATCAAAGATTAGTCCACCGGCTAATCGTTGGAATGGAAGCCTGGCAAACACAGTCCCCTGCCCCCTGATCAGTGAGACAAAAGGACTCTCTCTGGGACAGATAATGTAAGACAGCCTGCTTGGCATCCAGACAATGTCAAGCCTCCCCCCGAGGGGAGGACGGAGCAAGAAAGAAATCTGAGATAACCACTTCCTGAGACTGATGGAACCAAGAGGCGACCTTGGGCACAAACGAGGGGTCACAGCCCAACACCAAAGCCTCCTCCTCGACCACTAGAAACAGTGGCCTACGCAAGAGGGCCCTGATTTCCGTCAAATGCTGAGCCAAAGTAATGGCAATCAGGAAGGGAGTCTTCAGCAACAACTATTTCATCTCCACCTCCTCCTGGGGGTAAAATGGAGGCTTCTGCAATATGGACATGACCAAAGGAAGGTCCCACGGGAAACCCAACTGGGCCCAAAGGATGAGTACCTGCTACCCCTTTCAAGAGCGTTGAGACCAGAGCCTCGCCCCCTACCGGAGAGGACCAGGAAACCTGGAAAGCCCGAACGGCAGACCACTGGGAACAGAAAGTAGAAACCACCAACCCCTTCACCGCACCTTCATGAAGAAATTGCAAAATGTCTAGGATGCCACACTCCAGTGCCAGGACACACTTCAGGTGACACCAAGCCAGATAATTACCCCAATGACGGTGAGAACTTAAGTGTAGAGGACTGACGCGCCCTCTGAACCATCCCAGCCACTGCAGCTGAAAGGCCTAATGCCAGGAGATCCCTCCTCTCCGTTTCCGGAACCCACAACGGATGAGAGAGGAGAAGGGGGACATTGACCACACGCAATGCAGATGGCCACCTGAGCAACACCCAAGGAGAAGCTAACTGCATCTCGAGAAGGCCCGGGAACCACCCCCTCTGAGGCCAGTAAGGGACCACCAGGATAAACACACGTGGAGATGATCTGATTGTGCTGATGACCTGCAGAATCAGGGGATTTGGAGGAAAGGCATAAAGAAGCTCTGAGGGGTCAAGTCAAGGGAAGAGCGTCCACCCCCCCACAAACCCCTGGGGGGCAGAGTCCCCAAGCAAAACCAGGAAAGTTGAGAGTTGCAGGGGGAGGCAAAGAAGTCCATCCAGGGATGCCGAACCACCGACACACATCCTGAAAAATCTTGGGACAAAGAGACATCTCCGCTGAGACCGAAACACCCTGCTGAGCCGGTCCACAGTCACATTGTCCACCCCCGGATATGGACCGCTCTCAAGGAGACCAGGTGGGCTGATCTCCAGGTCCAAATGGACAAAGCCAGATCCTCCAGGGAGCGGGACCCCATAGCCCCCTGATGGTTGATGGAAGCAAGAGCCAAGGCGTTGTCTTTCCGAACCATAACATCATTCTACTAGATAGAAGACCTGAAGACCACCAAAGCCCTAGAACACCTGATAACTCCTTCCAATTGGAGGAGGGCAGCTTGAAAAGAAAAGAGTTCCAGTGAGCACGGAATGTACTCAAAGGTAAGTACTGGGAAGAGGAATGGGGACATGGAGGTAATGACTTATTCATTCAAATGGATGTTAAATTAATTTTAATACATATTACATTCACTTCAATGTGTGCAATATTCATTTCAATGGGTTTCATATTCATTCCATTGCATGTCCTATTCACTTCAACATGCGTCATATTAATTTCAATGGGTGTCATATTCATTCCATTGCATGTCCTATTCACTTCAACATGCGTCATATTCATTTCAATGGGTGTCATATTTATTTCAATGCATGCCCTATTCATTTTAACGCATGTCTTATTCATTCCAATGCATGGTATATTCATTCAAATGCATGTTATATTCACTCCAACGTGTGTCATATTCATTTCAATGGGTGTCATATTCATTCCATTGCATGTTCTATTCACTTCAAAGTATGTCATATTCATTTCAATGGATGTCATAATTATTTCAATGCATGTCCTATTCATTTCAATGTGTATCTTATTCATGCCAATACATGTTATATTCACTTCAATGTGTTTCATATTCATTTCAATGTGTGTCATATTCATTCCAATGAATGTTATATTCACTTCAACCTGTTTCATATTCATTTCAATGGGTGTTATGTTTATTTCAATGTGTGTCATATTTATTTCAACATGAGTCATATTTATTTCAATGGGTTTCATATTCATTCCATTGCATGTCCTATTCACTTCAACATGTGTCATATTAATTTCAATGGGTGTCATATTTATTTCAATGTGTGTCATATTAATTTCAATGCGTATCATATTTATTTCACCGTGTGTCATATCTATTTCAACGTGTCATATTATTTCAATGCGTGTCATATTCATTTCAATGGGTATCATATTTATTTCAACGTGTGTCATATCTTTTTCAACGTGTGTCATATTTATTTCAATGGGTGTCATATTCATTCCATTGCATGACCTATTTACTTCAACGTGTGTCATATTCATTTCAGTGGGTGTCATATTCATTCCAATGCGTGTCCTATTCACTTCAACGTGTTTTATATTCATTTCAATGGGTGTTATATTTATTTCAATGGGTGTCATATTTATTTCAACATGTGTCATATTTATTTCAACGTGTGTCATATTCATTTCAATGGGTGACATATTCATTCCATTGCATGTCATATTCCCTTCAATGTGTGTCATATTCATTTCAATGTGTGTCCTATTCATTTCAATGCATGTCTTATTCATTGAATTTCAGTGTATGTCATATTCATTTCAATACATGTCATACTCATTTCAATACATGTTATACTCATTTCGATACATATTATAGTCACCTCAGTGTATGCCTTACTCATTTCACTGCATGTTGTATTCACTTCAATATGTCACATTTACAAAGGTGTAATTTTGACTTGAACGGCCTCCCATAGCAAGAGTTCTAATAAAATATAAGCGGTCTGAGCACATTTCTCCAGCTCTCCATTCCCTGCATTGGCTACCAGTAAAGAAAGAAATTGCTTTTAAAAGTTGCTGCATTGATTGTAAAAGCTAACATTACCCCACTGCAAATCCACTCTTCATGAAGCTAAGCTCATTTGACTCAATACACACCGAATGACTAAGAGCAGACCAAAGATTGGCTGTTCCCACATATAAAAAAGAGAAACTAGGTGTTCCATCCTTTCATGGCCAAGCAATAAAATAAACTCCCTACCTTGCGAACTTCGGAGAAAACCCAATCTCTCTGCTTTTCGCCAGGAACTAAAAACGTTTCTTTTTAATGGGATAGTACAATTACGGCGACTAAAAAATGTCGCCCAGTACTAGGCGCAGTTCAAAATTTCTGACCCCCATTACTGCGACTAGGGGTGAGCCAGGTTTGGGGGGGGGGTGAAAAGTGAAGAAAAAAAACAGACCCTGTGGCGCCACACTACGCAGGTTACGGGAGAGACGGCGGCACACTTCTAATGAGTGCCGTCGGCAAGATAAGTGGGAAGGCGGAGAGGCAGGTAGGCGATGCCGACCACGATGACCTATGTGATCACTGCGCAGCGCGATAATGGGAGGCAGCAAAATGAAAGTCGACATTAAGGGCGGCACTGTGATCACATAGATCCTTTTTCATTTGTAACCTATTTTCATCCACTGATACCCTGTTATTGCTTTCCAGCGTGAAAATTACCTGTTTCTACAATGCCGAGATACTTTTGGGTGATAGCTGCACTCTATAAAACCACCACATAACATAACATAACAATGTTTATTTATCTCATTGGCAATCCACAGCGGCAATGTGAGATGTACAGCCAGTGGCTTGTGGGCATCAGGCATTGAGCTTAGTGCTGTTAGGTAACACTGGCTGTAGTCCCAGCATGAGGGAGGCCATCACTGGCAGTGCTGGAGGTTTTGCCTCTCCCCAACCAAACCCCCCAACTTCTAACCCCCTGTCACCACGAAAAAACACATTTTTCACGTTTTTTTAAATCTTTTCACATTAATCACAGCACACATACAGAGGAAAACACCTATTTCAGGGAGTATTGCAATTTTTAAAATGTATAAAACAAACCTTTACAATTCATCAAACAAAAACATGAACATCACATGTTAAATCTTTACATTCCACCCATCTCAGATTTTGCACTTCTAAAATGGATAAAATGAACAGTAACATGACTCCCAAGTAAAACGCAAACGGTTCAAACATCCATAAAACTACACAATGACATTTACATAAACCTAAAATCATAGAAGTGCAGTATTTTCTTTATGGGCTTAGAGAAAAGTAATGAATGATGATGTGAGATGTATGAAACTACATATTTCCAAGTACATAATTTTTTGCCCATGTATTTTATTAACCTTTACAAGATTGTTCTGGTTGCGCCATTCCATCCCATTATGATATACTTCTGAAAGTTGTTGACAATCTGAGGATTAATCATCAAACTCCATTGTGACAAGAGGTGGCGTGGAACAGGAGGGTGTATGGAAAGGAAACAGTGGCGAGGAGGTTAAAAGTCCATCTTGTTGGTAAGTAACAGCGATGCCAGACATGTAGTTAACGTATGTTTACTTGGTAGTTACACGGTTCATATATAATGCGTAGATCTTACAATGGTGAACAACTGGACATCCCACTAGCAATCCTCAGCTCTGTCAACCGTCTCCACTAGAATCTTAACCCCACACACGTCACACAGCCACCAGCTCACGCGCTCACATACACACGCGCTGGAGCTTAATCACGCGCTAGAGCTTAATCACAACAAGATGCTTGAGTGAAACCGCAGATCTGCACAGAAGAGACATTGGGGTTGAACCTGAAAGTGTGTTGTGAAGATATGCTGGCCATGGAAACTTTGAACATTTGGGGAAGAGATGCTGGGAGTAGACCGGATAATACATGGAAAGCAATGCTGGCCATGGAACCAGATGGTTTATGGAGAAAAGATGCTGGTCCTGGAACCAAAGGGTCTTTGGAGAAATGCTGTTGGTGTGGAACCAGAATTTCGGCAGAGAAGTGATGCAGGGATGGAACTAGAGGGTCTAAGGAGAAGAGATGCCAGGCAAAGAACCAGAAAGACTACAGAGAAAAGATGCTGGGCATGGAACCAAAAAGTCTATGTAGAATTGGTGCTGGGCAAAGACCCAGAATGTCTACAGAGAAAAGATGCTGGACATGGAACCAAACAGTCTATGTAGAAGAGATGCTGGGCAAAGAACCAGACAGTCTGTGGAGAAGAGCTGCTCGACAGGGGACTAGAGTATCTATGTAGAAGAGATCCTGGGCACAGAAGCAGAGTGTATATGGAGAACAGATACTGGACATGGGACCAGAATGTCTGTGGAGAAGAGATATTGGGCATGCAACCAAAGTGTCTATGGAGAAGAGATGCTGGATATGGACCCGGAGTGTCTATGGAGAAGAGATACTGAACATGAAACCAGGGTGTGTATGGAGAAGTGATGCTCTGCATGGACCCTGAGTGTCTTTGGAGAAGAGATGCTGGGGTTGGAACCAGAATGTCTATGGAGAAGAGATATTGGGCATGGAACCAGAGTGTCTTTGGAGAAGAGATGCTGGGCCAAGGACCATATGGTTTACAAAGAAGAGATGCTGGGCATGGAAACAGAGTGTCTATTGAGAACAGATACTAGGCATGGATCTAGAGTTTACATGGCGTAGAAATGTTGGGCATGGAACAAGAGTGTCTATAGAGAACAGAAGCTAGGCACTGAACAAGTGTTTCTATGGAGAAGAGATGCTGGATAGGGGACCAGAGTATCTATGGAGAAGAGATGCTGGGCAAAGAACCAGACGGTTTATGGACAAGAGAGGCCGGGCATGGAACCCAAGGGTCAATGGTGGAGAGATGCTGGACAGAGAATCAGAGTGACAATGTAGACGAGGTGCTCAACAGAAAATCCAGTACTGGATCATAGACTGTGACCTCTGCCTCAACACTATGAAAACAGAAATCATATTTTTGAAATCTTCACCCCAGCGATGTTTCCTCTCACCCCCTCTGGTGGACGAAGCACACTCTCTATTTAACCGGTCCAGAACCTTGAGGCCAAACCGGCAGCCCACCTGAATAAATGGTTCACACCTGAGCTTAAAATCCTTCAGATTGCCAGACAGGCAGCAGAATCCGCCTGGAGAAAAATGCTGAACCTAGCCAACAAAGCACTATTCACGCGGTCACCACTTACAAAACAGCCATCCTTATGGCCAAAGCAGAGACCTATGACAAAAGAATTGACAATGCCAAATCACAAAAAAGAGCTCTTCATCATCCTTAGGGAGCTTGAGTCTCCCTCCACACATAGAGAAACCTGTGTGAAAGATGCACATTGGTGTGAAAGAATCCAAAAAGCCTTGGCGAACAAAATTGCCACACTACAATCTAGAATAGAACAAAAGAAGACCAGTCTAGCCAAAAAGGCATACTCTGCACCTCTATCCACTCCTAAAACTCCTACCTGCCCTCCTTTTTCTTTCACCCCTGTCTCAATGAAAGAGGTTGAACGCATCATTAAAGGCTTAAAACCTTCCAGATGCCAAGGGGATTCTTGCCCTGCCTCCATCATTCAGGAAGGCTCCAGTGATCTGGCCCTGTTCATAACTGCCCTAATCAACTCCTCCTTCAAAATGAGCTCAGTCCCTAACCGCCTCAAGGAGGCCTGGGTCATGCCCCTCCTAAAAAAAAAAAAAAACAACAACCCAACTAATTATAGGCCAATCACCACTGTCCCCTACATCCTAAAGATCTTAGACAGAGTGGCCTATGTGCAAATCCAGAAGCATATGGAAGAGAATAACTTCTTGGGCCTCAGACAATCTTGCTTCAGGCCTAGGCACGGAACAGAGACAGCCGTTCTGGACTTAAAAATGCAAAGCGAAGGACAAGGGAAACCTAGCCATCCTCTTGCTGCTTGATCTCTCGGCAGCCTTCGGACCTCATTGACCACCAGATCCTCACAAAACATTTGGTGGTGTCAGCTGCATTCTCCAGTCAGGTGACCGCCTGGGTCCAATCCTTCCTCGGCAACCGAACCACCCGAGTCTTCTCATCGGTGGCTTCTGCCCACCCCATTCCTATCCTTTGTGGCGTCCCCCAAGGTTTGTGAGTCTTACCAACCTTATACAATATCTTCACAAACCTATTGTTCGACCACCTAGATAACCTGGGTGTCACATACACAAATCATGCTGATGGCACCCAGGTTCTCATCACCCTTTCATGGTGCTATGAAGAGGACTCCACACAGATTAACAACCAACCTATACCTGGAGATCCAAGCCTGGATGGCAGAACACAGCTTATGTCTTAACAACGAGAAAACTGAGCTTCTTCTCGTCGGCTCCCAACAACAGCTAAACAAACTGGTACCCCGTTACGCTTCTATCAACATAGATGGTAACCTTATTGCAGTGGCCAAAGAAATCAAAACTCTAGGGGTTTACCTGGATTCCACACTCTCGCTCAAAAAACAGATAAATGCCACAGCATCCTCCACAGCCTACACAAACGAGCTCATCAATGCCTGTAAGGCATTACTCTCACCGTCTAGCTGCATTACCCTAGCCAGTGCGCTAGTGCTCCCAAAAATCGGCTACTGCAATGCTCTCTTCCTTGGTACCTCACAACGCAACTTGAACAAATTGCTGGTGCTACAGAATAATGCCCTCAGAGCGGCATTGAGTATTCCGCAGCACTCTCACATTACCAGTTTTAGACAAGATGCCCACTGGCTCCCAGTACGAGACAGAATCACCCTTAGGTCACTTGTCATCGTCCACAAATGCCTCTCCAACGATGCTCCCAAGTTCCTGGCAGATAAATGTAGCAAACACACTTCAGCCAGAACCACCAGAATGGTGTATTCTCATTGCCTATCCATTCCCAAATTCACCCTAAAAAAAGCTGGCGGTTCCAGCTTCCCGGTCCTAGCTGCCAAACAATGGAACGCTATACCTGTGAATCTCAGAGCCGAACCCTCCTTGTCCTGGCTCGCCAACAAGAACTTGTGCACAGCCTGACTCATTAATCCTGTTTCACCACTGTATTCTCCTATGTCTGCCTTCTGACCACCATGTAACTCGGTCACTTGCACTTATTGTTATTATCATGTATGTCTATAACTTGTTGTAACCTGCTCTAAGTCTCTGGCACCCAGTTAATTCAGGGTTCGACGCGCGGTACAAATAAAGAAACTAAACTAAACTGAATGGTGCAGTCAGAGTAATTCATGGACTCTCTAAACGTGAACGTGTAACCCTATACTTGTTCCCCATACAGAATATCTTTACACTGGCTGCCCATCGAAAAGACACCCAAAAGATACTCGGCCTCATTACGAGGTGGGCGCAAAGGGATACCGGGCACCGTTAAGGACATCGGTGCCGGTAATCCCTTTGTGCCCTATTCCGAGGTCCCTTACCAGGTCCCTGGTTTCACCAGGCGTTATGGAGGGGCCCATTAAGGGACTTCAGAGCTAATAACGGTACTGCAATTTGCTGTACCGTTATTAGCGCATTCCCCCTTCCCATTGAGCCCTATGGGGGCTGAAATGGGAATGGGGAATGGCTTTTTCAATGGGGACTTACCGGTCCCGCAAAGGTCGGAATAGACCGGTAAGTCCCCATTGAACGATGGCGGACTCGGTACCGGTATTGGAGGTAGTCATGGCGCTAATAGCGCCATGACTACCTCCAACCTCGGAATGAGGCCCACTGTCCCTTACCTACAAATGTCGGAACACTGCAGCACCTCTGTATTTAATAAACCGCCTGAAGGTCAAGCAGTCTGCACAAATACTACGGGCTGGCGACAACGACACACTGAGTCAACCTTGCTTTAAACTTGCCAAATTTGGTGGTACAAGCTTTGAAATACATGCAGCCCGAGAGTGAAATAACCTCCCCCTCTGCATAAGAATATCCCCATCTCTGGCTGACCTCAAGAAGACTATAAAAACCTGCCTCTTTAATTCAGCAGACTAAGCATCTCCTGGTGACCTGACCCTCCCCGACCTCCCCATGACCTGACCCTCCTCCGACCTGCCTTTTTGTTCTTTGTTCTCTTCTGTTTTGTGTGCGCTCTGAGGCCTATGGTCATGTAGGGCTCTATAAAATTTAAAGACAAATAAATAAATAAATAAATAGAATTAGAAAGTTTGGATGAGAAGTATTAGACCAAGTCTTTAGTTGAGAGGATAGAGGAAGCCATAAATGAGGAGAAACGATACAGGGGCCTCATTACTGTACTACTGGGAATACCAGGCTCAGCCTCCCTTCTTCAAACTAGCAAAAATCTATAGAATACATTGGGACTGTAGGAGGATTTCACAAGACAGGGCCTAAAACCGAGACTGTCCTACCTCCCTTCAAGTGTTTAATAAAGAAACTGACTATGCCTCAATCATACATATTGGACAATATTTAACTACAAATTGGAGCATAAGGGAAGAAAATGTATTGAAAAAAGAAAGACTATTTGGCCAATAGACAGTGGGGGCGATATAGGTTTCTGTATACTAGATAAGGTTACTCACAAGTAAGAAGCACAGGTGAAATACGTTCTACACTGAATGCGCCACCACTCGAAAATAAAGTAAAAGCCAAAAGTCCACGTGGAATCATCACATGATTGCTGCAACCAATACACCGCGTCTGTTAGGTGCAAGGCCCTGCCCTGCCAATGGGGAGCTCGGCGGCAAGGATCCAGGTGTCAGCTCGGAAGATGGTGAGCGTTTTGCCCAGGATCGAAATGTCTAAGCTTGGGAGTGACTTGCACAATACATACATCCACAAATAAAGAAGCAGTAAGCATTTGTATTAAAAGAAAAATCATGCTTTGCATTATGGGGGCTGGGAAATCGATAAACACAGCACACTTTCTTGGTGACTATTTTCCACTGTGATATCAGCAGGTCATTGCAAGTGCGCATGTCTGGGGCATTTCTCAGACTCATCACGTGGCCCTACCTGGGCATGTTTCGCTCTCTCTGATCAGGAAGGTTCCAGACTTGTTCCCAGGCGCCATCAGGTATCGTTCTGCATCTTTTCGGTTTATTGTTTTAAAAAACCACCTAGAAAAAACACACAATAATATAAATGCCGGTTAAACAAATGTAAATGGATAGAACTCGAATTTTCCGCGTTTCAGAGGGAAGTATATTGATGCAGGTTGACACGGCTCGGTGGAGTGTATCAGCAGTGAGCCCAGGATAACACATGGGTGACTTTGTGAAAAACGTACACGTGACCTTTGCCCTGCTGGAGTCACTCTTTCATATAACAACTCGCATAGAAAGGGCCATTCTCTTATACCAAATGGGTGCCTGCTCAGTTTGCATGCTCTTTACAAAGACGCAGTACCTGCATTCGCAAGAGGTGCTGCCAAATGCGCAGGTGGGAATCCCACGTGCCCGTGTGCATGCTTTGTGATGACACTGCATGCAGAAGGACCCTAATGTCTACTCATCACGTGGGCCATCCTAGAAGGCATCGTTGACTGCACCTCTCAGTGACCTTGGGCGACCTTGCACTCTTCCAAATCCAGATCAGGTGCACTTGCCTTGGATTTATTTATTGTGCTTTTGTAAGGTGCTTACACTTCAAGAAATTGTGTTTCAAAGCGCTCACAGGGCAAAGGGGAGGGAACATGGAAACAAAGGCAAATAGAATGAACTGATGAACAGAAAAGGGTGGTCCTACTAGGCCTTGTGCGCATTCAGAACGTGCAAGTGCAGGGAGAGAGAGAAGGGACAGGGAAAGGGGTAAGTGCTAGGAGTTCCACAGAGGGAAGTGCCAAGGGGTCAGTTGTGTGCAACAGTAAGTGCCAGGGAGAGATCACTTGGTGCAGAGGGATCCCCTGCCAATATTAAGTGCAGGCCTGCGAGAACACAAGCCAGTGGGTGCCCGCAGGCAAGTGCTGGGATGAGGCGAAGCCTGAGGGTTATTGGGCAGAAAGGCTGGGACCCAGAATGACACATAAGTTCCCAGGCCATCATCTCAGCAACTGTGGGGTGTTAGCGCGGGAACACGCCTTGACACATACAGTGCAAAATGAGCTCTGACTTTGGCTCACCACGTGTGCAATTTGATAAAGCAGTGGATTGTGGTCATAATGTGGTGCAGAGCCCTTGTGCCTATCTTTCGCATTGTGTGTGCGCTGCGACAGGGGCACATAGTCAGGTCTTAGGTCCGTGTTTTGAATCCCAGACTGATCGAATTCTAAGGACATACACATGTAAAGTCATTTGGTAACTGATGAGCAGCCTGTGTGAGGGAAAGCAGGTCATAGACGCAGGCCCATCATCACTCCATCCCTCGTTCTCATTGCAGTCCTAAACACAGGGGATGAGCAGTTCCAAAACCCAAGTCTTTCTAATTAGCTAAACTTAAGAATGCTACACACCGGGAAGAATACATACCCAGGCCATAATTCCTTCGAAGGCAGCCAAGGTGCCAATGGAAGGGCACGTGGGTAGACGTCTTTGCCGAGGAAGAGTGGGACCAGCGTAATGAAGATTACTGGTAAGTGATCCACAGTGTCGTCTCCAGGAATCAAATTTAGAAAAGGGCACAGGCAAAAGTAGGGGGCATCTAAAAATGGACGATCTGAATGTTTTTTCCAGGTTGATGTAGCCCAAAGTGACCCTGGGGTGGTAAAAGCACATTTCTACAGCACAATATTGTGTGAAAGTTAGATTAAAAAAGATATATGTACAAGCCATTCTGTAGGGATAGAAAAATATCCTAATACCAGGGCAACATCTGTACGCGCAATGCCTATTATTCATCATAGGTCAGTATAAATGAAACCAGTTTTAATATTGTGCCAGGAGATCATGCATTGAGTGCTGGGGTTGGAAGTGCCAGAAAATAACAGAATTATTTGGAAGGTGTTACCACCAAACTACCAGGTTACTTCAAACTATACATTCGTATTTCTCAAATGCTGCAGGGTGCTGTCAATTCAGGGTGACCCGTATTGCTCTGTTATAGGGAGTTTCTCATAAAAGTGCCAACCTGCCTGTAATGTTTAAATGCACCATGGTTCTCTTAAAATCTGCTATCTTCAGCGGAAATTTGCCATGCTGCCGGTTAAGCATAGCCTAGCCTGTTCCAAACTCTCCTTAATCAAAGTAAGCATAATGCCAGTTCCAACAGTGTCCTGTCACCCTTGCCCAAGCCTGCCCCGGTATTACATGTTCTGTTCATGTTCCACCATTGATAGAGTTTTAAGCCTGGTCAGTCACCATATGTAATGTATAGCCTGGCAAGGGCTGCCATAATATGCCAAGTGCAGCTTCAAATGCACAGAATAATGCTTTTTTTATGGTTGGTAGAGTCACCAAATGTATGGTAGAGCTACACAAGTCCAAACTCAAATGACCCAACACCCTCACCACCTATAGCGTAATCCCCATGCCTGACATCCTGCCCCCCACAACCAAGATTACAAGCCCCATACCTGTCATTGTGGCCCCACCATCCATTGCACAAGCCCCATATTTGGCATCCTGCCCCCCACTAACCAAAGTACCAACTCAGAGCACAAGCACAATACCTGGTATCCTTCCTCCCACCACCAACATTGAAAGCCCCATATATGGCATCCTGCTCCCCACTACCCAGAGCTAAAATAAGTTAGCACTATCATACTTAAAGTTAAAGGTTTTAGGCCAGTTATTGCTAGCAATGAAGTATGTTTTCAATACTAATGTGAAAACCATGCACCAACGTCAGTATCTACTACAACCAATCGCAAGAAGAGGTGTGTTTTAAAATATGATGTGAAGATAATAATGAAGATCAGCCTGACCAATAAAAATGGAAGAATTGGGGAAAGATGGGATATCTTTGAAGAGATTTTGCTCAATAATATTTGGTGGGTGGAGAGTAATGAAATGTATCTGGGAGTGTTTGAAATTGTTGCAAAATGTATATAAACTACCAACTGATGTTGTATTGTTGAGACTTGGGTTAGTTTGGTCCTTCAACACCATCTAACCGCTCCCCGGAGCTTTTGCACAATAAACTTTCTTTATGTACAACCATGTACTTGCTTCTTAAGTGGTGGGCCTGGTTTGGGTTAAGGTGATTAAAGGTCCACCCCCACTTTTGGTGTGCCACGGTAGGCGCCCAGGCATTCTGAGACATTGGGGGTCTTCAGTCCACACCTCTCAGCTGTGGCACCTCATGTCTGGGACCAGTCTTCCGTGCACGGTGAAAAAGAGGTCTGCGGATGCCATATTGGTTAAAGGTCTGTCTACTTCTGGAAGACGTGGTGCCACGGCCTAGCAGTGTGGTACGATTTGACAAAGCACCACATCAGAGCAACTCAGGTTCACATGAGTACAAGGTTGGGGGGGTTGAAAGCAAAAGGGGAAATACGGGGTAGAAAAGGGGTTGTTTCCTTGACTTAAGGGGTTTTGTTTTGTTTTTTAGATATTTGTTTTTGCGGGTAATGGTAGAATTGGAGTGTGGGTGTGAGATTAGTTGAGGTTGCAGGGTTTGGAAAAGTGGATGTTTTTGGATAGAGTGATTGAACTGTTTTGTGTTATAAGCCATTTATATATATTTCTTACTTAGTTTGTTATTTTAGAGGTGTGAGGGATTATCTTACCCCACATGCCCATTGTGAAGCTTGTCCTGATACCATTTAGTTTGCTTGTCTGGTAGGCTGGAGCCCTCACTTGAAGTCGGGGAGGTATCTTAAGGTAAGTCCAACTGTCGATACCCTTCTGAAGTAGGTCTTGACGTTCTTTTGTATTTGCCGTGTAGGCGGAGCACCTCACATCGATTTTCTTGGTTAGTCGTAGTAGTGAAGGGGAAAGCATTGCGCCCCCCTATGCTCGAGTGGTGTGGATATCTCAGAAATATTAGCCAGCAGATTTTTTTGATAAAATGCTGTCTTCTGTGTGTGAGTGTGAAGTCGAATTGAAGTAAATAGTGAAGTGCAGTAATTGTGGTATAGGTTAGTATTGTGAATGAGTGTGAAGGGTGACTAAGGAAATGGGAAAGGGGAAAAAGGGGAACAAAAATGTGTGCTGCAGGTTCGTCTTAGTATTAGATTTATTTTTTGTGAAATTATTTTTTGATTAATTGGATTGGATTATGTAAACTCGGTTGAATCATTTGTGCCATGTGTTGCCCGACTATAAGGTGAAAACATTTAAATATCATAGGGAATGGTTAGGGTCGAGTAAGAAGAAAATGATCATGGTGAACCTGCATGCCTTTTTTAACTACAAAGCACAGGGGCTCAAACTTAGAAAAGCAGTTAAACATCTTAGAATTATGGAGGATGTATGAAAAAAGCAGGAAGGGCCATACTGTTGAAATTGCGGGGGCAGGGCTGGAAAGGGCAGGGTGCAGGAATTTCCTCTGCACCACCCCCATATGGGTGCTATTCTTTATCACCCGCAGAGGGGTACACAGACCCTGAGTTTGTACCACCATTTCCACCAGCTACTCCCGTGGTTGCAAGATGGATACAGCAACGATTTCTAAGAATTGGAATTGTGAGGAAAGTGGATGGGCAACTCCTTCAATGGTTAGGGCTGCAGAGAGGTTAAACATAGAGAGCAGGAAGGGGATAAGTCCCCCAACTGCTAGTTTAGCAGGTAGATTAAGGGTGGAGGAGCAAGAAAGTGCATAACCGATAATTAGAAGAGAAGAGCAGAGGAAGGATTGGAAATGAGAAAGAAAGAAGAGGTTAGGCCTCTTCCTGCAAGGATAGAGGGTAGATTGAGAAGAGTGGTAGATGCGAAAGAACGGGAAAAAGATGAAGGAAGCCCTACGGTTAGCAGAGGAAGAGGTACTGCTTTACGGTGCAGAGAGATGAGAGCGGGAGGAAGTGGGAAGATGGGTAAAGGGTGTAGAAGAAGGAAGGTGGAAACATGAGCAGGTCCTGGTTAGATTGTATAACTCAGTTGTCAGAACGGTTGAGATTGATATGGAGAACCAGGTTGCTGCCATGAGTACAGAGGCTGAGCAGGTAGGATGGGAGATGGCACCCTATGGTAGTGCTGATTATGCTTCTGTGCCTGTAGAAGGGTTGGGGGATGTAGCAGCCGGAATAGACGATGAAGATGGAGAGGAATGGGATGACAAGCAAGGAGAGCAGGGTGTATGTAGACAGCCTACCTCCCGCTCCAGTATTTATTTATTTATTGGTCACTTGTTAGGCGCTTATACAATTAGCAAAACTATTTTAAAGTAGCAGTGATCGAAAGCACACCATGGAACCAAAGGACACGGCAGGGTACTCTCATTGCTGTAGTAAGTGATAGGGGGCACATGGGGGAAGCCCCAGTAAAAACAGGTATAACTCAGTTTCTATTGCTCCAGAAAGGTCTCTGAAGGGCGTATTATGTCCTGTGGTCACACATGAACCAGAGTAAACTTAATGAAGACACTCCCTTTTCTCACTGAAGGGGCGTGGAAGTAGATTTATGCATTGGAGAAGCATACTGCCGAGTCATGTGGCCATAGGGGACATGAAGAGCTTATTCACGGCCCTAATGCGGGAGCGGTCAGACGATCTTTAGAATAGATTGAGGGATCCAGGAGTTTAGGTAAATACAAATACCCATCATGGCACGCCTAGAAATAATTGTGTACAGGCATGTTGTAAATGACTTATCATATCATATCATATAAATAATCTTAGGGCACTGGTTTGGGGGCCTTGTGGATTACGTACCATGATAGGCCTGATATCAATTAGATTTGAGCTAAGACGATGAAATTGGATGATGATCCTGCCACACACATCAAGCTAATTCAGGAGATGTGGAGGGCAGAAACAGGAGAAGCATCGGACAAGAATGTGGCAATTTGATTACCACATGCTGAAGAAAGGACTTCCAAAAGAAGTCCAGCACGATTGAGATAAAGTAGTAGGGATGGAGACCAAGAGCTGGCCAGCAATTCAGGCATGCATTGTGCATTTCTGCAAGAGAAGACAGGAAAAAGAGAGGGAGGATGTAGAGCAGGCACAAACAACAGAGGTTAAGCTTGTTCAAAATAAATTGGCAAAGATTTGCTTAGAAGAGGCAGTAGTTACAAATTCTATGGAGGGACAGCAGGGGCATCTAGGATAACAAGGACACAGTGCACCAGGTACGATGCAGGGTTGGGTGGACAGATATGTTCCCGGTCCAAGGTCAATGAGAGGAGTTCTGAGGGGCAGAGGAGGATTTCCACAGGGAAGTGGGTCATTTGGCAGGTACGTAGGAATGGGTCTCCGGTTTAAAGGGCCCACAGAAAAAAATTATGGAGGATTTTATGGGATTCATTGTTGGTTGTGTGGTAAATTGGGGCACTTGTTACAGAATAGTCGTGAACGGCCAGAGTACTTTAACATGGGAGATCAACAGATGCAGGACCCGACCCTGACATATGTCCCAGGTCCTGTGCAATTGAAGCAAGCATGGGTTGAAAAGAACCCAGCAACTGGGGCTGCACAGACCTTTGGGATCCCATCAACCATGCCAGCACAAGCATCAGTGCAGAAATGGGACCAGAATCCTTTACCCCAAAGAATAGTTGCACACTACACTGGAGCTAGTGTTTTCAGGGGAAATACTTTTTCTCTCCTAGGTGCTAATATGTACCAGAAGTAGGAGAGCCCACAGGGATCTCTAATGTGTCCAGTCCTGTCCATTGCCATCAATCCAGAAGAGGAACCCCAGATAGGTGTGCAGGTAGGTGACCAAACGTTTTCTTTCATGGTTGACACCAGAGCTACCAAGTTTTGTATTAAGGAAGACGAGTTCCCCTTGTTAGGCAAAACGATGGACACAGAGATTCTCTGGGGCTGTCCTGTCAGTTCCTTATACTGAAGATCTTCTTATGAAGCGAGTCAATAAAATGTATCAGCCTGGTTGTTGTGTTGTATGGCTACCCCAGAAAATCTTTTGGGAAGGAACATCCTGAGCAAGTTGTGAATATTTATTGCTTTCACGGAGGAAGGTATTGCATGCTGACCCCCAGGGTTGTATCTGTTAAGGGAAGCAGCACATTTTTCAGACTTATTGTAGGGACACTTTGATTAAGAGGGTTCCTGTGCATGCAGCATTGTTTCTTTAGGGGTTGATGGTTTTGCTGAGTTGGGCCCCAGGGATCAGAAATCAGACATGGCGAGTACCGATTGAGTTTTTTATTTCAGCCTGATGTGGCACAGGCAGGAAGGAAATGCCAGAGAGAGCTACCACTGTTCAAAATGCACCGCAGCCAGTCACAGTGAAACTAAGGATATTGTTCATGATTGCACCACGTATGAAGAAGGAGAGAGAATAAATGTGAATGAGGATGCCCTGGAGGGGGGTGAGGTGATTTTTGTTGTTGGGTCTTCAACCATCAACTGAGAGAGGAGAGAGAAGCATACGGGCACAGCAGTCGTGGGTCTTGTGGATTGGGAGTACCGGGTTGGACTGAAGAAACGGTTGACTTCTCATTACTCTGCACAAGCGGCGGAACTGGTGGCATTTATAAGAGGTGCTAGAAATGTGTACGGGGCAGGCAGTCACAGTTAATTCTGACTCTGCATACCTCACTTCCATCGTCTATTCTGGGTTATCAAGATGGCAGATAAGAGGATTTAGGAGGTCTGACGGGTACCCTGTCCAGCATGCTGCACTGCTATCCCAGCTGATTGAAGCGTTAACCTTGCCAGCATAGATAGGTCCAGTGAAGTGCACAGCCACACTAACCACACAAATTCAACAGCTTTTGGAATTGATGCCGCAGAGAGGAGTCGAAGGAAGCAGCATATTTTCCTTTCACAGATTCCACAAAAAGGAAACCATGTCCCAACAAGTGCATTTTTCAGCCCTGTACGATCCATCCCGGTGCTCCAAATAATAGAAATACAAGGGCAAGCCCCTAGAGAAGAACAGGAGCTATGGAAAAAAGAGAGGATGTGTTCCCTTGCCCACAGATTTTCTTTGGAGACAGAAGATGACAGGGACGGTAGTAATGCCTGTCGAGCAACTACATTACCCATCACATACTTCTCGATGACAAATTGCAGCAGAGCTCCAGGAGGATTGCTTTATCCCTAACTTACAAGACCATGAGGTCAGCGAGGGAGTCTTGGCCAGACCATCAGGTCCATTCAAGGAGCTCCATATCAATTTTGTGTTCATGATAATGAGGTACAGTAACTTCAAATATTTAATTGTCATGGCTTGTCCATTCCCCCAGTGTCTTGAGGTTGGTCTCTGTGTATGAAAAGTGTTAAGATTATATCTTCGTAGGTTGTGTCTTCTCACCAATAAACAACGAGAGAAAACTGCAAGACTATCGATGATCAACACAAGATAGAGCTTCTTCCCAGGGACAGAGGCTGCATCTGCACCTTTGTGCATCAATGGAAGGAGCAGTGTTTCCATGCTCAACACACAGTAGTCTATTTGACACCGGCTGCCGTGAAGATGGAAGGCAATAAGAGTTGGATCCACCTAAAAGGCACTTGAAGGGATACCAGCAACCCTCCCCCCTGCACAGGAGGAGAAGCAGGCATATAACTTAAGCATGCATTAGACAGTGGTCTTCAAACATTTTAGGCCTGCCACCCCGTCCCAAACAAAAAGTGGGTAAGCCGGGCCCCCCCAAAAATGCCAGATGGACAGTAAGTACAAATGGCTATGAACTATTGCGCGCCGTCACTGCACCCTACTCCCAGTAGAGTCCCTGGGCTCTCTCACCTGCTCCCATCACAGTCTCTGGGCTCCTTCATCCCACTCCTACCGAGTCCCTGGGATCTCCCCACCCCACCACAGACCCTGTACTCTCCCCAAGCTGCTCCCACCACTATCCCTTGGCTCCTGCCCATCCTGCTCAGACCACAGTCCGTGGGCTCTGCCACGCTGCTCCCAGCACAGCCCCAGGGCCAATGGCAGCTGGTGAATTTTTTAAGTAGAGGGACATAAATATTTCCCCAGATATGCCAGAGCGACCAGGCATAGCCAGGGGGCCAAAACCATTGAAAGGATCTTTGGGGGGTTTCCCCCATGGGAACAATTTACAATAATGGGTTAAAATATTGCATTTAGAGCATACTTTCTTTTGACATATTGGGTAAAACGCCAAACAGTTTGCAATTGGCACTGGGGGCCCAGGGGGCAGGCATGATTTTCTTTTACTGAACATCTATAATAGATGTCCAGTAAAAAGATCCCATCCCTGTCCCCTGTGGCCCACACTGCATAACATTAACACATTGATTATGTGTGTATGCAAGGCGCTGGCGGGGCCTGAGGGGGAAAGCATTGCACTTTTCACTGGACATCTCTGATAAAGGTCCAGTAAAAAAGTACCATCCCTGACCCCTGTGCTCCACAGCACCTCAGAAGGAGAGCTGATTTTTGCAGGTGGGTAGGGGGATTGTGCAACAAAAACATTTTTAAATGCCTTTGTTGTACAACCCTCCTCCAGCCCACTCAGCGAAATCAGCTCCATGGACCAACACAAACACACACACATTCACACGGCATTCACACAGCAAGCACTTTATCATTCACACGAGCTCCCATCATCATACACTCTCTCATAACACAAGCATACATGCATTCATACACATATTTAAATACAAAATAAATTAACATAAATATACCTTCTGCTCTGCCCCTGAAGTTTCCTCCCCAGCGCCCTAGCTCCTGCATCATGAACAGGAATCGGGATGCAAGAGCTTCCTGGTTCCTGCACATACGTGCATGGGCCTGGAAGTGGGCGTTGGAACGCCCCATTCCAGGCTGCTCTGTATGTATTTGCAAGGAGGTGCAGGAGTCTCCCTCGCACATACAGTCATGCAGTTCCCCAGCCAGCATTTCCAATGAGCTAGGCAAGGCTTGTGAAGCAAAAAGCCCCCAGCCCTGCATGGCTCAATGAGCATGTGCGGCTGGGGAACTGAACTGTCAAAGGGAAAGAGGGTTTCCCTTTGACAGTTCAGACAGCCCAGGAGCACTCCCTTAGCTGGAAAATGCAGCTGAGGGAGTGCACAGTGTTTCACTGGGCTGGCTCCTCTGCTCCTCCAGAATGGGTCAGGGGCTCACTGGGTCGATGCCCACTTCCCCATTATGGATGAGCCGCCAGGCTCAGATTGGTGTATAGGGCAATAGGGCAATGCCCAAACATTCAAAATGCTAAGAAAACAAATTTTGAAAATAATGTTTTTCGATAAGGATGATGATGATGATCCCATAATCTATGCTCATGGTTTTGCAGCTGACAATGTATGGTACAGCCACATAAGGAAGGTGGGGACAGAGAGATCTGTAGGATATCACTACATCTGCTCTCTCATTCGCCATGGTTATGGTGCTTCTATGGTGTTTATTCAAAATGAGATGAAGGTAGCAGATGCACTATGCCTAGTGCACTTAGACCTGTGCAGAGTTCGAGGGCAGTTTAAAAGGCAGTCAATTACAGCATAAGTTATTTTCAGTGATGAGGAATGCTCAACTGGCTGAGCGGGCAGAGCACAAAAATATTAAGTGTACTCAAAGAGTTCAAGGAGCTATTTCTTCTAAAAATGGATGGGAGCAAAGGGTGAAGAGTTGCAGAGCTGGAGGAATGAGGGGGTCCTCGGAAGAAAAGCTGGCACAAATAAACAAAGAGTGTGGGACAGTATGGACAGATCATTTGCAGTATCTGACGTGGCTCAAAGAACCAGACAAACCTGTTAAGATACAGACACATAACCATTTTTCTCTATGTTTCAAGGGTGATGGCATGGTGCCTGTTGGCACAAATGGGAACTACAGTAACACTCTACGCATTGTGGATTTAGCTAGAGGTATGGCTGCCCTTCTCGACAACTTCTGTATCTATGGACAGCGTGCATACAGGTTGTTGCCTCCAGCCTGGCAAGGTGTGTGCAGTCTTACAACCCTTCCTGTGCCCGTCCTTTTAATCCCTGAAAAGCCTTTGATTCTAGCTCATCCAGTGCTTGAAATTATCCCCTGTGCCCCTTGCATTGCCTTCATCACCACACAAGGACATATAGCTATACTATTCCTGATGGAGGAAATCCCAGACAATTATTATGAAGGAAAAGGTCCAACTACCTCTCAGCAACATCCTCACAGGCCTTAGCAGACATTCCTGATATCAGCTGTTTAGCCACCCACACGGAAACCTTCTTTTCCTCCCTCTTGGCACCTGTTATTCAAGCAGTGGCCAATACCACATGGTTCCAGGTGACCAGGTATGAACTCTTGCTCTTTATGAACACTTCTGAGTCAGCGTTTAGTACCATTAAGGAAGAATTGCAGGCACTGAGGCTCATAACTTTGCAAAACCGGTACATACTCGACCTCTTGACAGCAGTGGAGGGCAGAGTATGCCGGAAAATAGAGAGTAACTGCTGTACATTTGTGCCTCCAAATGTCACTGAGAATGGCACGCTCACCAGAACTATCACTGCTCTGCATAAACTGAAAAAAGTAATGGAAACTGAGGCTGGGATCACCAGCGACTCATAGATAGACTCTTTGTTTGCATGGGTACCTCCCTGGTTGAGCCTTGATGTGAGGAAGGATTTTGTTGCCTATTTTTGTCTTATTACTTAATATTCTTTTTTTTCTTTTTTGCTCCTGCCAAATCATTTTGCGTTGTTGCTCTGCCCAGGTAGCCAGAAGTGCGGCCATGACGATCGTAACTCTTTCTAAGATGAGGGCCACCACTACTTCATCCCATATGAGTTCTCAAACTGAATCTGTTTAATTTCCTCCACCAAAGTGGCATGCTTGTGTGGATCTGTGGGTACATTACAGAAATGGTGGGGGAGGACTTGGGTTAATTCATCGGGGGAGTATGACTATATTGAGACCGGGATGAGAAATGGTTGTAGAGATGTTCCCCAAGAGGATGATTATGATTTGTTAGTTAAAGAATTAACTAAATGGGGGAATGTTGGGGTGGTGAAGGAGGTTCCCTTCAATTATGAGGAATTCGATATTGATGACTGGGGAGGCAGCAAGCTGAGCACGGTTTACATTTTTTTCAGAACTGATAAAATATTAGCGTGCATGCGCGCAGAAAGATGAAGTATCAAATCTACCAAATCTAAAAACATACATGTACCTTAATAGAAATACATGGGCACATTATGAATCTCAATATAAGTGCCCTTTTTACAATGAATCAGAAGATTGTGGTTAGGGCTCCCTTGCAAAATGCACTTTGACTTCTAAACATGTTTTCAGACACAGAAGGCAGGTAAATGAGCAATCCCAACCTTTTGTGGTCAGCATCTGCAAAAATAGCCTTGAGTGTATGGTCTGATAAGTTTCGTTGATAGTAGCTATAATCTCCTGATGTTTGAGAGCATGACCAAAAGAGTTTTGTTGTTTATTCTGGTAATTAGTAGGACACGGGATAAGCTAAATATCTGAAGCTATTTAGGAGTTTCAATTGTGCAATAAAGTGGGAGCCTTGTAGATTGGAAATGTTGCAAGGGAACAGATGTTATCTTGCCCTTTGAATCAAAATGTTTAGAGGGGATAAGTAATTTGTTCGGTTAAGTATTTTTCCAGGTCATCAGAGGTTGCATGTAGCCGCACAACTTGAAAGGTCTTTTGAAGGCACCCGAAGTGGAATGGAGATGGCTATCTATAGTTCAAGGGAAATAATGGCTAAGCAGACCTTCCTCTATTTGCTAAAATAAGTCAACAAGACCATGTGCAATCATACTTAAAGTTAAACATTTTAGGCCAGTTATTGCTAGCAATGAATTATGTGTTCGATATTAATGTTTAAACCATGCACCAATGTCAGGGCCACTACAACCAATCCTAAGAATATGTGTGTTTTAAAATATGATCTGAAGATAATAATGAAGATAAGCCTGACCAATGAAAATGGAGGAATTGGGGAAAGATAGGATTTCTTGGGTTTTGTCCAATCATATTTGGTGGGTGGAGAGTAATCAAATGTATCTGGGAGTGTACCAACTGATGTTTTTTTGTTGAAACTTGGGTTCATTTGGTCCTGCAACACCATCTAAATGCTCCCAAGAGCTTTTGTACAATAAACTTGCTTTATGTACAACTGTGTACTCGCTTCTTAGATGGTGGGCCTGGTTTGGGTTAAGGTGATTAAAGTACCACCCCACGGATGCACCAAGCTCTCCAGGCACTGATTGGCTCACCAGGCACTGATTGAAGCACACATTCATTCAAATCATAGATGCTACACTGGTTACACATTAGTTTTAAGTTATAATTGTACATTAAACCTCCATTAGAAAACATGAAACAAAGTATTTACTCAGACAACCTGTAAAAGTAGAGGGAGTCAATATTATTATTAGTATTATTGTATTTATTGAGCATGGACCTAGCTTTGAAAAGCAACAGAGCACTTTATAGAGGTATACAACAGAGATACACAACAGAGACCTTTACAGAGGTATTCACCAATACACATACACAACAGAATGTGTTACAGAAGTGTACAACAGTACAGATGCATAACAGAGCAATTTTCTGGGGTAACAACAGAACAGATATACAGCGGGGGTAGGATACAGAGGGGCACAGAGGAGCAGTATAGCTGTACAGGATGGCGGAGCGGGCGACATTTAGTGATTTAGGTGGCGTGAGGGACGATGATGGCCTAGGTGCTAAGGAGAAGAGATTCCTTGAGGAGGTGGGTCTTGAGTTCTTTTCTGAATTGTAGGAGCGTGGGGCGAGTCTGATGCTGATGGGAGGTGACACAGGGAGTAACTCTAACCACAGTGCTGAAAATCTCTGTCTTAAGCATGCCCCAGTCTATGATTATGCTTGATGCAGTAACATCAAAGCAGAAAATAATTATTAATACCGTCTGTTTTACGACTTTGCCTGATTATGAGTTTTGTTACTCAGAGAGATACAAATCCCTCCTAACAAGTGGATAGTGGTAATTGTACAGGCAGTAATACCACCACAAGACTCTAGAACAGGGAATATGCAAAATCCTTAAATATGCTGTGAAATATCATTACCACTTGGGGTAACAGAAATGTAATTTCAGGGTGCCGTATCCCCAGCTCCAGAGGCAAAGGCAATGTCCCTCAAAATCCAGGATTCACTATTATCTGTGGATTGAACTTGTTCATAGCAAAGTTTACCAAACTTTTAAAGGAAAAAAAATGAAAAATCTGCTTTGAAGAGAAATATGTAAAGAGTGCATTTTCACTTCATTCTGACAAAGGTGTATTATTTGCATGTTTTAAAAGAAAATGTAATTGTGGGTTCATCATAATTACTTGGTTATTTAAGTGTTTCTTTGTTATGCTTTCCCAAAATCTTATATAATTATGTAGATTAAACGCAGGATAGTTCGTCAAACTAATTCTAGCCTTTGCCATACGGACAGCGTGTCTATTCCACTAATTGGCACTAAGTACACCTGCCGAGTAGCCCCAGATGTGTGACACGTTCAACCATTGCTGGCTTTTTCGGCCAATAGTGCTTTACATGCTGGAACTCGTAGTTTATTGTTTACATTCATAAATACAAGCTTATAGGGCTTGTTGACGGTGTCACACTCAGGCATGGGATCTATGTGACATTGTAATTAATCAATTACTACAAGTGAGTCTGTAGGGGTGACCCTAAATGTTCCTTTGTCAGTTGCTTTTACTCCAGAATAAGCCAGGTCCATTCCCCAACCTATGTCACTAGATTGGCCAACCATTTAACCCAACCCAGGATCAGCTTACTGGTCCAGTCGCCCTCAGTACATGGGCAACCATCTCACCCACCTCAGGCAGCTCACATCAAAGACAGAAAACTATCAGCAGTCCAAATGCAGCAAGAAAACAAGAACTGAAAACATGGGAATTTTGACAACAGCCCTGCAACTCTGGAATGACCTTCTCCTTTCGCTGACACTGCAAAAGCCACCACTCCTGACTCTTTTCCATCGCCACTTACCAGTTTTGCACACTCCGCTCGCATCTATGGGTGGTCGCACCAGTGATGGAGCCAAGGGGGGGGGGGAGGAGGAGCGGCTACCCCCACCAGTGTCAGGTCCGTGCTGAGTACACCCCACAGCCTCTAGCGGGTGCCCAATTATTCACCCCCTCTGGTACCAAAAGCTGCCTCTGCTACTAGGTGGCACTGTTTTACTCTATCACTCAGCTTGATCCCTTACCCCTCCTATACAGTCTGTTTATGTTTTTCCTTCTTTTGAATTTTATTTATCTCAGTTTTCTCATCCTCTTCATTTCTTGGTCCCTATCGCCAACCCTTTATGCTCGCTTCATTCCTTGCTGATCGCAAATCTCTCCTGTCTTTTTTCCTTCCCCTTCCATTCACTCTAGTTCTTCTGGGGGACTTTACCCTTCATCTCCAGGCTACACGTGACTCCTCTCCACTTCTTCCTCTACTCAATTCGTTCCATCTCTCCCAGTTGCCTACTCCACTCTTCCATTCTTCTGGCTCTTCCCCTGACTTAATTTCCTCCTCCTTTCCTTCTGATACTTCTGTCTTGGCCTGTCCCATATATTCCTCCTACCATTTCCTTCTGTCCTTATTCCCCTCCCTTCCGCCTCTCCCTTTATCATCTTCTCTTCTTACCCCACTCTTTATGCCACAACCTGAGCTCTTTCGATTCTTCCTCCTTTCTCTCTTCCCTTTCCTCCGCTGTTATCCCCATCAGCATTTTCTCTGCCCTCTCTGCTGATACTTTTTCCTCCCATCTTAACACTGTCTTGTGATCTACCCATGATTCCACTTTTCCTTCTCGTCCTTAAACTCCTTGTACAAAACCAAAACAACCTTGACTCTCTCCTCCTCTTCATTCCCTTTGCTCTTCCCTCTGCTAGGCAGAGCACCAGTGGAAGAAGCCCAATTCCCCTGATTACCTGCACTCTTTATCTTCTCTTTACTCCTCCTATGACTCTCTCTTGCTCACAGCTAAAAAAAACAATACTTCTCATCACTCACTCTTTCTCTCCCACATCACCCTCGTTGTCTTGTTCAGCTGCTTAGTTCTATGTGCTCCCCTCGTCCTTCCGATCCTGCCCTTTCATCTAAATGCTCTGCCGCCGACTTTGCTGACATTTCTATGTCTAAATTGACATCTATGCGTTACTCATTTTTGTTCCCCACCTCTGTCTCTTCTCCTCTCCCTATCTCCTCCTTCCCCTACTCTCCACCTTTTCTTCCTGCTTTGTGCTCTTCTCACTCCTCCCCGCTTCTTCACTGTCCTTGTACTCTTTTTCTCCCCTTGCTGACTCTGACACCCTTTCTAACTTGAATTACGCTCACCCCGCGGCCTCCCCCTTAAACCTGATTCCTTCCTCCCTCATGTCTTCTATCTACCCTTCCTTGATTCCTTACCTGACTGTCCTCGTCAATCTATCTAAGGCTTCTTCTACTTTCCCCTCTTCTTTTAAACATGCTGAGTTTATTCATATCCTCCAAAAACCTACTCTTCCTTGCCATGTAACTTCTATCCAATCTCTCTCCTCCCTTTCCTATCTAAACTTCTAGAGACAGTTGTCTACCCTAAAATGTCCACCTACCTGCACCTTGACTCGCTTCTTCTCCTCTTCACTCTGGCTTTTGTGCCACCCACTGCACCATGTCTGCTGTTCTACATGTCTCTAACTCACTTCTCTTTTAAGTATTTTTAGTTTTAACAATACTTGGGGTATACTGTCTGAGTGTGATTCCCAGCCATTTAGTCATTAACATGGACACCTAATGTAATGCATTTTATATATTCCGGCAATAAGTAAGATTCACCATGAAGTACAGAAAATAGCTTTGGTTTGGATTTCCGGGCTCCATGCCTGATCTTCTCTTTACAATGGGCCTCATCACAAGTGGGCGGTATCCTGGCAGTAAATTCGCCAGAATACCGGCCAACGCTATTAGCATTACTGAAACTTGGTCCGGCGTTACTAGCACCAGATGCCAAGTTGTGGCGGGGAGGTAAGTCGCCATTTATATTATGTCCATTGGACCCAATGGGGCATTTTTGGTGCAATTATCGTGGCACTTATAGTGCCACAGTAATTGTGCTGGAAATGGACAGAAAGTCAGTGGATAGACCCCCAGCTCAGAGCTGGATGTGAATCTCCAACCTTCTGCCCAACTAATAGTTGTACCGAGTGATAATGCGGCGGTAATAGCTTTACTGCTGCATTTCTACTGCTCCGCCCAACTTGTGATGAGGCCCTATGACACTTGTGGGTACATTGCATAAACCAAGTAACTGATTGTATTCCTGACTTTCTAGAAAGTGTTCGAAGTCCCACGGTTATAGTGTAAATAAAACTGAAATATCAATAATTGAAAAAAACGACAAGAAATGCAAAGCATGTAGCTGTCAGTTGATAAAAACAGCAGCTACTATAACTGGGTGAAATGTTTGTTTTAGCAATCTGCATCAGTCTTGCTTTTAGCAGAAACAAGCTTTTTACTGCCCTCAACATATGCTGAACACTGATACTTTGCCAGTGAGCTGAACAGCCTTTTGGGCCCATTGTCAAAACAGCTTTTTGCTTCTGTTCAATATTATGCTAATAAGGAGAGTTGCCAGCTTATTCTCAGAGACGTTTACAAGGGCTGTCTTTGGAAGGTAGGGCAGAAGCTGTGCGTGGACCAGACGGGAGCTGGCAGATGAAGGCAGGAGGCAGATGGAAGACTGGAAGGATTGTCCAGAGGGAGAAGCACTGTGGCCATTATCTTCTATGAAGGAGGGAGGGAGCTAAATCCCTCCATATATCTTACCTACTTTCTGAAGCCTCTGCATTGAAGTTTGGGAAATTTCTGAGGCATTAGAGCCCTCAAAGAACTCTGGCTATTGGAACTATTATTTTCTGACTGAGCTGTATGGGGAGTAGTTTTACATTTCCACCCAAGGCAAAGCAGCTCACTACCTATGAACACATTTTATTCTTAATTGGCTGATGCTGGCACCATGGTTTGGTCCCAAATGGCATGTACTCTTTCTGAAGCATTTATTCCTATTTGTTCCTGCTTTTTGATAAAAAGACCATGGTCATTTGATAGATGGTTTTTGCTATTTGATGGCATTTTTCTTGGTGTCTGCAGACCGCTCCATGCATGCAGTCTTCTCCAGCACTCATCTCCCTACCTTCTACAGATAGTGAGTATGAGAGGTTTAACCCATCATTGATATCACATTGACAAAGGTACTGGGGTATTGAAAGGGCAGATGAAGATTGCCTAGCAAGATTTGATAAGGCTGCCTAGAGAGACCTGGTGAGGAATGTAGTTGTTTTTGGGGTGGCTATGATATCTCGGAGAAGGTTGATTACCACTAGAAAGTTATCACACCGCAAACTCCTAATGAGACCCATGTCTGATATGGAACAAAATGAAAGTTCTATGTTTTCCACTTCAAATTCAGGAAGTTTACATACCTTGGGGCTTGCAAATACTCAAAAGGATCTGTGTTTTATATTTTACTAGTTACCCAGATGGGGAATATGGTGATAGAGGAAGTGTATTTTTTCACCATACAGCAGACAACATCAACTTGGAGCTGAAAGACAGTAGCTTGGCAATTCACTTAACTCCTAAAGGATACTAACATGATATGCTGACCTCATTGATAAAAAAGGACATGTCTATAACAAACGTTATGTGTCTAACAAATACTTATAGCAAAGTATAGCAAAGGTCATAAATGGATGATTTGAATCCCACTTTACACTAAGGCCTGATTTACAAAAATGTTTTACTATTGGGAAGTCCCATTGAAAACATTTTTGTACTCATGCTTTTTTTAAATGGTACCTAGAAGGCTTTACTTCTGCCTTGAGTAGATTTGGTGTAAAAAAAGGTGTAAAAAAAAAACTGTCATCTACTTTTATAGGTGGACATTTTCAGAAAATGTGGTGGTACATTTTTACTGTCATTTTTTCCAGTCCTCAGGACTTTCTTCAATTTGGCAGACGAAGTTGAAGAGCAGAGAGAAATTAGCATGCCCGCCTGCTCTTGCAAGACCTACTGCCTAGTCAGTAGTTTCATGCTGATGGAAAACCTGTGGATTCCTATGGAATCTTTCTGCCTTTTTCATCTGATGGGATTCCATAGGACCTCATTGTCAATGCCTCCCACATTTGTTAATTGATGGATTAATTTGCACTTTTCCAAACATGTTTTATTTGTTACCTTTCCTCCGCATGGTAGAAAATATTGTAATTTCATGGAGGGGATCTTTCGGCCAAAAGTGAAAATGGAGCCAATCCACTCCGTCCAATTTCCACTTTGGGAACATGATCCCCCATAAACTGTTGCAGGTTTCCAGCCTTTTTAGTTAAGGTCTTTTGTTAACCCAGGGCCAGTGTTTTATTGATTTAGGTTTGGTTCACATTTGTTCTTTCCCAAAGTAAGTTTTCATCTTGGTTTATTGTATTTATGTTGGGGCATTATTATCTTTTGTAGTGTTTATGTGTAATTATGTTCCTCCGTGACCAATCAGCACACATGATTTATGCTGCAACATACTTTAATCCAGTATTTTCTTTATTTGAATTGGTAATGTTATGTTATTAAGCATTTACACTGTGCCCGTCACCAGCGTACCTTGTGTTGGTGCATGTGCAAACGCAGATGGAGTCTACATTGCAATAGTACTCTAAGTATGAATAGGCCTGAGCGTGTATCCTTGTTTTTATAAAATGCATGCAGTCTATAATGCACTGTTATTTTACAAGGATTAGTCTGACGCTTTAAGCTTATAGTAGCTTGACAGGACAAATGTTTATTTATGTATGTATTCATTTAGTTATGTACAGGAGGATAGGTCAGTTCGTGTCGGAAACGGCCTCATTGTTTTCTGATTGCAGGAAGGTGCGGCTTGACACAGACACATCTCCGACACAGTGAGGTTCTTTCCTCCATCCCATTGATTTCCAACTGGGAATAGCCCAGCTGGATTACATGGTGCATCCAGAGGGAGGCGGAGTGGCGGAGAGGCAGGGAGGTGGTCAGACACCAGCCTGAGGCAAGGTTTGACAAGAATTTTAGACCTAGGGCTGGCAAAGGCATTAGGTTTCGCCATGTAAATTACACTCACGTTTGCCTCGTTTCCCGCGGTAAGGGTGCGATCGTGCTCCAGCCCCAGCTCTGGTTTGTAGTGTGGCGTGGCTGTGCTGCATTTGCTGTTCCTGGGGGGCCTGCCTGAGAGAAATCTTCATGAGTTTGTGGTGGTGAGACTTCGGACCACACAATAAGATATTAGCTTGCCTTTTCTTTTCTCCTTCCTACTTGTGGATTTGGACACTGGAGTTGGGGGGTACGTGACTGCCCCCAGTGTTCACAGTGTTTTTATTTGGATACTGGTCATGTGTGCCAGTATATTTGCATACCTGTGTGACAACAAATTAGGCAAAAAGGGAGGGTCAGCTCTACCACACAAGGCACTCATAAGGTCCTATAAATTCTATCTGTTCATACTTAAGCGAATGCTGAACCGTAAGGCAAGCCTAAGGTGGTGAGTGCATTGTGTATTAAGAAATCCTGTAACGGCAGATGATTGGCAGCTTGCAGTAGATCTCCACATCTTACTCTTGGTGTTCGGCCGCACAGTGCAAAGTATGCTTCAAGAGGTAAAGTGGCTTTTGATCCGACTAACTTTCCTGAGGCATTCCTGGGTACAGCCTTGGCAGATGGAGTGATACCCAGGCCGGCCAAGCTTTCTAGGCCAGTGAGTGTATCTACACCACAAGGGGTCGCCTCTAAAACCAGTATAATCAAAGAACCGCAAGATCTGTAAAGGTCAGAGCTGAATGAGGGGTGTTATGTATGACCCTCCCATGTGTATTGCCCCTTTAAGGGGATGTGTGCCTCTCACGTGTATTGCCCCTTTAAGATGGGCCATGACTGAGGCGTGGCACAAGCTAATAAAAGGAGCCCCTGCAGGCACGTGAGACAGAACAGCTGCAGACTCCACAAGAGGAGCAACCGAGTCTGTGTCTCCTTTCTTGGGGGAGGGCCAGTCTTGCATGCCACAATGCCCTGGGACCCTCGTGCCAGAATGGTGGCAGAGGCCTGCACGGTCAGGGGCATGGCTGGCTGTTCCCCCTCCCCCATTGGTGCTGATGTCCGGTAATACCAAGGGGGCCTGCCAGATGTCCAGGGCAGGACCCAACCCCCACAGGCACTGGGCCTGTAGAGTGCCAGTGACTATGGCACTCAGGGGGGGTGCTGGGTGTCCATAGTGGACCCCCACAACAATTGTGACGAGGAGAGAAGAGCCCTGTGCTGCCTCCGCTCTGTCCCTGTCCCTCTGTTGGTTTCTCCCTCTTGATGGGAGGGGAGAGGAGGGAGAAGGGAGGAGGAGCGGCAGGCCACCGCCGCAGAGAGTGGATATGCCCTGCATGTCTTTGCCCTGGCCACAGCCCTCTGAAAGGAGGGTGCTCGTGCGGCCGGGATTGGAGCATGCCTGCACCCCCCGCCGCAAGAAAAGGTACTGTCAAGAAGTCACATGTCCCGACAGGGGTGAGATGCGCTGTTTTCCCCCTAGAGGCACTCCCGCAACAAAGTAAGAACTGTGGACTCCCAAACCACTAGTGGAGATATATTGAGCGGCATCTGCCGCAAGGAGATAGGCCGTGCTGCCCCCCCGCCCCCCAAGAAGAACTGGAGTGCCCAAAGCCCCAAGGAAGAATGTGAGACCTCCCGCCAGGGAGAGAGTCTCAGGCTGCCCCGGGGTGAAGAAATCAAGCGGCCGATGCTGCAAGCAAAGGACAGAGCTTATGAGCGGCATCTGCCGCGAAAAGAGAGGAGCCCTGCCTGAGACCCTCCCTCTGCAATGAGGGCGCTTGTGCGACCAGGTAGGCAGCCTGCCTGCAAATCCCAGCGGCATCATCCGCCATGGGGGGTGGAGAGAATGGGGCAGCCGCAGCCGCAAAGAGGGAGTCAGCTGCCGGCCAGCAGACAACCTCATGCGTCCGGAGTGAACAACAGGTGCCCCCAACCCTTACAGGCGGCAGCATGGGTTTGCTGTTCTGCCACCGCCAGAGCCCCCAAAATTATCCCGGTCCCGGTGGTGACATCCATAGAAGTGCTCCGGCCAGGAGCAAGGAAAAGAAGACAGCACCCACGAGATTCCGGGCCGCTGAAGGTGAGTGTGACTGTTCTCCGGCAGGAGCAGTAATAAGGAAAAATACATGCTCCCTGCTGGAGCGTAAATAAAGAAAGCATGGCCCTCTGAAAAGCCCGGGCCGCGTGGCTGTGATAGTTTGTAATGCTCTAGTGTCGGAGCTTTTGCAAGGAAAACACATGGCCCTCCGAAAGCCGGGCCCTCGGGCAGGCCACTTAAGGACGTGCTACGGTCTAGAGCAGTGAAAGAAGTGCTGCCCCTGCAGGGGGAAATCAGCTCTGTGGTCTGGTGGCCACACAATCAAGGAGGAAGAGTGTTTGCTGCCAGAGCAAAAGAGAAGAGGTGTGCCCTCCCTTGCAAGGGGGGAGAGGTCGAGAGGGCCTCATTGGTGGGTTAACAGTGCCCCCACTACCACATGTATCCTGGCCAACCCAATACCCGCACCTGAGATGTCGAGAGGGCCTCATTGGTGGGTTAACAGTGCCCCCACTACCACACGTATCATGGCCAACCCAATATCTGCAAGGAGCAGTGGCTTCAGCACCTTGTCTTACAAGTGGCCCAACACAATGCCACGGAAGCCACCCTGACTGTCTGCTTATTAGGTGGCCCCAACACTAAGCCACTGCAGTCACCCAGCCTGCCCTCCAGGGGCCCTGACTGCCTGCCACTGCCCAAAAAAGTGATGACATGCTCCAGTCTGGAGCAGGGCAGCAAGGGCAAACACACCCCTATACTCCCAGAAGGTGTGCAAGGGGAAGGGGGCAGCAATAAGGTGCTCCAGAACAGAGCAGAAATGAGGAGTCGAGTTTGCTCTGCGGGCACCAACATGGAAGGCAGGCCGGGATGAGGCCGATCCATCCAGGGGAATGTGAGTAAACGCGTACTCCATGTCAACCCACGCCACAGAGCAGAGCTAAGGCACCAGCACCACATCAGAACTCCAAGCCTAGGGTACGTGAGCACACTGCACTCTGCACATCGTATACCTCACTACCAGTGCAATGCCCAAGATGATGCATGCGATTGACAAATGACCCTGTGCACCAAAGACCGCCCTGTGCAACTGAAGTATGGCATTGACACAGCACCAACAATGGCCTCACCGTGGCCGAAGTGGGCATCCTGCGTTCTGTGCACTGCACACCCCACCAGTACGAATGAGCAAGTGATGCTGCCTACGCAGGGCTAGACAAAGTGAGGTGCCCCAACTCCAAGGAGGAGGCACTAGGCACTGTCAGGTGACCCGAGAGGGTGGCTCCCCCACGCCCCTGTGACGCCAATCCAGCCCAGCGTTGCCAGCCAGACAAGAACTGGTGCACTGTAACATCAATCGAAAGGGAAGGCCAACCAGCATAGAAGTGATAATCTCCCGGCACAGCGCCATCGGAACACGAGCCACCCTGCCTGCCTTGCTAGTGAACCTGACTACCTGCCACTGAGGACACCCTGGTTGCCTGTCAGTAATGACACCCTGCATGCCATGCCATCGAAGGACCAGGCTAAACGGGGCTTGGGGGAGATACCTGCTTGGCACCCTCAGTTCAGCCAACAACTTGTGTCCGACCAACCAGGCAGCCTTGGGCCCCAACACCAAGAACCAGTGCATCGGGCAAGAAATGGGTTGCTGCTCATCATGAGTGCTGGTGCGCCCTCCTGCGCTCCTGGAGGAAAGAGACGGTCCAGACTGGGGGAACATCTCTGAAGAGGGGGTGAGTGATGTCCTGTCACCCCGTGCCCTATGAACAGCACCGTGCCCTATCAACAGCACATGAAGCAGCCTGGACGCCCTGCGACCTGCATCTCGCTGCTCTGCTCTGTACATCAAGGGACTATGCCGATGTGGCCACTGGTACCTGCCAGGTGCGGCTTTGCCGGCTGTGAACTGTACCATCAATGGACCTGGACACGGGAAGTGACTCCTGAACGGACACTGATGGAGGACGAATTGCTCTCCTACAGTCCTGCAATTACTTAAAGAGGACTCAGTAATCTTGTGTGTTTTGATGCTGTGAACCTGCAAAGGAGCTACATGCTTAAAGTGGTATAAGTAAAGAACAATAACGTGAAGCTGTGATCCCGCAGTTGCGAGGTGTTCATATAGTGCCAGCCGCCAACCAAGGAGTCTTTTTAAGGAGTTGCAGTTCCGAACCCCAGGTTAATAAAGGGTTTTGTAAACTGTGGTATAACTGCCTGCATTCCATCGGCAGCTCACCGACCACGACTGTCACCCACTGAGTATGTTTAGAATGGGTTAGTATGTGTTATGTCTGTAACTATCTGAGTTAGCTATGAATGTGTCAGTGGCATATCCTACTATCTGTCTACCCCGCAAGTTCTAAAGTGATAAGTATTTTGTCGTTCTGTAATGGGTGGTATGCTTGTATGTCTCAGCAATGTTTGTTTTGTTCCTTATGAAAAAGGAGGAGTGTTATGTATGACCCTCCTATGTGCATTGCCCCTTTAAGGGGATGTGTCCCTCCCACGTGTATTGCCCCTTTAAGATGGGCCATGACTGTGTCATCGCCCAAGCTAATAAAAGGAGCCCCTGCAGGCACATGCGACAGAATGACTGCAGACTCCAGAAGAGGAGCGACTGAGTCTGTGTCTCCTTTCTTGAGGGAGGCCCAGGCCTGCATGCCCGATGCCATGGGACCCTTGTGCCAGCGTGGTGGCACAGGCCCGCACAGTCAGGGGCATGGCCGGCTGTGCCTCCCACACCCCACTGGTGCTGATGTCCGGTAATACCAAGGGGGCCTGCTGGATGTCCAGGGCAGGCCTCAACCCCCACAGGCACTGGGCCTGTAGAGTGTCGGTGACTATGGCACTCAGGGGGGCCGCTGGGTGTCCATAGTGGGCCCCCACAACATGGGGGTCTGGCCAATCTATGGTGTGACCGATACTGCTATTTTAGCGGCATTACCAGATCCAATAGCTATCTCGGCCGAGCCAGCTTGGGGCTTGAACGTGAGCATAATCGCTGGTGGTGACATGGGGATCTCAGGTCATGCAGTGCAGCCTGGAACAGAGGTGGTGGATCAATGCCAATCATCTGGCATCCCGCCATCAAGACTATCAAATTCGCCCTCTATTTACAGTCCAGAGAACTTCAAAATCCTTGGACTCATTGGTGTATTCATATAGACCATCCGCGCACGGGGAAGCTGCTCTTTTATCTCCATCATCTTCTCCATCCTCTCCGGCAACAGCAGCTGCAGCACCTTCAACTTTACCCTGACGAACTTGGTGCAATCTTACGAGAACCTACATGCAAATTTTAGGGACTTGAATGCTACGGTGGCCTCTGTTGTGACCAAGTTACATTTTTATTGAAGGTTTTATCTTTGCCCACTCCAAGTATGGGGGGTGCTCATCATGTGTTGAGTGTGTCTAATGAATGACCTAGCACTGTTTTAAATGAGGCAAACGTTAGCTGATTGGTTGCAGCCCCAATCACAATGCCCAGTTTAGTGTCTGCCATGGAAGAGGTGCAGCCATTACCTGAGGCAGTTTTTCTTTGTGACTCAGGGGTTATAGCAAATGGTGTCTTAGAGAAAACTTCTTTACCATCTGAGTCAGTGGCCTTGAATGGTCACAGTTTGGGGCCCCCGAACTTGGGGGCAGGACATCTTCATATACAAAATCAAAAAATATTAAGAATATTCCTAAAACTAAAAAGAAAGGATCGAGGACGTTTTTAAGTCATTTAAAAAATAGACTAGGTGATCTCAGCCGCATTAGTCAAACAGGGAGTTCTGTGTCTCTGGTTGTGGAAGCCGACCCTTCTGGCCACCGCCTCCACATGTACTGTGGAGGCGGTGGACCAACTCCCGGTATTTACGGTAAAGAAAATCACTCATGTATGTATGGTGAACACGGATAAAGATATAAACAAAAAGGAACATTTGATGGTTAAGAACAAGAGCATCAAAAATACTAAACCAAATAAAAAAACAAGCATTTGGCTGTGAGCAGAAATGCCACTATGCACTATTTGAAATCTAGTTCTGTGCCATTATACTCCAGCCTGGGTGACTTTGACTTGAGCATTCTAACATTCCACCCAGACACTGAGGATGAGGTGGAGGAAATGATGCAGGCGTTTAATAATAATAATAATAATAATAATAATTAGGCTTTTATATAGCGCTACAAACCCTCAGGTATCTGAGCGCTGCTTATTATTACCCACGGTGTGTGGTGCTCATTTATCGACCTCGGAAGGATGAAAGGCTGAGTTTGGCCCTGCCGGGATTCGAACCTGCGTTAACAGGCTCTGCACGGGTGTCAAAGCGGGCGCTCTACTCGCTGTGCCACTTGACCGGCTACGTTGACCATTGAACACACCCCGATGCATATGTGAGCTGTGTGAAAGCCCAGGAGTGTGTGAAGAAGCCATTGTGTACACAGGATTCATGGAGGGCTGGCATAAAGCCAGTGTTACCGACGGCATTTGTGGGAAATTCATGGTTTCAGGGTCCTTCCTCTGCCCGTCCAGGGGGCAGTGACAATGAGGCACCAACTATTTTTTATGGTTAGCTCGGAACCAATTCTGAGGGGGGCTAGGGGTGCATCACTGCCATTCCTGGCATTAGAACAACGGCGCTCCAAAATCCTGGGGCCTTGAGGTAAGAACAGGGAAAAACAGGCTTTTGAATGAATACACCAGCCAGAATGTTATATTAAGGGGCCACAGGTGGGTGGTACATGCTCAGGTGCTTTGTGAACTGATGAGGGTTTTAAACCGGCTGAGGTGTACCGGCCTTCTGTTAATTATACTACAAGCCAGGTGCTGCATTGTCCAAAATGTTGCTAGCCTCTCATATCGTGTATATTGAACGGCTATTTAATGAGGAAGGGTCCCCCTTAATGAACAGCATGTGCCGTCTATCTGTAATGAAGTACCTAGATTAATGTTAATGCGGTCATCAAATATTGTGCAAGTGGACTTCGTTGAGGACAATCAGGTCGACTTAATAAAGATGCATTTCATTTCTAATATGGTAAGAACGGTTGTAGGTGAAAGGGTCGACTGCAATTGATTCGAATGCAATAGTTTCGGTCAAAAGGACCGAAAAAAAAGGTTGAATGTTTTTTTTTTTTTTTCGGTGTCCCTCCCCCCAAACCCCAGTTTTTGGTGTAAAAACCATTTTTTTTCCTATACGGAAGCCAAAAAATAAAAATACATTTTAAATAAAGCATTCAACCTTTTTTTTTCGTGCTTTTGACTCGACACTATTGTAATTCGAATCAATGTATTCGACCCTTTGACTGGACACCGGTAAGAACAATAGGGCTGGAAGAGGCCCATATGCTTTTGTCATTGGGATGTGATGCTTTTGAAAATCTGGAGTCCTCTTCTGGGATTGGGAGTGCATCGCACATAAATAGTCCTGAGCAAGCTTGCAATGTAGCCAATGGGTCCCCCTTAAAGATCAGTGTCTCCCGTGGGGTACATGCTGTCCGTTCTGTGTATAACATGGGAGTAACTCAAGGTAATGTCAATGTAGTAAGAGCCAGGATTGGCCGATTATATTAAACGCTTTGCACTCAGTACAAGGGGTTGTAAAAAAACTAGTCAATCCTTGAAACTGACCTGTTGGAACACAAGGGGTAATTTACATTCATTGTTTGCTGCACTTAACAATTTGTATGGTGAAGACTATGGGGTAATCTGCGTTCAGGAAACATGGCTGGAAACTATTCCGGCAGTTGAGGGTTACTCCATATCCGTGGTGGAGGCTCGCAGATGGCTGATGGGTAAACCATTCTGTGGTCTGCTCTATGCAGTCAAAAACAATGTGGGTCTGAACAGAGTGTAATAGGGGCAAGAGCAGGTTATGTATATTATTTATTAGTACCCGGCGAGGGCGCAATCAGAATGAAAGAGCCATTCTGATTGGCCCTTGCCGAGTCATTACCAGGCCGGGAATCCCTCTGTCGGGATTCCACGGCCTTTGTCCCCGGCGGGGGCGTTGCAGCCCCTCAGCCAATGAGGATGCTCAAAGCAGGGCCATCCTGCTCCGAGCCTCCCCACGGCTGAGAGGCTGCCTTCGCCCCCCGCCGGCTTTCCTCCCTGCTCTCCCCACCCCACTTACCTTCTATGTCCCCGGTGGGGGACGATGGCAACCTCCTGCCATGTGGAGACTCGGAGCGGGGCCATCCCCGCTCCGAGCCTCCACGCAGCTGGAGGCTTCTATCATCCCCCGCCGGGGACCCAGGTATGTTTATTTATTTATTTATTTATTTATTTATTTATTCCCCTCTCCCTTCCCCTCCTACCCTCCTTCCCAACCGCACTGACCTTCTTTTGTTTTCGGGAGCGGACGCGCTGGAAAAGCTTCTGTTTCCAGCACGTCTGCTCCTGATGGATGCCATGTTATGGGAAAACAGACTCTGTTTTCCTTTTCCATCGCGGCCATTTTCTTTGATGTTTTTTTTTTTTTTTTTTTTGAAGCGCCACAGCAGTTTTTGCGGGCCGGGGTACTAATAACTATATGCCCCTCACGGCGGAGGCATTACCGACTCTGGTAATGCCCGGGGCCTTCGTTAAGGCCCTTGCTTTGCTCGGTCCTATAACTATGGGCCTTGGGGCATTACCTGAGTCGGTAATGCCCCCACCGCTCAGGGCATATTGCTTAAATGTATATTTCAATCCTGAGAAATCCACGCTAGAGAGCTTCTAAGCAATTCTATTTGATCTTGTAACTTATCGGTCAATGGAAGGTAAAGCTTTTTTTTTTCCCTCCATGATGGTCATGGGGGATTTTAACAGCAAATGCCTGGATCCTGTCTGGTACTATAAGCCTCCCCGTAATAATAAAGGGTGTCTGCTTTGAGAAAGCGAGGCTCTTTAATCAGATGTGAATTTGATATGTGGGATATGCTCATTGTGAATGGTTGTGTTTTAGGGGATCTCCCGCCTAAATACACATGGGAACTTGGGGAGCAGCAATGCACGTTGGATTACATATTTGTTTCTCTGGAAATTTTCCAGCATTGTGCTTGCTTGCCCACAGTGGCAGGAGAGTGAAGTGACCACAGTCTTCTCTCTTTGGAATTTACGATTTTAGTTGACCCCTCGACAGGGAGTTTAAGGAGTGAGTTTCTCGAGGACCGGAAGAGAGACTCTGCTGTAATATGGAAACCAATTTATCGCTATCATTTTAAAAGGGTTGTTTCCCAACCAATGCAGCAGACCCCCAAAATGATATTCATGTGGTGCAGAGGCTGTTATCTAGCTTCTTGGTGGCAGCTGGATACTTCGGCCCCATCTCTTAGAATGATTCACACCCCTGCTTTTGATATGCAAGTGCAAGGAAAACAGGTGTCAAGTTATGAAGATACTTAGGAAGTTGTCGCCATTGAACTATGTGGCTTTGGCACGAAACAATGCACGAAATATAAAGCAGGCATTTAAAAATTGGTTAAAATTCCATAAGGGCAAAATGGTGCAACATGACTCAGAATCAAAGTTTAGAGCGGTCACAAATTAGCACCCTACCTTGCTTTGGACCTTAATTGAGTCGATAGGGACTCAGGTTGCACTACAGTCTAACCAAATTGTGGTAGAAGTTTGGGAAAATCACTTTATGGAGCTGTATGATGACATGTTTGTGGTTGCTGTGCCCCCCCCCTGTGTGACAAGTGGATATTGGTGCTTGATGTTTACGGAGGAAGATGTTTTTGACTGTATTGTTAAGAGTAAATCAACAAAAGCCCCCGGCCCTGACGGTCTTTCAAAATATACGTTTAACTCAGATCTGACACTATGGGCTGCAGTTCTGCTTGATTTGTTCATAAAGATAATCAGGGACATGGACATTCCATTTTCTTGGTCTGGGGCTAAGGTAGCACTCATTTTTAAAAAGGGCAATAGTTTAGACCCCAAGAACTATTTCCCAATGTCCCTGCTGGATGCAAGTAGCACATTATTCTCCAGCCTTTCATTAAGAGAACTGGAAACATGGGCCAGGAGTGAAAATGTGCTAGACATATGTCAACCAGGTTTCATGAAGGAGGTGGGTACAGCTAAACATTGTTTTTTACTGCAGCTCCTATCGAGCCAAGTAAGACTGCAGGAGTCGGCTGTCTACATCGCCCTCCTGGACATTTCTCAGGCTTTTGATTACGTCTGTAGAGGGAAGCTGTGGAAGGAAATGTTGGAAAGCAATTGCCCCAGACATCTTCTCGACATATTGATTTCACTGCACACGAATACTCGTGTCCGGGTAAGACTAGACCAGCAGGGATCCTATAGTAGTTGGATCTCGACCTGTTGGGGTTGTGACAAGTTTGCGTTTTAGCACCTTTTTTATTTAATTTTTATATTCATGACATTGGATCAGCTTTTATCAATGTTCGTACCAATCCCCCCACAACTGGGCCGGTCCCCCTGCAGTACATGACCTATGTTGATGATATTATAATCTATGGCCTCACTGCGACAGGGCTGCAGCGGGGGCTGGATGCAGTGCATAAGTATTTAACAGACTTAGACTTGTCTATAAACGTGCAAAAAACAAAGGTGATGGTGATGAAACCAAGGAAAAAATGTCAATCCATTTGGTTTTAAGGTGAACAATGTAAGGGTGGAGACCGTACCCTTGGTTAAATATTCAGGAGTACCTCTACATGATGTTCCAAATAAAAAGGACATAGTGCTAAATATGCTATCACAAGCTAAAGGTAGCATCAGCCCAATTACACCTCCTTGATAAGCAATTTGGGAGATTCTCGATTCTCCCGCTGGTCCAGTGCTAGCAGCAAAACATCCTTCCTAAAAGGACTTTGGTGCGCAAACATTAGTGTGTGATTTAGATTGGGCAAAGATCCAGGCGGTAGTCTGGAGAAAAACATTGGCACTCCCACAGGGCGTACCGATTGGCTGTATTAGACTCGAACTGGGCCTGACTTCAATTGAAGCACGTATACATTGGCAACCTTTGCAGTTATATTGGAAACTGCTGCGGCCTCCACCATGTTCATTGTTAGTAAAACTCTAGGTAGAACTGGAATTGAACAATTGTAAAGTGCTGTCTAGTTGGGCGGGCAAGTGTATGCATATTTTAGAGGGGGTGGGAAGTACTGCTACAGAGCTACTGGTTTCTCCTGATACGGTCAAACACAAACTATACGAATTGGACTGGATTTTAAGAAGGACTAGGGTCGAGGAATACCATCTATTTGATTGCCCAATTTTTGATAAAAGGGCTTTTAAAGTTCTACCACTGTATCCATTTAAACATTCATCTTGGGCTTTTAGAGTGAACTTTTTACCATTTAAATTAAATCTGTTTCCAAAATATCAAATGTTTGGAGCAAGGCTAGGAGTTCCCAGACACGAGAGACTGTGCAGGTTCTGCAATTTATAGGTGGAGACATTAAAGAATTGGGTGGTGCGGTGTTCAACCCTCATATCCCAGAGAAAGCAAACGTTTGCACGATTCACGAACCATGATGTATTCATTTCTGAAGAATATTTATGGACTCAGATTTTAAATTCCAATTAAATTTCTCTTAATATTTCAGTTTTAGACTTCATTGAATCTGTTTTAAAAATGGTGTAAATGTATTGTATGAATTGTATTTGTATTGATGAATTGAATTGCATTTATGGTGTGTTGTAGGTTTGTTCACTTGCAAAAGGTTATAGAATAACCATAATGCAATAGATATATATATAAATATACAGGCGGAACAATGCTTTTTTGATCACAAAAGAACATACAACAGATAAGAAATTGGATTTGACAGGAAGCAGGGAGCTTCTTACAATGGGGTGAGTTTGAGGGACATTCTTTCCAGGTTTTGGAGGGGTTGTAAATGGTACAGTCACCGGGCACAATACATAAGTGGACATACATAGATCAAGGACAATTAACATTGGACATTTTTTAATCACAGGTAGGTGGTACGGCCAGCTGTGCTGGGACTGTGACCATGATGGGTGAACGTTAGAGTGGAGGCATAGGAAGTGAGTGACATAGGCAGGTTAGAGGCAAGGGAAACATTTTAGATACTAGGCAGATGAGAGGTAGATTAAGAGGGTAACTCGGAGGCGAGGAGGTAGGCTTTAAGTTTGGTTCTGACCAAATACATGTGGACTGTTTCTCGGATGTCCGGGAGTAGAGAATTCCATGCAAGTGGAGCAAGATGAGAGAAAGAGCGGAAGCGAGAGGAAGCACAGGGAGGGTGAGGAGCCACAAGGGTAGTCGAGGAGGCAGAGCGGAGATTACGAGAAGGCTTGTAGAGTTGGATAGAGGAGGATAGATACAATGGATAGATTTGTGAACCAGGAGAAGTCATTTTTATCTGTCCCTGTTTTGCATCGCCAGCCATACAGCCTAGTGACAGTACAAGGAAGTAGGTATGATGTGAGGGATTTCAAACAGAGTCCTGGTAGCGAAGTTAATGATCTTGTGGAGAGGACAGGAAGCGTAGTTGTGGACACCAAAGAGGATGCTGGCCCAGTACTCCAGTTTAGAGAAGACAAGAGTGGTTAAGAGCTGCTTGACGGTGTTGAAAGGAAGGAGGTGCCTAATATTTAGGAATATTTAATGTGTTCATATAGATTATTTTTGATGCACTCTGTATTAGTTTTGGGAAACTGTATGTGTGCTAGTACTAAATGAACTTACCTGCATTATAAATATCATGCACTCTATTCCTATCATCAGCCTGTCCATGCTAGAAGACAAAAAGGTACTATATTTATAGAGGGAAAGAGGGATTCATACTCAGAATAATATTTATATTATTTCTAGAATGAGGAGAGCGACTGGGGATCCCGAATCCCACTACACATTTGTAGTGGGATTCAGGAGCCTCAAGAGACCCACAAATACCTGTAGGTCACCCATATTTTATGAGAAGTATTTGGATATTATTTGTATAGATCTCCCTGGATGGGTCAGGAAGAAGGTTCCTTTTTATTCATTTTGTTTTACTACATTGACATTAATTCTGCTTTGAAATATAAGTATTCTGAATTGTTCCTTATGTTTCAATAGATGCATGCACCTAAATAAACATTTAGGGGGTAATTCATAGAATTTCGTGCACAAGTAGCGCACGCGGCTGGCGCACAGGGAGCGCATGTGAATGTCTGCGCCAGCCGCGTGCGCTAAAATCCATTTCCGCGCACAGCATATTCATGTATTTTAGCCTCCAAAACCAGCCGTGGCGCAGAGTGGCGCAGCGACCCTGCAGCAGCACCAGTTACGCCCCCAAGAACGCCCTCGTGCAAGGAAAAGCCATCAAAATACCCAATCCAGCGCAAAGGGCTGCGCTAACCCTGGACCAGTTTACAGGGCTGCCAAACAGCAAACGGCAAGCGGGGAACGTGTATGACTGGGGTTCGCATTAAGTTTCACACACGATAGGCCTTGTGCGAGCGGAGTACGTGTATAAATGGGGTTCGCGTGAAGTCTCACATGCGATTGGAGCAGGGTACGTGTATTACGGGGGTTCGCGGGAAGTTTTACATGCGATTGTCCCTGTGCGAGTGGGGTACGTGTATAATTGGGGTTCGCTGGAAGTTTCACACGCGATTGGAGCAGGGTACGTGTATAACTGTGTTTCGCGTGAAGTTTCACACGCGAAAGGGCCTGTGCGAGTGGGGTACGTGTAAAACTGGGGTTCGAGTGAAGTCTCACACGCGATTGGATCCGGGTGCGTGTATTTGGGGGGTGCGTGGGAAGTTTCACACGTGAAAGGGCCTGTGCGAGTGTGGTACGTGGATAACTGGGGTTTGCGGGAAGTTTCACACGCGATTGCAGCAGGGTACTCGTATTACTGGGGTTCACGGGATGTTTCACACGCGATTGGCCCTGTGCGAGTGGGGTACGTGTATTCCTGGGGTGCGCTGGAAGTTTCACACGCGATTTGAGCAGGGTACGTGTATTCCTGGGGTGCGCGTGAAGTTTCACACGCGAAAGGGCCTGTGCGAGTGGGGTACGTGTATTACTGGGGTTCGCCTGAAGTTTCACACGCGATTGGCACTGTGCAAGTGGGGTACGTGTATTCCTGGGGTGCGCGGGAAGTTTCACACACGATTTGAGCAGTGTACGTGTATTACTGGGGTTCGCGTGAAGTTTCACACGCGAAAGGGCCTGTGCGAGTGGGGTACGTGTATTACTGGGGTACACATGAAGTTTCACACGCGAAAGGGCCTGTGCGAGTGGGGTACGTGTATTCCTGGGGTGCACGGGAAGTTTCACATGCGATTTTGCTGTCAGAGTGGTGTACTGAATTTCGGGGGTGCGCGGGGAGTCATACACGTGAATTGGCAGTGTGGGTCCTCCCAGGTGTTCCCTCTACACCCTCCACGGCCCCTGCATGCAGCCCACACCACAGAGGACTACCCTGCACCCGTGGTCATGTCCAGCAGGCAGCCCATCTACCATGGGCCTGCCCCCCAGCCAAGCTACATGTCAGCTTGCACTACTGATCACCCACTCATGTCCCCCTGCACCCCTACCCCCCAGCAGTCAGGGTCACCTGCCAGCAGGCCCCCACTCAGGGCCCACTCATGTCCCTTTGCACCCCCACCGCCCAGCAGTCAGGGGCACCTTCCAGCAGGCCCCCACTCATGTCCCCCTGCACCCCCACCCCCCAGCAGTCAGGGGCACCTGCCAGAAGGCCCCCACCCATGTCCCACTCATGTCCCTTTGCACCCCCACCCCCCAGCAGTGCGGGGCACCTGCCATCAGGCCCCCACGCATGTCCCACTCATGTCCCTTTACACCCCCACCCCCCCAGCAGTCAGGGGCACCTGCCAGCAGGCCCCCACTCATGTCCCCCTGCACCCCCACCCCCCAGCAGTCAGGGGCACCTGCCAGCAGGCCCCCACTCATGTCTCACTCATGTCCCTTTGCACCCCCAGCAGTCAGGGGCACCTGCCAGCAGGCCCCCACTCATGTTCCCCTCATGTCCCCCCCTACACGAAATAAAGATGCACAATCATGGCCCACTTCTACACCAAAAAATACCACATCACGCCACCCCATTCTTGAGACGCAAAGATTTCCCAATCCACCCCACACTGACATGCCTATCTCAAGACACAAACCAAAACTGAACTATGTACATCAACACATGTCCATCACACACATACACTGGTTGGCATTGCCTGTGTAAACCCACAATTTCACATGCATCAACACAATGAGCAAATCCCACACATGGAACTAAAATATGAAAATGTATTATGTACCTAAATAAATTAATGAAATGAAAGCATACCAAATTATAAAACATGAAATGAAAAGCATGTGAAAAAGATGAGTGAATGAAAATGATAAGCAATGCAAACAAATTTTAAAGAAAAACAGTCCAAACTCTCCCTCCACAACGCAAATCCAAAAAAAGGTAAAAAAAACATATCCATTGTTCCATGTCCATAATGATAAATAGAAATGTGAAATCAATCCATAGTCCAACTATTTACAATACATTGTCCTGAAAAAAAAAACATTACTCCATGTCCATAATGAAAAAAAAACTATTAAATCCATGATGTAACTATATACAATCCATTGTCCAAAATAAAAATCCATTAATCCATGTGCAAAAATCCCAAAAATAAATCAATCCATTGTCCAACGATGTAAAGGGTCCATGAGCCCAACAAAACAAATGAAACCTACCTAAGAAACTACCTACAAATATAACTATATACAAATGTGTGTGGCATTGTCCATTGACCACAAATAAAAGGAAAACAAAAAGGAAACGTAACTCTAAAAACTATTTACAATGGCAGCGGGCTAGTCCGACGGCTCACTTTTGGATGTCCCGGGCCAGGGCATCATCAAACTCCTGCTCAATGTCCTGGAGGCGGTCCTCTTCCATGGCCCAGAGGGTTCGCAGGGACGATGACATGTTCTCCTCCAACTCCCTGCGAATTGCCTCGAGGCACTCGGCCCGCCTTAGGGCCCTCCGCATGGAGTTCTCCGCCCTGACCATCGTGAGCCGTGCCTCTTCTGCCCGCTGCCGCTCCGCATCTATAGCATGTCCTAACCACTGCCACACGGAAGACACATCCAGTCCTGGGTCCTCCTGCCCTCTGGCCGATGCATGCCCCTCCGATGACGAAGGCCCCGAGCCATCATGGCTCCCACCTTGTTGCTGCTGCTGCTGCTGCTGCTGTCCCTCTGCCTGTGCCCTGACTCTTGCTGCCTGCACATCCTCCTCCGGCTGAGGTGCAGTTGTTGAGGTGGCCACCCCTGCTGGACGTCCGACTCCCGACTGTGGCAGGGATGTGTCCTCCACCAGCCTAGCCACAGGGTCAGAGGCAGCTCCACAGGGTACCCAGGTGATACATGGGTGGGAAGATGGCATGGAGTACGACTGACGCATAGGAGGTTCAGTTGAGGAGGGGGTCGGAGCAAGGTCCAGCAAACGGAGAAATCCGGCCCTGGTGAGCTGTCCCAGTAGGTCAACTCGGTCAACGAGCCATTCGAGATGACGTGCAGTTTCCTCATGAAAAGACTGCTGGTCACCTCGCATGGCTCGTTGACGCAACGCCACCCCACCCAGGACAGGCTCAACCCAGTCCCGGATAGCCACCTCTGCAGGGAGAGGAAGGCCAGTTGTTGTAAACTGATCCCCTCCCTAAAAACGGGTCTGGACGTAGGCATCCCTGCTGGTGCGGGATGATGCAGTCACAGGATCGGGGACAGGATTACACACAGGCACCTCCGCGGTGGCCTGTGCTGCCTCCTGTCCCTGCCCCTGCACTGCACCACTAGCACCAGTGGAATCCCCAGCTCCAGACCCCATTTCTGTCCCTTGCACGGCCTCCTCCTCCACCAAACCCCCCACCAACCTGGATGACTCTGCGCCATCTTCCTCCGTCGGACCTTGTGGGGTCTCAGCTGCCCCTTCTGCTGCCGAGGAGTCCAACTCCGACCTCTGCCTCTTGGACCTTCCCTCAGCAGCTGCGGCTTGGGAAGCGGCACCGGACTCCTGGGAGGAGAGTCGGGCCTTGCGTCTCCGGCTGGCGGGATGATCCCTGCCGCTGTGCTCCACAGCATCCTCTCCGCCCTCTTCTTCAGTTGATGCTGCAGACAGGGATAGATAAAACACAGGCATCAGGGCACTGTACAATGGACTGATACACACATGACAGTTGCACATGAGTGGTATTGTTTAACTTCAGACACGGCATGACACTCCACGACACACATGTCATTTTAACTCACACACATGAACATTTCAACAGCAATATTGCACCAGGCAGCATCATCCATACACATACAACAGCATGAACAGCCAAAGGTGAGTCTGACATCACATGAAACACAAGGAGTGCACTAGACATGCACACACGCCACCACACTTACATGCATGTCTACATCTCCTCCAACTGTTGCAGTGATGAGATCGCCATACATGTCACATCTGCCATTCATCCTTCTACATATCAGTGTCACGTGCATCCATGTTGCATCACAGTTGCACACTTGTCAGATACACATACATGCACATGTACACAGTGCAGATACATGCATTATGAAACACCATCCATGCCACAACCATGCCAATGTACATACACAGAAATTCAAACATGTGTGCTCCCACACCTGCATTTGCCCAGCATGCTTAACAATACACACACCATCAATGTGTCTCACAACTGAGAGGACTCACATGTGGCAGCCTCACGCCCATGTTCATACACATCCCTACATGGCCCTACATAAACACATGTGCAACCTGCACACTACTGGCACACCACGACACGCACAGCGTACTATCACCATGCATGTACACTTACTGCTCGACTCCAGACGGGTCTGCCTCTCAAGGATCTGGATGTAGAGTGCTGGGCATATGCGTTCCAGGACCGTCATTTGATGGTTCAACAGCTGGCCCCGGCGCCCCTTGGCATCCGCTGCCTTAGCGAGGCGCCGGGCCTTGTTGAGGGTCCTGGACCTGAAGTCCTCCCAGCGCTTCTTGACATGATGTAAGTCGCGGACTGCCACCCCCTCCGTGTTGATGGCAGTCACGATGTCCATCCAGATCCTGGTCCGTCCTTCATTGTCGGCGCGCAAACTTCCAAAGAGGGCATCATACTGCCCCAGGACTTGCTCCACCAGGACACCAACTTCGGTGGCAGTGAAGCTGGTGACCCTCTGCCTCTCTGGCTGGGGGTTGCCAGTGCTGCCAGATCGTGTTGTGCTGGACATGGCAACCCCAGAGGCAGGAGTGGGTGGGCAGCTGGGTCCTGGGGCTGGGCTGTGGAGCGATGGAATCCCAGTCGGGAGTCTTCGGTTCCAGCAGGGGTGGTCACATCAACTACAACCCTGGCTGACGTGCAGGCAGCAAATGGCAGGGCACGTGGGCAGCAGGCAGTCAGGCACCAGCAGATGGCAGGTGGAAGCGTGCTCGGGTCTGGGAGGCAGTAATTCGGCCTTCTGGGCAGGAGCATGGTCTTCCGTGTGTTTTCGCATGGCCATCTTGATACAGAGTGATTTGGCACGTGAAAAAATTGCACATCAGCGTGTCAGTACACGTACGCGATTTCATTGTACCAAAGGCCCTTAGCGCGTAAGCCCGTAAATTACATTACGCGCGGAGGCGTTTCCCTCATAGCACGTGATGACAGAGCACACGTGGAAAAACTGCACGTCCGAGTGTCATCGCGTGTAATTGGAGGAAAGGGCCAGCGTACACGCGTATCTGACTTGTACGTGTGGGCCGGTTTAAAAGCTACGTGTAGGACGCCATTTCCTTGTACGTGCTTTTCGTGGAGAGCTAGTGGGTGAAATCTGTACTTCTTGTTGTTTCACATGCGATTACTTCACAGCGTTTCTAGTTCGTACTCCCTGTTACCTCTGACAGCTCTTTTCTGATTTTTTGTTGGGCCTGTTTCCTCAAACAGAGTTCACTTCTCCTTTTGTCCTGTCTCCTCAGACAGTGTACAATTCTTCTTTTGGCGGGGGTGTTGCCAACACGCACACGCGCGTATTTTTCACTTTCTTTTTCCAGGCAGACAGTGAGTTCCGCACGTACTTAGCAACTGTGCTTGCCTTGTGTGTCGCGTTCCCTTTCAGAGGTCATTGTAGGCTGCGTGTATTTCTGGTTGCCACAGCATAGTGCGGGTTCATTTTTTCACGCAAGTGGTCTATGAGCGGTTGCGTGCACGTTCATTTTTGATTTTGGGCTGCCTGTGCAGTGCGTGACCTGTCATCTTCCCCCAGGGGTCATAGACAGCCTTGTTAGAGCACTAGGGTATGAATTCCATCTAGTATCCTACCCCTTTGACCCCCAATTGCCCAGGACAATAGTTTACTGCAACTCCCATATGCACAACAACATCAGTGCCATGGTTGGGAGGCGACCAAGCGGTAAGGGAGGCAAAGGTGGCTGACCTTCAAAAGGTGGGTGCGGTGGGCGCGGTAGGGGACGTGGCCGGGATTTGCAGGGTGCCCTTATACCCCCATGTGTGGAGGAACAATCAGGGACGTCCATGCCCCCCCCCATGGTTGAGGGAAACGTGGCTGACACCATCCCAGCTCAGCCCCTGTTGGACCAGCCCATTGTGGCACCTGACCTGGCACAGGATGACTCCCAGGCTGACTTCCAGGTCAGCAAGTCTAGGCCACGTGTGGCGGTGCAAGTTGTTGTCACCAACCCACGTGGATCTGGGGCAGCTATGTCATCTGCTGCCCCAAGTATGCAGGGTGGGGAGGCTGCAGGGGCAGCTGCAGCTCCATCCGCCCCAGCTCGGACTCTCCCAGCCAGGACAGTGTCAGTCCAGGTCCATCAAACTGACGCTCCCCCTGCCAACATTACCCTGCAACCAATGCCTGCATCAAGATCTATGGTCATTGTGCATTCCCACACTCCTACTACCCAGTCCACCGGTGATTCTGCCCCTACTGACCAGAGCAGCGTAAGCCACTCTGGCTCCGCTCCACCTTTAAAGAAGAGGAAGAAGAGGAAGAAGGGTGCTCTGGCACGACAGGCTGAGACCCCAGATACGGCTACACACTCCGGCACATCAAGGAAGCCTTGCTTTAATGACGCAGAACTTGATGCACTTGTGTCCTATGTGTCGGCACACAGCCACGAAATGCTGGTGACCGCAGGGCCCAATACCACAACTGGTCAACGTAAGGCACACTGGCAGATCATCGCTGACCGCATAAGTGCCCTTGGATTTGGATTTGTGAGGGGCACAGCTGATGATTACTACAAGCGGTGGAATGACCTGAAACGCAGAGCAAAGAACAAGCTGGCCTCAAATCATGCCGCTACTCTGGTGACTGGCGGTGGGTCTCCACAAGAGGACAACAAACTCACTGAACATGAGTCTGTTGCTGGGGCCTTCATCTCAGAGGAACAGATCCAAGGCATGGGAGAACTATCTGATTATGATGCATTGTCTGGTGAGTGCCCATGCATGTGTGTGTGATCCATATGTATGTTGTTTGGGTTACGGGTTCCAGGTGAGGGGGTGTGCCCCTGAGTGGTATGGGTCACCCATGTGCTTCCTTCCATACATTCACGTGCCTTGGATTTGGGTATGACTGTATCCCTTCTGGCCACAGTTGCCTATTAAGCCCACATTTGTGCACTCTACCTTGAACTGTTGTCTTGCAACTACATTGGTCTGATTTAGTAAGTCTTCATTCATGCTGATTGTTTGCGCTCTCCCCTTTTTGCAAGAACATTTTATGCCCTATTGCGACATATGTGATATGCTTCGGTCATTGTTTACAGGCCACACTGGGGCACTATTATTACCTGGATATGTTAATGATTACACCATTCAGGCTGATGGAGTATAGGCCTGCATAAAAATTATTATAAGGGGCTGTTTGCATGTGGAACATGACAGATGTTTCCTGTGATGTCAAAGTGACCAACCATTGATCATCCCAGAATGACAGTATTTTTGGACACTGGATGTGTTTCTGTGTGTGGCCCACACATATTTTGAAAGACTATTCAGCATTAATCTTCTCATCATGTCGATGTCACATGGATGTGTGACAGTACTCAATCACTGACATATTGCTGTAGTTTTGTACTTTACCGTGCCTATGCTACATGACATCTGTGTGCTGCCATGTGTCATGTATGTGTATTGGACATGCCACTCACAGCCTGATGTGTGATGCCAGTGCTACCCAACATGCTACACATGTGTTGCTTTTCCATATTGCTCTCCCCAGTGTCTGCCTTTTTGACTGCACTTCCAACTCATTGACAGTGCATGCATGCTAGGGTTATAGTCATGTGGGACATGTGTTATTCATCTACTGGATCTCTGCCTTGTCAGGCCTATGTGTGTGCTATGGTGCTCATGCCTGTTTCAATTTTTTGTCTTTTATGTTTTTGCAGGTGATGACGCATTTGATGCTGTTGAGGTTGAGGAGATGGTGCAGACCCAGGAGGAATCTCTGGCATGACCGGGCACCAGTGGGGGACGTGGTGTGGTGGTGGGTGAGAACCCAATGTTACTGCAGACCATACTCTCCAGGGGTGTCTCTGGGTGCACCTCCCCAGACCTCTATTTGGGTGCTGAATCGGATGATGAGACTTATGTGCCGTCGCAGATAAGTGTTTCTGGCAGGGATTCTGTTCTGTCCAACCCACCTGCACCAGGGGTAGAACCCTCTATGGGGATGTCAGTGTTGGTAGGTGCACCTTTGGCGGTTACGGATGCAGGGTCACACTCCACAGCATCTGATCCTATTCCTGGACCAGCAGATCAGAGGGGGAATGCAGTCCTGCAGCCTCAGGCAGTGCCAGCACAGCAAGGTGTAGATCACCTTGCCCCAAACAGGTGTGGTGCCCTTCGACGCGGTGGACATGCGCCACCAGGCAATACAGTATGGGAAAACTCCATGTACGGTATTGCAACCCAACGGGCAGCATCAGTAGAAATGATGGCTCAGGCAATGGAGAGGGTGGCCATTTCCATTCTGCCCCCTGAAAGGCAGATGGAGCAACAACAGCAGGCAACAGACTCCATTTGCCATTCACACAGGGAAGACATGTTGGTGTCCAACAGGGACTGGCGGGCGGCACTGGAGACTCTGCGCCAATCGATATCAATAGAGTCTCAGGCCCACAGGGAAGCCCTGAGGGAAGAACTACATACCTTCAGGCTGACTCTGGTTGACCTTGAGGCTTCCACTAATCTTAGGGCAGAACAGCAGCTGGAGCGGCTCACACATTCGCTCTCAGCTGAGATGCAGGCAACATGTGAGGAGATCCGGGCATCACGCGAGGCCATGCGTGGAGAAATGCAGGCAACCCGTGAGGTGCTGCATGGGGATCTCCGCACATTAATCCTCCAGAATCAGACCTTCCAGACCCGCATGCTTGCTGCCATGGAGGACCATATCCGGGCTTTGCATGGGCTGCCTCCCATAGTCCCACCACCTCCTGATGCAGCAGCAGAGGCTGAGGAGAGCGACAGAAGTTCTCCCACAATGGCATAGCCGTGCAGGCCATGAGCCCAAGGAGGTATTTATTTTTTCTCGCAACATCCACACAGGTGGGTGTTGGTGTGCATCCTGTCCTCGAACCTCCTGGGTGGCCTCCCCAATCCCCCTGGCTGGGCACATGCAGACTTGTCCTGATTTTGGGTTAGATGCTTGGGTTCATGAGACACACACCCCTCCTGCTTCCCGTTTCCATGGGCTTGCAAAGGGTGTGCCCAAGTGACAGTGAATCACACAGTGATGTTGGGCTCCCATGAGCTGTGTGGGCAGTCTGTAGTCAATACTGTGTAGACATTCCTAGTGGATATTGTTGTTTTGTACACTGCATGGGGTATTGATATGTGCTTGTGCATCCATGTCTTCCTCCTAATTTGCAGGTTCCTTCCTCATGTCTTCACAAGGCCGTCTACTTTGCATATGCAGTTAATGTAGTATGCAGTACACTGAGACATTTGCGTGGCAGTAACACTGTACAGTTGGAAGGGGTTGATGTGCTGGCGTATTCAGGTTGTAAGACTTGCACTACTTTGATTTTGTACTGTCATATTTTGCCACTGTTTCATCCTGTGTTTCTGTATTGTGTTGCTGGTAAGTATTTGTTCATGTGTGCTGTTTCTTATTGATTACTGGGAGCATTTTGTCTGTGGCCTGTTTCCATTTCGGACAGTGCACTTTGTGACACTTGTGTCATGTGTTGTGCTTTCATTTGGTTGCTTTCACATTGCATGACATGCCATGGTGTGTTGGGTAGCTGAGATGGGGAGGGGTTGGGTAACATGGTACTATTTTCATGTTGTATTTTGCAAGGGGGTAGTCATTCATGCAGCATTAATGTGTCTTTTTATCACACTTCATTGGTTGTCTTTAAGTAGGTAGGGATGCACACAATGTAGCACTTCCAGGTGACCAATCTCAGGCTGGTATGGTAGTGACAGTTGACTGTCCCTTATGTCATCATCATTGATTGTCAGCTGGTATGTGCCAGGGATGTGTGCACTCCACAGGGGTGTGATTTTAGGAGAAGTAATTAGCCACCAGCTGCGTACGGGCTGCCTCACCACGTGCCCTTTCCCCTCCCATGCGCAGTGGGCGTGCATGTGGTTGGAGATGTGGGGGCACCATCATGTCCACCGGCAGGCCCCGGCGTGTTGCAACATTGTGCAGGACACATGCTGCCACTATGATCCTGCACACTACTGGGGGAGTGTATAGTACCTGCCCACCAGAACGGTCAAGGGAGCGAAAGCGTGACTTGAGCACTCCGAATGTGCGCTCCACTATGCCCAGTGTTGCAATATGGGCTATGTTGTATCTTACCTCGGGTGGCGTGGTGGGGTTCCGAATTGGCGTCATCATGTGGGTGCTCAGAGAGTAGGCACTGTCCCCTGGAGAGGTGATGATGGGTATCATTAGTGGGGTTGTGACATTACTCAGTATCTGACGTGCATGCATGTGCAGAGGCATTTATACTCACCGAGCAGCCATGCATCGCCATGCCGCCCAGCTTCTAGGTCCCGGTTTAGGGTTGACATTCTGTAAATAAAACTGTTGTGGGTGGACCCTGGATAGTTGGCATATACTGAGGTGATGATTCCCTTGGCATCACATACTACCTGGATGTTGATGGAATGCCAGTGCTTGCGGTTTCTGTAGATGTGCTCAGATGTCCGGGGGGACGTAGAGCCAAATAGGTGCAATCAATGGCACCTAGCACTTTGGGGAATTGTGCCACCCCGTAAAAATCCTAGACGGCAGCCTGCCTTTCTGCAGGTGTTCTGGGCAGGTATATGTGCCTGAAGACTGATGGGCATGCAGTCATGATGGCCAACACCTGGTGTAGGCAGCGTGACTGCGTGGCCTGTGACACCCCCCACCCCACTATAGCAGTTGTCCGTTGAAATGATCCAGTGGCCAAGAAGTGCAGTACATTGAGGACCTTCTGCAGGGGGCTGAGTGCTTGGGAGCACAGGGTGGGTGATGTGAGGTCATCCTCCCACTCACTGACCAGGTCAAGTATTATGTGAGGTGGAAACCTGTACCTCCCATACACCTGGTCATCGGGCATCCCAAAAAGGCTGGTTCTGGGTGTAAAAATTCTGGCCCTGACTATCCTCCTCCTCCTCCTGCGGTATCCCATGACCATTGCTGCTAGGAATTGTATATTCATCCTGGCGTCTGAGATTGTTTGTTGTTTGCGCACACTTTTATGCTGCACGGGTCCACGTACTCCTGCTTTCTGCTGGCGTACGTGTTTCCGGCTTAGCGTGTCTTTTTTGGCGCACGCGTTAGCCCCATTCGAATCCAAGAATATGTGTTTTGAACGTGCGTGTGGGCGTTCCGCGCATTTGCCTCCTGTACTTCCCCTGTGACGCCCACATTTTCACACGTTGTTCCCCATTCCGCGTGTCACGCCCCCTGTTCCTCCTACTTTTGTTGTGTGCGCCGCGCTATGTGCGATTTCGTTGTGCGCGTAGCGCACGCTGTTTGGAGACGTGTGCGCCAGCGTGCGCCACGCAGAATTTTGGCGCACATCCTGGGATTTACACGCGAACGGACTTCCATGAATCGCTGTGCGCGGGTTTCGCTGCGATTTTTGCACTTGCACTGCGATTCGCACGCTTTCGCACGCTTGCGCCGAAAATTTCAACGCACATTAATTCCATGAATCGGCCTGCAAGAATGATTATTATAAAGCGTTTGGTTCAAAGACGACAAAAATGCAACTATTTTAAATGCTGTCACAATCTATAGGTTCTCTTTAAAGTCTTATTGCCAAAAATTATTATTTCAACGTCTAAGCATAGCCTAAACATGAGAATACATTTCCAGAATTGTATTTATTTCACTGTAGTGGAACTATCAAACCCCACACACGCAAGGCTTTAGTTTGAAGAGCAAATGTAAACTCACAGATAATTAGTCTTTGGGCCTCATTACGATTATGGCAGCATCCGTGACGCCAAACTCGTGAAAATACCAGCACCCAGCAATGGGGAATTACCGGGGTATTCTGAGCTTGACAGACCCGGTAATTCCCTATTGCCGGGTGCCGGTAAGTGTCAGTGCCCGTTCCCATTTGAACCCCATAGGGCTCAATGGGAATGGGGATGTCGGTGCATCCGACATGCTGTGCTCGCGGGTGCAAGTCACCCGCGAGCACAACTCGTAGTTTGTTGGTCCGGGAACTACGGTACCGGCAAGCTTACCGGTACCATAGTTCGCGGACCTGCAAACTTGTAATGACCCCCTTTGTGCTCATGGCAAAAGGGACAGCTCCCAAAAAAAGTGGAGGCGTCTCTTGGATAAGAAATGTTCTTCTAACATCTTAAGTTTTTCCAATGAAACTCATGTTATCTACATCAATGGCTGAGACCGGCTCTGTTGTACAACGAAGATTTCACCCAAATGTAACACAATGTTATATATAATGTATGTAATTAATACAGCATGAACCTAGCTGGTAAGCAATACAGTGCTGTACAAAGGGGGTGTACCCAGGGGTTCCTAGTAGGCTGCAATGGTAGCCGGGAAGTTGCGATGGATAGGGGGATCAGGGGTGGGCGCAAAGTAGGGTGCTGGGGTAGCACAGGAGCATGGATGGCTAGAGTGAGCAGGGAAGGGTGCAACATACAGTGTCGGGTTATAAGAGGAGCATGGATGGCTAGAGTAAGCAGGGAAGGGTGTAACGTAGGGAGCAGAGGTAGCAGAGGAGCTGGGTTGGGTATAACGAGAAGGGGATGGTCTCATGTAGGGTGCAGGTGAAGTGGTAGCAAAGGAGCTGGGATGGGTAAAGAGAGAAGGGGAGGATGTAAAGTAGGGTTCGAGGGTAGCAGAGGTGCTTGGATCGGTTGAGGGAGTAGGGGATAGATTAACTCCAGAGAGGGGGCAATAGAGATCAGTCAATCAGCCATTGGTGAGATGTTCTTTGAAGACTAGAGTTCTTTGTATTGTGCCAGTTGCTACCACAGTGGGTCAGTGGTGCCAAGTCTTGTATTGTGGCGCAAGGCTGGGATTTCCAGATGAAGGTATGTGGAAATGTAGAGGGGTCCGGAGAGAGATGTAATTGGGGCCAAATCATTGCAACGGTGGATAATCACAAATATTTTACAGTTTGGAGATTTTGTGTATTGAAGTTGGGGATTAAATCACGCAGGATCATTATCTAATCTATCTCAATTCCATTAGAACATGGAGAATCAGAGCCTGTGCTTTGTACTCCCTTAACATAGTGTCTTCTGAATAGATAATTATTTTAGCACACTATACATCTTTCGTCCCCAGAGATACTGGGCTGTTTATGGTATTAGGCTGTGCACCTACAATTCGCCTTCAAGGGGATCCAATTTTTCAAATAAATTGCCAGGTACTGTTCCTTCTTTAGCAGATTCAAGAGACTTCACAATCCACCATTCTCCATTCCTACAAATGAAAGAGAAATGATCAATGCGTGTGTGCAATCCTTACGGTCTCACAATTCATTTTTTCAACTTTATATTTATTTTATTAGTTATTTGCTGCATTATAGATCAAAAAGGTGACAGACAGCTATTGCAGTCCTTTTTCATTGTGGCATGCAGTATGGACCAATGTGTCCATCTCCCAAAGTTCCTCTCTTATCCCACAACCCACATCTGCTTACAGCTCATTATTCAACCTCTCCATGTCAAAAAGCATGTTTACTTAAACGATAATGGTGAAAAACTGTTATTGCGATAGCGAACATCTGGCATTCCTAGCTGTGTGCGGACAAGGTTTAACATTTTTAGTGAACTGGAGAGTCAGAATGACACCCATTTTGCCCATTTCTATAGCGTCCAAAATGTGTAACCCCCATTTTGACACTGCAGACCCTTCTGTTAGTTTCCAGTCATGGGCCAGCCTCAGCTCGGCTGTGCTTAACAGGTGTATGATCTGATCAGTTTCTCTTAATGATGTACATCAATCAACAGGTCACCCAGTATGATCCTCACTTGGTGTGTGAGCAGCTGATTAACTGAGATGTCTCTTATTTCTGCCAGAATGTCCTCCCGGTCTACCGGGATTACCAGGCCTAGCCACCACACATGTGGCATCATTCCTACCACACCACCTACAATTGCACCAACCTATTCAGCTGTATCTTGCATAACCTTTGAGGGATTACATACCATCAAAAGTATTGTATACAAACAGTTCTAACTGTATGTGTGTATGTATCGGATTAATGAAGGTGGTTAAAGGTAGCATGCAGATCAGTAGATGTTCTTGGGTTGGGTAAAGGCCGGGAGGGAGGGTGCACTGTAGGGGAATATTTTCAATTCATCACCTCTTTGTCAAGTTGGACACCTCCAGGACCTCTTTGTCATCTCTGTGGGATGTATTGACCCACTCTGAAATATGTGACTATGTGGCATCACCCTGCCAGTTATGGGGAAAGAAACAGCAACAATGGCGGCAAAACCCTTGTGCGCGCCAAAAACCTACCTGAAAACCGTGTGCTTCAGCACACAAAAAGAGGGATGCACAACCTGCCACCCATGGTGCATGTGCGGTGGAATGGAGCACACCCTGCAGAAAAGGTGCCAGTGGGTCCCATGACCAGCAAACAGAGTGCAGACAGATAAGCAGCACTGTGCAAGTGAAACCCCAAAATGTGCCTACAAATGTCATTTGCTTTGTTGTTAAAAACTCCAAAATGCCTATGACACAACACTTTTCAGCATTTAAAATCTTGCCTGTTGCTAGCTAAATTTCATGTATCTAATGAAGCATTATAAACATACAAATTCCTAATATGAAGAGCAAAAAATTAATCAGAAAACTGGATTGTCTGTAAACTGACAGCATCTATGCCAAAATCTGGGTGCAGTACCCTGGGCCGCCTGAAGGACAGCTGTCAGAGAAGTTACTGTTGAAACTGTAAAAGTGATCTAAAACTCAAAAGCCTGCTGGATTAGCAAACAGAAAAAGGATTGTTGCCAAAAAGGAATACAGATCTCAGTTGTGTTTTTATCCCACAGAGTTTAAGGCTAAGAAAATAATGTACTTATGTTTGATGCAACAAAGTTGGTTTTGCTGGATTTAAAAGTTAATTAGCCTGGCTGGGGCTGCAGAACTGGAAAAGCAGGTTTTTCTCCTGAAAGTGGGGCCTTCCTGTCAGCAGAAACTCACAGGGAGGTGTTAATGCAGGGTGGAACAGAATCTGGTCTACAGAAAGCTAAGGAACAATGGACATCCTCCAAACCAGGATATTGAAGGTGTGAAAGGCCGTAAAACTGCTGCAGCCCAGAAAAATCCTGGCTGACAGAAGCACATTCCAAAGGAGGGGGCCACCACATGCTTCAAGGAGTGACAAATACTGACCATTTGGTGTTAACAGGATATGTAACGGACATTTTTAGAAGGGGGATAACTTATTATCAAAGGGGTGCAAAATCTGAAAATGGCAGGTTAATTAACCTAAATTTTAGCACTACCTTTGAAAGCTTATTACAACCATGTAGCTTATTCTGAACAGGAATGGCAATAAATGTGGGTTTATGGGGTCTGTATTTCTGCTAGAATTGCGAAACTTGATACACTCATTCCCATGTTAAACACACACATTTGTGGAGAGTTGCTTAAAATGTGTTAATAGCGAAAAGGACACAATTCTTTAGAAAGTTGATACCAGATCCTACAGCTGTGAGATTTTGATTAAAAGATGCTACATAAAATATGGCATTTTTGTGTGAAATTTGTATAAAAGTGACTAATGTAGAAATGTGTGTTTAGTGTAAAATCCGATTTTGAGACCAATGGCTAAAGCCGGCCTTGATCCAATCACCCCAAATGCAAGGCAGAGATGAAGTGTTGACCCTATCCCAGCTCAAAGGGGCAAGCTTAGATAAGCTGGCCCATACACCCCTTGGTGATGTCATTTTTAAAGGACAAATAGAGACAGCTGACAGCACATAAGGACACACAGATCCACTCACTCTCCTGATGCTGGTGGACGCCCTGCTGCTGAAATCTACATCTTCCTTGTTCCAGACTCCAGAAACTTGGCAAAGCAAAAGCCTATTGCATAGCTGAACCATTCTCAGCTAGGCCTCAAATTCTGGAACAGAACCCCAAAAGCCTACGGGAAGCATCATAATACAGCCGGGTGTGCTGTCAATGCTTGCCTGCTGAATTGAAATATCCTCAGAACCACGAAGGGCAGATCCCATCCAGTCCTGTGCCGTGCTGTGACCAGATTGCCTTGCGGACCCTGTCCAGTCGGATGTGCCCAGCTGTCAGCCCCTGATAGATCCGATTCAATGGTCCAGAATCCGGACGGTCCAGAAACCTGACGGTCCAGAATCCTGACAGTCGAAAATCTTAAATCCATTTTTTTTTGTGAGTATTAACAGGAAGCTAGAAACTGTTGATCCCTGTGCATTATCTTGTCTCCTCCTAACCTCTGAACTATCCTTACTTCCATAATCAGTAATATTCTTGAAATCCGTAGTGAATTCTTATTCTGTCTATCTGTAAAAGCATCCCTTTCCCAGTCATTTTGTCAACTTTGATCTATTAATTTCATTCGAGTGGCCAGCCTAGCGCTCCAAAGTGGACAGCGAGGAACCAGGACTGAGTCGTGAATCACTCCTGACTCTTACATTGTGCCGTCCTGGTGGCTTAGCTTGGATGCTCTAGTCCATAGTCAATATTTTTCTGATTTTGAAACTGAAGTCTCTTTCTATTCTTGCGCCTATCTCGCAAAAATGACCTTTACTAAAACCTCTATAACTCCCTCAGTTTTTGTGATAGATACGAAATTGCAACTTCTACTTGTACCTAACATCCATAGCTATCCATAGAACCCAAAAAACATTTAAAAACAGTGTGATTCTCCCATTATCACGAATATCGCGCAAAGAAAAGTTTGCTGCGATTTTAAAAATCTGAAAAGTTTACACGTGTAAAATTGCTTTTAACTGCTTCTGACTTGGACCTTAAGATTTCAATTGTTTTCTGCTGACCAAATCAAATAAAGTATTATTTTCTGTGCTGCATTTGTTTTGCTCATTACTTACTCCTCGTGTATTAAAGATATTATTCAGTGTTCTGTCACCCCATTGGTGATTGTTGTTTCGCTATTAATATATATATTGTGATTTTGATTTTAAATAAATAAATAAATAATACCTTTTACAAACCAGCCTGATTTCTGGTCCAGCGTGACCCGACGTATTTTTAAAGTAAGGGGTATGATACGAGTGGTACATCTTTCAAATAATTGAATCTATATATCAAATACGTTTTTCCATACCGCTGTACACTAGGCCGAGAGCAGAGTGTGTCGCCTGATTGACATCCTTAACAAATCTAATCCTATTGCTCCTTCCCAATGGCATATGAATCTCATTTTAGTTTCTGGACACTCCTGGTGAATCCCAGGTGGAGTATCGGAATCCACGTTTGGGAAATGCCTTCAAGTGAGGTTTGTTCAAGACCTGATAGCTTATTGGTGTCCTGCTTCTTTGATGGACTGTCAGTAATCCAGTGCGTGAGCTGTAAATACTGCAACGTTTCCATCTCATAGGACTGCACACTTGCCTTTACATCATCTGGCAAAAGACCTTGGTGGCATTTGAGAGGAAAATGAATTTTAGTCTAGCAGGCCCTTTCTGAAGATGGAACATGCCGAGAAAGATGACTCGACGTCTGAGAAAGCCCTTCCTCCTTATGATTATAATGTTATTCAGTGTGGTGTCATTTCACCAAATTCATAGAGGTCATTAAAATTACATCATGGGAGCATTGACCCATCAATGACAGCATCGAAAGTGATATGCCATGGCTTGTGATCCTCATTAAAGGCTCCTGCATGTTATTTCATAATCACTATCAAAATGGAATGTAAATAGGGATTGATAAATGACCTTAACATTAAGCGACTGAAACTGGAACATCTCAAGGTATTCACTTTGATTCACAGGGTTTGCAAAGCAGACCACATGGATTGTGGAAGAAATTGCTGCCGGAAGCTACTCCGAAATGGCTCTAAATGCTTTATATTTTACACAGTAAAAAGAAACATACATAAAGGTAGGGTAAACCAGAGAGGCGCAGAAGTAAGGCGCAGATGGTCAAATGAAACTATATGCTGTACAAGTAGTACAAATACACAATAGACGTGACATCATTTGTTCACTTCATGGATCCATCCAGGTTTGATCTTCCTTATCCAGCTCTACATATGTAGAGAAACATATTCTGTTTTGTCCGCATTGTCTAAGGCTTTGACACTTTTCTAATCATCTGGTGATAGTAAATGGTTTTGGCTGTAGCAAGAGATGTCCATTCTCAACTACTGTGATACATTGCCATTCATCTTTTATCAGCCGTCGGTATTGTTTTGAATAGGAAACTTTTTATTTTTATTAGCCAGTGTAGCATTTTTAGGAAGGGGCTAGCTGACATACTGCCTTCCCTCGACACCCAGGAATTGTAAGACTGCTGTGCTTGGCAGAGTTTAAACTAAAGATTTGTTTCCAGTAAAGTGTCCATTTTTATTTCATACTATACAGATGGATGAAAGGTCTTCAAATTGACCTATCAGTTTTTCAGTTCCATCCTTCTATGGACTACCGAAAGGACTGTTGCAGTTGCTCTCTGTAGCTGGTATCTTATGAAGGCTTGCTGTCGATAGTAGAATATAACATTTCAAATGAAGGCTTGCTTTTGGGGGCAGATAGTGGGTTAATGAAACATGGTGTTTGTGCCTGAGCCTCACAATTTACTCTCAGTCACGCACCCTGCTCTAGACATGAAACCCTGCTCCCTCTTCACCCATGCAGTCATGAGTAGACTATGCCAATGTTCTGTTTCTAGAGCTTCCTGCATATGGTCTGAATGACTTCAGATTCTTTAAATATTACACTGCCTATCTCCTTTTTGGTCTGCACCATCCCAAACATAACTCTTCCTACTGCACTGACTTCACTGTCTCCCCCGTAAAACATTAAGACTTTCTGTCTTGTCTATTGCTCCACCTCTACCACTGACCCTAGCTTTCTCAATGCAGAGATCACATGTTAATCCCATTCCTGGTCTCACTGCTATGCTAATTCTGGCCTCTTATCTGTTCCAAGACACTGCAGTATTTGTCATTGTAAATCAGCCTTCCTCTGTTCTCATACCCTCTCCCTGGAACCTTCTGCCAGTGCCTATCAGGTCCCCCTTTTCTCTGATAGCTTTCTATTTTAAACTTTAAAAATCTGCCACTTTGACTCTTCTCTCCTGAATTAGTCCCCTTATCTCCACTCTCCTCTCCCTCAAGCTATGTAATGATATTTATCTCAAAGAAAATAATGTACAGTAAAATGCAATCATTGAAATATCAATATGTGAAGTGCATTCGGTGCAAAGCATTTGAAAAAGACACGTGGACGGAAGTGTTGAGAAATCAGTAGCCCATATACAGCAATAGTGTATTATCAAAAGTAAATGAGAAGGCACAAAAATAAATATTTTCAGTTACTTTAAAGTAAATAGCAACCTTTTATTAAAGGGAGAACAGTCCAAACTGGGATGAAAAAGACAGCATGTTTCAGAAAGGTGAAAAGGTAATAAACGATTTGGGCCTGGATTTTGTATGTTTTCAACTACAGGATTGAGAATCAGTTTTATCTAGAGAAATAAACAGAGATATTACAAATATAAACCTTTGACAGGAGTTTAATTACAAAGAAAAAGTTATAATGTTGCACAATTTAAAGTGACAATTACAACGTGGAAAAGAAAATGATGTTTAAATCCATTTGTGAATAAAACTTTAACTTTGTGACTAGAAAGCAAAATTGCATTCCTTGCTACTAGCAACACAGCAACACAATGGTGATGATTTTGTATGTTTTCAACTACAGGATTGAGAATCAGTTTTATCTAGAGAAATAAACAGAGATATTACAAATATAAACCTTTGACAGGAGTTTAATTACAAAGAAAAAGTTATAATGTTGCACAATTTAAAGTGACAATTACAACGTGGAAAAGAAAATTATGTTTAAATCCATTTGTGAATAAAACTTTAACTTTGTGACTAGAAAGCAAAACTGCATTCCTTGCTACTAGCAACACAGCAAAACAATGGTGATGGCTTGCTTCAGAGAAGAGTAGCCTAAATTCTGAATTCGACCATAGATTTTATGAGACTGCTTGTTTGCCTTGTTTTCAGAAGCAGGTCTGGGTAATAAAAACAAATGTTTTCCCTTTACATCTATCATCTGTCACAGGGCCTATGCTAACAACACTTAAAAAGACAACTTCTATGATTTGGGAAAAGGACTGCCATGGGCTTCTCTTAAATAGTCAGATCTTCCCATCAGCCAGGAGAATGCAATTCATAACTTTGGAGACCTGGTTTCTGACATAAGGGACAAGCAGATTCTGGCCTCAAGCAAGGGGGCGCAACTAGGTCAACAAATGGCCCTGTCAGCTTTGCGCTTCAAAGAGCTTTCTAGCACTTGTCCCACTGGCAACCACATTGTCAGGAGTCATAAATGGACAAGCTGTGGGTTTCAAAAGGAACTGCTACCATTTGGCTGTTACACAGGTCAGGAACAGTAAATGGCATTCATATTTTGTTCAACACACTAAATGTAAAGGAACGATTTACGGGGTACATTTTGCATATGAAATCACATTTTTGTTCATAACATTTGATGGAAATGTCTTAGAAGCTCATTTTCCTGCTAAATTGTTCAGGGTACTAATTCTATATTGTTTTGAAGTTAGTTCAGTTATGAAAATTAGGCATACACTAGTGATTCATATATCCTATTGTCATTGCTGGCTAGGCTGTTATTTTGAGATGGAAATATCACTTTAGTATAAAAGTACCAGATGGTAAAATGTAAGATTCTGTAATACGCACATCCCATGCCATGCCGAGATGCGAATCACATGAATGGATTCACCTGAATGAGAGCAATCTGATGAACCGATTAGTAACATGGTCGCATATGAGGAACATGATGTTTCAGAAAATTGCAAATGTTTAATGTAGAAATCTCCAAGATGACATCATATCAAGCGGGATGGAAACTGGGTGTAGAACTTACTCTCATTACACTGCCCTCTTCATTAATATGCCCAATGAGTATGAATGGCATGGTTTAGTGTGATGTCAATTTTGGAACATTATCCAATCACATATACTGACCAATTAGGTTACTGAGGTTATACTCACTATTAAGGGGAGAGGTTTCAAATCTATAATAAGACTAAACACATACATTCTGGGGACTCACTGGTTCACTCACCGACTGGGATGGGCTGACTGCCAGACTGCCAGAAGGATATTGACTACAATGGAAAGGAGAATTGAATCAAATGATTTCCTTTTTGGAGTAATTTTTAGATTACCAATAGTGTACTTTAAGAGAGGCCTAACTGGAGTTAAATCCCCATGCCTTTGTTTCAGTGGAGAAGACAGCAGACATGCCCAATACAGAAAGTGGGACACCAGGCTGTGGAGAGAAGCTGACTCCATCTTGCTGATCAATGCCCAATTTCCTAAAGGTGGAGAATTGAACCAATCCTTAAAGGGATGTCCATACGTCTGTCCATAAAGCCAAGGGAACATATAATAGAAGGGAACTGTAAGCTAAAGAGGAATAGATTCCATCCAATCCTTTTTTCTTTGTGAAAGTACTGAAGGGGATTGTGGGGTACAAAAATTGGCTCTACAATATGGGAAATTAGTACATATTTTGGAAATGTGTGCTTCTGGAATTATAGATTTGATAGAATAGGTGTGCATATTGGGAGAACCCTAACTCCTTCGCTGTGTAATGTTCAAGCATAGAAGATGTATTTTTAGAGCCGAAAGGACATCCCACTGTGTACATGCCTAGAAAAAGGTAACTGAAGTCACATCCCAGTTCTGTTGATGGTGCTGAATCACTCGAGAAAAAGGGAAAGGGTTATTATCTGCTTCACATTTTCCACCGTTACATGGCCCTTTGAAAATGCCAAGTTTACACTTTTACACATTAATGCAATAGAGACAGCACTGAAGCTAATTTAACAAACATACATGTTTAACAGACATTCATCTCTGTAATAGCGATTTACATGCAGGAATGTTAAGTAGCTGATGTTTCAATTGAGTTTTCTAGAATGCTGACATGTAAATTGAGCAAGGGAGAGTTTTCTATTTTCAATAAAGCAGAATTAGAGAGATTGTGATTGGCTGGCATGTATTGATTTAATTTGGCTTTCTATAAAATGACAACTTGAGCTCTCATATGCTTTTCATTTCATGTTGGATTTTAACTCAGGGTAAATCAAATGTACGCATGGTGATGCCTTGGGCTTTAAGAAACCTATTGTTAAGTTAATGCCATTTTGGCCATTCAAGTGACCAGTGTATTGATCCTTCTTCATTGTAGTCACATTGTCAATGGAATTCCATAGATGCATAATTTGTTCATAATGAAATTGATTTATTTCAATTTCATTCATAAATAGACCTCATGTGTAACTCTGCGAATTTCTTATCCCAAAAGGGGTGCAGGGTCATAAAATAAACTTTATTAAATAAACTAAATTGTGTGTGCAAGATTTGGGGTTGGTGGAAAATTCCCCTGAAATAGATGTCACTCAATTAAAACATCCTACAGCCCCAGGGCCTAGAAGACCCATATGATGTGGATGGGATTTATGTATCAGACAGGGTGCATGTCAGAGGAGTCCATCCTATTTTGAAAATTCACCACCAGGACTGGCAAGTATTCTTTGGCACATCCTTAAAAAGGATCACACGTTCCGTCCCACAGTGTCATTTATTTTGGACTAGAGCATGTGTGGTTATAAGGGAAACATAATAAAAAGTGACTCTCACAGTCATCTTGCTGGTTTACTAGTGGGAGGACCAGGATGCTGCACAGTACTGTGGTGACTGCAGTGTAGACTATCTGTTTCCTCCTGAGAAAAGGCAGTCCTCACCTAGCCAAAGATCAAGGGGCTATGATTCCCACTGTGGATTTGGCTAATTGGCAGACCCTCTGTGAAGGCCCATCCACTCAAAAATATGTGGGTTATTCTTCCCCTTGCCAAAAAATGTAACATTTGAAAACTTACAATGTTTGCTATTAAATAACATATTAAAAGCCCCAAGTAGAAGAAAAGTGCTGCTGTGATAAACGTGATGTCTATCACAACTGCTTTTGGCCCGTTTAAAACGTGATGTCTTAATGCAGGCCCAATGTAGTTTGTGCATCAACATCCCACCAAGTTTTAAGTTTGAGTCACAAGGATGTCTGCCAGCATTTTTTATCTGAGGTTCATGTATGTGCCCAGGTGTGAAATAGAGCTATGCTTCAAGGGTGAATAGAAACCCTGCGGGCGTTTGTACAGTTTGACTGAGCAAGGATAGTTGAGACAAGAATACCTGCAATGTAATGGGAATCTAACAGACTCCTTTCACTTGCCCTTTGCACCTGCAAAAGCTGCCTACCAGTACCCGTAGCATGTTCAGTGGTACTCAGATTCTCAGCTTCGAGATAGGATCACCAGCCTAAGGGAATGGTTGGTCATCTGTCTTGCTAATAACACTTAGTCCACAGTAACCTATCCTGAGACTAAGCTCTGTGTTATCTGCATTATGGACAAGCAACATTAGCCGTGCCAGAGAAATGAGAACTCAATGTTTAACATATTAGGTAACTCATCTTTGATGTGGTCCCCTTCTCTTCTCTAACTCCCCCTAATGCTTGAGAAATAGACAGTCAGTGCATTCATTAATTTGAAAAACACATACATTCATTGTATTTCTCTTGCATGGACATAACCAGGTCAACTAGTCAAGACCATAACTAACGTGAAATTATCATTATTATCAACGAAAACTCACTGTTATTTATTTTATTTATTTATTGGATACTTGTAAGGCGCCTATACAACAATAGTGTTTCAAGGTGCCACAAGACAAAATAAGGGAGGGGGAACAAGGGAGAAAGATAGCAATAATGGTTCTACTAGGCCTTGTGACATTCAGATTGTCCAAGTGCAGTGATAAGAAGTCCAAAGGGGCGCAGGGGAGGGTGCCAGTCTGCGCAAAGTGTGAAGTGTCATTTGGGAAGGGAAGGTTAAGTGCAGGGTAAGAGAGCAGAGTGCAAGTGAAAGGTGGGACTTGAGGGGATATGGGCTAGGCGTGTGCTATGGGGTGGTGAGGAGGGCAAGTGCTAAGAACTGCATGGGATGGTAGGGGGAGCAGGTCCACATGCTAAGTGCGCGGAGGGAAGTGCAATGGGTCGGGGGCCTGGTGGCCTGTAGAACTTAGAGGGAACCAGGCCGCCAGTTACTGAGGCAGTCAAGGTGTTAACAGGGGAGGGAGAGAGGGGAGGAAGAAAAGAAAGGGAGGGTATTGAGGAGCTTTCGTAACTTAAGGAGATTAGTTGAAGGGGGCGAAGAGAGGATAAAGGAAGATTGAGGAAGAGGCTGTTGCAGTGGTTCAGCCTAGAGAGGACCAGAGCTCTTAAGACATTAAGTTTCTGGGGGAAGGTGAGGAAAGAGAGAAGGCCTCTGAGGAAGTGCAGCAAATAGTCGGCCTCATTGGCAACGTCCACAATGTGAGTAGAGAAGGAGAGTGAAGAATCAAAGTTAACACCAAGGTTTTTTGCCTCACAAGAGGGTGAGGGGAGGGGACCCAAAGAGGGCAGCCAGATGGTAGGAGGGAAGGAGGGAGCGTGTGTCACAATGCCAAGGATGTCACTCTTATTGGCATTAAGGCAGAGATCATTAGCAGTCAGACAGTCAGGGATGAGAGAGGAGGAACGGGAGGCAGTGGAGGGAAGCTTGAAAGAGAGCTGTGTATATTCTGCATAACACTGGAAGTGAGGAGAGAAGGAGGTGGGCCAGAGGGCCAAGGTATTTGTTGAAGTGCCACAGCGAGAGTATAGAGCCTTTCGGGACACTGCAGGTGGAGAGGGTGTTAGGAGAGAGAAAGGGGCCCAGTTGAACCTGGGAAGGTCAGTAGCAGAGGAATGAGGTCAGTCAGTCCAGAACTAGGCCTGTGATGCCAAGGTTGACACAAAGCCTATTTCTCAGGGTGGCATCATAGACTGTGTCGAAGGCAGAGGAAAGATCCAGAAGGATGACAACAGATGGAGAGTTGGAATCAAGATTTGAGAGCAAGTCTTCATAGGTGTTCAATAGAGCAGTTTTCGTGCCTCTGGTAGCTTTGAAGCGAGACTGGTCGTCGTGGAGACGTCCAACAGATTAATTGTGTTGGATCAGTTGGGAGATGACCAGCTTCTCCAGGATTTTACCAGGAAGGGGGTAATAGAGATAGGGCGGCAGTTAGCCAGGCAGGAGGGATTGGCAGAGTGCTTTTTGAGGAGAGGGTGCATAAGGGAGTGCTTGAGGGGTAGCGAGAAGGAGCCAGTGGCAAAGGAGTGATTACAGAAATCGGCCAAGGCTGGCGCAAGGGAGGTGATGTTGTCCTTGTTAGTTCTGGAGGAGCAGGGGACTTTCATAGAGGGGACTTGTCTTGAGACCACAAGATGCTATGGGCGAGAAAGAGGAGAGTAAGAGGGAAAGGGTAGGAGGAGGGCAAGGGAGGCTTAAGAGCTGGGGAGGGAGGACGGAGGTGAGTAGAGGAGAGTGAGGCCAGGATACCCCAACGTTTGGCTAAGAAATGGGAAGCCAGTGAAGTACAGAGGGTCAGGGATGGCAGGGAAGAAGTGGAGACTGCAAAAGGATTGACAAGTTCCTTGCAGATTTTAACCAGTTCGCCCGTGTTGTTAGAGTCCCCAGAGAAGTGGCTTGGAAATGGGCCCTTTTCTTCAATCGAATGGAGAGTCTGTATTTCCTTTGGAGCAGGTGGCACACCAGTCTGTCAGAGGATGAGCCACAGGCCCAGCACTTCCACTCAGCAACTCTGCACTTGCATTTCAGAGAGGCTAGGTCAGAGTCATAGCAGGTATTGTGCTTGGAGACAGGATTCATGTGGATCCTCATGACAGGGGCAAGAATGTCCAGGGTGTTGGTGGCACCAAGGTGAAGATCAGCAAGTGCAGAGTCAGTGTGGGAGTATGTGGCAGGAGTGGGAGGGGGAATGAAAGTGGCAGCAAAAGCAACAACTGACACTTTCTTCATTGGTAAAATGACAGAGAAGGAGACTGGCAGTGAAGGCAGAGGCTTTGCCGGGGGACCTAAGAGATCCAAGTGAGAGGACATGAGAGCATGGTCAGACCAGGAGAGAGGTGTAGTCAGAGGGTTGGAGATGGGGATTTCTGATGAGATGAGAGAATCCAAGGTATGTCCGGCTGAGTGCATCAGACCAGAGAGATGAATGGTGAGGGAAAGAAAGTCACAAAGGCTGTGGAAGGGTCCAGTGGCTAAATCAGGAGAGTCCAGGTGAATACTGACGTGTTGGAGGAGGAGAAGCTTGGAGGTGGAGGCAAGAAGAGAAGAGGTGAGTTCAGACCACTCCAACAGGAAGAGGGAGACCAGACCAGGGTTCCTGTAGATGGTGGCGAGAGTCAGCAAGAGGAGGAGATGGTGGCGAGAGTCAGCAAGAGGGTTGGAGAGACACCAAGCCTGCAGATGAGGGATTCAAATGAAGAGTAGGTCTGAGTGGGAATGATAGAAGCAGCAACCCATTCAGAGAAGATCAAGGCCACTCCGCCTTCAGACCAATTAGGCCTGGGCTTAGAGAGGATGTTTTAGCCCTCAGGGAGGAGCCAAAAGCAGTGACAGAGCTAGCAGTGAACCATGTCTCAGTGAGAGCGAGAATGTCGAGATCACATTTTTCAAGAAGGGGACAGATATCAGAGGATTATTTAACAGCAGAGCAAGAGTTGAGGGTAGCTAGGTGAATCTGGGTCTCTTCTTTGAAGGTCTTCCGAGGAGTGGTACAAGGATGTGATATGACCATCCGTGTTAGAGAAGGGATGAGAGGGGTGGCAGGTGCAGGAGTGGCAGGAGAAGGGAGAAAGTTGATGAGAGATGGAAGACAGCTATCAAGAAGGAGGAGCTTAGTCTGAGAGCCCTGGCCCATGATAGTGTCATTCTGATAGACATTAATGATGCACCTAGAGGATGAGTAGCATGCCAAGAGCACTTCCCATCTGGTTCCACCATTAATGGGTGACAAAGAGAAAGGTGTGAGCACAGACACCATGTGGGGAGTCCATAGGTCCGGAGAGGGAACGAAAAAGAGGATGTCTGTAACAGTCTGCCTGGAAGAAGCATTGACGTAGGTGTGAGCAATGGGCAGGCCTGGATTGGGCACCAGGAGAACATTGTGAACTTTTTCCTTCCATGCTTTCAGAGAGAGAGAGAAAGGATAGGTGAAAGAGTAGCAGTTAGAGTAAATAGGAGATATGGAGAGCACCATGGAGGGGGAGAGCAGGAAGATGGAAAGGGAAGAGAGAGAGAGAGATAGAGAGAGAGAGAGAGAGAGAGAGAGAGAGAGAGAGAGAGAGAGAGAGAGAGAGAGAGAGAGAGAGACAGAGACAGAGACAGAGACAGAGACAGAGACAGAGACAGAGAGACAGAGAAACTGCAATGCATGGAGAGGCTTCACATTGCACAACAAACTCACTGAGGCCTAGCAGCAAGACAGTTGCATAATGTTTTCATGTCCTCTGTGTGGGGTTATCCCTGACATCTCCGCAGCCTGTACCCTTCCTTTCTTCCAATGGATCAGTCAAAGCAGTGCCACCTAGAGGGAGGCTCACTTGGGAAACCAGTTTCACACCCCTGGATAATACATAGGACCCCTGCAAAGTAGATCACCCCACAATTGTTTCTAGAGGTCTCAGTGAGGGCTTCACAAATCCTGCAATATAATCTCATGCCCTCGTCAGGGTTAGTCCCCAGCACTCTATATGTGAATGATCTCTTCAATTATTCATCATGACATTTTTTATTTAAATAACTTATTCACATTTATTGTTGATATTCAACGTATCCCATATTGTACATTCACATATATAATGTTTAAAATACCAATTTTCCATTTGCATACACACATACAAATTCCAGTTATATGAATGAACTCAGAAAACATCAATTTGAAAACAAATGTAACAATCTCAAATTCTTTTGTTTTTGAATAATTTCTTGCTTCTGGAATTGGAATACTTCAATATCCCAACGCATTTTGGATTAATTTAAGCCTTTCTTAAGGGCCAATCCTTTCTTCTTCCCTATGAAAATGCATACATAAATATTAATGAATATTCATTGTTTATCTTACTCTAAATATATATTTACATTAACCTTAACAATTGTATACTGCACTGAGTCTATTGTGAATTATTTTGAATAATCTCCTCTTCAGCTCTTGATTTTACTGTATATAATGTGAAAACATCTTCATCGTATCTTCAAAATCCTAAATAAAAGTAACATTTATTTTTTATTTATAATACCTTTATTGCTTCATAAAAGGTGAATTGTGAATTCAAACTCTACCTTACCTCTAACTTTCCCTAATTGTAGAAATATATCAGGTGTATCAAATAGGTGTGTATACACCCAGTGAGATCCTGCTGTTATCAAATGTTCACAGCCACATATTTAATCAATTCAATTTCAATATATTTCAATGGTCTAACAAAATTATTTTCATTACTCTAAAGGTAGCATGGCAAGTCTCACTCAGGTTCATCCCATTCAGCATTCAATTTTTGAATGCAGAATACTTCTCTTCTGTCTAATCTTTGATTAGTATCTTTTTTTCTTTTTTTTTTTTGGTTTTATTGGTTGCTTAGCATTCAACCCTTAACATGTTTCAGCATATCTTCTCTTAGTTACAAAACAATTCCTCTGTGGATTTTCCATTTTCAGCAGTTTATCAAGAACTTTCAAAGCATCAATTGTTAGACCAATTTTCGAGCTGTCAAAAGCTTCTCCCACGTAAGATCTTCCCCATATTGGTCCAGGTCAATCGAGAGGGATGGAATTGCATTTGATCTCTGCTCAGTCAACGAGGGGCAGGATAGCAGCAGATGTTTAGTTGTTTCAATCCTATTTGGTTCTTTACAGAACCGACACGTCGCTTCCTGGGCCATTATCACCTTCCTCGACAGAAACAATTCATTACAGGACAAGATGTTCAGTCTGCAGCATAAAAGCAAGTCCCTATAATGCGGCGAGGGGAATTTCATCAGGTAGCCTGGCAATTTGTTAACCTTTCGTTGTTCCCAAATAATATTTGTTCTAAGGTTTCGAACCAGTCTCTTTCTAGAAGCGCCTTTTTCACCTTATTAGGATTACTTTTCAATGTTTCAAGGTCAAGTGATCTTTACAATGCTCTTTCCATCCAGCCAAAGTTTTGTTTCTAGATGAGGCAGTCCCTTTTAATATCTATCTATGACACATTTGCAAAACAAAGACAGGGTTTTCCATAAGACAATTGATGTCAATGACTGAAGTCTCAATTCATGTCTTAATACAGCTGCAGGCACTGCATCCGGTAGTTTGAGGATTTTATGCCAGAAAAAGGCTTTGCATATGTCCCAGGTTCTCCAGGATAAATTCAATAACGCCTCCACACAATAGGTTATCACCAGTGTTACATTTTCCTTGAAAAAGAAGATAATTGGTGCATGGGCAAAAGTACCATAGCGATGGTACAAGGCTCTTCCTTGATTTGTGAGCTTTAAGAGTATTTCCCTGATTAGTGAGTAGTGGGCAAATTCATTAATGTTCTTATTGATACAGATTCCAAGCTATATAACAGAATCCACTGTTTCCAGTGGACTCTTTTCTATCTTCCAAATGAAGTTATTCACCTTTTGTGTACACCATAGGCAGACTGCATAATCATTATCTTTGTTTTTTTACGTTGATTTTCATGTTGTTAGTGTCCAAATATAATTTAAATGCATTTAGTCGCCGCTGTAGTCCAATGGCTGTAAAATCTACAAAAACCAAATCATCTGCGTATAAAATCCACGGAATTGGACCATCGTCTATTGTTGGTGGAAAACCCCTAATTTGGTTGTCGGAGTCCATCATATCCGCCAAGCAGAGCACGAGCAAAAAGGGTGCAAGGTACCATCTTTGCAGAGTTGAATTTGGATGGATGTATTTGAGTACAGTGCTTGAATTGCCTCTAAAAGATCTTCTGGGCATCCCCATGTCCTCAATTTGCTCCAGAGTAATTCTTGGTTTATACAATTAGAAGCTTGTTCGAGGTCTGTAAACCCTAGGTACACTTTATCTCCTCATCACGATAGTATATCTATGGGGTAATTCATGGAATCAATGTGTGCTGGAAACGGGGACGCAAATGTAAAAACCGCAGCGCACGTGTGCGAAAGCCACGCAAGCGCCCCTTTGGCCAATCATGCGCGTGGCGTACCTGTGACCTGCGCTGAATCCACGTGTGGCACATACGTCATTGCGACATCCCAAAGGCAGTGCGTGAGACAGCCAGTGAAGGCGCACACCGCCCAACGCACACACCTAAAAATGGGACGGAACACACCGAATGGGGAACAACACGCAAAAATGTGGGCGTCACGGGGGAAGTACTGCTGCGAAATCCTCGCAATGCCCACACGCACGCTAACAACACGTATTCATGGAATCGAACAGGGGAAACCCGCATGCCACAAAAGATGCGCTAAGCCGGAAAGACGTACGCCAGGCGAAAGCTGGTGTAAGCGCTCCTGCGCAGCATAAAAGTGTGTGCAAACAACAAACAAGCTCATAACGCTACGATGAATGTACTGTTCCTCGCAGCAGTGGTCGTGGGATGCCTCAGGAGGAGGAGGATAGCCAGGCCCTGCATTTTTTAACCCAGGACCAGCCTTTTTGGGATGCCTGATGACCAGGTCTATGGCAGGCACAGGTTTCCACCCCATATCATCCTAGACCTGGTCGCTGCGTGGGAGGATGACCTCACATCACCCACCCTGTGCTCCCAAGCACTGAGGCTCTTGGAAAAGGTGCTCAATGTACTGCATATCTTGGCCACTGGGTCATTTCAGCGGACAAGTGCCATAGTTGTGGGCGTCTCACAGCCCACGCAGTCACGCTGCCTACACCAGGTGTTGGCAATCATAACTCCACGCTCCTCAGTCCGCAGGCACATATAGATGCCCAGAACACCCGCAGAAAGGCAGGCCGTGGTCCAGGACTTTTATGTGGTGGCACACTTCCCCAAAGTGCTCAGTGCCATTGATTGCACCCATTTGGCTCTACGTCCACCTAGGGCCACTGAGCACATCTATTGCAACCGCAAGCACTGGCATTCCATCAGTGCAGGTGGTATGCAATGCCAAGGGAATAATCACCTCTGTCTATGCAAACTATCCAGGGGCCACCCATGATAGTTTCATATTCGGAATGTCACCCCTAATCAGGGACCTGGAAGCTGGGAGGCATGGCGATACATGGCTCATTGGTGAGTACAAATGCCTGTGCACATGCATGCATGTCACACACAGAGAAATGTTAAAACCCAACTAATCACAACCATTATCACCTCCCCAGGGGATAGTGCCTACCCTCTGAGCACCTACATGATGACGCCAATACGGAACCCCACCACACCACCCGAGGTAAGATACAATGCAGCCCATATTGCAACCCGGGGCATAGTGGAGCGCACATTTGGAGTGCTCAAGTCACGTTTCCGCTCCCTGGGCCGCTCTGGTGGCCAGCTGTTATATGCACCCCCAGAAGTGTGCAGGATCATTGTGGCAGCATGTGTCCTGCACAACGTTGCAACCCGGTGGGGCGTGCTGGTGGACATGGTGGTGCCAACAAAACACCAAAAAACACTTGCACACCAATTTTCAAGCAGAATTCCACAAAGCATGGGTAGTAGTCATTCTGAAAGGATGTTAGTGATATTTAAGGTTCAGGGGATAAAGGCTCAGTCTTGGTATCTAGGCCGGAGTACAATAGAGAACAAGAAGAAATCCAAAATTTGGAGAACTGCGTCCCCTGCACACTTTCAAAAAGGCCAAAGGCCTAAATGGATTAAATGAAAAAGAATTTTTTCAAAAAAAATACTCAGCAATGCAATTTAGTGTCTCTTTAGGATTCCAGTGTGTAAAGGTTCAAGAAAGAAGGAAACATTCCAGAAGTCGGGTTCTTTAGAGAAAGATGGTCTTCTCTTATCTATTGATTTTTTCTAGTTGCTCAACGCGTTTCGAGATATCATTCTCTCTTCATCAGGGGCTTATGTTTCAAATTCAAATGTCACAAGCATCTACAAAAAACATATATAGAAAATAAATCAGATTCAATCATTTTATCCAAAACATTTTTTTACACCTAAATGGTAGAAAAAACTCATTATGCCTCAAACAGTTTAACTTGTCCAAGCAGAGCTTAATTTTAAACAGTGTTTCTATTTTCAAAACCTAGGATTATTACAAAATGGATAACATATCCTTTGTGTCATTGGCTGTCTAGAAATGCCTTGATCTCAAACATTTAGTAATCAAACGTTGTTTTTAAAGAAAATAACAGTGTATTAACAAAGGCCCATCTTGTGTTAGAAATGAAGATGGAAAGATAACGGGGTAAGATTTAAGTTGTACTATCTCACTTACACTATATGGGTCTAAAGATATTTTTGAAAAGGAGTAAGAGAGAGGGAGGAACTCACCCTTCTTCAACGATCTAAAAAAGGGAAGCTCGGTGCCAGGGCTGGGAGCTGGTATTCTCCCTGGTGAATATGGTTCAGTGGAGACAGACAAGTGTCAAGTAATGAAAGCCAGTATCTGACTCCTAAAAAAAGGGAGTGCGTGATGTTAAAGTGTAAGAAAGAAAGTCGGAGTGTGCAAAGATCAGTTAATGATGGTAAAAGGATAAAGGGGCATCCATATTACCTTGTTTGTACAGACAGCTGTCCCAGAGCAGCAGTCAGGAAGCTCAGCTTTCCGACTGCTTCCGCTGCGGCTCTATTTTTATATGTTGAGTAGGTCCTGTGACGTCATCTGCGCGCGCGAGCAGCGTCACCCACACGTGCGAGCGGCGTCAGAGGTGATAACATCACTCACGCATGCGCGAGCGGTGTCAGAGGTGAAGACGTCACTCGCGCTAAGCGCGAGCGACGCCAGTATTACTCATTTGTTGAACAAAGTCTGTTGGGCAGATCATAACAAAATGCGCTAACGTTCTATTGGCGTCAGAGTTAGTGACGCCACCCGTGCCCGGGCTACCCATCTGGTAGGGTATATCAAGTATGTGTCAATGACCTTATTCGCGAATGTATGTTGGTACTAAGGATGAAAGCTAGGAGTGTATGGATAAAAGAACACAGGTGGAAGAGGGTGTAATACTTCCCGTGTAGGGAAGGTGGAAAGCCTGTAGAGACTGGTTATTCGAGAAACAGGAAAAAAGCTTTAGGGTCCATATTAAAATCTTCATGAGTGGAATCACATAGAAGTAGAATCACATAAAAATGTTTTACATAAAAAGAAGTGGAAGAAGTCATTTTTCAATATTGTCTAACCCCAAGACAGATGGGTGTACAATGTTGTGTTGATCTCAATCGGCATTTATAATGTTCCAAATTTTGTTTGCTCTACTTGGAACATTTGTAACATAATCACAAGCACATAGTGGTGAGATTCAAAGAAGCTGAATGTAGACTTTGTACGTGCAATATGAATGTATGCCTACAGGAATAGGCCTAGGTAGTATTCTTCATTTAGTCCTAGGGGAGTCATAGCATCAAGTTTATTGATCCAGAACAGTTCCCTTTGTGCCAATAATTTAGGTAAATTGCCCCCTCTGCTGAACGGATTTATGACTTCCAATATTGTTAGTCTCATTTGAGAGACGTTATGTCTCATGTCTTGGAAATGTCTGAAGACTGGTGAACTTAAGTTTTTAGTTCTTATGCATGATTTATGCTCCATCCACCTGTCTTTGGCCCTTCTGTTGGTTTTCCCAACGTAGTATTTTCCACAGGGACATCGTATCGCAAAAACAACATTTTTTGTGTCACATGTCGCAACATTTTTTAGGAAAATCTTCTTGCCTGTTTGTGGGTACGTATATGATCACCTTTAATCAGATTGTTACAATGCTGGTGCCCCCACATCCCCAACCACATGCACGGCCGCTGCACATGGGAGGGGAAAGGGCATGTGGCGAGGCAGGCCGTACCCAGCTTGTGGCTACATTTTTCACCTAAAATCCCACCCCTGCGGAGTGCACACAGGCCTGGCACATACCAGGTGACAATCGATGATGAGAAAGGGACAGTCAACTGTCACAACGCTACCACCCTGAGATTGTTTCCCTGGAAGTGCTACATTGTGTGTATCCCTAGCTACTTAACGAAACCCAATGCCGTGTCAGCAAAAGGTACACATTCATGCTGCATAATGGACTACCCCCTTGAAAAACAGCACACCCAAATAATGGTATGTCACCCAACCCCTCCCAAACCCCATGTCACCCGCCCGACACACCATGGCATGGCATGCAATATGAAAGCAACCAAATAAATGCACAACACATGACACAACTGTCACAAAGTGCATTGTCACAAATGGAAAAAGGCCAGAGACAATTCTGTCTCACATATGAAAAAGAAACTGCACACATGAACATATAGTTACCAACATGACAAATCATGAATACATGACCCAACAGTCGCAACGTCTGACAGTGACCAATCACAATAGTCCAAGTATCACAATCTGACAAAGGCACCACATCGACCCCTCCCATCTTCAGTGTGTTGCTGGTAGGTAAATGTGGCAGGTTACTGCATACAGCATGAACTGCATCTGCAATGGAGACAGACAAGGTAACACATGAAGAAGCAACATGTAAATATGCATAATGAGCAATATTTAATACAATATACAAATCAACCATGCAGTGGAGGAACCATCGTGAATCCCCACTAGGGATGTATACACAGTTTGGACTACAGACTGGCCACACAAGTGATGGAAGCCCAATGTCTCTTTGTAAGTTACTGTAACACGGTGCCACCCTTGCAAGTCCATGGAAAGGGGAAGCAGGAGTGGCATATGTGTCTGGACCCCAAGCCTCAAACACAAACACAAGACACGCCTGTATGGGCTCAGCTGAAACACACAGTGGATGCCTATGGGTGCCACACAAAGCAACAAGCTGTAACATGAATGCACACTAGACAAAAAAAGAGGAAACATAAAAATAAAAAAATAAAAAACAAAAATAAAAAATGCCTATGGGTGACCAGGTGGAGGAGAGACCACCCAGGAGGGAGGAGGTGCAGGGTGCACCCCAACAACCACATGCGCGGATGTCGAGAAAAAAAAAATCCCTCTATGTGCTCATGGCCTGCACGGCTACCCGATAGTGGGAGAACTGCCATTGCTGTCATCACCCTCTGGTGCTACATGAGAAGGTGTGCGTGGTATGGGAGGCAGACCACGCAAAACCCTGGCATGCTTCTCCATGGCAGCAAGAATGCAGGTTTGAAAGGTTTCGTTCTGTAGGATGATGGTCTGAGGTCCCCATGCAGCATCTCATGTCTAGCACAGAGTTGTGCCTGCAAGACCTCACATGATGCACGGATCTCCTCACAGGTTGCCTGGAGCTCAGCTGAGATGTTGCGTGTAAGCTGCTCCAGCTGCTGTTCAGACCGTCTACTCTGGGACACCTCAAGTGCACCCAGAGTAGCTCTGAGGGAGCTGTTATCTTCCCTCAGGGCATCCCTGTGGGCCTGTGCCTCTGCAGATATGGCTGTGCGCAGAGCCCCCAGATCAGCCCGTCGGTCCCTGTTGGCAGCCAACATGTCCTGCCTGTATGAGCAGCACGTGGACCATGTTGCCGACTGCTGGAGCTCCACCTGCCTTTCGGGGGGAGATTGGAAGTGGCCACCCTATCCACAGCCTGCGCCATCATCTCACATGATGCCCCCTGTTGTTGTGCAATTGCATACATGGAGTTCTCCCACACAATATTGCCCGGTGGCACACAGCCACCGGGTTTCTTGACACTGTGCTGCCTGATGCTGCAGGACTGCATTCCTCCTTTGATCTGCTGCCCCAGGAACAGGAGCAAATAGTGTGGAGTGTGACCCTGCATCAGTAACCGCCACAGGCGGACATTCCAACACTGAATGGGCCATTGAGGATCTACCCCCAGTGCAGGTGCATTGGACAGAATAGCATCCCTGCCAGAAACACTCACCTGCGACAGGACATTTGTGTCAATGTCTGATTCAGCACCTGAGCCATAGATATTCACTGAGGTGTACCCAGAGACATCCGTGGACAAGATGGTCTGTAGGAGCAATGGATTCTCGTGCGGCACACACCACGTCCTCCACTGGTGCTTGGTTGGGGCTCTGAGTACGCCTTCCCCTGCACTATCTCCTACTCCTCTACAGCATCTAGTGCTTCATCAGCTGCACAAACTGAAAAGAGAAGTCATGAAGACACACATGAACAGCATAGCCCACACACATAGGATGTTCACATCCAATACATTAATGAGACATGTCACACATGACACAAACTCAGCCATGCATACAGTGGCAATGAAGTGGAAGGGGATCCTGAAAGCAGACACTGATTACTCCAAAATAGAAAAGCAACACATGTGCTGCATGGTTTATAGGGCCTGCATCACACATAAGCCTGTGAGTGGCATGGACCATCCACAAGCATGACACATGCCAGCACACAGATGGCACGTAGCATAGCCATGGCAGAACTGACAAGGACACCCAGATGGGAGTTAATCACTACTGTCCCCCATCCATGTAAAACGCATTACATCAAACAGAACATGCAAAACAGTCAGACAAAACACACATGTTTCACACACTGCAACAATGCCAGTGTGTTCAACTACAGTGATGGGAGGCACATGGATACAACAATGGTAGGTCACTTTGACATGACAAAAGTCAATTATCATGTTGAAGGTTCAAACAGGGCTCATAAGTGAGCGGATGCAGTACATGTGTAGGTGCTCAGCAGTCTATCAGCCTGATTCATGGAATTATTTGCGTGAAAAACGCAGATTTGTGTGGCTTTCTTCCCGAAAAGCCCTGTCTGGAGAATGGTGATTTTGGTGCAGAAAGGCGTGCAAATCTGCGTATTTCATGCAAATGATTCTAGGAATCAGGCAGAATAAAGAGAAAAAAACATAATAACAATGTTGTGGCATGATGGCAGTTTAAGGGCAAGTGCAGTCATCATTTGCAAAGTGTTTGTAGTGGTTAGTAGGGATACAGTGAACCCCAAACCCAAGGGCGGGGGATGGCTTGGAGACACTAGATGGGTCACATATGGCAGTTCTGACTACACAGCCTCACCTGGCACTCAATCACAGCACATCATCCAAGCAGCATACACATGGTCTGGACAAACACGCATGGGCATTCACCGGACATTGGGCCTCATCACAAGTTGGGCGGTAACGCCAGCGCTATTAGCCCTATCGCCAAACCCCCTGGTGCTATTAGCGCTGGATCACGAGTTTGGCGGAACGGTCAGTGCCCATTCCCCATTGGGACCATTCAGGAATTCCTCATTCCCCATTGGGCCCAATGGGGAAAATTCGTGCTATTAGCGCCGGCGGATTTCCCGCAGGCAGTAATGGTGCCGAAAATCAGCAAATTTCCTGCAGATTTCCCCCCGGAGCTGGGGGGAAATCCACCACGGTCATGATCTGGCAGACCCTTAAATGCGGTGGTAATAGCGCTACCGCCACATTTAAGGGTTACCGCCAGACTCGTGATGAGGCCCATTGTCTCAAGATCTGGGAGGTCTCCCACGCCTTGGATCTGATCCTCTGCGATGAACCCTCCAGCAATTGCCTCATGTTCTGTGAGTTCATCCTCCTCTGGAGGTGACCCACTGAAAGTCACCAGAGTAGAGGCGTAATTAGAAGCCAGCTTGTTTTTTGCTTGGCGTGTGATGTCATTCCAATGCTTCCAGCAATCATCAGCTGTGCGCCTCACAAATCCCAAGGAACTAATGTGGTGCACGACGCACTGCCAGTGTGCCCTACGCTGAGCAGGCATAGTCTAGTACCCTGCCATCACCATCATGTCGCGGCCATGTTCCGACACGTAGCCCACAAGTACGTCCAGTTCCACATTATTGAAACTCTGCTTCCTTGAAGTGGCGGAGGGCTGAGCAATGTCTGGGGTCCCATGATGTTCCGCAAGAGCACGCTTCTTCCTCTTGAGAGGTGGTGCAGAACCTGAGTGGCTTACACTTCTCCAGTCTGTAGGGGCTGAAGCACATGTGGACTGCCCACTGGAAGCAGGCAATGGCACGATGACCAAAGGTCTCACTGCAGGCATTGCTGCTGGGTGCTTTTGCCAGGACCAAGCGGCACAACTGCCTTGGTGTGACGGGCCGGGACAAAAACTGTCCCGGCTGGGTGACCCACAGCCAGGATGGTGTCAGTTGCAGCTGCCTCTGCAGCCTCCACAACCTGGCTGCTCGGGGCAGTATATGACATTGCTGCCCAAATCCAGGTGGCCTGGTGACAGCAACTTTCACCACCACATGTGGCTTGGACTTCGTGACATGGAAGTCGACCTGTGAGTCATCCCGTGCCTGTTCCGTGACAAATCCAGGCCGGGCTATCAGGGCCTGAGCTGGGATGGTGTCAGCTGCTTCTCCCTGACCCACTGGGGGCGGCATTGGTGTCCCTGAATGGTCCTGGACACACTGCCCTCTTGAGCCACCCTACCCACGTTGCCCACCGCTGCCACCTTGGCCACCCTGGTCATCCTGGCCACATCCCCTACCGCGAACACCTCTTGGAGGTCGGCCAGCTTTGCCTCCCTTACCACTTGGTCGCCTCCCAACCATGGCACTGATGTACTTATGCAAATGGGAGGTGCAGAAAACAATTGTCCTGGGCAATTGGGGTAAAAGGGGCAGGGTACTAGATGGAATAGGTACCCCTGTGCTCCTGCAATGATGTCTGTGACCCCTGGGGAAAACTGACAGGTCACCCAACGCTCAGGCACCCCAAAAACAAAAACAAATGTGCACGCGACCCCTTGGTAGCCCACGTGCGTGGAATTAAGGACCCGCAGTACGCTGTGGCACCCAGAAACACAAAAAATGCTACGCATGGAATACGCAGGCTACAATGACCTCTGAATGGGTACGCAACACACAGGGGCAACCACAGTGGAAAAATAAGTGCGCAACTCACCCTCTGCCTGGAAAATGTATGAAAAAACACCCCCGCCCCCCTGCCAAAACAAGAAGTGAGCTCTGCCGCAGTAAACAAGGAGTACGCACTGCAACCGTTGTGAAGTAATCACGTGTCAACCCGCAAGAAGTACAAGAATCACACGCTCGCTCTCCACAAAAAGCATGTATAGGAAAATGGCGTCCTATGCAGACCTTTAACCCATGCCTTTCCTTGAATTATACGCACACGTGCTGATTTCTCACGTGCCGAGTCACTCTGCATCAAGCTGGCCACACGGAAGACCACGCTCCTGCCCAGAAGGTCATTTATCTGCTCCCCAAAGCCCCGAGCAGCCTCCTACGAGCCATCTGCTGCTGCCAGACTGCCTGCTGCCAAAGCGCCCTGCAATTAGGTGCCTGCAAATACACCATTACCTAGTGTCCAGTTGTTGCGACCACCTCTGCTGGAACAGAAGACTCCTGACTGGTGTTCCATCGCTCCAAAGCTCAGCCCCAGGACCCAGTTGCCCACCCACACCTGCCTCGGGGGTTGCCATGTTGGACACAACACCCTCTGGGGCTAGTGGCAACCCCCAGTCAGAGAGGCAGAGGGCTGCCAGCTTCACTGTCAATGAAGTTAGCATTCTTGTGGAGCAAGTCCTGGGGCATTATTATGCCCTCTTCTCACCATCGCGCGCCGACAAGGAAGGATGGAGGAGGATCTGATTGGACATCGTGGGTGCCATTAATGAGCAGGGGGTGGCACCCCGTGACATCAAACACATACAGAAGCGCTGGGAGGACTTCAGGTCCAGGACCCTCATCAACGCCTGGCGCCTCGTCCAGGATGGGGATGCAGTGGGGTGCCGGGGCCAGCTGTCCAACAACCAGATGAGGGTCCTGGACGCCCAGTGCTTCACCACCAGGTCCTCAAGATGCAGACCCGTCTGGAGTTGAGCGGTAAGTGTCCATGCATTCTCATACGACACAGTGCATGTTGAGGAGTGGCAGGCGTGTGCACCTTGGCTGTATGTGGGACATGACGGTGCTGCATGTGAGTCCAGTCAGGCGTGTTCCACATGGATGGTGTATGTGTTGCAATGCATAATGCACAGCAGCATGTGAGAATCCACACATGTTTGTATGCCTGTGTCTGTACTTGGCCATGTTTGGGGTGTGAGACATGGATGCTGCTGTCACCGTCATGGTCATGCATGGTGTACATGTGTGTGTGTCTGTCTAGTGTTTGTGTGACTGGGAAACACCATGTATGCATGATGCATGTCCATGACGATGTGTGAATTCACTGATGCGGCCTAGTTCTCCATTAATCCACTGTGTCGGGAGGTAGACATGGCCAGATGCATGACTGTCCGGTGGTGTGTGTGCATGTGATCAGCATGTCCCTTGATGCATGTGAGGTTCAGGCCCCCACGGATGTTCCAACGGTGCCTTGGACATGGATGCAAATGTCTGTTGCATGTGCCATGCCTGTTTCTGCATGTGTGTTGCTTGCACTGACCCGTGTGTTGTGGAGGGTGATGATGGAAGTGACGTTTTACAGTGCCACTCATGTACAATTGCTTTGTGTGTAGGAGACTATTGTTCAGTACCCTGATGCTTGTGTTCAATCTCTCCCTGTGTACAGCGGTGACTGAGGAAGAGGGTGGAGACGGCGCTGTGGAGTAGAGCAGCAGGGATGCCTCCACCAGGCAGGGGTGCATGGCCCAGTCACCCTCCCAGGACATGCCATCTTCCGGGAGCGAGGGGACTGGTGCCGTGTCCATGGCTGGAGCTGCCGAGGAGGGGTTTATGGTGATATTTTTGAATGCCATTTTGTCGAATGAAAAATGCCAGAAAAAAAATGTAGAATGTTCTTTCTATTTTATTTTTTTAATGGGGGGTTTCACGCCAACCCCCTGTTTTTTTTTTATTGAAACTTTTTTAAATAACTAAACCAAAAAAAACATCAAATAAAAAAGATATATTCCGAATTTTTTTTTCAGAATTTTTATTTTTACAAAATGGCATTCGAAAAAGTGCATTCGAAAATGTTACTGGATACCGCCAAGGGGATGCCCAGGTGGTGGAGGTTGGAAGTGGCCTCCTCAGCAGCCGTAGGGGCAGGTGAGCCCACACAGGGGCTGTCCGCAGCGGAACACGGTGCGGAGGCATCCAGGTTGGTGGTGTATGAGGAGGAGGAGGAGGCCACATCACACCCACACATGGGGCCTGGTGGGGGTGGTTCCACTGGTGCAAGTGGTGCAGTCCAGGGGGAGGGGCAGGAGGCAGCACAGGTCACCGTGGAGGGGCCTGTGCATGTTCCTGTCCCTGATACTGAGACTGCATCACCATGCACCAGCAAGGATGCCCAGTCCCGTCCACAGGTAGGGGTAAGGCCCACGTCAACTGGCACTCCTCTACCTGCGGACGTGGCGATGCATGACAGGGTTGAGCCCATCCTAATCGGTCTCTCGTTGCACACACGTGACATTCGTGATGATGTGCATGCTTCTTGGGGGGACCACGCAGGTCATCATGAACACATGTGTGCCAACATGAGCTGGCTGGGAGGGCTCAGGGTCAGGGGTTTCCTCCATGTGCAGGGCGGTCATGCAACACTCTCCTCACCTTACACACTATGCACCAGTCGTCTTCCATGCCGTGTTCTGGCCCACAGGCCACCATGGCCCCCTGTGTACCTGCCCAAGCCACCACGGCCACACTGGTGGAGATCCCATCCCTGCCACAGTCGGGAGTCGGAGGTCCAGCAGAGTTGGCCACCCCGGCAACTTGACCCCAGCCAGTGGAGGATGTGCAGGCACCATCAATTAGGGCACGTGCACCACGGCGCCGGGTGTTTCCATCTTCCCAGGGGCAGTCATGGATGCAGAGGCAGTTTGCATTAAGGCAGTGGCAGGCTCGACATGAGAGGCGTCAGCCCTCGGGGGCCCTCTACATCATGGGGGCAGGCATTGGTCGTTGGGCAGGAGGACCGTGGACTACGTTTGTCTTCCGGGTGCCAGTGGTTGGGCCAGCAGATAGATGCAGAGCGGCAGCGGGTGGAGAGGGCACGGCTCACGATGGTCAGGGTGGAGAACTCCATGACACGGGCATTGAGGCAGGCAGCCTTCCTTGAGGAGACACGCAGGGAGTTGGAGAAGACCATGGTACGTCCCTATGAGCCCTCGAGGACAGTGCCAAGGCCCGCCTCCGGGACATCAACATGGAGTTCGATAATGCCTTGGCCAGAGACACTGACAACAGGAGTGAGCCGTAGGACCAGCCTGCCGCCATTGTGTATAGTTTATTAGGTTTCCTTTTGTTTCATTTTTATTTTGGAGTTGATGGACTTTGCTCCACTTTTTGTACATAGTTGTTTTTCTGTAGGTATTTTGGTAGGTTTCATTTGGTTTTGGGATCATGGAACCTGAGAACTTTCATTGTATATAGTTGTGGAACTGTGGACTTTTTGATTTTGTGATTTTTCACACCCATGATGGAATGTTTTTTTTTTCATTTACCCTTTGGATTATGATTTTCATTTATCAGGCCATGAACCGCTGGGATTTTTTTCTTCTTTTTTGATCACATATATTTTGGAATTGCGATTTCAGTTCTGTTCACTTTAATTGATCCTTGTCATGTTTGGTTGTCATTTGTCAGATTTCTGTTAATGTAATACATTTTCATCTGTTCGTATATTTCTGTGTGTGCTCTCATTGATTTGGTGCATGTGTCAGTCGTCATTGCCTCAGTCATGTGTCGGTGGTGTATGGCCATGTTTGGCATGTCTTTGTATGCATGCATGTATGCTTCTGTGCATGACATGCCATGGGGCCTGTACTGGGAAGTGGGCACAATGGATGGGTGTGGAGCTGCACTATGCAGGGGCAGTGTGGGTGGCATTTGGGTGGACATTTGGTACATGCATGTATGTTGTGTCAATGTGTTGGTTGGGTGGACATGAGTTGAGGCCTGCTGGCAGGTGCCCGTCACTGGTGGGGAGACATGAGTCGGGGCCTGCTGGCAGGTGCCCGTCACTGGTGGAGGGACATGAGTCGGGGCCTGCTGGCAGGTGCCCGTCACTGGTGGGGGAGACATGAGTCAGGGCCTGCTTGCAGGTGCCCTTCACTGGTGGGGGGGACATGAGTCAGGGCCTGCGGGCAGGTGCCCATCACTGGTGGGGGGACATGAGTCTGGGCCTGCTGGCAGGTGCCCATCACTGGTGGGGGGACATGAGTCGGGGCTCACAAGTGCATGGTGCCATGTGGGATGCCTGCGGGGCATGGTCACCAGTGTAGGGGGGTCCCCTGTGGTGTGGCCTGCCTGCGGGGCATGGTCGGGGTGATGGGCTGCCTGCGGGGCATGGTCACGGGTGTAGGGTGGTCCTCTGTGGTGTGGGCTGCCTGCGGGGCATGGTCTGGGGCGATGGGCTATGGTGTTATTAAACTAGAGACTACATATTTTTAAATACCTTTGCCTCTGTTGAGGCCAATGAGTCTTTCACGATCATGTTATGAACTTTAAAAGTGGAACATCATCCAAACAAATATGGACATCTTTGAATCTGCGTTTGAGGGAACTAGATGTAGGACATACATTAAACAAAATGCTAAAATATGGATATACACATTCAAGATGGCGCCAGTATCTCTCCAAAGAAAATGACATCACCAAGTAGTCTAGTACCTGGGAGACATTTTCTTTGTCGGTTACAATTTTGCAGGCTTTTGTAAGCCAACCTCTCACAGAGGGAGGGCTTCCCCAAAGTTAATTTAGAGGAAGAAGGCATTGGGAGAACAACGTCCTGGGTGCATCAATGCCTATTATACTGGCTGCATTACTGTACAGTTACAACATTAACATTGTTAGCTTTTTGTTGTTTAATTGGGTGACTCTAACCAATTTCACCAATTCTGCTACCAGTATTCGAACATACAACTGTAGTAGCTAGAGCTGTTAAAATCGGAGCATTTTTGATTACTCTTTCAAAATACATCTGGGATCACATTTTAATATGTTTTTAAATTTCACTAAATATGTTTTACACCTGCATATTGTATGATAGAGTCAAGACATTTCATTTATAATGTGTGACATGGTTAAATATTTGAAATTGCAGTTATTAACTGTGACACTGAATGACATTCTTTTAGCAAGTTCTAGTTAATGTCAATTTATTCAGTTCATGAAAAGAACAGAAGCAGTTTAACAGTGAAAGGGAAAGGCATACCCCGTACTGTGAAAAAAGCCAACATAGCCTGATGACGATTATATTTCTGATTTCCTTTAATTACACAATAAAAAAATAAGCAGAACAGAATTCAGCAAAAAAGGCATGCCTTTCCTACTTGTAAGAGCAGAACTTTCTCTTTAGTCATTGCCCTCACTCACTTATGCAATAAAGGCCTATAAGCACCCTTCCAAAAGATTGTACGGCTACGGGCGTGCAGCATTCTATAAACATTGAAAATAAATAAATAAATAAATAAATATTTTAAAAATGTTAGTCTTGAAAAACTGGCAGTAATGTATTAAGGACTGAAATGGGTTATGCTGCTGCCTAACCAAGCTAGTGAAAGACACATTTGTTTGGCTGGAATTACACGTTCATGCATTTCCCTATCTCCTGATCCTGTTCTGAGGACACCCATTTGAAAGCCTGCACGTTTGGTTATACTCCCGGCATTGCGTAATCACTTGTTGGCCAAAGTGGGGCATCTGAATGCTATTATTTATGATTGGTGCACTCAGAGGACCCTTTTAGAATTAAGATGTACAGTAATGTGCACTTTTCCATTTGGGCATTTAAAAGTGTACACACAAATGGGGAAAATATCTTTGAGAATATGACGCATTGATGTATCTGATTTTACGAAAAACGTATTACTACTCTACTTTCAGTTTAAAATTAAATCAATCAACTAAACAAAAATATTAACATGCCATTGAAACATTTAAGAAGCTCATCATGATACATAATTTAGCGACATCTGACGAAGAACTTACTCAGAGAGAATTTTAACTTTTTCTCCTTTATGAATCTGAAGATCTTGGACGTTCACTGGTGAATAGTCAAACAGCGCAACAGCACATGTTCCTGTAACATATGAACACACATGTAGGTAGGTTTTCAAATAGAAAAGGAAAATAAGACCACACCTTCTCTGCAATACTAATGTTGGTGATGTATTCCTCATATGTAGCATGCTTTACTGAACATGTGTCAAGGACCAGAAAAGCTGTAGTTGTGGTCACATGAGTCAAGGACCATTAAAACTGTAGTTGTGGTCACGTGTCAAGGACCAGGGAAGCTATAGTTGTGGTAACATGCGTCAAGGACCAGAAAAACTGTAGTTGTGGTCACATGTGTCAAGGACCAGAAAAGCTATAGTTGAACCACTGTATGCATTCTTGTTTATCTGATTCACTTGTAATGAATTAGATCTATTAATAGCATCAGTTGCATCTATTCTTAAGAGAGTGCACTAGGTAGGACCAGGGAAGAAACAAGTGTACACTTAATAATTTAATTTATAGTCTTACAATGGTTCTAGCCCAATTTATGTTACCCACTATCCCCCTCTCCACTTGTTAAGACATAACAAAAACATAGTAGACAAAACATATGCGCAGGGTTTGTAACATAAAGTGTACACGTCACTGCTAAAAAAAAACTCATGTTATTGGCGCAAACACTGAATAAAACAAAAGTCGCACAACATTAAAACAAACACAGAAATGTAACACAACGTGTTCTGGCTATTTAAAGCGGGTTAACCAACATGTGTCCATCTCTTCCAGAATAACGCCCTTCATCAGGGCATTTGCAAAATGAAGTTACTGATTTCCCACGAGTTGTTTATCTCACAAAGAATCTGCAACATATAAAATACCTCGTCTTACCTTCGTCAAGGTGTTTTATAATGATGATATTCGAGCCCCAATCGATCCACAATGTGCGTCCCCTGGTTTTTGAGTGGCATGGCTGTGACAACATAGCCTGTAGCAGCGAAAGCCACTTTCAACACATGTGCCAAGCCTCAATGGAATGGAGGCACACATGCTATGGTGAGAGAAATAGGCAAACAAATGAAGGCTGCTGAAACTGTCCTTCCTGAGCAGGCATCCCAGGTAGAACGTCAGAGTGCGCCAACTTGAGACCAGTAACATAACCTCCAGCGCATCCCATCCAGTGGTGACCATTTCACTGAATGCTTTTTTCACAATGGGCAACAAAGTGTCCCTGGGAACAGTCTGACACATTTCCTCCAAGTCAATAGGAACTCCATAGCATTTTTCTTCAGTGCAAGGGACATGGTCAATTTCACAGTGAAAATGGACTGTTCTCACACCCGAATATTTCCTTGCAGACCTGATAAAGGTCTTATATGCCTAGGGAAAGTACAACCAATTTTTGCAATAAAATGTTAACATTGGCGTGTTTGAAATGTTCAGTCTTAGCACTTGAGCAGACACAGTTTTAAATCAGCTATATACTGGCACAGGCTCGTGCTTGCCAACCCGGGAGAAGAGCAGACCTTCATCAGTAAACACTTTCCATCATCATGTCTAGGCCATAGTCTCCTATCATGCTGCATATTGTAGAGTGTATAAAATTAGGTATGTAACATTACAGAGGCATGCCTTTCAACATCCTGAAATAAGTGGAAGCAGAGTTTTGGGGCCTCATCGGTATCGGTGCCGGTAAAACCAGCAGGCTGTTGCCGGACTTGCAAATTCTTCCTGCGCCTGACTTTCCGGTAACACTGGAGCATTACAACCCCAGTGTTCCGGAAGTCAGGCGCCAGAAAATGTAAGTCCCCAGTCCCATTTCAGTCCAATAGGACTCAATGGGAATGGGGATCACAGAAACACCGGCACTGCACTTCCGTAAAACTCTGCGGGGGCAGTGCAGTTCCGCCTGCCAGATCTTCCCTGGCGGGACGGCACCCGCCCACAGAGTCGTAGTATGCCGGTATGGTAACAACGGTGCCAGTAGGCTTACCGGCACCAGTGTTACCAGACCGGCTTGGTCTTAATGAGGCTGTTGGTCTTTATTTAACTAAGATATAATCGCGTCTGCCTCTGGACCTACTCCTTGGGTTTTAACAATGATCTTAGTACCCAAAAGAGATTTGAGATGGACAATGTGGATATGTGTGGACCTAATTGAATCAGGCCATCTAGAAGTAAAGGAAATTAGCTGCCAGAATAGTTTCTATAAACCACTATCTGAATTAAACTGCTGCTTTCTCCAAGCTTGAGCTCAAACACAGGCTATATCAGCTGGAACTGGATGATTACAAATTCGCAAAACACTCATCAATGAATGGCTAACGAAGGAAAAGTTGTTGAGTCTTTTCAGACAATTATTCCAAGAGGATATTTGCAAAGTGATAGGAAGTATGGCCATCTGCTAAAATTACAGTGGTGATATTGAGTGCGTTACTAAAGGACTTTGCAACACCCTCGGGAGGACATACATTACATTTGAAGCTAAAATGAAAATTCTGCAAAACTATTGTGAGGTTCTGTATGCACATTTTCTCCAAAGATGGACTGTGGACTGACACAAATAAAGTCAGTGATCACACATTACTTTTGGTTCCCAGTCATCTGCTAGAGCACCTGTCCTTTCTAGGCATGACAGGGCTTCTCTACCTGACCTCCCATATCTTGATGGAAAGAGTGTGCGCGTGAAGCAGGGTCACAAAGCATCTGAAGTGATCAAATAAAGGACAGCTGGTGTTGACTACAAGAAGTTAGATTGAATTAGAGTCCTGTATGCGCGGCAGCTTTCTAGCTCAGCAGAAAACAGGTCTTGATACAAAACAAGTCTTCTCTTTTGGCTGCAGCAGCTTAACCGATCCTTGGATAGCATATAGCGAACCTTAAAAGGCAAGACTAGGGGGGGCGCTGTTGCGCACATCCAAAATGGCCGCCTAGTCCCAAAGCTCCGGCTTCTATAAATCCTTCAAGATACGCATCCTCTCTCAGGGCCGTCCGCGGAACAAACGAAGCACGCCGTTCTGTGGCGTAAGAATGTGGGCACATACTGAGGAAAATGTGGGCCGATCCGCCGAACCGCGTTGAAGATACACTGTCCTGAAGATCCTGCGGACGGAGGCCGAGACATTGGCTGCACGTGAGTTCCAGGCGATCTTCCCCTGGAGCCACGGGGGAAGGGGCCAGATCAAGTTGGAGAGGCCGCGCTTCGACCAAACTCCTTGATGTGATTGGGCTATCGCTACCGGCTGATGCGAGGGTCCCACGTTGGTATATATCGCTGCCGCGTGCTATATCGGTCCCCCGGCCAACGGCCGCGTGGTGTGCAGCCGTCGTGATACGCGGGCCACTGTTGCTCTGACCCCCGTGCCTGCGGAGCCGCCCTTAGCCCCCCTGATATCTCCTGCTGGTGGAGTGCCCCTCCACGTGTGGACGGACGTGAAGAACAAGTAAGAACAAGTGAGGCAACGCACAAGGAAGGAGGATCTGCTGAGGAGAGGACATTTTATCCGGCTACAGCCCTCCCTCAAACGCCTCTCCTGCACGACAAGTGGGTCTCAGCTCACTACCAACCCTGTATAGAGTCTGAGCCATACGTTTGGGCGGACAGGGCGGAGGGCGCTGGAAGACGCGGTCTACTTGAGTCTACACATGGGCCGATACGAGCAGAAGGGAGCACGCCCCAAGAAAACAGGCCCAATGGACTCCTTTGCCAATTCCCAGCCCAGCGGGTCCGCGGCGCCCCCGTCGCAGCAAGAGGACAGTCACCTTGAGTTACCAATGGAGGAGAGGGTGGACCGATTGATGGCCATGGTTCAGAACGGCTTCCTAGCAGTGAACACTAAATTGGATGACATAGGGGCAACAATTAGCTCCTTGAAGGCGAGGGTGGACAAGGAAAGCACACGGATTACTGAGGCCGAAGGCAGGATCCCTATTAACGAAGACTCGATACAACAACATGGCCGCGATGTTGCCCAGCTGAAGGGGGACCTCCGGAAAACCCTTGACAAATGCGAGGATTTGGAATCCCGTTCTAGGAGGAACAATATCCGTCTGGTTGGGGTGGCTGAAACCTTTGGCGAAGGGTCCATGGAACGTCAGGTAGAGGCCCTTCTAAAGGAACTCCTGGGTTCCAACTCCTTTTCGGACCATTTCCTTGTGGAGCGAGCACAGCGTACATCGGCGCCTCCGCCCAGGCCTGGAGCCCCACCTTGTACAATAATTGCCCATCTTCTCAATTATAGGCACAGAGACGCTATCCTGCGGATATCCAGGGAGAAGGGCACCCAATTCTATGAAAACAACAGAATCCACGTATATCCAGACTTTTCTACCAATGTGCAATCACTCAGGAGATCCTATGAGCCCGTCAAGCGACAACTGAGACTCCGCCAGGTCCCGTACTCCCTTGTCTACCCGGCGAAAATGAGGATTCAACATGGTGGCAGGGCTCATTTTTTTGAAAATCCAAACGAAGCCATGCTCTACGTGGAAGCCTCCATCCCTCTACCGACCCGGGATCGGGCCGGGAAACAGAACCTGCCACCCCGGGGCGCGGTGGAACCCGACGACCCTGCAGGTTGATACCCCTTTTTTTTTGATACCACACTGCTATAAAGTTTTAAATTGAAGCCCGCAGGGTGGCCCTGAAGGTAAATATTTGTTGGAATGGAGCCGTGCAGACTTCCTGGGTCGGCGGTTGTACGAGTGCAGCACACACCCCCAGGAGTGTTCCTAGGTTATGGTTTTAGGGGTACATCGTCCAGTTGGGGTTCATGATACGGGAGGGGGTTGGGAGTGGAATAGGGTGTAGCCGTCCGAAATACCGTGCTTGTTGGGGGAACCCATGTTTAGGGTTGTTATAGCGGTTAAAATAGAGAGCGGTTTTGCAGCGGGATACCCGTTCTCCCTGCGACAGGGGCAGGAGCATGGACGTATGCCTAGTCTCAGGTACGAACATGACACAGGTTAATAAGGGCTTGAGTGTTAAGCTCCTTTCCTGGAACATCCGGGGGTTAAATAACCCAATTAAGGCAAGGAAGATCACGGCGTACATCACACGTCACAACCCTCACATTCTTTTTATGCAGGAGACGCACGCGCTTGGGCAGGTCAATACTAAACTCTTACAGAGGTGGGGATCACACAGATACTATACAGAATACTCAGCACAATCCAGAGGAGTGTTGACTCTCATGCACCCCAAATTGTGTTTCAAATATCAGTCCAGCAAAATAGACCCACAGGGTAGATACGTACTGGTGTGGGGTGAATTGGCGGGACACCAAGTGCTTCTGATTAATACCTACGGTCCCAATTTAGATGACCCACAGTTTTATTGTACAATACTGGATATGCTATCATCATCTGGGGAGACACAAATACTCTGGGGTGGCGACTTCAACATGATACTGGACCAATTCCTGGACCGTTCATCGACTGCCCCCAGAACCCCCTCCAAGGCCACACTGGTGGTAATACAATTTATGGAACAGATGGGTATGGTGGGCGCATGGCGTGCATTACACCCAAGCGAGAAGAAATACACCTTTTACTTGTCGGTGCACGACTCCCACTCGCGCATTGACTATTGGATCGTCAGTCAATCCCTAGCTGGGGCGATCTCCCAATGTGATATACATCCCCGTACCCTTTCGGATCACTCGCCGACATTAACTTTAGCGACGGCTCCCCCCCCGGCGAGAAGATGGAGGATGCCCTCTGCAATCCTAAGAGACCCCAGCATATGTGAATCATTGCATGTACAGATTGTGGACTTCTTAGAACTAAACAAGGGTTCTGTTGCCACCTATGCCACACTGTGGGATGCATTCAAGGCCTGGGTCCGGGGAGCCATCCTAGGCAAGTCGACTGGTATGTTGAAGTCGGTATGTGAGGAATTGGGAGTGGCCGAGACAAAAATTGACCTGTTACAGACCGAGTACAGCATCACACAGGATAAGGGAACCCTGGCGCAAATACATACCACGTTAAAAGAATTCCACCAGTTAGCCCATAGAGAAGTTCTTTATATGGCTGCTCCAGCCAAAGCCCGACGATATGATAGGCACCACAACCCGATCCCGAGCATACAGACACCGACTGGGGGGACGGTGAACAAAGACAGAGACATTAATTCGGCTTTTACTGAGTTCTACTCCTCCCTCTATTCCAACCACGATAAAAAAACCAAAGAGGATACGTTTCAATTTCTGGATAACCTCGACCTTCCTACATTAACTGCCGAAACCCGTGATATACTAGACAGGCCAATCACATCAGAGGAGATTGCAGAGGCCATAATAACTATATCGAGTGGCCGTTCCCCCGGCTCGGACGGCCTTCCCGCGGAATTATACAAGGAATTCTCTAGTGAATTAACCCCGATACTGCTGAAAGTGTGGGAGGAGGCAATGGGCCTGCGGGTTCTCCCGGAATCGATGCGAGAAGCAATCATCACCGTCCTTTTGAAACCCCGTAGACCGCCACAAGACATGGCGTCCTATCGACCCCTGTCTTTAATTAACACTGACGCAAAAATCTTTGCAAAAGTGCTGGCAACCAGCCTCCTGCCATACATGCCGATCCTGGTTCATCCTGACCAGGCCAGCTTCATACCAGCCAGATCCACGGCTCTCAACCTAAGACGACTATTCAATGTTATGGCACAGATAGACCCAGATGCGAAGGCGGCCGTGGTCGCATTAGACGCCGAGAAGGCCTTTGACTCCGTTTCCTGGGCATACCTCTTCCTGGTGCTGGAGCAGTTTGGGCTCGGCCAGTACTATATCAACTGTGTCCGATTATTATATACACAACCGACAGCTAAGGTCCTGACTAACACCACTCTCTCCCCGTCATTCCACCTACACAGGAAGGGATGTCCCTTCTCACCCATACTTTTCGCTCTGATCATTGAACCAATGGCGGAATTCATACGTCAAAACCACTCACACAGAGGTCTTAGGATGACTGGCCCCCCTCAGATAATATCACTTTACGGTGACGACACCTTGCTATATGTCAGTGAACCCAAAGAAAACGTGCAACACATCATGTCCGACATACATGAATTCTCAGAACACTCGGGTTATAGAATTAATATACCGAAGTCAGAAATATTTCCCCTTACTGACGGATCGGGAGACCTAGCTGAAATAGAGGGATTTAGACCTGTCCCCACCAAGGTACGTTACTTAGGGATAATGGTCGCCAGAGATAAAACCCTGTTATACACGCATAACGATGAGGAACTGTTGTCAACCCTTTCGACCAAATTTCAGATGTGGGCTGACCTTCCACTATCCCTGTATGGCAGAGTTGCGCTACTTAAAATGGTGGTTCTCCCCAAGCTCCTATATTACTTCAATAACATCCCACTTTGGCCTGGTAAACCCTTTTTCTCGAAACTTAAATCACTCGCCTCCTCGTTTATTTGGAACGGGAAAACTGCCAGGATGGGTTGGGATAAGATGGTTGAGCCTTTCGTACAGGGAGGCATCGCGGCACCAGACTTCGAGCTTTATTTTTTATGCGCGCAAGCGCAATTTGCAAAACATTGGTTCGACCCAGAGGACACTGCCCCCACATATTGATTGAAAAGCACTCTGTTCGCTCAAACAACATACGCTCAGTCCTTCTTAATCCAAGCTATGGGGACATATGCCCGTTCGATCCGGTATACACGACCACTCATGCTTGGGCCAGACCTTACAAGAGGCTAGGACTGGAATCCCCCTACGACCCGGAAGTCCCCCTGTGGGAGGGACTTCTCCAGCATCTCCCCCACATTTGACCGAGCCCTCCAGCAATCCTGGGACCCTAACAAGCTTTTCACACTACACGATATGGTGAGTTCTGTGACCACCCGGATGGTGAGTTCTGTGACCTCACGACCTTTACTGAAGCGGTGGGGAGGGGCCAACTTAAACGCCTTCAATATTACAGGATGAGGGCTGCTTTCTCGGCGAAGTGGCCAACATGTCCACAAGAACCCCAATATCATGCATGCATTAGGTCAATAGTGTCAATGGACGGTCAAAGCATGGGTCTCTATGCTATATTCATTGGTGCAGACCCACTCCCCATCGCGCAATACGATGAGAGAAATCTGGGAACGAGACGTGGGCACTCAAATAGATGAGGTCCGCTGGGCCCGGTACTGTCAGCTTACTCGATCAGTGTCCATGAATGCTGGGCTCCGGCTGATTCAGTTCAAAGTTTTAAACCAATTACACTATTCACCGGCCAGATTAGCTAAATTTGTGGAAAATTGCACAGGTGCCTGCCCCAAATGTAACACCCCCAATGCGGGGCCTTATCATATGTACTGGTCATGTCCGCTAACTACGTAGTTCTGGAAGGAAGTTGCGAAGCTCCTTGAAGATATCACAGCCATCCCGGCGACTCTCTCCCCCTTGAAATACCTGCTTGGCGATATAGACAAAGTGAAGGAAACCACGAGGTGATTATTTAACATTTCTTGTATTATTGCCAAACGTTGTATTCTTAAATGTTGGAAGTCCTCCACCGCCCCAACCATAGCCACTTTCTTAAAAGACCTTTGTATGGTAAATGATGACGAGGAATTATTTGTATTGTCGGTTCCGGCACCATGTCGCCCCAAAGATATCTGGCCATTGCTGCGCTTCTACCTGTGCGGCCTGGACTCAGACCCTGATGCGACACCCGGGTCCTCGCCTTGACTTGCAATGTCTACTACTCTTGCACTGGTTGCTCTCATGTCTGTGATCTCTGGTGTCCTCCTCTTCCCTCCCTCCCTTAAATTGAAGGCTGTAAAATAATCGAGCTATGTTCTGACATGTTTATATTGTATCTTGCTGCTGACCTACTCTCTCAATAAAAATGTTTTTTAAAAAAAAGGCAAGAATGCATATAGTTCAGGTGAATGATCATGTTCTCTATGGAAAATAATTCACCATTGTCAGCTACTATCAAGTACTCACTACCATATGCAAGACTTCCATGGCAAAGTTAACCCCTTAAATCAAAAGATGGGGTTGCATCTCAAAGATTACCAGTAGAACATAATATACATGCTAGTGAAAGGGCTGCATGTGGCTGATTCTGTGTCTGGCAATACATGCTAAGCACCAGTCACAGAGAAGTACACTAATTGCTTAGTACACAGTGCAAGACCCTTATCTCTGACCAGTGACGATACAGTAAGCATGTGCCAACAGGATTCCACTATTTCACTAGCACTGGAATTGGTGCGCATTCAATGGTGGAGAGCAGATATGCTATTGCAATGGTTTCCAAGCGAAATGTGTTCGGTATGGTGATGTGAAAACTCTGAAATTAATTCATGGAGTAGAATCCTTGAACCAAGACACGTAAGAAACAACTGAAAAGCTGTACCGTTTAGATTGATCCAGCATCTTGTTGACACGGCTCAGAAAGGCCACACACAGCCACCATCAGTATAATGAAGCAAAGGTGCGGTTCCCCATGCTAGATAAAATGGGGGCAAGAGGCCTATGACCCTGCCAAAAATATCGAAGTATAGACTCCTCTCCCAAGAAAAATATGGAAAGAACTAGGCATCGATTAGTATTAGCCTCATGTGACAGGAACATTTATATGGGTGGGAATGTGTGATCGTTGCAGGTGTACAGAATGTGTGGCAATACCATTGATGCCCCCCCGCCCTCAAGGGTGGCAGGGGCTTTCAGTGCCCACCCAACACGGACGAGGACCTCGATTTTCTCACACTCAGTCTTCCCAGTAAGACAAACATTACATTAGGCCTGTTTCAGGCTGTACTTTTTTTGCCTTCTTTTTAGTCTTATTGTTTGTTACAAAACCTTCCTGATTTCTTATCTTCCATTGCTCCTTTGAGAACCTGGAGAACTTGTAATTTAGCAAATCTGTATGAAGTTAAGCACCTTACTTTCCTAATTCCCCAACATAAAGCACCTGCCTTATCATATGCAAATGCATCACTCTGTCCCTCTATCCCTCTTGCTTTCTTGCTCTCTGCTTCCTTCTCTCACTGCCTCTTATTTTCACGTCCTCCCTATGTCTCACTCAATGTCTCTGTCTCTCTGTCTTTCTGTCTCTTTGTAGGCGTGAGTAGCAGTGTCAGGTGAGCATTTGGTAGAGCCACTACAGCCGTATTTGACAGCGGCACAACCAGAAATAAAGTCTGATAACTTAAAGGAGCAGCAGAAGGCAATACCTGTTTTATATTTAAAATGAAAAGTAAAGCAGCAGTGACAGTGGCATTCCCTAAACTGGGGACTAGCCCGGTAATTGGAAACATACAGCGTCATCACATGTGTTCTGCAAGAATGTTATCATCACACTGGTGGCGAATTGTCCATATGGGTAGAGCAGACTCTGCGTAGCATGCTGGGTTAAAAAAGGAAAACATTTAATTCTAGTAACATTATCAACTGTCTTTTGTTAAAACTTTACAATGTTCATTTCTAGGGATCACTTAGAGAATATGTTATAGTCATATTAAGAACAATTCACTTGTCCTTCTGAGCAAAGAACATTTACAAGACCTATAATAATCATTTAAAGTATTTTCTGATAGAAGGATATACTTCCAAGTTGGACCGTCTGCTATATTCTTATTATCTTCTTTACAAATACTGTTATAGGAAACGGCAAGTGGACAAATACCACCAATGGCTGTTAGCGACTTTGCATAAAATCAAAGAGAATTATGGGAACATAAGAATTACCACAGATCTTTATATTTGGCAAGTATACCTGTGATAAAATGGTTGTATGCATGAATCACAAAGCACATAATGCACTGGGCTTTGTGGCTGTTTTAATGTTTCACGATACTCACCCTAAAAATAAAGTGTTTGAAATCATGAACCACTTACAGTCTTTCAGACAGTGCAAGTGTTCCAATTTGACGGTGAAAGAATTACGACATCCAAAATCACAGTATCTACAAAACAGGCACTGTGGGAGGCGAGATGCCTGGTACTGCTTCAACATAAAGAAATACCCCCACAAGAATGTGTGCACCTGATGTTATGTCACTTGTACACGTACTTTTGTGTTGATGCCAAAAAATCAATCATAAATCAAGCAAACAATTACTAGCAACAAGACAAGTGGAGAATCTTAACAAGGTAATTAGTATTTAAGGGGAGTACAGCCCGCTCAAGAAGTGGTCAAGTCTTTCTTTTTCAACTCATTGGGCCTCATTACGAGTTTGGAGGTAGCCATTAAGGGCATGGCTGTCTCTAAACTCGGGTCCAGGTCTGGGTCTCACAAAAGGGGACTTACCGGGCCATTCCAACCTTGGAGGGCCCAGTAAATCCCTTTTGCGGGACCCGGACCCGGTACATCCCCATTCCCATTGAGCCCCCATAGGGCTCAATGGGAATGGGGAGGATGCTAACATCGAGCCCGTTAAATACGGGCCCGTTGTTAGCATCCATGTCTGCTAGTGGGTCCCACTAAGGACGCCTGGTCTGACCAGATGTCCTCAGCGGGACCCGCCAGCAGACCTTGTAATAGTGCGGCCCGGAATGAACGGTGCCGGTCCCTTACCGGCACCGTTCATTCCACGGCCACCTGCCTCGTAATGAGGCCCATAGTCTTTTTCAATTTGAAACTTTTTAATCTGGCTTTTTAATTGGCACGATTTTTATATTTAAAATATTTTTACTTGGATTTTTTCCAAACCAGGAGGATTAGGACGATTGTAAGCGGTGATGTGTAGCCCGTTCAAAAAAGAAAAAAAAATCTGTCATCCCATGGGGTTAAAAAATGCAGCTGAGCTGACATTTTTGAAGAAGATGGACATAGAGGGGAAGCCATTGCAAATATATCTCTTAAAGAAATATATATATTTAGGATAGGATGGAATGGACTGAAATTAAATTAATCAAATGGTCAAGTATGCCTTTGGATGGAACTACTGGTACTTAGCCCTAGACTGTTAGCAACAATTAAAAGCAGTCAGAATCAATTGTGTCTATGCTCCACAATTCACATCACATATCTTTTCAGATTGATGGATTTCCTTACCCATATTTGGGTAAACATTGCACCCCACACAGAAAATAAAATGGGTTCGTGTTTGGGATGCATCTATACCCAGCGGCACAATGCATCCCTGACCCATTATTTCACCCCAACCACTCCCTACTTTTTGGAGTGTTGGAATATTTAAAACGCTGTGCCTTTACGCACCTTCTGGTTCAGAAGTCTCCTTTTATATTTCATACACTACATTTGAGTTTGGGTTATTATTTATATTTTGTTTCTATGTTGTTTCTCCCTCTGCAGCGGTCTTATTGCATCTATGTTTCCTCACTGATGTTCACCCAAGTACATGCTTCCCGATCCCTACTAGTTGAATCCCGTTGGCTATTTCCCTCTTTGTTTCTGATCCCATTCCTTGGAATGGGCGGCCACATCTAAACTCTCCCTGCACCCTTCTACACGTACGCCCACTTTTTTCCACCCCACAATCCTCCTGACACATGCCCTCCTCTCAACAACCATCCTTTAATTTCCTATTTATTTCCTGTTTCATTATAGGGGAGATCACCTCTACACTCCTGTTCTTTGGCCATCCCCCACATCATATGCCCCTCCCCCTTCCGCCTGCCAGCCCCACCTTTTGACAGATTTCTTCCATTTAAGAATTGGATTTCACGATCCTCTCGAGTCTTGTGCCCTGTCCACCTTCCGACACTTTGTGCCACGGGGCATTCTCTGGACACTGCCCCTAAGAGATAGTGACGAAGGAGTGATTCGGTGAGTTAGCATTCGTGGCATCTGGGTCAAGCCGGTCAAGCCATCTTATTCTATTGTTTATGGATCTCCTGATATCCAGCTGTATGTCTACATGAGGCATGAAAGGATGATTAGTAGTGGTTAATTTTTACACCTTGCTAAAGTTCCTTATGAACAAAAAGGAATAGAATTGTTTTTACCATTTCGGTTACTGCACCATAAATCTGAAGCGTGCAGCAAGAGAGAGTAACCGGATATATGAGTTCAGGGCTATCCCATTCCACAAAACATATTGGTTTACAGTGAAACTATGCTTCCTGTTTCTCTGCTTCCCTCACTGTGTTCTTCATCTCTCGAAACTAGGTCCATGCTCAATAAATACAATAACAACAATAATAATGATCTTATTTCTAATTCTACAATGATAGCTCTAATGCATCTTGGATGTTTACCTTGATCTGATGGATGGTCCACAGGCAGATCTCCTTTCGGTCTCTGGATCTAAAAGATAGTCATACAAATACTGATTGTTACATTGATCCAATGTCAGCACAGTGATTATGATTAACGTGAAACAGTGGTCTATAGGGATCTCTCTGAATCAACAGCAGTTGTAATGCACCAATCACACTGTAAGGATATTTCCTACCACCAGGCTTATTATACAATGTACAAGGCATGATTAGAATGAAATGTACAGTGATATTTGTATTGATCTGTATTGCCCCTTAGCCCTCACAAGCTCCCTAAAATCAGCCCGAGATCGTAGCACATTGTCTCCCGGGCCTCCCTGCTGCCTGGATTCTCTAGTTCCCGCCTCTGAGCAGCCCTGATTGGCTCTCTGCACCCTCATCAAGGACATCCAAGGGCAGCCCCCTGCCCGGCAGCCCCTGCGGCTAAGGGCGTCTCCAGAAAGTGTCAGCAGGTGTCCGCAGGGGAATCCAGTGAAGCTAACAGACATCAACAAAACTGTAAGGGCCTCATTATGAGGTGGGCGGTAAGGGGTTAACGGCGCCGGTAAAGGCGCCAGAGCCGTTAATCCCATACCACCCTATTACGAGGTCCCCTTGCCGGACCCGCTATGGACGCCTGGTTTTACCAGACGTCCTTAGCGGGTCCCGCGAGGGGGCCAGCATGCTAACAACGGGCCCGTCATTAACGGGTTCATTGTTAGCATGCTCCCCATTCCCATTTGAGTCCTATGGGGGCTCAAATGGGAATGGGGATGGTCCGGGTTCCCTGAATGGGGAAATACTGGGCCCTCCAAAGTCGGAATGGCCCGGTATTTCCCCATTCAGGGAACCCGGACCCGAGTTTGGAGGCCATGGCTACCGCCAAACTTGTAATTTGTCCCTAAGTGTGGTATGGGTGGGGTGTAGAGCAATTACTCTACTCCAGAAAGCCCATGCCACTCTACCTTACTTTCAAATAACGTAAACTGCCAAAACTAACAGAATTGTGCATGCTAGAATATGCCACACTCAGATGAAATTGTGAAAGATGGCATACGCCACACTTGGACGGATTTGTCAATGTTAGCATGTGCCACACTTGGAAAGAATTACAAACGGTAGTATGTGCCAGTACTAACCTTAGCTTGCGTCACATTTAGATGGAAATGGGAATGTTAGCCTGTGCCACACTCAGATGGAATTCTCAACCTTAGCTTGCGTCACATTTAGATGGAAATTTGAATGTCTGCATGCGCCACACTTGGAAAGAATTAGAAACGGTAGTATATGCCAGTCTTAACCTTAGCTTGCGTCACATCTAGACAGAAATGTGAATGTTAGCATGCGCCACACTTAGAAAGAATTCCAAAATGTAGTATATGCCAGTCTTAACCTTAGCTTGCATCACATCTAGATAGAAATGTGAATGTTAGCATGTGCCAAACTTGGATGGAATAGTGAATGATAGCAGGCACCACACCTAGACATAATTGTAAGGACAGCAATGCCAACTAACCAATGAACTAGTAATTTCATCCCTCTGCATACACCTCTCAAACTCTAACCAAACACAACCACAAGCCTTAAACGCAGCAAACCGCACAAACTTCACTACACTGCAACAACAAAACAAACCGCACATAGACTTGCACAACAGCACACGATGACTACCAACCGTAAAATACCCCAAGCCCAGCCAATGGACCCACCGGGCTGAGGCTGCCAACAGCACATCACTGCTATCTTACACTGTTCCAGCTCATTCCCACTAACTGAGCCTCCTCCCCCTCTCCCTTTTTTAGAGCCGCCAGAGCGCCAGAGGACCACTCCGGTGGTGATAGTGCGCAGTGCAAATATCCTTTAACATTAACATTACCATTAACCTTTCCAACAGGTTCGGGCCCTACCCATCAACGAGGAACCGACATTCTGAACCCACCAGCAGACTCTCCAACCTCCTTATAGCAGAATGAGAAGGGGAGGGGAAGCCATTCTACTGCAGGCCATGAACTGTGCAACAGGCTTCCTCTTGAGATATCAATTGATCAATTGAAGTCACTTAAAAGATGAGTGGTCAGAGACGCAACCCATGTGAGCTATGTCTTTCTTCTTCATATGTGCAAACTGATTTGACCTACAAGGCTATGTCTACCGACCTTAATTCGGTAGTCGGAAAGCAAGTTAATTATCTGCTGTGAGTGACACTGCCCCTTTCTTGGATTTTCCTTTTCCTTTTTGTCAATACAATTCCTTCACTTAAGTGTCCTCTCCCCTCGTTCTTCGGCTCAACAGCCTTTAGCCAGCAATAGAAGGCTGCCAATAAAAGATGATTCTGCGGGACTCGCCTATTTTTGCTTTCTTGTTCTGAGGTGTACTTAACCCATACGCCTCCTTATGCCGTATCCACAACATCTATGCCCCCACCTCTTGGAAAACAAAATAGGGGAAGGCTGCAGGTGGCATTGTGCAAACATATTGCCGGTGATGTCACACATTCTGCTTTTTTCACGTTGGCATGATGGTGCCACTTAGTTTGCGTGTTGAAGTCTCCGAAACGCCAAATAGATAAATAAATGTGGCTAAAAGAATCTAGCGAATTACCCTGTAGGCAAGAGCACACAATGATGAGGCCTGATCATTATTTATTTAACATATCATTTTTGTGGGGGACATTCAAAGGCAGCTGTATTTGTACTCAATTCGACAGTATGAAGAGGTATAAATCTTAGGGTGCAAAGTAAGGGTGGGTGAACTCCCCCCAAAAGGGACCTGTTCAATTTTGTGTGTCACAGTGTCAAAGTTCAGTCATCCATGATATTCTGTTGCCCACTTTGTGGGGGGTGAGCCAACCACCCTGACCATCATAATACTCCTCATCGACCCCCTCCTTTGCCCTCAGGCTTTCCTTACCACCCCCTCTGCCCCCTAACCACTAAATGGCATTGTTTTAAAATTGCTTGTATCTGCACCTCTAGGGTTGCGTTGTGAAACCTAGGCCTTTTCGCCCTCTGTTAGGATTCTCAAACTTAGGTGGCTTCCACTGGGTTTAAATATTCTTGTATCCACACCACTAAATGGCATTGTTTTAAAATTGCTTGTATCTGCACCTCTAGGGTTGTGTTGTGAAACCTAGGCCTCTTCGCCCTCTGTTAGGATTCTCAAACTTAGGTGGCTTCCACTGGGTTTAAATTTGCTTGTATCCGCACGACTAAATGTCATTGTTTTAATTAGCTTGTTTCTGCACCTCTAGGGCTGCATTGTGAAACCTAGGCCTTTTCTCCCTCTTTTAGGATTCTCAAACTTAGGTATGTCTTCTCTCCTGTCTTAGAATGTCCTGTGCTTTTTCCGCGCTCGCCTCCTGAGTGTTGTCATCTTGTCCCATATCTCTACTCACTTCCCTCTCGCTGTCTTGTCTGTCTACCTCTGGGACGCTTCTCCCACCTACTCTATGGTGCTCTCTGTCTCCCCTATCTTTTCTAACTGCTTCTCTATTGACTATCCTGCTCTCCTCACTAAGTCTGGTAGGAAGAAGTTTAAAAAGGACATCCTGGTCTCCCACCCAGGCCTCCATATCGCCGACACCTACAGCAGTGCCTCCTCCAAGGAAACTCTCACCGACATCCTCTTTGTCGTTCCTTCACCAGATCTATGGACCCCTCATATGGTCTCTGTGCTCTCTCCTTTCTCCTCTTCGCCCATTAATGGTGGCACCCGTTGGGACGCCCTCCTGGCCTCCTTCCTCTCCTCTAAGGTCATCATTAATGTCTACTCTAATGGGACCGTCCTGGTCCAAGGCCCTCAGGCCAACCTTCATCTCTTTGATAGACGCTTTCCGCGCCTCATCAACTTCCTTTCTTCTCCTGCCCTCTCCTCTTCCCCTGGATACCTTGCCTTCCCCCTCCCTCTCTGCCCCCTCTCGAGCGCGTTCTACACTTCCGCAAGGTTTACCACTGATCTGTACCCCTCCCCGGAAGTCCTTCAAGGAGGGCAACCTTCTCCACATTGCCACTCTTAACTCCCGCTCCGCTGTCAAATATTCCTCTGATATCTGCTGCCTTCTTGAAGAACTTGACCTCGATGTCTTCGGTCTCACTGAGACATGGTTTACAGCAAGCTCCGTCACCAGCTTTGAGATGCTCCTACCTGATTGCTACAAGATCCTCTCCGTTCCCAGGCCCAACCGCTCTGGTGGGGGTGTAGCCCTCATCTTCCCTGAGTGGATTCCTGCCTCTGTTACTCCTATGCAGGCCTACTCCTCTTTTGAATGCCTTGCCTGTAGGCTCTCTCTCTCTCCTAGCCATTCCCTTACCGTGGCTACCATCTATCGGCCACCTGGTCAGATTTCTTCCTTCCTCTCTGAGTGGGCAGACCTGTCCTCCTCACTCCTGGCCTCAACCACTCAACTCCTTCTTCTTGGAGACTTCAACATCCACCTGGATGCCTCCTGTTCCCCCTCTGGACTCTTTCCCGACCTCTGCGACTCTCTCTCACTCACCATTCTCCCCTCTGGCCCAACTCATTCTTCAGGACACACTCTTGATGTTCTGATCTCCTCTGACCTTCCCCTCTCTGTCCCTCTCTCTACTCCCCTCTCCTGGAGTGATCACTTTCTCCTTTCCTCCCACCTCACCCTCCCTACCCCGCATGCCAAGCCACCCCCGTCACTGCCACCCACCTTCTCTGTCATCCGACCCATGAAACGTGTCAGTTGAGGCTTTCGCTGCCACCTTCTCACCCCCTCCTCCCCCTCTGGCTGAGTCTCACCCTGACACAGCCCTCTCCACGCTCCACTTTTCTATATCTGATACTCTTGATATCCTTGCCCCTGTCATGAGAATCCACCTGAAGCCCAAAGCCAAGTGGAATTCCTGGTATGACTCAGACCTTGTCACCCTAAAACGCAGGTGTAGGGTGGCCGAGAGGTAATGGCATGCTTCAAGTTCATCCTCTGACAAACTGGCCTGCCGCCTGCTGCAAAGCCAATACCGGCTCTCTGTCCTCACCAAGAAGAGAGCTCATATCCAAGTCCGTGTCTCTGCGGGATCTAACAACTCGGCTGAACTCTTTAAAATCTGCAAGGAACTGGCCAATCCTGCCGCAGTCTCTACCTCTCCTGTCCCTTCCCAGGCCCTCTGCACGGCACTGGCTTCTCACTTCATTTTTAAAACTCAGGACATCCTGTCCTCACTCTCCTCCTTTTGCTTCCCCTCCTCTATCCCCTGATCTTCCTCTGGCCCTCCCTCAGCCACCCATCCTCCTTCCTTCTCTGCCTTTCCTCTTTTCTCAGCGGACAAGGTTTCTAGACAAGTCTGATCTATGAAAGTCTTGTCAAAACAGGTTCATGTCTGTTCCTCCAAAACTATCAAGGACAACATCGACTCCCTGGCTCCTGCCCTGGCTGACTTCTGCAACCGCTCCTTCACCACTGGAGTCTTCCCTTCCCCCCTGAAGCACTCCCTTGTGCACCCTCTTCTAAAAAAAAACTCTGCAGACCCCTCCTGCCTGGCTAACTATCGCCCAATCTCCATCACTCCCTTCCTGGGCAAGCTCCTGGAGAAACTGGCCATCTCCCAGCTTAATCACCACACTGAATCTGTTGGTTGTCTTCATGATCATCAGTCTGGCTTCAGAGCTGCCAGAAGCACGGAAACTGCTCTCCTGAACATCCGTGAAGACCTGCTCACCAACCCCGACTCTAATACCCTGTGTGTTCTCATCTTGCTTGACCTCTCTTCTGCCTTTGACACTGTCAACCATGCCATCCTGCACAACCGTCTCCATGAGAACCTGGGTATCACTGTTCAGGCTCCAGCATGGCTGACTTTTTTCCTCTCCAACCGACCCTCCCAGGTCCAACTGGGGTCCTTCCTCTCCGACATCTTTTTCTCTACCTCTGGTGTCCCCCAAGGATCTAACCTCTCTCCTTGGCTGTTCAAGCAATACCTGGCACTCGTTGCCCACCGCATCGCCGCTCTCTGTCCCAACTTTCATTGCTATGCGGATGATACCCAGCTCATTTTCAGGCTACCCTCGGCCTCCTCCTCTCTTTTCCTCATCTCTGACTGTCTGTCTGCCATCCAGGAGTGGTGTGCCGCCAACGACCTCTGCCTTAATGCCAGTATGACTGAGATTCTACTCATTGGCACACCCACTCCCTTGTTCCCTGCTGTTCTCTGGCCGGCCTCCCTTGGCCCTCTTCCTACTCCCACCTGCGAGGCTAAAAACCTCAGGGTCATCTTCGACTCTGCTCTCTCCTTCTCCCCTCACATCTCCGACGTCTCTAAGAAGTCACACTACCAGCTGCACCTCCTTGGAGCTATTCTTCCTTTCCTCTCCTTACCCCAGAAGCTCACTGTCTCCAGAGCCCTGGCCCTCTCTAAACTGGAACAACCTCTATCTTAATCTGCCTGCCTCTACTCTCCGCCCTATGCAACTTATCCAGAACAGGACTGTGAGACTTGTTCTTCGCCTCAAGCCCAGGGATCGTATCTCTCCGGGACTGAAAGCTCTGCACTGGCTCTCAGTGGCTGCGAGGATTAAGTTCAAAACCCTCTGCATTGTACACAAGGCCTTCTGGGATCTGGGGTCACAATACCTTCAACTCTCTCTTCCTAAATATATTGCTTCTTGAGCTCTTTGCTCTTCCCCCTCACACTCCCTCAGTGTCAGTCGCTTCTCTAGTTGGTGGCAGACTGCTCTCTTCGGCTGGGGCCTCTCTCTGGAACAGCCTTCCTGCCTCCCTGAAACTCGAGAACCATTTCCGGTTCCAGAAGCACCTCAAAACCTTCCTCTTTGCCTCTGCTTTCTCTCTCCCCACACTGCTGATTTCCTGACTGAAACTGCTCGGGTTACCTGGCCACCCTTTCTGATCACTGGCCCAGGCCCCGTCAATTGCTCACCTGCACTGCCTCCCTGGCAACCCCTGCACCTGCGGACCGTTGTTCTGTATCCCTACAGTCCCCTTACCAGCACTTTGTCTTCACTTCCTTGCACTTGCCACCAGCTGGCCGTTTATTTATTTTTCTTGTTTATTCCACTTTTTCCCATGATATGATATGATATGATATGGTATTTGTAACGCGCCTATACACAGGTGTTTCAAGGCGCGACGAGGCAGGGAGGGGAGGAACAAGGGGAGACAGACAACGATCCTACTAGGCCAGGTGTCATTCAGATCGCGCAAGTGCAGGGGTGGGGGAGGGGGAAAAAGTGCAAGGGGGAGGGGGGAAGTGCAGTACAAGGTAAGTGGCGTAAAGTAATAAATAAATAGGGCCAGCTGGTGGCAAGTGCAAGATAAGTGCAGAACAAGTGCTGGGGAAGGGGGGGGGGCTGTAGGGATACAGAGACAGTCCCGCAGTGCAGAGGGGTTCAAGGGCATCAGTGCAAGTGGAGAGTGGCTGGGCCCAGGACCGAGGCCGTTTAGAGTGGTCCAGTTGCAGGATCAGTGCAGTTTCAGTGAAGAATTAATTTGCTGTTCAGCAGGGGAGAGGGAGAGAGAAAGCAGAAGCAAAGAGGAAGGTTTTGAGGTGCTTCCGGAACCGGAGATGGTTCTCCTCAAGTTTCAGGGAGGCAGGAAGGCTGTTCCAGAGGGAGGCCCCTGCCGCCGAGAGAGATCTACCCCCAGCTCGTTGCTTCGAGAAGCGGCTAACCCTGAGGGAGTTGGAGGCGGATGAGCGAAGGGCTCGGGAAGGAAGATATTTGGGAAGAGAGAGTTGAAGGTATTTAGGACCCAGGCCCCAGAAGGCCTTGTGGACAATGCAGAGGGTTTTGAACTTTATCCTCGCAGCCACTGGGAGCCAGTGTAGAGATTTCAGTCCTGGAGAGATACGGTCCCTGGGCTTGAGGCCAAGGACAAGTCTCGCAGTTCTGTTCTGGATGAGTTACAGAGGGCGGAGAGTGGAGGCAGGCAGATTAAGATAGAGGCTGTTACAGTAGCCCAGCTTCGAGAGAACCAGGGCTCGGGAGACAGTGAGCTTCTGGGGGAAGGAGAGGAAGGGAAGAATACCTCTGAGGAGGTGCAGCTGGTAGTGTGACCTCTTGGCGACGTCAGAAATATGAGGAGAGAAGGAGAGTGTGGAGTCGAAGATGACCCCAAGGTTTTTTGCCCTGCAGGTAGGAGCATGTACTGCACTTTCCCCTCTCCCTTCCCCCGCGCACTTTTCCTTTCTCCCTCCTTACCATGCACTTGCGCGATCTGAATGACACTTGGCCTAGTAGGATCGTTCTCTCTCTCCTTTTGTTTCCCCCCCTTGCCTCGTCGTGCCTTGAAACACTTGTGTATAGGCACGTTATAAATGCCATATCATATCATATCATATCATAACATAACACCCATAGAATCTTGATCTGGAAACAGAAAAAAAGTTGGACATGTCTTACTACCCTTTGGGGTTCAGACAGACCCCAATAGGGAAGTGAGACATGTTGAGACCCCTGTAGGAATGGCAGTAGATTGCCTTCCCTCTCAGGGTCTTCATTTTGAACCCCTGGGTGAACTAGGAACCCTCCCCTGGCAGAACCTCCGGGAAGATCTAAATGTTTGTGGAACTTGAACTACCCACAGTTTTGGTGGTCCAACTTTTGTACAAATAGTTCCACTCACTCACAGTATATAGGACAACATGGAATCAGTGCATTTCGAGACAGCAAGGCTGAGTGGCAATTGTGAATGTGGGATTCAAATATGTGATCTGAATGTGAGAAAAGAGCCATCCTTCAAATGACTCTCACTCAAATGCCATGGGACTATCAAAATGCTACATATGCATTACATACCACATGTTTTACAGTGACCTAATGCACCACCAAGTTCTCAATGGGGAAATAGGTAAGTCACTGTAAATGTGGGAGTGGATTGGCGCACTGCCTTTTAGAGCACAGTGTTGGTCTTACCTGATTTTTAATGCACATATTAGAGTTCATTTTGTTCCCAAAAGGTAGCTAAGCATGTTAAAAAGGATTGTGAGAAATATACATGACAACAAACGGATGGGTGTGACCTTCATGCTTGAATTGTTCAAAAGAAGCTCCGGAGACATGGCTGGAAGTTTGGAGGCAAAGGAGCGCCAGAGAAATGGTCGCTTGGTTTTAAATAGGACCCGATTTGAAAAGGTGTCCATAAAGAAAAAATACAAAAAAGCAAAATCTCCTAGTTAGACTGGATAACAGTATCTTCCTAAAATGAGCTTTGCTAGGGTAACATCACAGCAGACATGAAGCAGCTGCCTGTTTCCATGCCAGCAGTCAGGATGGACCATGATAATGCTTCTTGATGCCTCAGAGAGAGCGGTATAGCCACATGCAAAGGCTGCTTCCGATAAGATCCCCGACGGGTAGCCCATGACATCTGATTGCGTCAAACAGGGATGTTGCTAGGTCCGGAAAAGATCCAGGGCTACACTAATGTCGGGACAGTGCAGACACTGGGCTAGCTAGCCTTTTGGTTGTAGCTCTCAAGCTTCTATCCGGGCCTATAATCAAAAGACCTAGAACTATAGCCCCCCAAGACCCATTTAATGACTCCTCTGGCATCAAAAACTGATTAGATAATTGTGGGGAGTTCCAAAGTTTGGAGGTTGGAAAAGGGCAGCACAAAAGTGCACTGACTCAGTCCCTATAAGCTAAGACAGATTTCCCAAATCAATAATTCAACACAGAAAAAGTCACAAGTTCCAAATGATGCACTCGCCAGTGGTTATACATAATGAGACTTATTCAAATCAATCCCCACACACTATGCTACATAGTGTACATATACATATAATAGGATACCAATTGTGTAGGTTCCGGACTTCATTGGAGGCTTGTTCTTCTGTCTTAGTTCCTTTTGCGATGGTCATGAAGAGATACTTTGTTTCACATTATTTCATTTTATCGTTTGCAATTTTTAGGAATCGGATCCAGACAGCTTCCAGTAGAACACCCAAACAAAGAAAGATGAAGACGTCTGCGGTACAGACTACCATGGAAAGCCTCATGGAGACGAAGACAACAAGATTCAACAAAGGTCACCACCATCAGGCAGCGACAGATGATCGTCCAGTGGTGAACACAGGAGTAGGCCCAGCACAGCTACCCTTGGTGTGAGATGGCTGAAAATGGTGGAGCAGGTGACTTGTGGCACAAGCTGAAGACCTGCAAAGCTCCAAGGCTCTGCTCGGATTAGTGACAGGTGCAGTGAAGTAGCCCACGAGAGAGCTGGCCAGTCCACGGGTTGGTCCAGGGACACCTCCGATGGCTCAGCCAGCATAGATCCACCAGCAGGGTTCAATACTGGTTGTCCCCACCAGTCAAGGGGCTGAAGCACCAACAAAGGCCTTCTTGAGATTAGGACAGAGGAACAGGGCTTTGCCGGGACAACACTGGTGTTGATGCTGGTCAGTTGCAGGGGTCATCCTCCGGTCGTCAGTGGGCTGCCCTTCATCGTAGAAGTCTTGGCTCCAATGGTTATTTGATAAACAGTTGCAGGAGCCCTCCCTTTGTCCGAGTTTCAAGCTGGGAGCAAGTCCACCAATGGTAAGCATCTGCACCATTCAAAAAGCCAGCGACTGTCCAACCATGGATAGCCATTGGTCACCACATCTGCACAGGAACAGATATTCAAGCACCAGAGATGTGGGTTCGGTCAAAACAGTCCAGGATCCCTTCTCTGGCACACAGACACAATGTGCCTCATTACAAGTATGGCGCTAAGACAACAACGGCGCCGTTATCGCTACCGGCACGGTGGCTACCGTACCGCCATAGGAGTTCTGCTCACGGGTGTCCTTGCAGCCACCAGGTCTGACCTCGTGGCCGTACCGGCACCCACGAGCAGAACATGATGGTAGCACCGGTACCGTTATTAACGGTACCAGTGCTAACACCCTCCCCATCCCCATTGAGCCCTATGGGGATCAAATGGGAATGGGGATGTACCAGGCCCGGCACCCACGAAAGGGCAATTACCGGGTCTGGCTGGGCTAGAATAGCCTGGTAATTGTCCATTTGCGGGTGCCAGACCCGGATACAAATTTGGAGGTAGCCTTGCCGGAAAAAACGGCAAGGCTACCTTCAACCCCCTAATGAGTCCCATTAATTCCCATTAGCTAGCGAAAGTCAGAGCTTTCTATGGGAAAGGGGTTTCCATATAAGGCATTTTATTACTTGAGAAGGCAGGAAGAGAGCGAAAAAAGAATATGGCCAAGAACAAGCAAAAAACGTTGTGGCACATCCATCATAGCGTGCTATCCTCCTTTAGTAGCCAATTGCAGTAAATGCAAATGTGTATGACTAAAATGTCACCAAAAATGGTAAAAATATCACAGCTGCCACCAGTTTATCTTAGGCACATTGTAAAAGTAACCAAAAAGCCATTATATGAAAAGTTATAAGGATACCAAGGGCCTCATTAGGGGTTTGGCGGGAGCTGTGCCCTTATTAAGGCCCGTTGTTAGCATCATCCCAGTCCCATTGAGCCCTATGGGGCTCAAATGGGAATGGGGATTCATTTTTACCGGGTCCATGGAATGGGCAATTACTGGGTTATGCTGACCTTGACGGACCCGGTCATTGCCCATTCCATGGACCCAGTAAAAATTAATTCCCATTCCCATTTGAGGCCCATAGCCCCATAGGGCTCACTGGGAATGGGGATGATGCTAACAACGGACCCGTTAATAACGGGCCCGTTGTTAGCATGCTAGTCCCCGCGTGGGACTTGCAAAGAACTTCTGGTAAATCCAGACGTCCAGAGCGGGTCCCGCTAGGGGACCTCGTAATAGGGCGGTACGGGGTTAACGGCACCGGCACCTTTACCGGCACCGTTAACCCCTTACCGCCCTCCTCCTAATGAGGCCCCAAGTATCCTAACTGCACTTCACTGTAAGGTGATGTGTGCAATTGTAAGAATACAAGAATTCACAAAGAGAAACATGGGCCTCATTACGAGTTTGGCAGTGCTGGAAAAAAGTGGTGTTAATTCTGTTACCTCCATTTTTCCTGCTCTGACAAACTTGATGTTTGGTGGAATAACCGGGTGGTAATTCTGCCGATTTATGGGGGTAAAGTGGTGGATTTCCCACAGGTAGATCCTCTACTTTACCTCCACAAATCTGCAGAATTAGCCCCTGGTAATTCCACCAAAGGTAATATCTCCAAAAATCTGCAATGGAGTCGTATGGATCCATAAAATAGGGATTTACACTGCCAACTACCACTTGTAATCCCATGGTAAACTGACGGGACCAAGTGGCGGTAATGGTAAAACCATTTGGTGGTAATTCTGCCCCATTACCACTGAATTACGCCAAACTGGTACTGAGGCCCATTGTCTCTTTCTTAGCACCATATCACCTGATTGCAGCAAGGAGAGGTTGACCGGTAACCCTCTTCAATCAGACATTGAGCAGCAGGCATGTCAGTTTGGCGAAGTACAGATTTATTGTCTGTGGGAACCAACAAAATGCACCTACATCCATTATTTTTTATTAGAATCAGATTTTTATATTAACTAAAAATGTAATATAGCAAATACCAAAACACATCCAGCAATATACAACCAAACAAAGCTACACACATTATATTAAAAAAACTTGTAGCAATATTACTATGACAATGTTAACTTCCCCTAATCTAAATTCAGAAATCTAAAAATGAACTCAAATCTAAACTTGCTTGAAAGTGCTTCTCTGGCAAATTCATTTAAACTATAAATAAAGCTTATGTCCATCAGATAAGACATAGGGCTCATTATAAGTTTGCTGGTCTGTAAACAAGGGTGCCGGAAAGCCCACTGGCACCTTTGTTTCCGGACCAGCAAACTACTGTAGAGAAGGAGCCAAGTACCTTTACCTGAAGTCACATCCCCATCCTGCCTATCTGTTGCAACCGGAAATTGCAACATGCGCAAAGCTAATATTGGTACCTATACCAGAAAGAGTCCTTGAAACAAGGTATCCATTGAGAATACCCTATATGTATCCGCAGATAAATTATGGTCTGCTGAAGGAAGTTCCAGAATAAGTCTGAGAATGAGTGAAAGAGAAGACTGGTGACGTCACAAGAAGCTGCAATGACACACCAAAAGAGATGCCATTGAAGAAAGAATATAGATCTTATAGAATCTGATGACGAAGTAACAAAGTAAGCAACATTTCGAGAGCGAAATGAAGATTGTGGGCCGCATTACGACTCTGCCGGTCCGGAAACAATGGTGGTGGTAAATCCGCCGCCACCGTTGTTTCTGAACCGGCTGATTCCGATGTTCTGCAGGTGGGAGGTGTCACTCCCGCCAGGTCTGACCTGGCTGGAGTAAAGCCACCCGCCTGCAGGCAGAAACGGAAACACTGGGTCCGTCATAGACGGAACCAGTGTTTCCATTGTCCCCATCCCCGTCCTATGAGACTCCATAGGAATGGGGATTTATGGAATTCCGCCTCCGGAATTACCGGGTCACTGAGGTTGTAATGCCCCGGTGATTCTGGCAATCATGGATGCGGAATGGTATTTCGGGTCTGGCGGCAGCCTGCATGTTTTTCTGGCACGGCTCCTGCCAGACTCGTAATGAGGCCCTGCATGTGCGAAGAAGCACTGAAGAAAATGCAAAGCCATTTTACAAATGTACCGATGCTGTAACGCAAGTAGACAAAGTAATCATAAGGCTGGTTATGTAGTGAATAGATTGCAGGCGATGCGCCAATGTATATATATATATATATATTTTATCAAACTTGGACCCCGTGAATGAAAGGGCTGGAAGTGTGGTGCAGTTGAATAAAATAGCTGACGGCGAATGAAGATTCGAGAATGCATGCCTGGCCCAGTATCAAGAGTCGGGGCCGCCAAGAGCCTGGTTATCTACTCGAGAAGATACAATAACGTGTAATTATGAGCTACTGTTTGAGGTGTAATGGAAAAACACTGAAAGTGCCAACGTTTCTTAATTTAATAGTATTTAATACAACGAAAGAGCTCAGAACGTGGTCTCTAGTCACATGGTCAGATGAAAATACACTTTGGGGCGAGCTACACTGAGACCAGAAGAAATGTTTGTGCCTTAGTTCCCTTTTATTCTTAAGCAGAGTGAGCGTTCGAAAGGCCAAGTTCAAACAAGTAATTGAATGGAAGAATGCAGGAGTGAAGATGGATGTTGGGCTAATTGGGTGGGGAGGCATGACCAGGCCAACCACCCAGCACCTGGGGGTACCAGCTTGCGTTCTGCTAGCATATGGCATATTCCAGAAGTGTACAAGAATGCCAACCAATTGTAGAGGGCCAAGTATCAAGGAGCCCTATAGTTTGAGAAGCCAATAGTATATTGTGTATTAGTCTAACACGGAGGAGGACTTGCACTTGGGATGGGCTTAGTTGTCCACTTGACCTTAGAGACACAATCACAACCCTATACCCCATAGAAAGTATATAGAGATGTTCCCCTTAAGCCTATCACATCCCCTAGTAGGTTTCCTTATTTTGCCACGTAGTATGACATCACTTATGGTGAACATTTAGTATAAAAGTGTGTTTTTAATTAAATGTTTTCAACAGAACTCGTTGAGCGAGCTGTGCGGCGTCCATTGATGTCTGTTGTACTCCCTGTTTTAAAGACTTGTTATTAAAACAGTTAATGTGCCAACTTCCTGAGTCGGTTTGATTATTGATGTATGAGCAAGATCTGAATCCCCGTCCATCTAAGTTACCTCGTCTTAAAGGACCCTGATGGGTTCACTATGTATTTTCTTGTCGTGGCCACCACGCCCGACAGGTCTGACCCTGCCGGGTGCAGCGGCCATCGTAGGCAGACCCTTCACGGAAGTGCCGGCACCGTTAACAATGGTGCCGGCGCTTCAGAATCCCCACTCTCATAGAGTCTAATGGGACTCTATGAGAATGGGGACTTACATTGTACTAGTGCCTGACTTTCCGAGCCACCGGACATGTAATCTCCCGGTGGCACCAGGAAGTCATGTGCCGGTAAATGTTACGAGTCCGGTGGCAACCCGCCGGTAGCACCAGCTGGGTTACAGCCAGACTCGTAATGAGACCCATCGTCTACAAATAGATCCTAATATTATATATATTAAAATAGGATTTTAGCCACTTCTTATGCACAGCAATATGGCATTTACAGATCAATAAAAAGTTCCCCAAATCATCATAAATTCCCATTTTGCAATAGCACCTCTTATTCAAACCCCTACCATCCCAATCACTTCGCTCATGGAATGGGAGCACGTTTAGGTGGGTCATCAATGTCATTCTCCCACACTTTCAGGATTTCATTGCCCCTAATTCCCCACACTGCACCTAATTCATCAGGAGATTAGCATACATTTTCATGGAGGAAAGGGTGCGTGCCCGTCGTCTATTTGCAACCCTACCCCACTATAATGCAATCCAAGCTCACGTAACAACTTGGTGTGCCTAGCGGAAGCCCTGTTAGTCTTTTTAAAATTTTGTTTGTGTTACCTTATGGCGAGAGCAATCAGAATGCCCTGAGATCTCTCTGTCATATAACATCACTGCGCAGATCTTGGCTTTGTCTACACTTTGTCATTTATACAACAGACGGTCTCCGTACATATGATAGAATCTAAGTGGGCCTCCCAACCTGAATGCAGCTTTCTCGGCAATCATATTTTTGGGCTATTAAGTGGCACTGAAAGTGCTACCTTTAAGCTGAAACTAGTGCCATTAAAATAAGAGCTTTAACATAAGAGCTTCAAATATGGGCTTTGAATGAGGGTCTACAATGCTTTTCCAATGGAGATGACATTTGAGGAGGGATACACTGGTGTTAGGTCATTGACACCCTCCCATTCCCTGCCATGCTAATCCCTATGGCTAATCACACCCTTTACTGCCCATCTCGGAACTCTTTGAGCTCTTTAAGATCTGACATGGAGGCAGCCATCTTGGATGACTGTCTCTAAGGAAGCTCTCTGGAAACTAGCGTTCATCTTTGAATAGGAAAGCTACCATGCATCTTCCAAAGACTATGATACATTGAATCATGTGAGTATAATCGTTTTTAAAATAGCTAAAGCAATTTACAATACCTTTGACGGCATAATTATTTCTGTCCTTTCTGCGTTTCATTTCCTTGTTTTTGTAAATATAGCTAGGGCTATAGTTTTAATATGTATCAATATATCAATATCTTACGAGACAAAATGTTTGCCTCTGCTAGCTGAGAAGGGTCATGCAAATGCTTGCCGTGCATGGTCCGGCAATCCGACTGTTTGTGCTCGGCTTCACACATAAATTGGCTGGATCACCCCACCTCTATTTTTGTCCTTCGATGCATTGCCTTTCCGATGTTTTCCTTCCCTGCCGCTTTTCAACCAACAGTAAAGTGTTCAAATTAGAAACTTGCAATAAGACATAAAACCGCACAGTGCTCACGTTGGAGAGGATCTCAGGCCCTGAGATCCTCTCTGACGTGAGCACTGTCTTCTGTGTGTTCGCTGGATTTTGCTCACATTCGGGATTTCTAGCTCCCCGCTGCCAGCATGTGCCACGTTGCCAACAGTGGGGAACTAGAAATCCGAAGTGCGAGGAATATCCTGCGAACACACAGAGGACAGTGCTCACGTGAGCAATGTCCTCTATGTGTTCACAGGACTTTGCTCACACTTCAAATTTCTAGCTCCCTGCTGCCGAGCCACAGGGCACATGCCGGGAGCGGGGAGCTAGAAATCCGAAGTGCAAGCAAAACCCACGACCACACAGTTTTAGGGTGGTGATCACTCCTTGTGCCTCCATCTACCAAAGGGGCCTTACCTTTCTGCAGTTACATGCCGGGCCTCTGCCCTGCCCATCACCTGTGGCCTCATAGCTTCTCCTTCCTCTGCATCCTGGTCTGGCACACACTTGACTGTGAAATCTGCTTCATGTAACTATGGGCTGGAAATCTCTGTAGCCGTCTAAGCCTGTGCCGGGCATTTATATGACCTGCACATACCTGATGCTTTTGCTTTGTTGTTCCATGGAGCCGCAGTCTTGTTGCAATGTGGGCACCTAAATGTGTCCTTGCACTTGCCCCTATCCATCGACCCTTTCACTGACCTGTTCTGAATATGACAAAGTTGAACAAACCAGTTTCCTCCTTTCCACTTGTGGTGGCCCAAAGTGACTGTTTTCACAGAGGATACCTTATAAATTAACTTAAATAAATAAATTACATTACACTCGAGTTCGGGTATGTGCCCCCAAAGATTTCAAGCACTCCAACTGGACTGATTGATGAATCCATTGAGTAGATTTTCTAACATGTTTTACTGGGTAACTCAATTAAGAATAGTTAAACTTTTTCTTTTTAAACTTTATTTATTAACAGGTTCACATCGCATCAGGCACCCCACTGCAAAGACCAAAAAGGAAGCCCACAATAACGCCCAGGGTATAATTTTCAACATACAAGGTACTACACAGAGGCAGTCTTCCCCATAAACAACATAGCAATTAGCAAATACATATAACAATATCATTACGGACCTTTGACCTCCCCATTGTCACTGCATCAGGGCTGCCCCTCTTCCCCCCCAGCATCACTCCTGCTTCTTCATCATTGACAGCCTCTCTAGCCAACAGGGTCCCATATATCCCAGGTATAGATTTCCCTGGCAGCAACAGAGTACACTACTCCTGCTCCACATCAAAACACCAAGGCAGGTCTCGCAGCCACCTCCCCAAAGCTGGGGTTACAGGGCTAGACCAATGCCTTAAAGTGCATCTTTTAGCTAGGGTCATACAAATTGGCAACAACTTCTTTCCACCTTAGGGGAGTCCTGGGAGCCCTCAAAACAGCAAGCAATCTCCAAAGGCACTTCATAATGCACCGGGCACCCCTTCATCTCCTCTATTTCCTACAAGAAAGACAACAGAGAGGGGCAGTCCTACAGGACATGGATAAACCCTGCATTATCCCTCTTACATCGAGGGCACCTACCGTCCATCAAATTTCTTCTGCATCTTTGGGGACAGATAGGCCCAGTAAAGAATTGTGAACTGTATCAGGTTTAAATTTAGCACGTATCGCCACTCTCTTGGTATAGGTAGACATATGGCACCATCGAGTATCCTCCAGGTCAGACCCAATATCTACCGCCCATCTACCGCCCATTGTGATCTACACACTAAAACCTCCCTAGGAGATGAGCACTGCACCTTACGATAAATAGTAGTGAGTTAACCAAAAATGTTAAAACCGCACATGACTGCAGCTCAGCTGGGAAAGCCAGAGACCATACTCAAAATGCCTCTCGAATCCTAAAACATTGTTACGCGAGCCTAAACCTCCCACACAAAGGTCCAATCCACATAGATATCAAACATATTAATGATGCCCAGACCCGACCACTCTCTCTTAATGACCCTATCGCACGTAGGAGCCGAATATCACAAGCCATCAGATAGCAGAATGTGCAGGTATACTTCAGCTGATATTAAAAAAAAAAATAACAAAGGGAAAGAGCTTAGAATGCGGGCTTCGACTGATGGTTAGAGCCCACATTGCAAACATCCTGATTATGAGGGAACGCGAAAACATGATTAAATACAATGTTATACACCAAAAATAACACATACCTATCTGAGAATCTTTAAATAAATTATTAGCGTTAATCATGTACTATATATAGCTACTACCTCTTCATGGCATTAGTAATGTTGAACCCCAGATGCTTTCCACAGCTGTGTTGTCGCCTTGCTCTGATGGTGCCTAAAAACCTTTTGACCTGTAAGGAGTGTTTTTTTAAGTCTTTTCACAATCCCACATACACACAGGTCAGAAATAACTTTGTAGCAGAAGGTTTCAAACTGCAGGGTACATACTTGTGTCGCAGGAGGGGGAGGTGGTGGTGGTGATTTGTGGCGACGGTTAAGAGTTCCATTTGTTTTCTTCTCTTCTTTTTTTCTACCACTCTTTTTGCTGCCCACATGGCCCATCCTACATGGGAGAAAAACAAAGATTAAATGCGAATTTGATAAAGCCTTAGCTCAAGCTGTTGGTTTCCAAATACTATTCAAATTCAAATACTATACGCACCCGTGGAAGCCCCGTGAAGTCCCGCTTTGCCCGGAGTTGCTTTTCTGCTGCCTATTCACTTGCAAGCTGATTCTCTGCTATTTGGACTGCAACAACCAGGAGGTGAATTAACTCACCACATTGACTTTCAAGATAATTTCAAGATAATTTAAAAGTGTACTGACACTTATATTTGTTTAATTTCTTTGTTGTATAGCCTTTACTCTTGATTGGAAGGCGGGTCTATAAGAACAGGATGCGCGCGCACAGCGCGCGCGCACTCGTGGAAGCCCCGTGAAGTCCCGCTTTGCCGCTTCGCCGCAGCGTCGCGGGCTAGCGGTCAATTCTTTACCAATATTACTCTCGTTTCCATCTACAAAGAGAGCTTGTGAGAGCCCCCAAACTGTGAGTGTTAAACACTTATAGAATCTAGTTTTTAGGAACGTTTTGATTACGGGCTCTTGCCTAATCTTTATCCTAAATGAAACGAAATCTTTATACACTTCGCACTGGAATGCCTCCCTTACAAAGTGCATTGTTCAATTCCAGCAAAACACAAGCCAAGACTGTTCCATGTGTCTCGACACCCCGTCTAGACAGAGTAGAACCTCCAAAGCTTCCCATTGTAAACAAGTGTACTGTTCTTCCTGTAACTAACTCACTGAAACAAACTCCAAGCACCCAAGATATACGCAACTCAAAGCTCCACCTTCAAAAATTTTAAAGCCACTTTACAGTCTCCCCCAAATATAATTAGTCATAATCAAGCGGGGTGCAGCACCACTTTACATGTCTCCTTGTCTGACAGCACAGTTCTAAGAGGGGAATCTATAGCTCAAATCTCGGATACTAAACCCAGTCCCACTTCAGTAAAATCCCAAGGGGATGTAGCTGTGATTGACCTACCTTCCCCTGGTTCTGATTTCACGGTACAAGAAACACTTGGTAATTTTTCCTTCTCACCTAAAATGATTGCAAATGGAGGTTATACGAAATCTAATGTAACTTCCTCTTTTTTATTTCCCACTCCTCGCAAATGCCCTTCAGCGGAAAAGCCCCAACCATTACCAAATGTGTCTAAAGTAGTTGAACTAACTTTGGGAGCAATGAACTTAACTCTACAAACTATCACCACATTGTTTAACACATTGAATACTAAAATTGATGTACAGGGTGCGCAGTTGTTATCTATCTTAGCTTGGCAGGCGAAGCAAGAAATACTTTGGGCGCATCAACGACCAATGACTAATGAGCCTATCGTGCTGCCAACAGCATCAGTTGATAATTGTGTAAAACCGCTTAAACTGGTGTCTGTTGCCACCATGACTTCTACCATGGCTCATAATAGTCCTTTTGTAAAAGTACCACTGAATGCATTAGAAATGTCCAATCTGCACTCTCAAACAGAAACGCAATTGTCTCCCATCACCATAGATAATTCAGGTATATTGTGCTCTCTCCCGTATATTGGCCAGGTCATCAGAGAGATTGCGCCTGTTCCTGAAAAAGGTGCAGGTGGGGAGTCCATGAGTGACCGAATTCCTGAACCGTACACCATTTTTTCTAAAACTATACCTCAATTACCTCCTAAAGCTCTATCCTCTGAGAAAAATTTCCAACTAAAAAAGAAAAATTCAGAGGTGGTAAAAAAAAAATCTAAAAATGTAAAGAAAACTGAAGTTGGTGCACCAACAAGTTCGAAGCAATTTTTCAACAAGCTTACTCTCCCTAACAAGCACAGCCAGCAAACGGCCTGTGCTATTACAAAAAAATATACGCAACTAAGTCAAATGCGTAAACTAAAACTTGACTCCATAACTGAAAATTCTGTACCCCCAGTTTCATATGCACCTTTGGACAATTTGGTCCACGCAGTCCAAAATTATGAAAAACAACAAGTGAGTCTGGAAGTGCATCATCCCTCACTGGCTGCTGAACCCAGCGACAAACAAACCCCAGTGCAAAGAATTGCAATTTTGACTGCCGAACGCTCCACATTAAAAGAACCAAAATTGTCTCAACCTTGCACATCGACTGAACACGAACAAGAGATGTTGGCGAATTGTTGTTCAGAAATTAGGAAGGAGGTTGATGCGTATATGAGCAGATTTGATTTGTTACCGATACTAAAAGGGCCCTTACTTGCACCTCTCAGCCCCGATACTCCATCCATTCAGCGACCTGGATCTAAACCTTCGGTCTCATTCAAGTGTGACAACACCAAGAAAGTGGCAGTCGCGTCCACTCCCTTGTCTGATCATGATGCTGAAATTGCCTCTCTGCTGAAATCTTTACGCCCTCCTGCAAGCAATCTACCTTGCTCTGCAACAACAACTTCCTTCAGTAATCCACCTGTTAAATCAATTATGAAGACAAAAGTGGGTAAGGAAAAAAATATTGCCTTAGTACTCGGTTGTCGACCAGCACCATATCCACAATATGTGCTAAACCGTCATAGTATCCTACAGATTTTTTCCGATATTCCACTGTTGCAGGACATCGGAACTTCAGATATAGCGCAGGTAGAGTTCGTTAATGATAATTCAGTAAGTACGGCGTGTCTTTGGCTGACGTCCAGAGTTGTTAGAAATCTTATATGGGAAGCGAAGAATCAACTCCTAGCTTTGGGTTTCATACTTCTATTGGGTCCAACCAACTCCTCTGACGGATCACTCAGGGCGGAAACATGGATTAATTCAGCCATAAGCGAACTCAACAAGGGTACAGACTCTACAGAAGGATACTTAAAGGATAATGTGACCTCCAAATGCTGCTGTAATTGTGACTCCAGAAGTTAACTATCGTACAAGGTTAAGAATGAACGTATTATTTCCCTCGCCTCATGGAACACCCGAGGTTTTAGTCATTTGATAAACAACACACTAGACACTCTAAATAATTACGATGTGACTCTATTACAAGAAACGTGGCTTACAAGCTTTCCCTCTTGGGACAATCATGCCATACACTTTTCACCAGCACTACAAGGCGGAAAGGGGCGACCAATGGCTGGTCTTTTGACGGCCTCAAAATTAAGTTCTAATGCCAGTATAATTTACTCCTACTCCCCAAATCCTTTTGCCCAACTAACTGTTATCTCAATAGAGTCAACCTTGTACGCTTTAGTCAACTTATACTGGAATCCCAAGAGCATTGAAAATCGGAGGTTTCTGATTGATATTTCCACGATGCTGGACTTCATTGTATTTATCCCTAAAATACAGTACACAATTGTTGCTGGTGACCTCAATCTACACTGTTTTTCTGCCAATTATGTTTTAGGAGATTCGAGACGCATATTGTGGGAACAACTTATGCTTTCCAGAGGCTTTTGTATGATGAATGGAAGTAAATTTGACATCAGTGACTCAGCTCATACGTGGCAACAAGGTGCTGCAAAAGCCACAATTGATTACATCTATGTGGATGACGAGTTGTACTCGAAAGTCCATTCCTTTAATTTAGAAACCAACCCAAATAGTGATCATCGTTTGCTCACTATTAAGTGGTTGACCAATGTACCTTCTACCAAATGCAACACAGTGGCAAATTTGGGTCAAATAACTGTTTCTAATCAGTTAAATCGTATAATCTGGAATGAGAACAAACTAAATGATTCAAATAATTTGTTGCATGCTGCCTTCCGTCACTCACGTGAAAAAACATTCTCCACTGTTGTCCCCTATTATGATCTTATACAACATTTTGCAGATAATAGGGTGCGTAAAAAACAGACCTTTAGAGGCTCACATAATTTCGATATAGAAGCGAAAATCAAAAAAACTGAATTTCGATTCCAAAAAAGAGAGGCCTTGAAGCTCCCATTAAGCATTAGGTTTACAGCTCTCACTCAAGTTAAAACCTCATACAGAAATTGGCGAAGACACCATCGCAGTTGACTATTCCAACGAGATGGAGAACTAATGCTGCAAACCATCCACGACCATAACACGGCACAAATTTGGAAAGCTTTAACTAATGCCATATCCCCTGTGCAATCTATGTCGCAACTACAGAGTGTGCCGGAAGCAAGTTGGATTAGCCACTTCTCTAATGTTTACGCTGGTCCGCCCAACTCTGAACCAACTCTTAGCACCTTTCCTCACAAACGATTTCATATCACCATCTCTAAATGTGACATATTGTACTTCATCAATAAAATAAGTCAGTCTAGAGCTCCCGGTCCTGACGGACTGTCCAATAAAATTTTTAAACAACATCCAGTAATATGGTCATCAATACTACACCAAATTTATGAACATATCAATGAAACTCAAGAGATTCCTGCATCCTGGAAACATTCGTTGATTGTTCCAATCCATAAAAAAGGTGATCAGAGTCTCCCAGAGAACTATAGACCCATCGCCTTACTAGATGCTCCTGGGAAACTTTACAGCCGTATCATTCTACAAGAATTGAACAAATGGACCATAAATGAGCTCAAAAGAGACCCGTTTCAAACCGGCTTTGTTGCTGGCTTAGGAACATCAGTGAATTTGATCACCCTGAACATGTTAAAGTCTAAATATGCAGAAGTTAATCAACCGTTATATATGGCCTTTATAGATTTTCGCCAAGCATTTGATTCGGTCGACAGAACATTGCTTTTCCAGAAACTACAGAAGTATGGTTGCCCTCCATCATTATTAACTATAATTAAAAAACTACATACAAAAACATCTATTCAAGTAAGACTATCTGTCGATGGATTACTATCTGCGCACATCGAGACTTTGAGAGGCTTGAAACAAGGGTGCATTCTGGCGTCCACTTTGTTTAATTTATTCATTCTTGACATAGGTGTCTTCTTTGAACAAGTAATATCCGATTCACCAAAACTAGGATCTCAAAAGATCACATGGCTTCTTTATGCCGATGATCTTGTCCTTATTTCTCAAACTCCTAAAGGACTACAAGAATTACTGAACAAACTAGACACTTATACCTGCATTAACAACCTGATCATTAATGTGGACAAGACACAGATAGTAGTTTGTCAAAAAAAGAGGCACAGAAAATTGGTGAATTTCCAGTGGTATTTGCAGAAAGCCCCTTTAAAGATTGTACCCTTTTATAAATATCTAGGGTTACCATTTTCTGGCACTGTGAAAAATCAAATTTATAATGATACCCTGAAAGCAAAATCCATGACTCTTATATCTCAAGCAAAAATTATTTTGCATAAGTATGGTAAATTTACCTCAGCTCATGTTGTCACTTTTTTTAATCAAAAAGTTGTCCCTATTCTAAACTATGGAGCTGAAACACTGCTTCCACAATCAAGAATTTATTGGGACAGACATGAAGGGAATTTTTGGAAAGCAGTTTTTTGTCTACCTACGTGTACTCCTATGTGTATGTTAAGGTATGAATTGGGCCTCATCTCTCTGTCTGCACTAGTCCTTTGGAAGTTTTGTAACTTTTATCGCAAATGTCTGTTAGAAATTAACACCAAGAATTTGATGGGCCCAATTGCAATGTACATCTGCTCTTCCAACGATGTGTTTCCCAAAAAATGGGTAAAAGACATTTTGAAAGTATTAGTAAATGCTGACATCTCCATTGACCTGCTACTTACAAACCCTGATCAAGCAAAAAAAAGATTATACTGGCATGACTGGATTGTAACACAAGAACTTTGTTCAAATTATGTGGATTTTGATTTAAATCTCTTTCCACATAAGAAGTTCAAACAAATGGCCAATTATCTTCTAAAGTCTCCGTCAAATTACGTACGTGCAGAAATGCTAAGAATGCGCCTGAATCTTCAGCCAACAAATCAAATTTTGGCAAGACGTGGTCTAATTTCAAAAAATGAAAGTTTCTGTCGCTTCTGTAAAGACTATAAACAACTAGAGTCATTAGCACATATAGTGGTTGATTGCCCGGCTTTGAATGGCTTGCGCGAACACTACTTTCGCAATTTATTACAATTAAACTGCGATCACTCCTCAAATCAAATATGGAGTTTACTAATGACGAGCAATGGAATTGCCATTCATATCGCTCTTACGCAATTCATAAAAACAGTCTTGCCTTGAAATCCTTTTCTTATGTTTAATTAACAATTTTATGAATTCTCTTAAGATATAGGTTGTTCTTTTTTTTTAATCTATGTTTTGCTAATATTTGTTTAATTATCTTTGTAAAAATCGAGAACAACTTAATTTTAATATTGGTTAAACTTGCTATGTCTATCAATATGTATATTTTTAATGAGAAAGATTATTAACTGCTGCAAACTATGTAAAAAGTATTTAATCATGTATGTTGGAATGAATAATATTTTGAAAGGTTGAACTGTTTCAGCCAAACAAAATAATAATAAAAAAAATACTATTCAATGTTATTTGGTTTTGGAAAGACTGGGAAAGCATTATCGACCATGGTGGATGTCCAGTGTCTCAACCTGAGTTAATCTACTTTATGAAACACCAGTAAATGGAGCAGTGACATAGCAAAAACATTGGAACACGTCTACGAGCCATGCAGAGCCTCCCCTCCCCCAAGATCCTCAAAAAAGCAGGGCCCGCGCCACACTCCTGGCCAGCCTGGACCACCTTTCATGCGCATGAAGATCATGCTGCTGCAGGGGCATGCTGGCCACTGCACTAGGTTAAAGATGTAAGTATGTTGTTTCATCAAAGCTTAAATCTTTCACCTAGCAGAGAACCAAGGGGTGATGCCGGTATCAGTGGCGATTGGTACATTTTTTAATTGGAGGACTATGTATATTTGCCACAAATACGAGTGAGTGACTGAGTGAAGCTCTGGTGCTCCAACCAACCAAGATGGGCTTGAGGGGGTTCTCCACACAAGAACGGTTTTTAAATAGTGAGTTAAAAGGTATTATTATATAGAAAAACCTACTGTGAAAAAGTGGGTAAAAAGCCATGCAGTTGCTATTGTTTTTGAAGGGTAATTAAAAATAAATCCAATAGATGAAAGTCATCAACATTGTATACTATAATTTCCCAGTGCACTTTCATGATGACTTTCCCCGCAATCTATGCCACTGTAACAAACATTTTCACACTGGCTGTTCCCGTATATGTCCATGTTGGCTGTTCCAATAATGCCAGTATTCCCATATAAAACATACTCATTTTTTCTTTTGGCATAATGCTAGTAATTATCCTATAAGAAATCATGTCCACATCGGCTCGGCAAATGCATGCCAGTTTTGCCATTAAATATGCCATACAAGAAGAAAACATGTCCGAACTGGCAGCATCCTTGTAGGCTAGAGTGGACACTTAATAACGCATATTATGCCAGCTTTATAATAGATGCTCAGTAAAAAATGCCATAACAAAGTAAGAAATGGCTAGACTGGCTGCACGAAAATACTAGTTTCGCCCTAAACAACATTAATCATGCTTGCATTATCATAGATGCCCAGTAAAACATATCTTGCCACAATAAGAAATGATTAGACTGGATGCACCAAAATGCCAGTCTATATAAATAATAACACTTATCATGCTTGCTTTATTATAGATGCCCAGTAAAAATGGTCATGGCACAATAAGAAATAGCTAAACTGGTTGCACCAAAATGACAGTCTAGACATATAATAATACTTATTATGCTTGCTTTATCATAGATGTGCAGTAAAACATATTCTGCCACAATAAGAAATGGCTAGAATGGATACAACACAATGTCACTCTTGCTACATAATAAACAATTATCATGCTTGCTTTATCAGAGATGCCCAGCAAAAGCAGTCATGTCACAATAAGAAATGACTATACTGGATGCACCAAAATGCAAGTCAAGCTACATACTAACACTTATGATGCTTGCTTTATCATAAATGTATAGTAACAAAATGCCATACCATAGTAAGACATGGATAGACAGGCTGCACCAAAATGTCAGTCAGGCCACATAATAACACTTAACATGCTTGCTTTCTCACAGATGCACAGTATCAAATGTCATGACATAGTAAGAAATGGCTAGACTGGATGCACCAATATGCCAGTCTAGCCATGTAATAACGTTAATCATGCTTGATTTATTGTATATTCCCAGTAAAAAAGATGTCATGTAAGAAACAACTAGACTGGCTGCATCAAAATTATAATTTAGCCATGTAATAACACTTACCATGCTTCCCTTATCATAGATGCCTTGAAAAAGTGGCATGCAACACTAAGAAATGGCTAGACTGGTTGCACCAACCTGCCAGTCTAGCCAAATAATAACACTTATCCTATTTTCTTTATCATGGCTGTCCAGTAAAAAATAAATTGCCACACTAAGAAATGGGTAGACTGAATGCACCAAAATGCCAGTCAGGCTGCATAATAACATTTAGCATGCTTGCTTTATCATAGATGCCTAGTTAAAAAAAGGTCCCGCCACAGTAAGAAATGGCTAGACTGGCTGCAATACTGGCAGTCTAGCCAGATAATAACACTGTTAATGTTTGCTTTATCGTAGATGCCCAATAAAATATGTCATGGCATAGTAAGAAATTGCTAGACAGGCTGCACCAAAATGCCAGGATAGCCACATAATAACACATATCATGCTTGTTTGCTCACGGATGCCCAGTATCAAATGTCATGTCACAGTGAGAAATAGCTAGACTGGATAAACAAAATACTAGTCTAGCAATAAATACCATGAATCATGCTAGCCGTATCATAGATGCCCAGTAAAACATATCATCCCACAAAAAGAAATGGCTAAACTAGGTGTAGAGTAGAATATGTCATGCCATAGTAAGAAATTGCTAGACAGGCTGCTCCAAGATCTCAGTCTAGCTACAAAATAACACTTGTCATGCTTGCTTTATAATAGATGCCCATAAAAAATTGTCATGCCACAGTAAGAACTGACTAGACTGGCTGCACCAAAATACCAGTCATGCCACGTAACCACAATAAAACGCTTCCTTTATTGTATATGCAGAGTAAAGCAATGTCATGTAAGACATGATTAGACTGGCTGCCCCACAATGCTAGTTTAGCCATGCAATAACACGTATCATGCTTTCTTTATCATAGATGCAAAGTAACAAAATGTCATGCCACAATAAGACATGGCTAGACTGGCTGCATAAAAATGCCAGTCTAGCTTTGTAACAATACTTATAATGCTTACTTTATCATAGCTGCACAGTAAAATATATCATGCCACAATAAAAATTGACAACACTGGATGCACCAAAATGCTAGCCTAGCTACATAATAACACTTATCATGCTTGCTTTTTAAAGATGCCTAGTAAAAAAATGTCATGCCACAGCAAGAAATGACTAGACTGGCTGCACCAAAATGACAGCCTAGCCACGTAATCACAATGATCACACTTTCTTTATTGTATATGCAGAGTAAAGCAATGTCATGTAAGACACGATTAGACTGGCTGCACCAAAATGCTAGTTTAGCCATGTAATAACACTGATCATGCTTTCTTTATCATAGATGCAAAGTAGCAGAATGTCATGCCACAGTAAGAAATGGCTAGACTGGCTGTAAAACTGGCAGTATAGCATTATAATAACACTTATCACGCTTACTTTATCATAGATGCCCAGTAGAATATGTCATGCCATAGTAAGACATGGTTAGACAGGATGCACCAACATGCCAGTCTAGTCAGATAAAAATAAGTATCATGCTTTCATTATTGTATATGTCCAGTAAAAAAATATAATGTAAGAAATGACCATACTGGCACACCAAAATGCTTGTTTAGCCATGTAATAACACTTATCATACTTGCCTTATCATAGATGCCTAGAAAACGTGTGATGCCTTATTAAGAAATGGCTAATCTGCCTGCAACAACATGCCAGTCTAGCCACATAATAACACTTATCATGCTTGCTTTATCATAGACGCCCAGTAAATAATAAATTGCCACAATAAGAAATGGCTAGACTGGCTGCAATACTGGCAGTCTAGCCAGATAATAACACTGTTAATGTTTGCTTTATCGTAGATGCCCAATAAAATATGTCATGGCATAGTAAGAAATTGCTAGACAGGCTGCACCAAAATGCCAGTATAGCCACATAATAACACATATCATGCTTGTTTGCTCACGGATGCCCAGTATCAAATGTCATGTCACAGTGAGAAATAGCTAGACTGGATAAACAAAATACTAGTCTAGCAATAAATACCATGAATCATGCTAGCCGTATCATAGATGCCCAGTAAAACATATCATCCCACAAAAAGAAATGGCTAAACTAGGTGTAGAGTAGAATATGTCATGCCATAGTAAGAAATTGCTAGACATGCTGCTCCAAGATCTCAGTCTAGCTACAAAATAACACTTGTCATGCTTGCTTTATAATAGATGCCCATAAAAAATTGTCATGCCACAGTAAGAACTGACTAGACTGGCTGCACCAAAATACCAGTCATGCCACGTAACCACAATAAAACGCTTCCTTTATTGTATATGCAGAGTAAAGCAATGTCATGTAAGACATGATTAGACTGGCTGCCCCACAATGCTAGTTTAGCCATGCAATAACACGTATCATGCTTTCTTTATCATAGATGCAAAGTAACAAAATGTCATGCCACAATAAGACATGGCTAGACTGGCTGCATAAAAATGCCAGTCTAGCTTTGTAATAATACTTATAATGCTTACTTTATCATAGCTGCACAGTAAAATATATCATGCCACAATAAAAATTGACAACACTGGATGCACCAAAATGCTAGCCTAGCTACATAATAACACTTATCATGCTTGCTTTTTAAAGATGCCTAGTAAAAAAATGTCATGCCACAGCAAGAAATGACTAGACTGGCTGCACCAAAATGACAGCCTAGCCACGTAATCACAATGATCACACTTTCTTTATTGTATATGCAGAGTAAAGCAATGTCATGTAAGACACGATTAGACTGGCTGCACCAAAATGCTAGTTTAGCCATGTAATAACACTGATCATGCTTTCTTTATCATAGATGCAAAGTAGCAGAATGTCATGCCACAGTAAGAAATGGCTAGACTGGCTGTAAAACTGGCAGTATAGCATTATAATAACACTTATCACGCTTACTTTATCATAGATGCCCAGTAGAATATGTCATGCCATAGTAAGACATGGTTAGACAGGATGCACCAACATGCCAGTCTAGTCAGATAAAAATAAGTATCATGCTTTCATTATTGTATATGTCCAGTAAAAAAATATAATGTAAGAAATGACCATACTGGCACACCAAAATGCTTGTTTAGCCATGTAATAACACTTATCATACTTGCCTTATCATAGATGCCTAGAAAACGTGTGATGCCTTATTAAGAAATGGCTAATCTGCCTGCAACAACATGCCAGTCTAGCCACATAATAACACTTATCATGCTTGCTTTATCATAGACGCCCAGTAAATAATAAATTGCCACAATAAGAAATGACTAGACTGGGTGCACCAAAATGCCAGTCTAGCTACATAATAACACTTATCATGCTTGCTTTATCAAATATGCCATGTCACGGTGAGAAATGGCTAGACTGGCCTCAGCAAAATACTAGTCTAGCCATTAATATCATTAGCCATGCTTGCCTTATCATAGATGCCTAGTAAAACATGTCATGCCACAATAAGAAATGGCTAGACTGGATGCACCAAAATACTAGTCTAGCCATGAATGTCATTAATCATGCGTGCATGTTCATAGATGCCCAGTAAGGCTTATCATGCCACAAGAAGAAATGGCTAGACTGGATATAGCAAAATGGCAGTTGAGCCACATAATAACACTTAACATGCTTGCACTCTCATGGACGCCCAATATCAAATGTCACCACAGGGTAGTAAATCACTAGACTGGCTGCACCAAAAGCAAGTCTTGCCATGTAACCACACTAATCATGCTTTATTTATTGTATATGCAGAGTAAAAAAAAATCATGTAACAAATGACTAGACCGGTTGCATCAAAATGCTAGTATAGCCATGCAATACCCCTTATCATGTTTTCTTTATCATAGATGCCCAGTAACAACATGCCATGCCGCAGTAAGACATGACTAGACTGGCTGCACCAAAATTCTAGACTAGCCATGCAATAACAATAATCATGCTTGCCTTATCATAGATGCCTAGAAAAGGTGTCATGCCACAATAAGAAATTGCTAGACTGGCTGCATCAAAATGCAAGTGTAGCAATGTATTAACACGTATCATGCTTGTTTTATCATAGATTCGTAGTAACAAAATATCATGTGACAGTAAGACATGGCTAGACTGGCTGCAAAACTGGCACTCTAGTGACATAATAGCACTTACCATGCTTGCTTTATCATAGATGCCCAGTAAAACCATAGTAAGACATGGCTAGACAGGCTCCACCAAAATGCCAGTCGAGCCACATAATGACACCTAGTATCTTTGCTTTCTCATGGATGCTCAGTATCAAATATCATGACATGGGCCCTCATTACGACCCAGGCGGTAAGTTACCGCCTGGGCCGTGACTTTACCACCATGGCGTAAACTACGTAAGTCCCCAATCCCCATTTACCCTTCCCCATTCCCATTTTTGCCCCATAGGGCATAATGGGAGTGGGGAAGGCGTTAATTACGCCACCGTAAATCACGGTGGCGTAATTAACTCCATGGTCCCTTAGCGCCATGGATTTTAACACCTGCTAAAAGCAGGTGTTAAGTCCGCCATGGCGCTAAGGGACCTCGTACTCAGGCGGTAAGGGTCCCCGCTGTTTACGGCGCCGTAAACCCCTTACCGCCTGAGTTGTAATGAGGGCCATGGTAAGACATGGTTGCACCAAAATGCCTGTCTAGCCACGTAAATCATGCTTTCTTTATTGTATATTCGCATTTAAAAAATGTCATGTAAGAAATGTCCAGACTGGCTGCACCAAAATGCAAGTTTAGCCATGTAATAACACTTATCATGCTTGCTTTATCATAGATGCCAGGTAAAAGAAAATGCTATGCCACAGTGAGATATGACTAAACTGGCTGCAGCAAAATACTAGTCTATCCATGTAATAACAATATTCATGCTTGCCTTATCATAGATGCCTAGAAAAAGTCTAATGCCACAATATGAAATGGCTAGACTGGCTGCACCAGAATGCCAGTCTAACCACATAATCAAACTCATCATGCTTGCTTTATCATAGATGGCCAGTAAAATATGTCATGTCATAGTAAGAAATGTTTTGGCAGGCTGCACCAAAATACAAGTCTAGCTACATAATAACACTTATCATGCTCTTTTTATTGTAAATGCTCAGGAAAAAAATTGAGGTATGAAATGACTTGACTGGCTCCACCAAAATGCTAGTTTAGCCATGTAATCACAATAATCATGATAGATGCCTAGAAAAGGGATCATACGACAATAATAAATGGCTAGAGTGGCTGCACCAAAATGCCAGTCTAGCTACGTAATAACATTTATCATGCTTTCTTTATTGTATATGCCAGTAACACATTTCATGTAAGAAATTACTAGACTGGCTGCACCAAAATGCTAGTTTAGCCATGTAATAATACTAATCATAATTGATTCATCATAGATGCGCATTTGAAAATGTCATTCCACGGTAGAAAATAACTAGACATCCTGCACCAGAATTCAAGTCTGGACAAGTAATAACACTTACCATGTTTGCTTTACCGTATGAATGGCCAGTAAAAATGTCATGCCATAGTAAGAAATGGTTAGGATGGCAATTTACAATACACTCTTTACAAAACGCCTTACTATATTACTATATGCTAATATCATTACAAATTACATTGGCACTCAAAAAGGGCATGCTCCTTGGCTGTTTTCTCAGCTGGAGGTTCTGCTGCTCATAGAGCTAATAATTTCAGAACAGCCAGTTAACACGCATTATTGCCCACAAATTAAATCAATAAAGTTAAATTAGTAAACAAAGTAACAAGCTAACACAAGGCCAAAGAGGAACTGGTGCCAACGTGCATACAAACAACAACACACAAACACGTTTCAAAGGAAACATAGAATGCGTTGGGAATGGGATATTCCCTAAGTGGTAAAAAATGCTATAACACACCAAAACAATGACACCATTACATCATTTGTGTCTGCCAAGAAATGCCAGTGATCCAAAAACTGTAATTGATCATTCATTGTCTAGTTTAATTGCTCAAATTATGACAATCCAGCTGGCGCACAATTTCTTTTCTAAATTGGCTGGCTGCAGGTTTGAGAGTCAATATACCAAAAAACTGGAACACACAGCTATATATCCCAAAATATGTATGCCCTAAATATAGCAGCAACTTTAGAAAAATTATTCAGGGTGTGACAATCCTGCCAGAGATCCAATGACCAGACAACACAACTGAAGTAAGCTTAACTTAATTTATTACAGGATGTATGCAATGTTCGACAAAATAACAAAATTAAATGGAATACATTTCGACTAAAATGTCAGGGTGGTTATTCTGGTTACAAATAGCTAAATTCTCAGGATAGATCCTGTCTTCATTGCAACTAAATGTTGTTTCCCTTCGTGGGAGGGATCTTGTGGCACTGTCTTTAGTTAAAGTCTTTGGGCCTGCACATCAAGGTCTTGTTCCCTTCCCGGTTTTTGTGGAGACCACAATCCTGTATTGGTCTCAGGGCGATGTCCTTCCCTTCTTGGTACTTTTCTAGTATGACTTCATCTCCTTAGTATCAGGAAATCTTTCCATTTTGCAAGATGTAGTGAGCCTCTCTGCCTCCGCATTCTGCTCATTTTGTGCAATGTAACCCGTGGGCAGGCTCATGAGTATCAAAGCCAAAGCACGGGGTAGCTCCCAAAGTTATGGATCAGGGCCAGGAGCTGCTGGAAATTTGAAAGGGTGGCCAGCATCCCCAGCTTGAGGTGCAAGTGAGCTTGAACTCTTTGAGCTTGCATTAATCAAGCCTTACCATCAGACTTTGCACTGTCTGCCAGTGTTTTCTCAAAGCAGTCTTCCACGAGAGTTACTTAATTGGAATTGTAAACATGCAGCTGGTGTAATAAAAATGCCTTACCAGGCCTGCCTTCGGCCACTCGATTTTTAAGCATTTTTAAGTGTCCTTCACTGACGTCCTATTAAAAAGCCAAACTATCAAGGGCTGGGCAAGCATCGGCTGTAAGGAATGGATGATGTGTGCTGACCAGATGGAGGAGGAATGCACAGTGGAAATCTTTTTTCCACGCTGTACCCCTCTTCCCTACTGTCACTGCTTCAACATGTGGCAGAGCATTAAATGGAGCTGTAATATCATTACACTTCCATTTAACCACACATGCCAACAATACTCCTTCCATTCGGGAGACAATAGTCCAAATCCTGGTTTAAATTTTTTATTCAGAGACTTGTAGTTTATAACGGGGAAAAACAAGACTACGAGCCCTGAGTGTGCAGCAGATTTGTCTTGTTTGGATGGTGCTCTACCTATTTGAGGAAACATCAACATACAGAAGAAACCCACCCTAGACCCAGAGGCGTTGCTAGGGGGGGGCTAAGCGGGCTATAGCCCCTGGTCTTTTGGTTGGAGCCCCGGATAGAATCTCAGGAGCTACAGCCAAGAGGCTAGCTAGCCCCCAGTCCCGACAGTTCAGACATCAGCGTAGCCCCGGGTCTTTTCCAGAGCTAGCAACACCCCTGCCTAGACCTCTTATGTTTTGTGTATTGCACATCCTCATTTTGCATTCACTTTTTTGCTTTAAAAACTACCATAGATTTTTCTGAACTAAATGACCATTTACGTTAGTTGTATCAGATAGCAAAAGAAACAATTGTCCCCTTATATGCCATTTTTCATTGGCTGCACCTATTGTGCAGAGAAAATCATATTGTCCTATATTTGGACTGATTAGTAGAAGTAATGGATGGCACTCAATATCAGGGAACTATAAATTGACTCCTATTCACGCCTGCAAAGCACGGATTGACTGAAAGCACCAAACCATAGTCACAGCAAACTCACAACCCGCATTCCATGTGGCAGTGGTGTCTGGGTCCAGACTCAGCTGGATGGGTGAAACGTCCACATGCTGCTTTCTATCCCCCGAAAGCGCAGTGGATGCGAGAGAGTTCACTTATGACAATAGAATGCCTGGGGCTGAGAGTTCAATTATGACTAGAGCCAGATCCTACCTGATACATGTTTTTCCGGATTGCCCACCTGGAAAAACCCAAGCACATCTGTAATATTGGCATAAATGTCAGCATTCCCCTGTCTATTTGGGAAATGAAAATCCTGTTCTGTTTTTTACTTGACATTATGTGATTCTTGTAGTCTTGCATTTTCCCATTCTAGATTCAGGTCTACAAGTCCCAGAATGCAAAGTAAATACAGGACTGGATTAGCAACTCCCAAATTAAATGAGTCATGTGGACATATGTATGTACTGATTAAACAGGGGCGTAGGAGACACATAAAATCTGGGGGGGTGCAGGGGACACCTTGGGGACTTTGCTTTTTTTATTTATTTATTGTGTTTTAGTCAAAGAACTCAACTTCACAAAATTTAAATTAAAATAGCAGTACGTATTAAACTACAAATATCATCACTATATAAAACAAGAGAAAATAAGAAAACAAAAAAATTCAAGGATGCAGCAGGAATGTAAGCGATATTCAATCAACACTACAGCTAAGTCAATGCCTAGTCTGGGATGCTGAGGAAAACCCTTATTGATGTATTTCTATGTCCAGTTCAGTCCTCTGGATGACAACCCTTGTATAACACCCCCCTCTTAGAATCCCCCTGACCCCACTGAGCCAAGAAGCAGGTTTGTTTTGCAAATTAAAAGGTTTATTTGAAAATTTAAACAATATATATATATCACACTTCTATAAATAAATTGATAATGGATATTACACTTGTGAATATGAGCAGTAATCAGCAAGAGGTAACTTATGAATAGCAACAGAAGAAAAAGATGGGAAAGAATGCTTTATATGGTTCAAGGAAACGCAATGATGAATGAAATGCAGTACAGAAAATAACTTGATATGGCTTCAACAAAAGACAATGTAATCACTTTTCCTTGACAATTCACTCCCCCCCTATGCAATGTAAGAAATGGAAGGAGAGCACACAGTCTTCAAGAATCCCAACAAAATGCAATACGAAATGCAGTCCCCCCCAGCAAGCTTAGAGGAAACAGGCAGAAGTTTGAAACACAGGCCCAAAATGCTTTTAAATGTGATGGCAATGGATGGGAAAATGTGCTAACTGATTTTAATTCCCTCTAGAGATTCAGGGTGAGTGAGAGATGCTTCTTGTTATTAGTTCAGGCTCACTTTAGCAATGCTCTATGAGTTATTACCAGGTTGCAAATGGATTTTTAACAAAGGAAATAATGGAGCAGCTATTTTGACAAGTGGAGAAATTGAACCAAAATCGCAAATCGCGGTAAATTTCGTGAGTGCGTAAATCGCGATTGCGGAAAAAGTATAGGGAGTAGGAAGTCGGTTCTAGGTCCGTTGGAAAGCTTTAAAATGAAAGTTAAATTTCGTTCCTAGCCCAAACGGTTCCAGAGATACGGACGATTTAATAAAGGTAGATTTTCGGATTTAAAGTAAAACTCAAAATGACAGATGACAGCTTGCAGCTGCAGAATTGACAGGTGACAGTTGTGCAGCTTTAAAAATGACAGATGACACGATTTCTAGGAGGCAGTTCTACTTAGGTTAAAATAGCTTGAATTAGATTATTTTAACTAAGAGATTGGTTCTGCACAGTTCTGCTAGGTACTCACAATATAAATTTGAACTAGGCCTCGTCATGGATCTGGTTAACACGTCTGGCGGCGGTTCTGTCTGCTCGGCGGGTCAATCAGGCACCGGTTCTGCTCACAGCTATCCGGATCTCTGGTTCTGCTCACAGCGGTCTGGGTCAGCTCTGCTCTGCTGGCCTAGCCTCTCTGGATACAGCGGCCTCTGGTTCTGGATACTGCTCTGCTTTCCGGTCCGGATCAAGTGGATTCTGGATGTAACACTGCTTTCTGGGTACTGGCAAAAGTTCTTGGCAAAAGAATTCAGACAGCTCGCCCTGCTGTGGAATAGTTTGCAAATGATTTTAAGGATGCTGAGGCCTGCTGAGAAGAGTTCTCAGTTTGTGGGTTTAGGCCCTTGCTTTAAGTTCTGGAGTAAATTTCTGGTCTCTGAAGATTGATGGATGTGAAGTCTGGAGCCTCCCGGTAGAGCATCCCGCAGAAAATGTAATTGAATGTCTCTACCTGTCCCAGCAATCCCTTTTTATGTGTTTTGGAAGTGGGTGTGTGCGTGGCATAACTGAGCTTGCCCCTCTCTACTTGTCATTGGCCCAATTCTCCCCTCTCCCATGATTGGGGGAAGGAAATGGATTGTCATCATGATGAGGTCTGTTTATGGGTCAGAGGATCCTCCCCTGGTCAATTTGCCCACAAATCTATATTTGATTCAAATACATATTTCCCAGATACACAATTTGTTGAAATTACATGTACACATTATATATTCCTTATGGTCCATGCTTGTCCGCCTCTGATCTTCCTGGGGGCTTGCATTAAAAAATGACAACATTTTGCACTTTTTGACTGGTTTACCAATATCGGAAATTTACCAAAAATTACACACATGTGCGCAAGGAGTATGGACATTAATTGATGAAGTGTCAGATTTTTAACATGCAGACATTTGGAGTAAGACCCTATTTTCCGCTAGCTACCCCCCAGAATACACCACAGGGTCCTAACACCTCTTAAAACGTGCACAGAAAAATCACAAGAATAATGATATTACTTATAAAATTTTGATCTGTCCGCACTATGAGTTATCTATCTTTTTAAGTTATGCCCTGGTCAAAAAGGGGTGTGGCTTCCCACATCACATGGTGGAAGAACTGGTTTATCCACTTTCCCCAAGCTCAGCTGGCTCTCACAGGCACTTCTCCCACGAGGAAGTCACTTTACGGCACCCCCAATATAACATTTGCCTGAGTCCATTGTTCAGTTTCCTGCAGTCCCCAGGTAATTTAATCAGAGAGGTGTCACCTCCTTTTTGTGGGGGCAGCAGAATGCAGCCAGGCCTGGGAACACAGCTGTTGATCCAGTTTCAACTCCTGTCGGGGGTAGTTGTCAGGCAGAATCCAGTTTCATTAAGCCAGGTTTCAGCTAAATGTCACTTTTTGTTCCCAGTTTTCTACATTCAAATCAAACTGACAATTTTTACACATGGAGCTAGAGTGCTGATTCTAAGTTCAAAACTATGACATTTCAACAGTTACAAACTATGTGACACTCAAAAGTAGGTCCCTCATTTAATTTAAACATTTCGATTTTAGTGGTTTTCAGTTCAGTTTAACTTAAGCTGCTGACCTCCACAGCTCAGCCAGTTTTGTTATGAACATTGTTTTGGGCTCTTTTTCTTTCCAGATTTTGTATGCACACAAAACTTCATTCTGCCAAATGTCTGCTGGTGTTCAGTGAGATTTTTGAATATCCTGCAATGTTTGACATAGGCATTTTTAGCTTACATTCAGAGAAACCAAGGTGATTTCAAAGGGCTTTTTTAAGCTAACAGGTACTGCTGTTTTTCCTTTGGCACACATTCCACTCATGGCACCCTTGGCCCATCACGCTCGCGCTGGTGGGTGGAAGGTTAGCCAACCCTTTTGGTGTACGCACAAACTGCGCGGTTCTCCTGGATTCTGGCGCACATGTGGGCTTTTTGGCAATCTTGGATTTTCTAAGCCCACAGCACCAAATGTTGCAGCTTAATGACTCAAACGTGGGTCAATACACCTGACAGGAAAGAACATGCCTTTATATGTTGCATTTCAGGCTGTTTCATCTTACTATGAGCTCATGGTAAGCGAGAGTAAATAACAATTACTTGCAGTGGGTCACAGCTAGGACGCCAACTCGTTAAGAGTCAGATCACCTGTAAGTGGATTCCTGCCAAATAAACAAGCTGCAGCCTTTTCTACCAAATGCAAGTTGCTACTTTTTTGTGTGGGTGAAGGAGACATGTGTGTCTCTTGGAATGGAAGGATGGGCGTTTCAAAGACAGAGGAAATCTTGCTTGTACCTCTGAATAAGCCCTGTTATGGGAGTAGAGGGATCAGGTGTGTGATGTTGCTGCTTTGATTGTCCTCCAGGGGGGTGCGGCAAACAAATAGGATGAGCAACCGCAAGCCCACCCCCTTATAAGAGCTCCCCAGGTCTGCGGCCGGATGTGACAGACCCGTCGGATGCCTAGTAGGTGGGGTGTATGTGGACCCAGGGTGGTGGCCAGAGGGTCAGCCCACTATGTGGACAGCCCCTCTAGTGCCCTTGCGAGGGCCGGGCCATCCTCTCACGATGAGTCCTGAAGTGGGAGAATGGAAGAAAAGGCTCCCACCAATCCCCTCTCTCCCCTGGCCTAGAGGATCGCGGCCCAGGCACCCGCCAGGAGAGGAGTTTGCCCATCTACCAGACGACCAAATACCCTGGTACAAGAACATACGGATGTGCCCTCCCGCGTGCCCACCCGCGTGCCCGCCAGCCTGCCATACCCTTGCCGACGCCTGCGGCATGGAGGGACTCGACTGAATCATCCAGCACTAACTCAACACATCGTTAGAGATGCCATGACGACCTAGCCAACGGTCAGAATGCCCGTGCAACATACACACTGGACACTCCCACACCAATCCACACGAAGAACATACTCAGTGCTACGACATAGGTGACGGACACACCCACAGACACGCATCTTTATTATTTTTCACATAGGCTTCTCAAAATGCAGAAACGCCAGACGCACAATGAACGCATCTAAAAAAGTTTGCTCACGCTTCTCCTAAAACCATGCGCAATAATGAAAAGTATAATGAAGACACGATACTGGAGATAAAGCAATATGATACCATAACCTAAAGCGCCTGTGTATCAGATGGCTCCACTTATACACCGGGCCCAAGTAGGCCTCAAGCAAGAGTTCCCTTGAACATCGAATGAGCCAGAGTACAGTTGCTGATCTCGCAGAATGAGCCCGGCGAAAGCAGACAGTCAAGGGCACAATGTTGCTAATTCGCATGCCACAAGCCGACGCCAAGGTCACACCTGCAATCAAGCCAGGCACACAGTGGAAAATACAATATTAATTGTGCAGAATTCTGCCTCAACCACGGTCCCACCTCACGTGATCAAGCCAAACCTGACAGGGTGCCAGGCCCGGGAGGAGGGAGACGCCTGGATTCCCCGCTTCAAAACTCAGGCAGATACTATTAAGCGTCTCAAAGGACATCTGCAGCGGTGGGAGTAGCCGGCCTTCCAACACATGAATAAATCTCACAGTGTCTGTACATACCCATAGTGAAACATTGTTGCAAATGACAGGTGCACCGCGAGCTGGGAACAGCGATGGTCCCAGACTGGGGGGCTCGTGTGTGGACCAATCAGAACATGGGGCTCTTATCACTGACGCCACTAACATTGACCAATCCTCAGGGGTCTCCATGTAACAATTTTTATGTATCAATTTGAAGGGACAACCCAAGTATACCACCTGACTAACCCTCAACCACTAACAATGCTCTCTATACGTATGCTAAACTAAGCCTAGCACTCGAGGAGCCAATCCAGAGTGGCGATAGGTTTCTTGCTAACTTTCCCAGGTGACGCAAGTAGCGTGTCATACTAAGGTAAAAAGGGCCTGCGAGCCCCATGATGAAGAGTGTGTGTCAGGACGGACGCGTACGATCCTTGACCCATCCCTGCCGTTTGTTCAATAAACAGCAGAATCACCTTGCTTCTTGCGTGTGCCTCATACTCATTTTTGGGATACACGGGAGGAGTTGGGGCCTCCCTGCCCAGAGGTCCGCAGACGGCTCAGCCGACCCCGGGAGAATTTCCCCCCGACAAGTTGGAGGCACTGCTGAGATTTGTTTGAGGTCTACTTTTATTTTTATTTTTTCCGAGTGCTCCCGTTGCGAGGAGGCCCGGCGGCGCGGCCCCCTCTGCCGTTGCCCCCTTTTGAGGACTACAGGACCATCGCGGAACTGCGAGAAGACCGGACAGCGCAATCTGGATATTGGCCTTCGGGAGCCGGTTGAGAAGTATCCCACCCGTGGTTGGCGAGTGTCCAGACGTGGTCCAGAGGAGGGGAGGTGGCGAGCCGCTTGGAGGGGTGCACGCAGTCGAGTGGCCCTGCATCAAGAGCACTTGGTGAGTATGCCACGCACAACAAGCAATGTGAAATTGTGAGGGAGGGGGAAGGAATTGAATACGGGAGGTGGGAGGTGTTGCACAGGTGCGCGGCGAAGGTTTGACAAATTAGTGTTGGCAATGAAATGAATGGTAGCCGGACAAGTGCGAGAGCAGTCCGCTACGTTACGGGAGAAAAGGGGGCGGAGCACGAAAACATCACGTGCGACCGCTCGGAGACACTGATTGGCCTAGGTCGCGACCACGTGTAAGGGTGTGTGTGCGTGCGCGGTTTCCTACGATTTGGTGATTATTGATCAATGAGTAGATGAGGATCCCTATTGATCGAGCAGGAAACTCGATAGATAGATGACGTTTCCCTGTAGGCGGTAGCTAGCTGGTTGCCCAATACGGAAGATAATTGGCTGGTTAAGCCCTCCTGTCGAGGGGCGTATCACACGCGAGGCGACGCAGGGTGCGCAGTCCGATTATATTGTTGATTACCTTGTTCCAGGTGTGACAGGAAGACAGCTGTGGGGTTAACGGGGGTGGATTGAGAGTATATTTTGAACTTTAAAAAACGTGAAGAACTTACCAGTAGTTTGAAGAAATCGGTGACGTCACCAGCAGGGTTTTCATAGGATATCTCGAGCACAAGACATTTTTATTTTTGAAAGTGGGGGAGAAGAGCGTTGTGGTAGGGGAGTGGGAAAGAAGGTAAACGGTAGTGAATAGACCGGGGTAAAGGCGGAAACGGGGGCGTGGCTGCGCACGGAGAACGCCGGCCACGACAAGTGTAAAGGAGGGAGGAGTAGCAAGTGAAAGTGGGGTGGCTGTATAAGAACGTAATAAGGGGCACGCAGCCGCAGGGGGCTACGTGCGCCTCGGCCGCAGGGGGCCGTAAGGGTGGATAAGAAAGAAAAGGATATACAAATGTGAATGCTATATTTTACTAATTTTTGGTTATCGGACCATCACAAGTCCCCGAATTTACGGGGCCAGGTAAGAGGCTGTATATTATAAACTGTTAGAAAGATAACGGCTACCAAATAGAGGAAGGACAACAAGTAAAAGAGCTACCATGTCATACGGGGCAGGATCGGGAGGGTGGGGGAACACCCTCACTACCCCGCTACAACACATATGTAAAACCTTATCGCCCCATAGGGAGAAACTGATCAAGTATAGCATTGAATGGACACAGGGGACGGACAACAAAATGACGACACCATGGCCACCTAATGGTAGTTTCGATCCATATACCCAACATTCGCTATTGACCTATCTGCATAACACATACAAGGGGAAGAAGTTGACACACCACGTGGAGGTGTTTAACTTATGGAGAATGTTCCAAGGGTCCCGACCAGGACCAAATGGAATGTTTATTATGGGTGGAACAACGAAGGAAGAAAAGATTAAAGAGGAAGGAGAGATTGGGGAAAAAGAGAGTGAAAGCCCACAGAACATGGGGAATGGAGAAGAGGGAGAGAAGAGCAACAATATAAGTGAAAAGGGAATAAAAAAGGAACAGACCGGCGATATACCCCTAGCGAAGGTGGTGAGAAAGGAGGAAGGGGGTTTATATCCTTTAACAGAACTACGGGACATGGTTCAATTGAGGGCGGCTGAGGGGTACTCGAACCCGCCATACAGCCCGCCACCATATACAGCCTCAGGTAGCCACACGGGAAGGGAACAGAATAGCACAACGGAATCCGCCTGCACGAAAACGCCCGCAGGGGAAGGAGGGATTGGCCAGGAACAGATCGTAGGAATAGGACAGGATGAGTGGGTAGCTGCGCAGGTATTACTAAAATTACGAAGTTCATTAACTGAAGAGGAGGAGGAGGTAGTGAGGAAAATGGACGAGGATGACACGAGGAGAAGCAACGGGAAAGGGGAAAAGGGGAAAAGAAAGGGGGAAGAGCTGTTAAGACAGAAGGAAGAGATGTTGGAAGAACATCTAGCAGAATTAAGGGATGAGCAGAATACACTGATCAAGCAGCTCGAGAAAGAGGAAAGAGAGAGAGCACGAAAAAATGAAGAAAGCAAGGATGAGTTGGACAAAATAAGGGAACGAAGTGAGGAGAAAAAGAAAGAAGCAGAAAGGGTGAAGGCAGCAGCAGAAAGGGTATCCAGAGCAGCACTGCGTGACAAGATGAGGGAAGAAGAAGAAGAAGAAAAGAAATTGGAAATATGTAGAAGAGAATTACTATCAGAAACGACAAGGAAATACGAAGAAAGAAGAATGATAGAAGGCCTATTAGAGCAGGAAAGAGCGAAATGGGAAAGAAAGAGAGAAGAAGAAAGAATAATGGAAAAGATGAGTATTAAAGCAATGGAGGAATTTATAAAGAAAAGAGAAGAAATTGGTAGGGAAATAGAGAAAAAAAATGAAGGGGAGAGAGAGGAACGGAGAGGGGAGAGTGAAGTAAGAAAGTACATATACAGAGACACAGAAGTAGCAACAACATCACAACAAAGGGGAACTATTGGCAAAGGAGGTAATGAGGGAATAGACTTAATAGACTTACAAACAGTAACGATTAAGGGGAAAAAGACAGACTGGGGGTTGCCATTAATGGAGGACTTTTGCAGTGAGGAAGAAGGAGGGATAGAGAGGGAAGAGAGGGAGAGTGGAAGGGAAAGCTTAGATAAACTATACATCACTCGGACAAACGGAGAATCACCTTGGATATGCAGGAGAAAGGAAGAACTGGAGGGAAGTGAGGAGGAAGAGCAAGGAATAGTGAAAAAGCAGACACGTGCAGCCACACCGTCACCATCCCGTCCCACATGCTCCACTACCTCACGCTCATTACGTGCGGCGTGCCCGTCTAGAATAGCACCCTTCCCACACAAACTGACACCCTATGCAGGGAAGCTTAGAGACCTCCCTGGACGAAGGCAGAGAGAGCAAATGCACACGCCCATATTAAATAAAGGGAAAAATATAAGAAAGTGAGGCGAAACAGCTACGTGCAATATGGACCCCATTGACGACATAGAAGATAGAGAAGAAGAGGAGGGGTGCACGGATTCGATTGTGTGGGACCCAAAGGGCCAACAAGGACACAACCTAATGCCACTCCTGGAGAGGGGAGGGGTTAGACCATAATACGTCCCCTGGAAGCATGCAGACAAGCAAAATATAAAGTGCAGACTCCCATCATTAAGTGGGGGTGCGGGTAAATGGATATATGAAATGGAAAAACACACTGTAGGACAGAAATTGGCAGTGGGGGATGTAAAGGGCCTTCTAATATCAATATTAGGGGATGTAGCGGATGACATCTGGAAGAGAGCGGGCTTCCCCGGGGTCACAATAACAAACACATTACACGATGGGGCACCATTCGCAAACTGCAGGCATGCATTATGGCAGGCACTGAGGGTACAGTACCCAGACACATCAGACATAGGAGCAATTACCTCGCGCAAGATGCGTGACAACGAAGATCCTGTTGATTATATCCAGGAAATTCAAGAGAAGTGGCGCATGGAAACTAGAAAGCAATGGGACAAGACACCAGCAATATTTTACCACATACTACTACAAGGGCTCCCAGAAGTAGTTCAGAAACAACTGAAGAAAGTAGTAGGGATGGAAGAAAAAACATGGCCAGAAATACAACTGACGATATTGCATCATTGTAGAACATGGCAAGAAAAGATGAAACAAAAGGAAGAGGATAGAAAAACGGAAGAGGCTAAATTAGTACAGAAAAAACTTAATAAATATACGATGGAAGGTGCACTAATAACCACACCTACAACAATGACTCAAAACCCCACACAAGTAGTGGCTGCACAAGATCCCTCTCAAATACAATCATCACAGATCATAACACAATAGCAGCCGCCACTCCCACCATACACAACTAATATGGGAGGAGGATACCCAACACCAGGAGCTGGGTATTATAATTACAACAGGGGACGGGGAGGAATAATGAGAGGGAGAGGATACGGATATAATACACAACAGCAGGTGGGAGGACTTAGAAATTACTACCCCACCGGGCAACCAGTATACCAGGACAACACAGGAAACTTCCCATGGCAGAACAGGGAACCACCGGTGTGTTGGATCTGTGGATTAGTAGGGCATATGTCACGCACATGCAGAGTGAGAACAGGCACACCATCATGGAGTGAACAGGGACAACAAGGACACACACAGGAACAGCAGGGCATCCAGCAACAGCAGACATTGCAACGGGGAAATGGACAACAACAACTGGTAACACAACCACAGCCACAGGTATATCCACTACCACAACAACAGGTAGCGATAGCACAACAACCCCAAACACAGCAGGTACAACAACCCGCACAAATCCAAGATAATAACATATCGTCTACCAATACACAACTACAGCAAACACAAATGGGTAGGGTGACGGTCTTGGGACACAACCCTTACACAGGAAGTGGTCAATCATTATACCCCCAATAGGACAGCCCACAGACGGCCTTGGTGTGTCCCATCCTGTCGGTAACACCTAATAGTGCGGAGGAACCACGCATAGAGGTAACGATAGGTGACAAAAAATTATCATTCCTTGTTGACACTGGGGCGACCCGGTCCTACATAAGGGAAGGTAAGTTTAAGATGTCAGGTGAAGCCATGAACACCCAAGGATTCTCTGGGGCTAGGGGGTTGATTCCCTTTACTGATAACATTCCCTTATCTATAGGGGATTATGACATGTCAGTCCCACTTTTGTATTCCAGGGACTCACCAGTAAATATACTGGGGAGAGACATCATGAGCAGACTGAATATGACGATCTCCTTTACGGAGGACGGCATAATTTGCTCAACCCCAGGAATTAACATGCTCACTGCACGACAAATTATGCAAGCATACTGTGGACAGACAGTGGTTAGGGCTGAGCCAGTGGATGGTGAACTGTTCCAATACGGGACAGACATGGCATTTGCATGGATGCCAGGGATTGAAGGAAAAGTTTGGAGGAGACCAGCAGCCTACTTGTTTAGACCTGAAACGCCAACAAATGAACCAGAGGGAAAGGTGATTTCGGTGAACATAGAGAGTATAATAGCAACTGCTGATTACATCGCAGTACATGCCCAAGACAGAGAAGGAAGAGCATGGAGGGCGGTGATAGCACTAGCAGAAGGATGTAGACTCACCCACGTGTCAGACGAGGAGCTCTTCTCGGAAGAAAAAGAAGAAGGAGAAATGGTGTTCATGATGAGCGTAGAAATATGGCTAAGAGTGACGTACAAACAAGTGGCACAGAAAATTGCAATGGCACTTGAGGCACCCACCTCCACCCCAGTTCCCTTCCTTGAGGAGGATATGGCAAAAGTACCCACATCACTATGGACTACCAGTCCCTATGACGTAGGGTGCATAAAAAGTATTGGGAGAGTAAGGAGAACATTGAAAAAGGGCGCAATACTACCCAGAGTGAAACAAAACCCACTATCAAAAGAGGCAGATGAGGGCATATATGAAACAATAACGGCCCTTATTAACAATGGCATATTGGTCCCATCAGAATCACCATGTAATACAGCTGTATACCCAGTGCGCAAGGCTAAGGGGGGGTCTTGGCGCTTCATACAGGACCTCAGGCCTTTGAACAACATAGTGGAAGCAGAATACCCTATAGCAGCAAACCCGGCCACAATCTTGTGCGGCATTCCAGCAGAGGCATCACGATTCACAGTGATAGATCTCAAAAATGCTTTTTTCTCAATACCCCTACACCCAGATTCACAAGACCTGAGAAGCTTCACTTACAGAAACACAAAGTGGAAACACACCAGATTACCACAAGGGTACTGTGAGTCACCCTCAATATTCAACAGAGTAATACAGATGGATTTAGGTAACATTGAAGTGGAAAGCACAGTGTTGCAATATGTTGACGACATAATAATTTGCAGCACCAGTGAGAGGAGATGCAGAGAAGACTCAGTGAAGATGCTGACAATACTGTCTGAAAAGGGTTACAAGGTAGACAAGGAAAAATTACAGTACTGTCAGGAACAGGTACTTTACATTGGTCAGCTCATATCCCAATACGGAAGAAAGATTGCACCACAAAGGGCACAAGCCATTTCAAAAACGCCCCTGCCACAAACAGTAAGGGAACTACAACAGTTCCTGGGACTATGCAACTACTGTAGAGCATGGGTATTTGACTACAGCTCATACATAAGACCCCTACTTGAGGGATTGAAAGAAGCCAACAGAGGGGAGAAAAGGTTGGGGTGGACAATGGAAATGAAAGAGGCTTTTGATGAACTAAAGGATGCAATATCCACTGCCCCGGTACTGGCCACCCCAGATTATGAACGACAATTTTTCATATTCTCACATTGCGACTCAGCAGTGATGAAAGCAGTACTGGCTCAAAAAACAAGCATGGGCTACAAACCAGTAGCGTTTTACAGCGGCCACCTGGATCCTGTGATGTTAGGACATTTCCCCTGCGAACAAGGTCTCGCCGCAGCTGCCTTTGCGGTAGAGAAAGCATCAGCAGTTACCATGGGGTGCCCAACCACACTGTTTGTAGAACATGCACTATTTGCTATATTGAACAAGCCTAAGTCCACACTGACCACGCAGAGGGCGTCAGGTTATGAGATAATTTTATCCAGACCAGAACTATCTATTGTTAGATGTAGCACTGTTAACCCTGCAAAGTTCATAGCAGAAGTAATTGAGGAAGGAGACTATGTACACGACTGTACGCAGACTACTGAAATATACTCATGCACTAGAAAGGTTGAAGAGAACGCACTAGATGGAGGTGAGCTCTTGTTCATTGATGGGTCATCAACAATTGACCAAAGTGATGGTATAAGGAGAACTGGGGCGGCAGTGGTAAAAATGACAGAGGTACCGGTGTGTGTGGCGATGAAATGTGTACAATTACCACAGCATTACTCTGCTCAAGCAGCAGAATTAGTTGCACTGATCTTGGCCTTGAAGAAAAGCTTTGACAAACGAGTGACCATATATTCTGACAGTGCATATGTCACATCCACAGTCCACTCAGGTTTGTCAAAATGGAGGAGAAGAGGGTTTAGGAGAGCAGACGGCACTCCAGTACAACATGCTCTCTTGTTGGCTGAACTAATTGAAGTAATAAATGACCCCCAAGAGTTAGCATTGGTCAAATGCACCGCACACACTAATGGAGAAGATCATGTCTCAAAAGGAAATGCAGCAGCAGACGCACATGCAAAGTATGCTGCATATTTTGGTGAGATATGGATGGAACCCCCCAGAGTCAGAGAGAGGAAGAGGGAGGGGGATAGCTAAAGAGATGTTGATAAGAGAAGGGTACGCACATCTCCCGGCCACACAGATAATGGAACTACAAGCAGCTGCACCAATGGCAGAAAAAGAAATATGGGTAAAAAGAGGATGTACAATGTCACCAACTGACGCACTATGGCGCCAGGGTAACACTGGAAAGATGGTAATGCCACTGACACTATTGAACACCGCCCTGAGCCAACTACACCACCCAGCCCACACAGGGAAGGAGGTCATTGCAGCACGAATTAGGGAAGACTGGTTCTGCCCCGAGTTAAACTCCCATGTGACAAACTTCATCAGCAATTGTCTGACATGCCAACAGTTCACGGCTGGTCACACACTGAAGGTGATTAAAGGTACTATACCCCGGCCAGAGGGACCCTTCCTACACATCCATATTGACTATGTTGATATGATTAACATATATCAAGGGAATAGGTATATGATCGTAGTAGTATGCCCATTTTCCAGGTGGATTGAAGCTGGACCCTGCTCACACCCAGACGCATTCAGAGCAGCTAAATTCCTAGTGAGGGAAGTCTTCCCCAGGTGGGGAGTGTGCGAGGTACTGCGGTCAGACAATGGCCCGCATTTCGCCAATGAAATGTTTCAGCACATCACATCCTTACTGAATATCAAGCATAAATTTGCATGTGCATATCACCCACAGGCCAACGGTATATGCGAACGCCTGAATGGCCTACTAAAGGAGGCAATTGCAAAAATACAGCAAACAACAAGGAAGAGTTGGTTGTATTGCCTTCCACTAGCCCTATTTGAGTTGAGGAATAGATCAGGCTCCGACCACCACCTCACCCCTCATGAGGTGGTGACCGGAAGTCAAATGCGCCTTCCTCTGACGCCAACCTCAAGAGCATTCACTGACTATGAAAGCACTGCAGCTGTTCTTGGTGATGAAATGTACCAATATGTGTCTTCTTTGATTACTAGTGTAGTGTTTGTGTCTCAACAGCTCGAGCGCACGCGGGGTGGGTCTAAGAGTGATCAACAAGAAGACGAGGACAGAGAACAAGAAAAAGAAAAACTGTGCAAAATTGCTAAAGGTGACCACGTATTACTCCGCAATTTCAACAGGAAGTGGAACAGCCCACGTTTCACTGGCCCCCACCTGGTAGAGGAAGTATCAACAAGAGCAGTAAAGCTACAGGACAAACGTGCCTGGAATCACCTACACGAAGTAAAGATCTGCAAACTCCAGACCCGCCCTAGCGTCACCAACAGGGCCATTGGAAGAACAACAACAGCGTCACCGACGGAGGAAGAGATTTCTACCACAGCCAACAGCCCAAGTGTCTCCCTACCCCACCACCCCCCAGATTCCCCAGAGACAACTACTGGCATAGAGAAGGGTAATTCCCACACCGCCCACCCCATGGTCACACGATCAAAGAGTAAAGAGACTTCCGCCAGTTGAACCCAAAACCCCCTGCCTATCGACGTCCCTCCCACTGCAGCAGTAACCCAACTGAAGGACATTATTTTGCACATATACACATGTAAACACTTGAATGTTCTCTTTTTTCTCTCGCACATGCAGGTACCGTGTATTATTATACTGCTAAGAAAATAAATAACTAACAAAGTTCACTGCCCAGGAGTAGATGCTACCATCAGACGATAACTACCCTGAAGAATTATCACACCAATTTGTCTATCACATAAAAAGGCCAAAGTACCTAAAAAGAAGGAGAGTACGTGTCTATAACACAGCATTTCTCTTGGCCATAGAACAGTCGATGCCCCATCTCCACCCTTACTTGCCTGTCCTAAGAGATAGATCACTTAGATTGGCGTGGGAACAGCTCTTCGCCTGGGCACTGAACGACTACTTGATAGGGAGAGCTTGGAAACAACAACTAACACTAATAACGAGCATATTGAGAATTTTCAGGCGGGCAACTTTAACGTCGCAAGAATTAGCTGCCGGACTTCAGCAAGGTAAGAGCAAAATGCCGGTGAGATTAGCATCTGTAATAAAAATGATAGGGATTTTGATGATCACCGGGTTCTTGGCTGCCTCTGTATGGCAGAACAGTTGTGCTATCCATATTTTGGCTGTTCCCAAATCTAACATACCCCCACCCCCGGCTGCAACAGGTGTTACGTCAGGTGGTACTAGCAAAATCCCACACAAGGGAAATAGAGTTAAACGCAGCACATATTCAAACAACAAAGGTATTGACAACTACATACAAGATTCAGCACACGTCTCGAACAACATGTGGTACCAACACATGACTCAAATAGGTAAGCAGACAACAGAAGACAGCTGCTATGTCTGCTCATTGATCCCATACGCCATGAGCGAAATTGATGAAAAAACAACACGATGTATAATATATTTGGCACTGTTCCAAACGAAAGGGAGATTTCAAGGGAACACGGTGCACCTGGTATGGAAAACACGAGACACATACCCGTACGAAAACAACTTCCTCAAGGATTACTTGAGTTACCACAAGGCCAGTTTGCACGCTGAAGCATTCAGATACATAACAAGCGGCCCTGAAAAAGGAGAAACAAAGAAAGTAACATTACAGTACCCACCATGTGATTGGTACGCCACTGAAGTTCCTGGTAAACAAGGATGTTGGGAAAGACCACTGATAATAATAACAGGGAAGGTATACCTGGGTGACAAGTGGGACATAGGAGTGGTTGGCAGCAACATGATAACGAGAGAGGATACTAAGAGTATTGCTGAACACAACGACAGATGTTGGATGACCTGGGTCAAGTACGTACCCCTGCTAACGTGGATAGAGAAGGATGAAGACCCAATAACAATACTGCCGCTGACTGCGCCTAAGTTATGCTACCAACATAAAGGAGAAGTGGACGTGGGATACAACACCAACTGTGCAAGTGTGACGGAGTTACCTGAGGGGGGAGCAGGAACAGCAGTGGTGATGGACCATTACTGGGCCTGCGGAGACAAGACATACCACACACTGCCCCCTCTGTGGAATGGCATATGCACAATGGTACACGTCAATGTACCATCACTAGTGGTGCCCCAGAAACATGTGAATGTGGCAAACTATCCCAAAATGGATGAAGGAAACAAGAGGAAGAAGAGATCTGTACACTCTCAGAAGGAGCCAGAAAACCAGAACAGCGGCAACAACACTGTCCTGAATAGAAAGAAAAGACAAGGAGAACCTTTGACAGGAAATTACCTATGGGGACGGTCGGAAACAGCACTTACTTCAATCCCGCCAGAACACAGACTATTCAGCAGAGCAGCAATGTTCTTCTCCTCAATAATACATCCGGGACTACAGGCTTACGCAAACGCAAAATGGCTCCAGATAACTAGATGGGAACTAATGATGACAATTAATTCTACAGTAAATGGATTCAACGCAATAAAAGAAGAACTACGAGCAGTGAGGATGGTAGCACTACAGAACAGATATGTACTGGACCTCCTCACAGCAATGGAAGGAGGAGTTTGCGCAAAGATAGGACAATCATGCTGCACATTTATTCCTGCTAACGATGCTGACAATGGTACACTGACAGAAGCAGTATCACAATTGGCCCAGATGCACTCCAAAATGATGGATGAAAGTAAAGTCGTGAAAAAGGACGACAGCTGGTTTTCGATATTATGGTCGTGGATGCCATCTTGGCTGTCAGATGGACTGAAGATTATAGTTGGATGCATTATTTTGGCTGGAGCTGCACTGATCTTGATAAGATTTTGGAAGGCCCGGAAGGCACGAACCACTGACGATATGATCGAAATGGTTGGTATGCACCCCTTGATGCCAGCAGATGACGGTCAACACACAGGCAAATTAATAAAGGAGAGAGAGAAGTTGCGCAACCAGATCATCACCAACCATCTGGACCCACCATCTGTGAAGCTCGAAAACCCAAGAAACCCAAGGAGCTACATAGGGAAGTGGGCATACTGCACACCTGGAGGAACGTGTGTATATATGTATTGGTCATTTGAAGACCATGTGAACCACTATGGACATTTGGGAGGAGTAACTAAAATATGGAGAGTGAGAGGAGATAAGGAAAAGGATATGTTTGTGGTCGACAAGTCGACCAGAGGGGGGACTGAAGTGGGAGAATGGAAGAAAAGGCTCCCACCAATCCCCTCTCTCCCCTGGCCTAGAGGATCGCGGCCCAGGCACCCGCCACGAGAGGAGTTTGCCCATCTACCAGACGACCAAATACCCTGGTACAAGAACATACGGATGTGCCCTCCCGCGTGCCCACCCGCGTGCCCGCCAGCCTGCCATACCCTTGCCGACGCCTGCGGCATGGAGGGACTCGACTGAATCATCCAGCACTAACTCAACACATCGTTAGAGATGCCATGACGACCTAGCCAACGGTCAGAATACCCGTGCAACATACACACTGGACACTCCCACACCAATCCACACGAAGAACATACTCAGTGCTACGACATAGGTGACGGACACACCCACAGACGCGCATCTTTATTATTTTTCACATAGGCTTCTCAAAATGCAGAAACGTCAGACGCACAATGAACGCATCTAAAAAAGTTTGCTCACGCTTCTCCTAAAACAATGCGCAATAATGAAAAGTATAATGAAGACACGATACTGGAGATAAAGCAATATGATACCATAACCTAAAGCGCCTGTGTATCAGATGGCTCCACTTATACACCAGGCCCAAGTAGGCCTCAAGCAAGAGTTCCCTTGAACATCGAATGAGCCAGAGTACAGTTGCTGATCTCGCAGAATGAGCCCGGCGAAAGCAGACAGTCAAGGGCACAATGTTGCTAATTCACATGCCACAAGCCGACGCCAAGGTCACACCTGCAATCAAGCCAGGCACACAGTGGAAAATACAATATTAATTGTGCAGAATTCTGCCTCAACCACGGTCCCACCTCACGTGATCAAGCCAAACCTGACACGGTGCCAGGCCCGGGAGGAGGGGGACGCCTGGATTCCCCGCTTCAAGACTCAGGCAGATACTATTAAGCATCTCAAAGGACATCTGCAGCGGTGGGAGTAGCCGGCCTTCCAACACATGAATAAATCTCACAGCGTCTGTACATACCCATAGTGAAACATTGTTGCAAATGACAGGTGCACCGCGAGCTGGGAACAGCGATGGTCCCAGACTGGGGGGCTCGTGTGTGGACCAATCAGAACATGGGGCTCTTATCACTGACGCCACTAACATTGACCAATCCTCAGGGGTCTCCTTATAACAATTTCTATGTATCAATTTGAAGGGACAACCCAAGTATACCACCTGACTAACCCTCAACCACTAACAATGCTCTCTATACGTATGCTATACTAACCCTACCACTCGAGGAGCCAATCCAGAGTGGCGATAGGTTTCTTGCTAACTTTCCCAGGTGACGCAAGTAGTGCGTCATACTAAGGTAAAAAGGGCCTGCGAGCCCCATGATGAAGAGTGTGTGTCAGGACGGACGCGTACGATCCTTGACCCATCCCTGCCGTTTGTTCAATAAACAGCAGAATCACCTTGCTTCTTGCGTGTGCCTCATACTCATTTTTGGGATACACGGGAGGAGTTGGGGCCTCCCTGCCCGGAGGTCCGCGGATGGCTCAGCCGACCCCGGGAGAATTTCCCCCCCGACAGTCCGGTCCCTCTTTTTCCATCACATGCTGGCTTTAGAGCCTAGCCTTTCTTTGCCTTTGTTATTCTGAATGCAGAGCTGGACTCTGTTCCTTTTTCGTTGAACATTTGCTGCAAAGCCTGATCTATTTGCTTCTCTCATATGTTACTAGGACGGCGGAGCATGGGACCTCTGCACTGTTACACTACTCAAAGAGCCCCTCTGGCCTTTCTTTGCCTTTCCCTTGTCTCACTGCTTGCTTGCTTAATACATACCTCCTTGCTTGAACACTCAGCATATTCTCCCTAACACAGCAATGGCAGCTGCAGTCTGTCTTAACTTCTAAGTGTTCTGTGTCTTGAATTGGCCTCCTGTTTCCGCTTTTCTGTCTGCAGGGGAAAGGCATTTGCCAGTCACTGCCATAATGGTTCTACCTGACCATAAGAGGGCAACAGCTAGCCAATATTGGAAGAACATGGGCATATTATGCCAGAGGCTGGCAACTGCTTTCCTAATGCCTACACAAGAGACACAACATTTGCCTTTGTTTCTAACAGTAATTCAGTGGATGAAGAAATGCGAGAACACACATATTGCTTATAAATGAAGATGATGATGTCACACTTGGTTAAGACATTTTGATCACGGCAGAAGAGAATTTCCAGCTGCAATTAAGCGATTACCTTTTAGACTTCTGGCTTTAAATAATGTTAGTATCCGCTGGAAAACACAGAGGTTGCTCAACAGGGTTCCTGGAGCACGAGGGATACCCTACTTGTGGGTATGTATGATTGGAGGGCATTCTTGCCCTGGTTTGGAGCCTGGCCCCTACAGCCATGATGGGGGAGGGCTATAACTTTAGTTTGCATGTAACTTTTGACGGCAGGCAGACATTGCCTCCTGCTTTAGCACACTAACAGCTCTGCTTTGCAACTTTATCACACATACCTGTCAGGTGGCATGCAACTCATTGCTACTAATGTTGTCAGCCTCAGAAGTCTGGAATCCTTTGCCACCTGAGACTTACCCATGTCTGAGTCGGCATCTGACGCCCTGTGGGGATGACACACACAGAAAGAGCAGGGCACAATGCCCTTGAGGGGTTTTCACCCTTCTTCCTCGGGGTGGGCACAATTCACTCCGCAGCGAAAGTGGCACATTCTGGGCAACATTCTCCCACTTTGACAATGTCACCCAAAGAGCGAAATTGGCCATTTCAAAATCGGTCGACGTATTAATGAGCAATCCACACTGATGGGGTTAAGCACCTGTTTAACGCGAGATGGCAATTAAGGGCATTTTCCAACGCACTCAAGAAGCACAGGACCCCCTCTTACCACTCATTGTGATCACGAATTGCCATTTATCTGGGGTTATGTTAAATGTATTTATTTCATTTATTACATGTGTATCATCAAGCAAAACCCCCAAGCATCAAGGCGCAAAGTAAACTGCATGGAGTGGAACACTTCCATTGGTGCAATTTTTTACTTTTCTGACACAAAATGGATGATTTTATTTTAAAAGGCGGGTGAAATCACCTTGCTTTTTCACTCTGGAAGAGTGTAAATACCTAACGCAATTAGCGATTGCTGGCGGAATTGACAATGGCTTCCTCTAGACTCTTCCAGCTTTTACCAGGATTAATTTCAAAGCAGATCCCAGAGGTGTCCCTTTCCTTATTTCCAGCATGAGAATCCATGCTGGCAGCAAGGCCGCATTTGTCTGGTGGAGTGGGAAATACAGGGGGTCCTGGTGTGTCCACTTGGCTCCCGAACTCCGCCCAGAAAATGCATGAAAATCTGGCCAATTAGAAAAAGCAACAGTATTGGTGTTTTCCACCACTTCTTCTGAACCAATTGACCTGGAAAATGCTGTGTTGCATCAGAAGCTGAATGCATTCACTCCTCCTATTATCCCACCGGAAGATTAAGCCAGGTGCTGAACACAGGTGTTACATATACTTGCGCACAATCTGCATTTGGAGCATTAACTAACTGAGTTACCTTACAAATGATATCTCTTCTGGGGCTTCACCGTCTTAAGGACGAGTGACATACTGGTGGGTACATGTGACATTTAGTTTTGCTGGGGTAACTCTTTCAGAGCGCTCTTTGTTTTACAGTTCAATGACAAACTACCATCAGTTGCGCAAAAGAATAGATGTATAGCCGTGCACACACACTATAAATAGCGAGGGAGGTTTCAGGCACTGACCTCGCTATTTATATTACTAGACCAGCCTAGAATAGGCCACTGATTCTCCCCTGCCAAGTGTCACAGACCAACATGGGGTGACCAGGGCCAATGGCGTAACACAAAATATGGGGGCCACCCTGCGAGCCATGCTGAAGGGCCCCCCCCAACCCAGCAACAAATCACTGGTCGTGCCACACTCTGGGCCGGCCTAGATTATAATGCTTACACAATACCCACAAGCGTGCTGCTGAAGGGGTATGCCACACACTGTACTAGGAGAAAGATATAAATATGTGTTATAATGCAATATACAGCACAGTTTCCGAGAAAAATTGCCTAAAAAGCCAGAGTGTTTGCAATTGTTTTGTAAGGTAACACCAATTCAATACATGCAAGTCGCTAACAGTGCACAGGAACATGAATGCTGTGCTATTAAAAATTCCATGCCACATTGAAAACATGTCCCACTGGCTGCACAATGTAGACAAGTGTAGACACATAACAACATTACAGTAAAGCATGCCAGGCCAGATTTAGGCATACCTAGACTGGTTGCACCAAAATGCCAGTCGAAGCAATAACACTCATCAAGAAGGGAGCACACATTCAAGCCCGGGTCTCTGTGGCTTCTAACAACACAGCCGAAATACAATAAAATCTGCAAGGAACTGGTAAATCCTGTTGCAGTCTCTACCTCTCCTGTTCCCTCCCAGGCTCTCTGTATGGCTCTGGCCTTTCACTTCTCTGCTAAAACTCAGGACATCCTGTCCTCTATCTCCTCTTCCTCGCCCTCTTTCTCTCTTGGACCCCCCTTTGGCCATCTCTACCTCTCCTCCTCCTTTCTCCTCTTTCTCTCTGACAACACCTGACAAGGTTTTTAGAGAAGTCCGATCTATGAAAGTGTCGTCCAAACAGGTGTTCCCTGTTCCTCCAGAACCATCAAGGACCGTATTGAAACCCTTGCTCCAGCCTTGGCCAATTTCTGTAATCACTCTTTCACCACTGGAACATTCCCCTCTTCCCTTAAGGACTCCCTTGTGCACCCACTCCTCAAGAAGCTGTGTGGCGATCCTACCTGCCCAGCAACTATCGCCCAATCTCCATCACCCCTTTCCTGAGCAAACTCTTGGAAAAGCTGGCCATCTCCCAGCTTACTCTCCACACTGAATCTGTTGTCTCCATGACCATCAGTCTGGCTTCAGAGCAGCTGGCAGAGGCATGGAAATGGCATTCCTGGACACCCGTGAAGATCTGCTCTCTAACCTTGATTACAGCATTCCTTCCGTCCTAATCCTCCTTGATCTCTTTCGACACGGTCAACCATGCCGTCCTGATCAATCGACTACGTGAGAACCTGGGCGTCATGGATCAGACCCTGGAGTGGCTGATCTCCTTCCTCTTGGACTACCCCTCCCAGGTCCAACTTTGTCCCTATTTCTCTGCCACCTCTCTCTCTATCTGTGGTGTTCCCCAGGGCTCTATCCTCTAACCATGGTTTTTCAACCTCTACTTGGCCCCTTTGGCCCACCTGATCTCTACCTTCTCCTCTAACGTTCAGTGTTGTGCGGATGACACTTAGCTTTCCTTCACGCTCCTCTCCTTTCTCGCTCATTCCTGACTGTCTATCTGTGATTCGGGATTGGTTTGCCTCCAACGATACCTGCCTTAATGCCAATAAGAAAGAGATCCTTCTCATTAGGACCCCTGCCCCTGCTTTCCCTCTCTCACTCTGGCCGCCCACCTTGGGCCCTCTTCCTTCGCCTTCCTGTGAGGCAAAAAACCTTGGTGTCATCTTTGACTCCATTCTCTCTTTCTCTCCTCACATCTCGGATGTCGCCAAGAATTTCCACTATCAGATGCATCTCATCAAAGGGACTCTTCCCTTTCTCACTTTCCACCAGAAGCTCACTGTATCCAGAGCCCTGTTTCTCTCTAGACTGGACTACTGCAACAGCCTCTTTCTCAACCTGCCTTCCTCTACTCTCTGCCCTCTACAACTAAGCCAGAACAGCACTGTGAGACGTATCCTTAGCCTCAAGCTCAGGGATGGTATCACTACAGCCCTGAAATCTCTCCACTGGCTACTCGTGGCTGCAAGGATCAAGTTCAAGACTCTTTGCATTGTCCACAAGGCTTTCTGGGGTCGGGGCCCACACTATATCCAATGCTCTCTTCCAAAATACCTTCCTTCTCGAGCCCTTCCCCATGCTACCTCCAATTCTCTAAGGGTTAGACGCTTCTCCAGGCAGAGAGTGGGGGGGGGTAGATCCCTCCTCTGCAGGTGCCACCTTCTGGAATGGCCTCCCTGCCCCTCTCAAACCTGAGGAGGAAACACCTGAATTTCCAGAAGCAGATCAAAACTTTCCTCTTCTCCTCTGCTTTCTCTCTCTCCCTCCCCTACTGACCTACCTGCCTGCTGTACCGACTGGTTGTTTGGCTACGCTCTGAGTCTCACTGAGTCCAGGCTCTTTCTTGATGAGTCACCCTTGCACTGCCTCCGGGCCTACCACGCACTTAGGGGCTGTAACTGTAACCCTAAAGTCCCTTGTTCTCCTTACACAACCCAGAGCCGCGCTGCCCTGGCTGCACTTACTCAGAGCATTACTGCCTTGTTTTCCCCTCCCCTCTTCTTTGCACTTCCCCCCTCCCTTTCACCTTGTATTTCTCATTCTCGCACAATCTGAATGACACAAGGCCTAGTAAGATCGTTTGTCTTGTCCACCCTCTGTCTTCCCTCCCTTGTCTTGTCACGCCTAGAAACAATTGTGCCCAGGCGTGTTATAAATCATTTTGTCACAGATGCCCAGAAAAATATACAATGCTGCAGTAAGAAACGGCTTGACTGGCAGCACCCAAATGCCAGTCTAGCCAGGTAATTCCACTTAGCAGGACTGCTTTATCAGAAATGTGCAGTTAAAAAACAGTCATACCAAACTGAGGAATTACCAGACTGGCTGCACCAAAATGCCTCTCTGGCCACTAATACCACATATCATGCTTGCTTAGTCTGGACATAGACAACCATTATGATTTATCGCACAATCCTGCCCCCCACACATCCCCTCAGCCTCCCACACCCTACCCGAACCACCAAAATCAGCTCCTTGGCCCAGAATTACCTTCACGTCTCTCTTGCTTGTCCCAGAGCTTATGTATGAGACTCCTTGCCTCATATGTAAGACCTGAGAGGAGGAAGAGTGGGACTAGGAATAATAAAGAATACAGATAGCTAAGTCAGGCATTACCTCCCTGTACCTCTACCTCAGATTGCCTCATACACAAGTACTACCTCATACACAAGTATATGGATGTGGAAGAATAGGGCTAGGAGTAATGAAGACTACTAGTAAGTAATCAAGGCATTAAACATAAGCAGGTGGCGTAACACCATTGAGTTGACTGGGCTTCAGCACTCCTCCCCTGAAAATTTGGGCTATGTTGCCTCAACCTGTCTGATTTTCAGAGCAGTTGCCGGACAGAACAGGACACAGATGTTAAATGGCACCTGGGTTTCGCTCTTAACAAGGGGCCAGCAATTACTAGCATAAAGCATTTCACTGTTAGTACCTGCATTCAAATGCCAATTTTTTAGGCAATTTAAATCCTGATGTAGGTTTAGTACTTGCATGCCAGCAGAGTGATTGGAAAGGTAGAGAGGGAACAGGAGACCGCTCATTCTCACAGCAGTCTATAAGTGGGTGCTTTCAGACTTAGTGGAGAGAGTTAACTGCTTGTAAGATTGAAGCGGCACTAGAATAGTCTAATTAAAATGTGTAAAGAAGTTAGGTTCCCCACACAAATAAGTTTGCCCTTCCTCCACCGCCCGTGAAGTTAGCACCTATCCCAACATTTGAAGGATTAGCCCCCCCTCAAGTGTAAGTTTTGTTGCACCCCTGAACACAAGCACACACCATTGACCATATACACACATGCACACCCAGCCATCCATACATGTAAGTGTGCAATCTTTCACCATACAGGCACACCCATGCAGCCATCCATACATTTAAGTGTGCACCCTTTCACCATACAGGCACACCCAAGCAGCCACCCGTACATTTAAGTGTACACCCTTTCACCATAGAGGCACACACACCCAGGCACCCACCTATTCATTTAAGTGTGCACCCTTTCACCGTACACACACACACGCACATCCAGCCACCCATACATTTGTTTGCACCCTTTCACCATACACTCACACAGGCAGCCACCTACACGTTTAAGTGCACACCTTTTCAAAGTACACTAACACTCGCGTCATGGGGTTGAGCAGAGCCCTATTACTTCAAAAAGAAATTGTTTCTTTTTGAAGTGACTCTGACATCATAAAGTAATTATTTCCATTAAGGACCAAACCATAATGGAAATAATTTCTTTATGAAGGCAGAGTCACTTCAAAAATAAACTATTTATTTTTGAAGTGATAAGGCTCCCCCACCCCATGACATGGAGGCCTCCAGCCTGGGGTCTTCCATTTCATGGTGGGGGAGCCCTCAGACTTCAAAAAGAAAGTTTCATTTATAGTCACTCTGCCTTCATAAAGAAATTCTTTATGAATACAGAGTGTATTCAAAAAGAAAGATTTTAAATATATATATATATATACATATATATATATATTTTCTTTTTTTTCTCCAAGTGGGGCACCCTCCCAGGACATGTGCTAGCGTGGCCTTCCGCACCGCAGAGGGTGCAGGGGCCCCGTTACACCAGTGACCAGGGCTAGACACGACATCACACACACACACAGTGCTGTACAGAGACACAGTGCATTGCACTGTGCACGATACACCAAACACATATTCTGGGGGGGATAAATGCCATTACATCCCCCACTTAAAATGGTGGGGGGGATTTGTCACCCCTGTTCCCCCCATATCCTACCCCCATGGATTACCAGACATCTATGTCCATCTGACAGCACTTTGGCAGACGTAAGGGCCTCATTCCGACTTGGGCGGTAAGGGATACCGGGCACCAGTAAGGAGACCGGTGCCGGTAAACCCTTACCGCACAATTCCGAGGTCCCTTAGCGGGAACCGCAAAGGACGTGTGGTCTGACCACATGTTCTTTACGGGTCCCGCTAAGGGACCAGGGCGCTTATTACGGGCCTGCTATTAGCAAGCCCGTAATTAGCGCCTTCACCATTCCCATTGAGCCCTATGGGGGCTCAAATGGGAATGGGGAATGGTTGGGTGAATGGGGACTTACCGGGTCCGCACAGGTCGGTATGTCCCGGTAAGTCCCCATTCACCCAGACCGGACACGGACCCGGGTTTGGAGGCAGCCATGGCGCAAATAGCGCCATGGCTACCTCCAAATTTGGAATGAGGCCCATAGGCTTTATAGCACAAACCACTGGTATTACGTACGTTTGTGAAAATTGTTCAGTTGAGCGATAGCTAAAACTCGCAGAAGTATTAGTTTGGCAAATGTAAAGGCAACTACTAGAAATTTCGTGTTACAGGGACCTGGAGCCATCTTGCCACCCTTCTCAAAACTATTTCTTCAAGTATTGGCAAACAGCTCATTTGTCCTGTTACATGTCCTCTATAGAGCACTCATCTGCCATTGATATTGATTCTAGGCTTTTTGACCAGACTGTGTATGTCAGTTTGCACAGTTCTGGGTTTCTAAAGGATTGTATGTAACCTGCCATTGCACAATGCATAGGAAAGATGCTGAAGTGCTTCAGCCTATACTCACAAATATGATCTCTACCCAACACTTGTTTAAAAAAAATATATATTTTTCAAATTTTATTATACATATCACACATATAAAACACTAAAATTCATGTAAAAAACAATGTAAAAGACAGTATAGAAAACTCACATATGTATACACAAGTCATCAATCGTGGAAAAGATCTCAATATCTCAATGACACATGGTTTACAATCACTTCAATGTATAGATTTGCGGAAAGTTCTATTGAAAAACATAGCCCTTCCTTTTGTATATATTATCTTGAGTGCCCACAAAGTAGCAGGGCTGTGATTCCCCCATGTGGGATTAGCCGTTGTGAGACGAGTGCATTGCACAATAGATATCATTCTTTAAGGCATGACCTAGTGATAAACCTTTGACACGTTTCTCTTTTGAAGATAGAAACATTGCTCTCTCAATATTATTGACTGTCCGACTAGATATAGCCGGATATCCCTTATTGGTATCTGTCGGCATGTTAGTACTGATGTTGCTTTATGGTGTGTGGTTGGCTATGTCAGCTGTTAGTGCCTGACTGCATTGTATTGTGCTTCAATGTAAATCTGAGCCAACATGCAGTTGACGTGTCAGAGGGTAGTCATAAAGCTGACCCTGGCAATAATTTTCAGAATTTGGCCCAGAATACATGCCATGGAATAGTCACTTGAGAAAGCATTACATAGCGTAAAATAATGTATCAAGGCACTGTAAGTAAAATCATGTTTTGATATATTTTTGACTCAATGAACGAGCAGTTGGTGAGCAGGTGCAAGTGGATCTAGGTCACGTGACCCAATCACTGCTAAACTTTTGGTGCCTTCCTGTTTTGCTGCCCTTTTTCCCTACTTAATTAGCCTTTCAGGCTCTTTTCCTTTGAGGTTGGTGAGCAGGTGCCAGGGGATCTAGGTCATAAACTGGTGCCAGTGGATCTAGGCCACGTGACCTAAACCCCGCCCACCTGTCAATCAATGCTTAACTGTTGGTGTCTTCCTGTTTTGCTGCCCCTTTCCCTACTTAAGCAGGCCTCCAGGCTATTTTGCTTTGCAGTTGGTGAGCAGGTGCCAGTGGATCTAGGTCACGCTGACTAAGCCCCGCTCACCTGTAAATCACTGCAAAATCTTTGTGCCTTCCTGTTTTGCTGCCCTTTTTCCCCTACTTAAGCATCCCTCCAGCTTCTTTCACTTGCAGTTGGCGAGCAGGTGCACGTGGAGCTAGGACACATGGCCTAAGCCACATCCACCTTCTTAACTGTGCCTCTTGCTTTCTGTTCTTAACTCTTAGTTCAAGGGTGTCTCTGACCTGGGGTTCTGAAGTAAAGGTCAGACGAAGAAAAGGGCAAATCCCGTTTGGACCTCTTCAGAGAGGGAGGGCCCAAGGCTCAATCCCCTGCTCAGACAACAGGTAAGCATGAGCCAACATGTATTTTCTCCCTCCTTCCCAAGAGGCCATCCCCATCATCACCAGACAACACCAACATCAATGACATTGCCCCTCCTCTAAGGCATGGACTCTGCAATGCAGCAACCTCACCCACATCAACCTCAAGCCCATCCACACACCCCTCACCATCCACAACATGGAAGTTAATGCTCACCAAAGTCCGCTCTGATATTACCCATGCAGCAGATATCACCAACCTCATCACTATACACAACCTTAATGCCATCTTCATCACTGAGACCTGGCTAACAACCACCTTGTTCTAGATGTCATTGTCCCCAAGCACTACAGCATCCAACTCAGAGACCGGATGAGCAAGACATGCAGAGACTTCTCAGTCATCCACAAGACCTTGTGACCCTGTACCAAACGTGACATCAACAACATTGGCTCCTTCACAGTCCTTCCCTGCTACTTACTGCTCTTCCTGTTGGACACAGTCACCTTCCATCTCATCTACAGACCACCAAAACCCAACACCACCTTCATCGGAGACAACACCGACCTGGTCACCAGGACAAAAGCATGCCCATATCATGCGAACCGATACCTGTCTAAGAAGCCTGCTGCCCTCTATTTCCACAAGGTACGCCGCTTCTCTGCTCCATTTCACAGGCAATGGAAGCTGCCATGGAAACGGGCTGCAGCTACATTTCCCATCTCGCCTGGGCCCTCCAATGGGAGTCCACAGCCTCACTTTGAAGCATTCAAAGTGCTGTGATAAACATTGAACGCTGCTTCCAATGGAAGTTATTTCCATGTAATCTTTTTCTTCAAGTCTCGTCTTCATTCTACCCTGAATCTGACTTCCCGTGTGCGAACCCCTGCTTCAACACACGGACTGCCTTGGATTGCGTGTTTGCTTCTACCTGACTTCCCTGTGTATCGAACCCCTGCTTCAACACACAGACTGCCTTGGATTGCGTGTTCGCTTCTGCCTGACTTCCCCGTGTATCAAACCCCTGCTTCAACACATGGACTGCATTGGATTGCGTGTTTGCTTCTGCCTGACATCCCCATGTATCGAACCCCTTGTTCTGTCGGGGTAGCTCCTATACTAACTTCCTTTTTTTCATTTTTTCCCAGTCCTTGTGGTACTTTTTGCTCATCTTACCTTCCCTGCATAGAACGGTTAGCACTCATACCTCCCTTGGGGATTCTTCCTTTTCCCTTATATTGGTTGTTTCTAGTTTTCATCAAATAGACAGGTAGTTAACAATCCTCTCTTCTTTAGGGTAACTGGGCGGAGGGTTCCTAGAGGAAGATCAAGACCTTAGTTCAGGTATATCTTAGTTACATCCAGTTGTTAGCTGGCATTGCCTTCACCTGATATACTAAACATTGTTATTTTCACTGAAAAGAGTTCAATCCCTCAACAAAGAGAAGGCCCTGGTTTAGGTCTTCCTAGGGCTCTACAATCAAGTCAGGTCTGGGTCTGCAGGATTATCAGGTGTTCCATACGGTGAGTGACACTCTCAGCCACCAACGACTAACACGTGCCTCTGAAACTAAGCACTTGCAAGCCGCAACAGCCATCACCCTGGTACATGCAAGAACTCAACCTCAGAAAAAGAGTCAGCAGGAAACATGAGAAAACCTGGCACAGCTCCAGGGCTGCATCCAACCTCGAGTTCCTCAAGGAACTCAGAGAAATCTGCCCACAACTAATCAAAACAGCCAAGGCCTCCTACTATCAGAAGACCATAGCAGAAGATGACAACAAGAGCAGAGCCCTCTTCAAAGTGTCACGGCTCGCTCCCTTCGTTCCCGTCCCCGCCACTTGGGGGCATGTTCTGGGGTTTATTCCTTACTGGACATTTCCTTCGAACCCTATGCTACAGTGTTCTGATGAATGGGGAGGTTAAAACCTTATTTTCCCAGTTACTTCCCTTCCGGATCCATTCCTGGTTTTTGGCAGCCAGCATGCTATTTAAATCAAATGACTATGTTTCCCAGAATGCCTTGGCTCACTGTTTCACCTCCTGCTTCCCAGAATGCCTGGCTCACTGCTTCATCTCCTCCCTGGCATCCGGCATGCTACTTAAATCAAATGACTATGTTTCCCAGAATGCCTTGGCTCACTGTTTCACCTCCTGCTTCCCAGAATGCCTGGCTCACTGCATCATCTCCTCCCTTGCAGCACAACGCTGGGAGGAGGATAGGCAACACCTGTGGCTGCAGGTGCAGCAGGCGGCACGCCTGAGGGGTGTGCTCGTTAAGCAGCTTTAAAAGCCTCAGTTTGCCAGTCCGGCGCTGGTCATTGTAGCAGTGTTCCTGTTGTGACTAGTCCCTGTTTCCTGTACTTAGTTTCTGTGCCTTGTACCTAGTTCCAGTTCCCTGTTCATAGATATTGAGCCAAGTATCTATTTCCAGTTCCTTGTTCCTAGTTCCAGTTCTTTGTTCATAGATATTGTGCCAAGTATCTAGTTTCAGTTCCCTGTTCCTAGTTCCATGCCTTGTACCTAGTTCCTGTTTCTAGCTTTGTGCCCAGTTACTAGTTCCTGTATCTTGTTCCTCTGTCCTGGATTTTGGATTTATGCGCTTATTTGATTTATGCTTTCTGAATTTACCTTTCTGTCTTCCTCTGTCTGCAGACAGCCTTTCTCTGTACTTTACTATTTGATGCAGCCCAGTCTGCCGGTGTTTTCTGTCCCTTTATGCTGTCCTGGTTACTGAAAAGCATGATGTATTAATATTTACTTTCATAGAATTAGTACAGCCATTTCTCCTTGGATTGGGTGGGAAAGATTTCCTTTTGTGATATCATTTTCCCTGCTCCTGATCCTACTTTATTGAGATTCCACTCCATGTTTTCCATTACACTTCTGCATTCATTTTCCATTGATTATTAGGTGTGGGTTTGTTGTTACAAGTTCCAGAGTGTTCCCCTTTTAGTTTTCCTCACGATTTATTATCACAATTCAGACTTGCCTTTTACTAGGGTTTATGTATTTTGTTATCTTTAACCCTTTGCTTTTACAGCCTTCTGGGTCCCTGTTTGATCTACAGGGTTCGTGAATTTACTGACATTCAAGTGGTCTTTCCGGTCCTCGTGAGTACTGTTTATAATTCCCTTATTCAGTATTCTACAGATTGTCAGTTCACAGAATCTGTCCTTGCTTGCCCGCTACGTGGGTTTAGCGCTGTCAGTATCTGTAAGAGCATAGTGGGTAAAGAGTTTGCCGACTTTCCTTTCAGTCATAAGGAGGTCCTAAGTGTTTACCCCACATCCCTTTTCCTAGATTGGTAATACTGTTTTACCTTATTGACGTTCCTGGGTTTTACATATATACACAAGACTTGGGTATTATATACACGTGGTTAGATTCAGAGTTGTTCACAGTGCAACTGTGTGCATTTCCCCTTTTGCCATAGTATGCCTTCTTCCTTTCTTAACAGAATGACCAGCCCTTCTTCCCGTTTGTATACGGCCAGATCAAGAAAGAAGGGTAGCAAGGCTACTAAAAAATGTGTACAGAAAGTTTTGACTACTTTTGCCTGTGATAATCAAAACACTGATCCAGACTTAAATGAACTCCTTGACACGAATGGGTATTTACGTGAAAAATATTATACCCATCGCCTGGCCCATCATACATTGCCTGATCCTAATTCTGTTTTTAATTTTGATCCAGATATGTCCGCACAAGCCTTAGCAGCGGAAAATAAAACACTGTTAGATTTACTAAATATGAGTACATCTGTTGTTGAACCCCATGTTTCCGGTTGTGCTTTACCTCAGATTGAACAGTTTCATGATTCAAACATAAAGAATGAAGGGGTTCATTACATAACTTCTGTTTTCAGCCCTCAGCCAACTGCTTACTCCTCTGCACAAGTACTTACTGTAGTCCCTAATGTCAAGAGGTCTGATGTCAGTAGTTTACTTAAGGGTAACACAGACCAAGTCGGTAAGCGAGAGTATAGATCACAAGACCTGCAAGCAGTAAATAACGATGTACAATCAGTACACGTCCAGATGACTAGGGCAGGTTCCAGCCCCGATGCCACCATGCCTTCCCTTGTGACTACTGATAGGGATGCACAGTTAAGCCTGGGCATGTTAAGAGTTGAATTTGAGGAATTAAGACGAGAATACATCAGTTTACTAGAGGAGAATAAAACTTTACGAATGTTTCTGACTACACCTCAAACTTTATCCGTTGATGAAGTGAATACTGTTCAATCTCTGAGTGAGGAGGTTTTAGTAGGTCATGATACTTGTCAATATGAAAAACCTATTGGGAGTGAAAGTCCTCTTTCTTGCACAACACTTATTCAGAGCACAGATTCTGACAATTGTTCTACCGTTGGTCAGGAATTGCTGTTAGTAGAAGATTTACAAGTCACTCCTTTGCCTAAGAATTCCTCTATAGCAGTCATTCATAATTCAGAGTTTGAACACATACATGCTTCTGTATCCCAAACACAATCCACAATGGTTGCGTACACAGAATCAGTCATTACTGTAGGCTTAGGTTCAGCCCTTGATCCAGCTGCTGAGACTGAAGTAAACACTCAAGCTGATGTGGAAAACGATGCTACCTCTGTGTTCCCTCCTCCTTCTGCCAATTCTTGTCACAATGAACAATCAAAGACAGTACATAATTCTTGTTTTGATGGACTCATTCCACAGTATACTAAAACAAGGACCAGGCAAGCGATTCCTGAACTGTTGATTGATAATCTGCCACCTTCAGAAGTTAAGACAAAGGAATGGACACTTGACGAAATCCTGATTAACAGAGACTTTGGAAATGACTCTGTGTCATCCACTAAGGAAAGGTACGGCATGGGTCCAGCTCAGTCTTTGGTTAATGGTGTCATGGAGTCAACCGCCTTAAAGGTGCTTTCCATTCCTGAGCCACAAATATGTCTGTCTACTTCTGGGACTTCAGTCTGTCCTTCTACAACTATTGACTCTTCGACTACCCAGTCCACGGCTCTGCGGTCATCATTGTCAAACGTGTCTTCAATCAATGAACAATTGCTATGTCTGCCAGTCACTCAAGAGCCTTCACCATGTACGTGGTCAGAGCCAAAGACCTTGACAAGTTTGTCTTCAGCTAACGAGACGGCTCCAGCTTGCATGCCCTCAGCCTCTGAATTTCCTCTGGCATGCCTGTTTTCAGAAACAGTGACTCATCCAACAGTTTATCCTTCAGCCATGAAGCCTCCGGTAGCACATCCTGAGTGCCTGTCTCCGGTCCCAGAGCCTACTGGTAGTTTGGCTTCAGTTCATGAAGGACCTGTATCCTGCTCAGCCTCGCTGCCAATATCGGAGGTGAACCTGTCTGCTCTGTTTGATCATGTTGCAGATTCATCTACTTCAGAGCTACCTCCTAAATCCCAGCCATTTATTACGGATGAACATCCAATCTGCCCATCCTATGCTTCAGGAGGATCACCAGAAGGCCTGCCTTTTACACAAGCCAATTCCTCCAACTGCTTGTCTGTAGAATTAGCACCTCCCGCATATGCTACATCTGAGTCTGAGACTTCTGCCAAAAACATCAAGCTGGTTCACGACTTGGGAGAGCCTTACATGCAAGGCCGTTGGACTTGCCTGGAGTGTTACAAGAGGGTGACGGATACCATCAGCCATGGCCTAGACATCGAACAAGCAGCCAACCAGGATAACGGGCCGGACGGTTCACATTTGGGGGCCGGTTTGGATAAGCCGCTTGACAGCCCTTTTGTTGCCGGATCTCACATGAGCCTGAAGGAAGGGACGGGCACGGTTCCCCAACTGCTGCACCATTCGGGTACAAGTAGCCAAAGGGAGGATATGACTGCTGCAGTTCAAGATGTGCCTGTTATTGCTCCAGCTGCGAGTGTGCCTGATGTACCAAGTACTGTGTCTATCACTCCTATCGGTATGCCAAACGTCCCTGCGGTTGTATCCCACGTGCAACAAGGTGGCCATATGACTGACATCAGGAATGCCAGCCTTGTACAATCCATTGGACTTCCAGGCCCCCAAGGTGTGGAACAAATGCAATCAAACCTTGGTCACCCTCAACCACAGGCCTTGAACCAGTCACCACCTTCTTTGTCTGAACATGAACATTGTCTGAAATCCGCTGTTTTCTCACCTCCTGTGTGTTCGCTCTCAGCAGGGGGGCTACCAGAGAATCTATCATTGTCCAAAGCATGCACCAGCCAGCCTCCCTCCTCAATGATGTATGAGTGTTCGTTCCCAGAGACTGACCTTCCTGGACTTTCCAACTCTGCTTCGGGTCCTGCAAGTCCTTCATGCCTTTCTTCAACCCATGAGTCCTTTCCTCACCGAAAACCTGCCTATGACTCTTATAGACTGCAGCCTGATTCTATTCATTCCAGTCCTTCTGCTTCTGCCCGTGGATCATTGTTTTCGTCAGTGCCACCTCCAAAGACAAAGCGCTCCAGTCATGGAAGGAAGATGTTTTGTGCGAGTAACGGCCGCCTGGAGTCGGCTGTGGGAGGGGGTATAGTGTCACGGCTCGCTCCCTTCGTTCCCGTCCCCGCCACTTGGGGGCATGTTCTGGGGTTTATTCCTTACTGGACATTTCCTTCGAACCCTATGCTACAGTGTTCTGATGAATGGGGAGCGTTAAAACCTTATTTTCCCAGTTACTTCCCTTCCGGATCCATTCCTGGTTTTTGGCAGCCAGCATGCTATTTAAATCAAATGACTATGTTTCCCAGAATGCCTTGGCTCACTGTTTCACCTCCTGCTTCCCAGAATGCCTGGCTCACTGCTTCATCTCCTCCCTGGCATCCGGCATGCTACTTAAATCAAATGACTATGTTTCCCAGAATGCCTTGGCTCACTGTTTCACCTCCTGCTTCCCAGAATGCCTGGCTCACTGCATCATCTCCTCCCTTGCAGCACAACGCTGGGAGGAGGATAGGCAACACCTGTGGCTGCAGGTGCAGCAGGCGGCACGCCTGAGGGGTGTGCTCGTTAAGCAGCTTTAAAAGCCTCAGTTTGCTTCAGTCCGGCGCTGGTCATTGTAGCAGTGTTCCTGTTGTGACTAGTCCCTGTTTCCTGTACTTAGTTTCTGTGCCTTGTACCTAGTTCCAGTTCCCTGTTCATAGATATTGAGCCAAGTATCTATTTCCAGTTCCTTGTTCCTAGTTCCAGTTCTTTGTTCATAGATATTGTGCCAAGTATCTAGTTTCAGTTCCCTGTTCCTAGTTCCATGCCTTGTACCTAGTTCCTGTTTCTAGCTTTGTGCCCAGTTACTAGTTCCTGTATCTTGTTCCTCTGTCCTGGATTTCGGATTTATGCGCTTATTTGATTTATGCTTTCTGAATTTACCTTTCTGTCTTCCTCTGTCTGCAGACAGCCTTTCTCTGTACTTTACTATTTGATGCAGCCCAGTCTGCCGGTGTTTTCTGTCCCTTTATGCTGTCCTGGTTACTGAAAAGCATGATGTATTAATATTTACTTTCGTAGAATTAGTACAGCCTTTTCTCCTTGGATTGGGTGGGAAAGATTTCCTTTTGTGATATCATTTTCCCTGCTCCTGATCCTACTTTATTGAGATTCCACTCCATGTTTTCCATTACACTTCTGCATTCATTTTCCATTGATTATTAGGTGTGGGTTTGTTGTTACAAGTTCCAGAGTGTTCCCCTTTTAGTTTTCCTCACGATTTATTATCACAATTCAGACTTGCCTTTTACTAGGGTTTATGTATATCATTTTCCCTGCTCCTGATCCTACTTTATTGAGATTCCACTCCATGTTTTCCATTACACTTCTGCATTCATTTTCCATTGATTATTAGGTGTGGGTTTGTTGTTACAAGTTCCAGTGTGTTCCCCTTTTAGTTTTCCTCACAATTTATTATCACAATTCAGACTTGCCTTTTACTAGGGTTTATGTATTTTGTTATCTTTAACCCTTTGCTTTTACAGCCTTCTGGGTCCCTGTTTGATCTACAGGGTTCGTGAATTTACTGACATTCAAGTGGTCTTTCCGGTCCTCGTGAGTACTGTTTATAATTCCCTTATTCAGTATTCTACAGATTGTCAGTTCACAGAATCTGTCCTTGCTTGCCCGCTACGTGGGTTTAGCGCTGTCAGTATCTGTAAGAGCATAGTGGGTAAAGAGTTTGCCGACTTTCCTTTCAGTCATAAGGAGGTCCTAAGTGTTTACCCCACATCCCTTTTCCTAGATTGGTAATGCTGTTTTACCTTATTGACGTTCCTGGGTTTTACATATATACACAAGACTTGGGTATTATATACACGTGGTTAGATTCAGAGTTGTTCACAGTGCAACTGTGTGCATTTCCCCTTTTGCCATAGTATGCCTTCTTCCTTTCTTAACACAAAGAAGTCAAGCACTGTGTCAACCTGCTACCTGACCCTGCCATTCATACTCCGTTGAAAATCCACCATCATTCACACATTCTTCATAGACAAAATCAGCAAGATTTGCCAGTACATAGACACCAGCTATGCATCCACAGACCCACCTCACGACCTGCCTCGCAAAATCTCCACACCCTGGACAACATTGAAAACACTCTCTTCAGAGGACCTGGTTAAAACCCTTGCTGCCCTCAAAGCCACATTGTACACAGACAACATCCTCCCATCATCCATCCTCAAGACACTCCCTGCAGAAGCTCTCCTTCCCTACCTTGAGATCATCAACAGCTCCCTAACCCAAGGCACCTTCCCATCGACCCTAAAGATAGGACAAATCTTCCCTCTACTAAAGAAACCCACTCTAAATCCCACAAACCTAGATAACCTTGGCCCTCACCCATCTTCCCTTCGTAGGTAAGCTCATCAAGAAAGCAGTAGAAACGCAACTGCAGCAACACATCAACACCAACAATCTCGTCCAAACCTACCAATCTGGGTACCAACGAAGATGAAGCATGGAGACAGTAACCATACAGGTGGACGACAACACCCCCAGCATCCTTGATGACAGCCACCTCTGCCTCCTGGTTGTACTTGACCTCTTGGTGGCTTGTGACACAGTAGACAACCAGGCACTCACGGGTACCCTACATCAGTGCATGGGGATCATCGAGCTTGTCCTACATTGGTTCAAGTCCTACTTCGCCAACCACCAGCAGTTTGTTCACATCCATTCCTGGTTTTTGGCAGCCAGCATGCTATTTAAATCAAATGACTATGTTTCCCAGAATGCCTTGGCTCACTGTTTCACCTCCTGCTTCCCAGAATGCCTGGCTCACTGCTTCATCTCCTCCCTGGCATCCGGCATGCTACTTAAATCAAATGACTATGTTTCCCAGAATGCCTTGGCTCACTGTTTCACCTCCTGCTTCCCAGAATGCCTGGCTCACTGCATCATCTCCTCCCTTGCAGCACAACGCTGGGAGGAGGATAGGCAACACCTGTGGCTGCAGGTGCAGCAGGCGGCACGCCTGAGGGTTGTGCTCGTTAAGCAGCTTTAAAAGCCTCAGTTTGCTTCAGTCCGGCGCTGGTCATTGTAGCAGTGTTCCTGTTGTGACTAGTCCCTGTTTCCTGTACTTAGTTTCTGTGCCTTGTACCTAGTTCCAGTTCCCTGTTCATAGATATTGAGCCAAGTATCTATTTCCAGTTCCTTGTTCCTAGTTCCAGTTCTTTGTTCATAGATATTGTGCCAAGTATCTAGTTTCAGTTCCCTGTTCCTAGTTCCATGCCTTGTACCTAGTTCCTGTTTCTAGCTTTGTGCCAAGTTACTAGTTCCTGTATCTTGTTCCTCTGTCCTGGATTTCGGATTTATGCGCTTATTTGATTTATGCTTTCTGAATTTACCTTTCTGTCTTCCTCTGTCTGCAGACAGCCTTTCTCTGTACTTTACTATTTGATGCAGCCCAGTCTGCCGGTGTTTTCTGTCCCTTTATGCTGTCCTGGTTACTGAAAAGCATGATGTATTAATATTTACTTTCGTAGAATTAGTACAGCCTTTTCTCCTTGGATTGGGTGGGAAAGATTTCCTTTTGTGATATCATTTTCCCTGCTCCTGATCCTACTTTATTGAGATTCCACTCCATGTTTTCCATTACACTTCTGCATTCATTTTCCATTGATTATTAGGTGTGGGTTTGTTGTTACAAGTTCCAGAGTGTTCCCCTTTTAGTTTTCCTCACAATTTATTATCACAATTCAGACTTGCCTTTTACTAGGGTTTATGTATTTTGTTATCTTTAACCCTTTGCTTTTACAGCCTTCTGGGTCCCTGTTTGATCTACAGGGTTCGTGAATTTACTGACATTCAAGTGGTCTTTCCGGTCCTCGTGAGTACTGTTTATAATTCCCTTATTCAGTATTCTACAGATTGTCAGTTCACAGAATCTGTCCTTGCTTGCCCGCTACGTGGGTTTAGCGCTGTCAGTATCTGTAAGAGCATAGTGGGTAAAGAGTTTGCCGACTTTCCTTTCAGTCATAAGGAGGTCCTAAGTGTTTACCCCACATCCCTTTTCCTAGATTGGTAATACTGTTTTACCTTATTGACGTTCCTGGGTTTTACATATATACACAAGACTTGGGTATTATATACACGTGGTTAGATTCAGAGTTGTTCACAGTGCAACTGTGTGCATTTCCCCTTTTGCCATAGTATGTCTTCTTCCTTTCTTAACACAAAGAAGTCAAGCACTGTGTCAACCTGCTACCTGACCCTGCCATTCATACTCCGTTGAAAATCCACCATCATTCACACATTCTTCATAGACAAAATCAGCAAGATTTGCCAGTACATAGACACCAGCTATGCATCCACAGACCCACCTCACGACCTGCCTCGCAAAATCTCCACACCCTGGACAACATTGAAAACACTCTCTTCAGAGGACCTGGTTAAAACCCTTGCTGCCCTCAAAGCCACATTGTACACAGACAACATCCTCCCATCATCCATCCTCAAGACACTCCCTGCAGAAGCTCTCCTTCCCTACCTTGAGATCATCAACAGCTCCCTAACCCAAGGCACCTTCCCATCGACCCTAAAGATAGGACAAATCTTCCCTCTACTAAAGAAACCCACTCTAAATCCCACAAACCTAGATAACCTTGGCCCTCACCCATCTTCCCTTCGTAGGTAAGCTCATCAAGAAAGCAGTAGAAACGCAACTGCAGCAACACATCAACACCAACAATCTCGTCCAAACCTACCAATCTGGGTACCAACGAAGATGAAGCATGGAGACAGTAACCATACAGGTGGACGACAACACCCCCAGCATCCTTGATGACAGCCACCTCTGCCTCCTGGTTGTACTTGACCTCTTGGTGGCTTGTGACACAGTAGACAACCAGGCACTCACGGGTACCCTACATCAGTGCATGGGGATCATCGAGCTTGTCCTACATTGGTTCAAGTCCTACTTCGCCAACCACCAGCAGTTTGTTCACATCTGCTCCTCTAGATCGCCAATGCTACCTGTCACTCGTGAAGTCCTGCAGAATTCCATCCTCTCTTCAGTGATCTTCAATCTGTACATGGAGCCGCTGGGAGCCTTCCTAGCCACACACACAATCCACATCCACCAATATGCTGACAACACACAGCTATAGCTCAAGGGCAATTCCATCAAAAACATCCACAGGCTCAAAACCTGCCTCTCACAGATCCAGTCTTGGATGTCCAGTGCATACTTGCAGCTCAACCCCTCCAAGACCGAATTCTTACTTCTCGCCAACAACATCGAACACCCGGACATGCAGACCTGGCTATCAACCATGAACCCTGAGGGCTTCACACCTGAGCTCACCTACTGCGCCAAGCACCTCAGGTTCCACATCGACAAACACCTCCCCTTCAAGAAACACATAGCTAAGAAAACCCAGACAGTTTGCTATCAGCTCTCCCTCCTGCGGAAAGTCAAGACCTTCCTTTGTACAGCTTTAGATCCACTGTTCAAGCACTTGCCCTATCCCACCTGGATGTGGGCAATACCATCCTTGAAGGCCTCCCGTTGTTCTCGCTTGTGCCCCTGAGAAGTGACCTGCATGCAGCTTTATGCCTCATCAAGGGTCTACGCAGATATGACCATATCACCCCGGCCCTCATCAAGCTTCACTGGCTCCCACTGCACACACGAATCACCTTCAAGTCTTACTGCATCATCTATAAGGCCGTCACCCTCAAGTTACCCAGCTACATCGTGAGAAACTCAGCATCTCCAGCGAACAGTGCACCACCACAAGCCAGAACACGTGCAGATTTGAAATCTGTTGCTGAAAAAAGGAAAGGACCAGAAAACAAGCCTTCTCTACCTATGCCCCAAGACTATGGAACCTCCTCCCAGTCAGCATCAAAGTCGCCACCACGCTGCTACAATTCAGAAAAAAACTCTAGACCCACCTCTTCAAGGAGTCTCTACTCCTCTACACCTAGGCCATCATGTCCCCAACCACGTCACCTGACTCACTAGATGCCGTCCGCCCCTCAGCTCCCCACCAACCAGTATAGCTGTAGACCTCCTCTGTGCCCTTCTGTATCCTAGCCCTGCCCTGTCTATGTCTGTTCTGCTGTTACATCTGAAAAACACTGTCATGCATCGGTATTGTTGTATACCTCTGTAAAGCGCTCTGTTGTGTGTCTGTATTATTTTATGCCTCTGTAAAGGGCTCCATTGCATCTCAAAGCTAGGTCTGTGCTCAATAACTAAAATATTATTATTATTATTAATAACAATAATAATAATAATAATAATAATAATAATAATAATAATATTAACAAGTGTTATACCATAACATAACATGCAGACTGGCATGACGCTTCAACAATAAAGTGCTCTAACCATTGTCGGTATCTCCCTGAATATTAATACTCTGGTGTGGGGTGTGTAATTGACAATATTCTGATCAGTGCATGTCTTGTTGCTCTATATTGTGACACCATTCAAGGCTGAATGTTGCCAGGGTTAAGAGTGTCAATGGGTTGTGGTGGGCTTTCAGAAGGGGCACCCTAGCCAGTGCATTAGGAATTGCAGGTTCAAAATGCACACTTGCAAATAACGTATGCCTCTGTCATAGCCTGACCTAGCAAAACTGTGCATTGTATTTCATTACACTGTGGCAAATCAAAATGCATCCTATTGCATTGCTTGTAAACCAAATTAATGTGATATAGGGTGGTGATGCACGTGGATTGCATCTATAGTTTCACTAAAATGTCTATGTAACCTTTTTTTTAAAAAAACAATCATCTGGTCCTGTAGAGATTATCGCGTTATCAGGGTAACTCATAATTTGTGCCTGCTAGCTTTCAAGACCACTGACTGTGTGCCTCTTCCTCGGGCAGTAATGAGATAACACTGGTTTGTAAACCATCATCTTGTGACGCAAGTGCCTGATTGCATTGTATTGTGCTTCTATGTAAGTCTGAGTCGCAATAGGACCTCTTTATCAGGGTAACTCATTATTTTTGCCTGCTACCTTTCAAGATCACCTGTGCCTCTTCCTAGGGCAGCAATGAGATGGCACTGGTTAGTAGACTGTCATCCTGTAAGGCAGGTGTAGAACACCTATTCAGGATAAGTAAAGGGACTAATAAGCAACATATACAGATATTGTGTAATTGTAGCACTTTGCAACCCTCGTCCATTGCTTACAGGTATCTAGCAATTAGCAGTTTGTCTCCGCTGGGCAAAGAGTAGCCACCATTTAGTTTTGGCTATTAGTGGTTCCCAAAGCACCACCTATAAACTATGACTATTACATTAAGTGTACAGGTAGAAGGGAGATAACATTTGAGGAGGGACACACAGTTTGTGGATTTTTGGTTAATTACCAACCCATTGACTGCCTATAAATGTGCTAAGCCCTATGACCATTCCCAGCCACTACCTACCCATGCCCGCCCAAAATACATCCTCTTGAGATCTCTGAGTTATCTTTTTCAAGACTAACAACAAACATTGCTCTTCCTGTGCATTTCTAAGCAGTCTGTTGAGAGTTCATGGTTTAATTTTAGTTGTAAATGTGCTTCTGGTGTAACGCCTATTCCTAAATGTGCTACTGGAGTGAACAATGTCCTAGTCAAGTGTACCTTCCACCACTTCATTTATATCTGTTGCTTGCACTGAAGTCCCAGTCAAAACAAGCTTTGACAAAGCCAAGCGTTTTGGCTTCTATATAGGTACTGCGTGCCTAAGCCCACAGAATCACACCATTTTACAGCAGTTAACATCTTATTGCCAGGTAGTAAGACTATGGCAGTGCCTTGCAAATGCCTTTCCCATGCCTACACACAAAAGCAGAAATGGTTGGCTTTGCCAATGCGTGTTATTTCATTGGCATGGCAAGGACAATGTTTTGTTTTCCCATTTAGTAACATCATAGAAGTGTAGTTGAATTTAATCAATAGTATCGAAGGACACTGATACGGACACTCCCCAAATTAGCCTAGAGGCTCTATGTTTAAATACAAGAGTTGTAATATTCCATGTTTAATTGTGTAATGTAGTTAGTTTGCAAAGTGTGAATAAGACATATGTGCACCTGTAAAGTTCTGTACATTAATAAAAGCGAATATTGTAATTCCTACTGTACAGAGCACTATCGTTGACAAAGATTCTGAAGTATCTATAAATGCGAAGGTTTACAGAGATTTAACAAGTGTGTATAGACCTTTTGGAAATTATAGAAATCGGGCAGATTCCACAATTTTCCGGTCTTCACAGATAACAGGTTATCCTCGACACAGAGAATTCAAAATGTGTTTTGTAACAGACTTGGATCTCCCCAACCCAAGAACATTATGCAGAGACGTTTTTATGGGAGGGCAAAAGGGGCACTTGCCCAGGGCCCCCGCCTTGGAGGGGGCCCCACAAGGCTGCCTGATCTAAAGAAGTAAGATTCCTTTGTTCACCAGACTTACATAGCACACATCATGATATTTTATGTCATGCTGCTGAGGCTCTAAACCTATTGCCTGTCTGTTTTGGCAAGTACACTCTGCCTTGATCAATTCATCATGTAATGCTTTCTGTGTTCACTGTGGTATATATAGTTTGTGTGTTCCTTGCAACACAACTCCTGTGGCATTATTTCCTTCCTGTGGGAATGATGTTGATCATGTGCAATAGCCACATTTGAAATGCATATTGGTAAATTGAGTGCCACAATGGTTCAGAAGTTAGCTCAGTGTGTTAAGCACTCATTGCAGACATATGTGTTCCTAGGCACAAATCAGAAAAGCACATTCCTCTAAGGCTGGCTGAGCCTTTCCCATGCCTGAACTTTATAAACCTGCCTGCATATGCACTTTGTCTTGCAGCACAAAAGGTGCTATTATCAGCAATGTACCTGTACCATATATGGGTTGCTATAAAAACGAACATGTCATCCTTATGGTGAAGCTCTACAAATTGGTTTGTTCAGATGGGGTAAAGCCTAGGCAATCCCCTCCAATGTGGAGTATAAACTGTTAGTCCAAGAGATGAATAAGTACCCACATTTGGAACCAAAGCATTCATGCTTGTATCCTGGTTTCGCCCGCAGACAATACAGTGATCCTGGTCAAATAAACTAGTATCTCGTACATTACTGTGCTGTCTTCTGTGAAGTTTGCCTTCTCACGTGCTGGTGGCCCATTACTTGATCTTTCTTCTTCCGTAGGCCATTCGTAGGCCATTTGAGTAGAAGGGGTGGTAGACAGAAGGGAGCGGACCAGTTGGTGCAGGACTCAGGCAAGCATATTTTAAAGTCTGCTCGTTTGACACAAAAAAACGCTATGCATTTTTGTACAAGTCAAAGGTTTTATGCATGTTTATAAATGACAATTTCATAAGCCAGTGCTTAGGAAGTATGTAAAGCTTTAAAATACAAAGGACAAACCCAGATTAAATCTGTTAAATCACACTGATTGGCATGCTGGTATATGTACTTCTCTTGATGATGGAAAGAATGAGGCTAGAATAATTCTGTATTACAACCTTCTATAACATGTTGTTTCTAAAAATTGTCATGTTCGGTAATGTGATTGGTGTACTTTCCAAGTTAGTTTTTTATCAATGAGATTATTTTAGTTCATGGTAAGAACTGGTAATTAAAGTGTTCAAATGCAGAAATTGCAGAGTTGGCACAAATCCCAGCTTCACCCGATAACCAGTATGTGTGATATTGGGCATCTAATTTAATCTTGCATCGCCTAGCATCTCGAAATTGCCAGTCCCTAAACCTTTCAAAATTGTCAGCCCTTTAGAGTAATTTCCCTTTCGGGGTATGATCTTCAAAACAGCCTCACGAAGGGTGTCACTGGCTATAGTGTTGCTTCCACTATAATAGTGAGCATTGATATATTGCACACCACAGGCACTTATTCTTTGGATCTCTAATGTCAACATTATTTGAAAACCTGGTCCCACTTATAATCTCGGTCTGTCTGGATACAGACACCTTCCTGGTAGCTTCTAATCTGCATCCACTACCGATGCTATGGTATGTGTACCTTTCTCCTTCCTCCCAATGTATCTGCTCTATCCATGCTTGTGCACGTTTGCGTTCTGTGAGGCAGCAAATGTGAGTTCTCTGTCTACTCTGGGTTACATGTACCTTTTACATACAGTCCTGCATTAATACTACAGGCTGCATACCTTCCTGGATGCTATTGATAAAAAGTCTCCTGTATCTATGCTAGAACAGAAGTAACCTCTTTGTAGACTCCTAATGTTGGCCTTCAAATGGTACTTGTTTATCATTCTGATTAGAGCAAGAAAGAACAGAGTAAGGGGACTTAAAAGGAGTAAACATGCTTATTTTTAACGCTGTGAGGCAGCATATCAACCTATGGGTTGTGATCGTGGTGGGGGGCAGATATTCTTGATCACTTAATTCCTTTGGATGGTGGAGGAGGCCCCAAATATGTCTGTGCTGCGTGGTGGGGGATCGGAGGGGGCAGATATTCTTGATCACTTAATTCCTTTGGTTTGGTGGCGGGGGGGCCCAAAGATGTCCGTGCCCAGGGCCCCCAAAGTACTTAAAACGGCCCTGCCCTTATGGCTTCTCAGACCAAATGCCGCATATCCGCAAGTTATAGCCAAGTTGCAAAGATGGCAGCTTAGAGACTAGACACATCAATAAAACATGTACCTTGGTGGACTAGTACAAAAGATGCTCCGATGCTGGATTCTATGATCAGAGTGCTGCTTCTGGAAGCCAGCTGGACTGGCAACTCGGACACTGCCATTGGTGCCAAATATGTTTGCAGCAGGCAGGCCAAAAGCCACAATCTGACTTAATAGATGAAAAACCGTTGTCCTGACCACCCACTATCTGAAAGCCAGACACAGGAATAACACATTTGCTATTCCTGGTCAAATTGCTCGAAACTTTGCAGAATGTACAATTACTTTTATGTGGGTAATTATTTAATATCAATGTAGTACAAGGTGCCCATGCGTGTGCCAAAGTTCTATGAGTATATATTGCAAAATCACTGGACAAAAAATGACCGTGCTAAAATGGTGGATTAAAGTCCAACAAAGGGACATTTTTCAGGAAAAGCTTTTTTGAAAGATGGAGCCTTAAAGAAAAATGGAAAGAGAAAAAGAAAAGTGTGCCACTAGGAACACAATTTAAGTCTCTTGTACGCCTGAAGGGCGCACATTCAGCAACCAGACTGTATGCCTTAAAGGCCCTGCTCTGAATATTAAATTTCTTTTTTTTTTAGGCAGGCAGAGTTCTGGGTTATTTGTCAAGCCCTAGTTCATTGTTAGGTCTCGCTAGAGAGAGTTGTAGCTCTCGGCCAGCGCTCTTGCAGCAGTTGGAAGAGAAGAGGGACACTGGTATCACTGACCTACGCCGTGATCCATAAAAATCGCATCCTGGTGAAAGCTCTGTTGTAGTGTTGGCTATTTTGGCTATTTTGTAGAGGCTAGTACAATGGTGTTAGTTGGAGATACAATTCTCAAATGTTGCTTTTAAGAAGTTATTTTATTTCCATGCGGTTTGGTAAATGTATGTTGTTTCACATTTGCACTGCATTTAAATGTGGTTTACACATTTAATAAGAATTCGTAAGAGCCATATGTTTTGTGATGCAGAGAGTACCTTTTGCGTTGTATCTTAACTAAATCAGGGTTTTAAGGGTGCTGGACAATGTTATTGTTACTTGTGTGTGTGTGCCTCATCTCTGCGATGTTTAAATTCAGTGCATGTGTATCTTGTGTGTGACAAGTCTTAGTTGTACAATGTAATTATACATTATAGTGACTGACTGCATTCTACTATAGGAGAACATGTGTGTATTTTTGTTACAAGTTACTACATGTAATTTAATAAAACACTAAAGTGAATACTCACTGTGTTATATTGTAGGAGAGCGTTTTCACTTATAGACTGCTCTTGCAGGACAGTATAATTCATTGGTGCAGAAAATGTAGCCTGTGGGTGAGCCCTTCAGGACACGGTTTAAAGAGATCCAAGTCTCTGGAGTTTTACAATGAAGTATGGTCTGATTCTTATTGTTTGATCTCTTACCTTTAGATAGTAAACAAATCAAGACGGGAATTAAAACTACGTGTTCATTTTAATGCACAGAATTGAAAACAAATAAAACATGTACGGCATATTTGCTTGAAAGTAAGCTGTCCTTCAATGTTACCGTACAATACATACAAATATCATTCAAGCAAATGATAAATGCCCGCTGTCCCACTTAGATACAATTGCCACTCAGATTTTACATTGAAACCAGCACCGAGTTAGTACTTACTATATTCATCACTTTCAGTACTATATCAAATTATATATTACCTTTGATGTTGTAGTGTGTTGCAGCATAGCACAGCGCTGGCATGAAGCTAAACTGTAATGCAATGCAATATGATTTAATAAAACCTTGTAAAATGTGTGTATTAGAGAGGACAGCAGCACTTGTTGGATTTCTCAAGAAAACACGTGACTTGTTCAATCTCAGTGTAACAGGGCTGCTTATCACTGTGTTCCATCAGCTTGTGATATTTCTCGTAGGTTTATTGGATGGGCCAACCTTGCAATGATTGTGTCTGAGTCCGTATAGAGCTATTTTTGAAAATGTTAGGGGTACCGTGCTTAGTCTCAACTGTTCATCCACTCAATTCACACCACTCACCACCTTGCATTCCAGTCTGTTTGAAAATGTAACATGTAAATGTAACATCCTGTACAGGAAAAAAAGAAGCAATATCTTATTCAAACAACAGCCGTATGTGGGTAGGTAAATGATACCTGGCGGATTTCTCAAGCATGCAGAGCGCATGCTAGTCAGAGACAAGCATGCAGAGCGCATGCTAGTCAGAGACAAGCATGCATAGCATGCAGAGCGGATGCTAGTCAGAGACAAGCGTGCATAGCGGATGCTAGTCAGAGACAAGCATGCAGAGCGGATGCTAATCAGAGACAAGCGTGCATAGCGGATGCTAGTCAGAGACAAGCATGCAGAGCGGATGCTAATCAGAGACAAGCGTGCATAGCGGATGCTAGTCAGAGACAAGCATGCATAGCGGATGTTAATCAGAGACAAGCATGCAGAGCAGATGCTAATCAGAGACAAGCATGCATAGCATGCAGAGCGGATGCTAATCAGAGACAAGCGTGCATAACGGATGCTAGTCAGAGACAAGCATGCATAGCGGATGTTAATCAGAGACAAGCATGCAGAGTGCATGCTAGTCAGAGACAAGCATGCATAGCATGCAGAGCGGATGCTAATCAGAGACAAGCATGCAGAGCGGATGCTAATCAGAGACAAGCGTGCATAGCGGATGCTAGTCAGAGACAAGCATGCAGAGCGGATGCTAGTCAGAGACAAGCATGCAGAGCGGATGCTAATCAGAGACAAGCGTGCATAGCGGATGCTAGTCAGAGACAAGCATGCATAGCGGATGTTAATCAGAGACAAGCATGCAGAGCAGATGCTAATCAGAGACAAGCATGCATAGCATGCAGAGCGGATGCTAATCAGAGACAAGCGTGCATAACGGATGCTAGTCAGAGACAAGCATGCATAGCGGATGTTAATCAGAGACAAGCATGCAGAGTGCATGCTAGTCAGAGACAAGCATGCATAGCATGCAGAGCGGATGCTAATCAGAGACAAGCATGCAGAGCGGATGCTAATCAGAGACAAGCGTGCATAGCGGATGCTAGTCAGAGACAAGCATGCAGAGCGGATGCTAGTCAGAGACAAGCATGCAGAGCGGATGCTAATCAGAGACAAGCGTGCATAGCGGATGCTAGTCAGAGACAAGCATGCATAGCGGATGTTAATCAGAGACAAGCATGCAGAGCAGATGCTAATCAGAGACAAGCATGCATAGCATGCAGAGCGGATGCTAATCAGAGACAAGCGTGCATAACGGATGCTAGTCAGAGACAAGCATGCATAGCGGATGTTAATCAGAGACAAGCATGCAGAGTGCATGCTAGTCAGAGACAAGCATGCATAGCATGCAGAGCGGATGCTAATCAGAGACAAGCATGCAGAGCGGATGCTAATCAGAGACAAGCGTGCATAGCGGATGCTAGTCAGAGACAAGCATGCAGAGCGGATGCTAATCTGAGACAAGCATGCAGAGCGGATGCTAATCAGAGACAAGCGTGCATAGCGGATGCTAGTCAGAGACAAGCATGCATAGCGGATGTTAATCAGAGACAAGCATGCAGAGCAGATGCTAATCAGAGACAAGCATGCATAGCATGCAGAGCGGATGCTAATCAGAGACAAGCGTGCATAGCGGATGCTAATCAGAGACAAGCGTGCATAGCGGATGCTAGTCAGAGACAAGCATGCAGAGCGGATGCTAATCTGAGACAAGCATGCAGAGCGGATGCTAATCAGAAATAAAGAAGCAAATAATTCCGTAGAGCAAAGAGTGAGCTTAGCAATATGGAAGACCTTATTAAGAAGTGTCCGCATTGGGTATTCTCTTCAAGATCCAATCTACAACAATAAGCATTGATAAAATAAATAGGCCAAGCGTTGCCAAAGTAGAGAGTAAGCCTTTTCTGTTTGTGGGGGCTTTACAGAATACTCTTGCTCACTACACTGACATGTCTGGCTTTGTCAATTTTTGCTGTTCTTTGCTTTTATTCCCCCACACGTGTCATTATTTACAAAAGACACAACGTATCCATTGCTCCGTGTTAAGAACATAGCACTCTGGTGACTACAGACACAGTGGTGAATGAGTGCAATGTATTTAATACCATCAGCCTATTTTTCATATATGAGTGCAATTAATAATCCAGAACGACCTTTGATAATGTATCACTTGTACACTGTCTAGTTTTACACCGCAAAGAGATCGCCTAATGCAAAATAACCCTCCAGATCTGTATCTGACAATGCCAGAAAACATAGAGGGGGGCAGCACAGGTTTCAGGTAAGGAACAGTAAAGCTGCACTGTCAGATGCCGTGCGTTGCAAAAGAGCAGCTCTCATTTTGAGGTTGGACTACCTACCAAATTCTTAGCGATACATTTTGATAGTACCTTGACACAAAGATTTATCTGATGTGAAAAAAGTGGATGGTGCATTTTTCATCTAATGTATGCCCATTAGTTAAAGTGCCCTAACAAAGCAAGTGCAAGTCCATGTCGCAATGTACGGCGCTGGCCCTAGTTTTGATGGAACGCTTCATTTCACAATATTGGGCATCCACCATGGATACCATTTTTGATCCCAGTCAGGAAGACCCTGTTATATGGGCTCTGGCAGCAAAAGAAATATGCAATGCAGTCAATAGTCAACGATGCTGATCCATTTTAATCATCATCCGAAATCTTTGTTCGATACAAGGGGCCTCATTACGAGGTGGGCGGAATGGGATTAACGGCGCGGGTAATGGTGCCGGCGCCGTTAATCCCATTCCGCACGATTACGAGGTTCCCTCACAGGACCCGTTCTGGATGTCTGGTTTTACCAGACGTCCATAGCGCATTGCGCAAGGGGACCAGGGACCTAAAAATGGGCCCGTTGTTAACGGGCCCATTGTTAGCTCCCTCCCCATTCCCAATCCACCCCTGACCCTCCCCCCCCCCGAAATCTCTTTGAGCTACCTTTATCAGGCCTTCAAATCAAACTTTGCACTCAAAGTGCCAGCCAGGGTTTTTTAAAAGCAGTCTTCTGAAACTTGATAGTTTAATTAACGCACTACTGGTGTAATAAAAATGTCTTAACCAGGTCTGCCTTCAGCCACTTAATTTATACAAACAGTATATGTGTCCTTCACTGAGGTCCTGTTAAAAGCGAGCATTGGCAATGCCAACCATTTCCGCAGTATGTGTACCATGTTTCAGCTGCTACCATTTATGTCCAGTTAGTATCATTGTGGCAATACCTGCAAATACATTTTCCATGTCTAAACAAAAGCCAAAACTGTTGGAATTGCTAATGCGTGTTTTCATAATGACTTTGATTTCGAAATTAAGTGTTTTAAGTCTATACAGTATTGTTATATAATCTCATGGTTATTGCATCACCCAATACTTCTGGTGGAGAGGAGATTTTGGGCCCGGCCTGAATAATTATAGGCGAGATAAAGGGCACTTCTTAGAAGTTTTTTGTATAGCTTTTATCCACTTTACCACATTTACACTCCAATTTGGGATTCTTGCACTAAGTAAAATAAAATATTTGCCACATTTCGAAATTGGGACCTTGACCCAAAATGACTCTGAGTTTGCGAGTACCATTATGTATAGGACCGTGCCCTTTTTTTGAAAATGCATACTTAGTAGTACGAGATGGGATTTGGGCAGCAAAGACGTTTTGGTTACTAAGTCCCCACTTTTCCTGGGCACTCGAGCCCTGCTACCATTCACTTTGTGAAAGCTAATCCCTTTGGCTATTGGGAAATCACAGGAAAAGTATCAGAGAAAGGACAACCATGGAGAGAACCAGGCCGGGAACATTACCGAAGGTGGATCCAATGCAGAGTTTCCTTCGAGGAGACCAACATAGGGATGAGAAAAACCCCAGCAGAATTGAGATCCCTGAAAGGAAGATGAGCCCATGATTGAACAGCTGATGGGTCCAATGGAGAGCCTATGTGACAAGGTATCTGGAAAAGAAACATCAATCGCACATTTCTTTGTGGAAAACAGAGCACCACGATCCAAATTGATCTTCTCATCCCAAGACAATCAGAGCATAGCTACAATGTCGCAAAATAATAGAAGGACTGGCATCTGGAGAAAGAGTGGAAACATGATCCAGGAGGAGAATGTCCATTGACTGAGGGACTTAAAGACACAGGAAAACAAAACACTGGGGATGCTTCAGCAAAGCTGTGCTGAGAAGCAGGGACACCATTTCACCATGGTCATATGGCATCACAGGCAGTGATGTTATTTGACCCCACCACCAAGTGACATCACAGGAAGTGATGGCAAATGTCCAGATTTTGCAGATGTTTCAAGCACCTGTGTTCCCAGGCCTCACATTTTATTTATCCACAATCACACATGTGGGGAATGTAAATTTCCTGTTCTCTAGCATCTTGAAGCATCTCTTGTGCTAGATGGAATTACCAATAAATATCTCAGACCAAATAATCTGACAGACTCAAAGAATATGGCAAAGTACGACTTTATTCTCAATTTAATAAAGCAGGGTACACTGACAGACATAAAGATGGTTTCCTGCAGACACAAACTGTCATGATCCATGCCCCTGACCCCCTAAGGAATAACAGCCCCCTGGCAGCAGTGGGGCTAAGGCCCTTCACACTGGCCTCAAGGGCCTTAAAACTCCATCAGAAACATACATGGAGTCAGTCCTGGCGCCTTTGGTGCCAGGCTCATCATCAGGAATAAAGCAACACCAGTTTTGGACCTTAATCCAACATGGAGGCCTATTACACACTCAGTTCTTTATAACCAAGCCATGCGGTCTAGTGTTTTGGGTGTGGCTGGGCCTGGAACTACTTGGCCTGGAACTACTTTACCTGGGCTATTTACATCACACCCAAACAGCAGAACACGCTTTGCGTTATTCTGCACTCCTGCAGCACAATGCTCACCGTGTTCAGCTCCTGCTCATCTGCTTCTCTGGTGGCGCGATCTTGAGTCCTCGATCCGGATTCCATTTCTAACCTGGAAGAACAAGAACAGCATTAGCGAGCAAGAACACTTACCTGTGAGTAACCGGTCATGAAACCATCCTGTGCTTCGCTTACCTCCCCCCATCTACGAATTTCACAGCAGCCTGCAAAGGTAAAGGAACAAGGACAGCATTAACAACAATTCTTACCTGTGCAAGCAGCACTTTGATCGCTCATCACTCTGAAACATCACCGCAACCTGTACAAAGAAGGGAAGAGGACACAGGTTAGCAATTAACACTAACAAACAGCGCAGCGCTATCGCATCAATAACTCACCATGGTTTTTGCCATCCGGTGCAGCAACTCTGAAAATCACAATCATCCCTGTGAAAACAAAAAGAGACATTGTTAGGGAACAGCGTAGTGGAGCAAAGACCCTAAGAAGACAGAGAAAACGAATGGAAAGGAAGAGACAGAATAAAAACTGAAAAGACATTATAACTAACCTGGAACACAGCAAGCATAATCGGAGTCACAGCCGGTCTGACCCAACATAAAGGCATACAGACCAGTGAAGCAATTAGGTCCACGGAACGTCCACATCGACCACACGCCCCTGCACAGATATGCAGGACGGAGAGTTCAACGCACAAAAACCTAAGGTGAGCAAGAACCCCAGGGGAGGGGATTTGGACCAGAGGGAGGTGGGAGTCCACCCATCACAGAACCAGTATCCTAACCCTCCATTCTCCTGTTGTAGGCGCTACCCAAGGTCTGGCACGTAACCAAGCAAAGAGGGGTCCGGGATAGCGCTTAGACATCAATCCAGTATCGTGTGGCGCCTCCGTGGATACCAGGTGAGCGTAACAGAACGCCAAGCCTCAATTAAACATCCACTTGGGCGTCATGGAAACATCAGAGACCGAACAACTAGCCAAGTTACTGGGGGAATTACGGGCTGAGGTACACTCCGCCCGGCAAGAAACCAACGCCCTTAGGAGGGAGTTGATTGTCACCAAGGACCGCATTATCGAATTGGCCAGACAATTACTCCAAACACAGGCTGGGAAGGCTCTGTTGCCAGGAAGTATTCCGTCAGTTTCAGCCTCGTCCGTCAATCCAGTGCAGGTGGTCCTCCCTGGGGGTGGGGGTTCCTTTGGCCCCACCGGAACATTTTACGAGGGACCCAAGAAGATATGCAGTGTTTATGAACCAGTGCTGCCTCCATTTTCTTTGCAGACCCGGAGCCTTTACTAAAGATCAATCGCGTGTTGCCTTTGTTCTGTCATATCTGAGTGGCAGTAACGCGGATTGGTCCATATCGTTAGTAAGCCAGGATGACTTACTCCTGTGCAATTTCGGGGGGGTTCAACAGGAGATGGAGAAGCTGATCCCCTGACACACCCAGGGCCAAGCTCTGGATAATGAACTTCTGTCCCTCCGCCAAAGGCAGCCAAGATTAGTTAACAGATATTGCCAATTTCAACAGACTTGTCATTGAAACTGGATGGCCTGAGGAGAAACAAACAACGTTGTTCCATTGAGGATTATAGGGGGAATTGAAAGATGTCTTAGCCCAGGTGGTAAACCCGCCAAAAGATTGTGAAGAGTTCATCAACCTAGTGGTGCAGCTAAACCACAGGCTGCAAGATCAAAGGACAGATCGAGCCAGAACAAATAACCGGACTGTGTATGTACGCTCAAGGGAGAATATTCCGCGTTCACCACAAAACACTTCAGAACCAGTGGTCGAAGTGGGCTGGAGCTGTCTGGAGCAGTGCTCCTATACTTATTTTAATTAAGTTTTAGCGTTCCTATACTTTTATTCTAAAAAGAAACCAGTACCTGAATGGTTTCGTTTTAAAATAAAAGTGTAGGAAGAAGTTGAAACTTGCACTTTCAGTGCACTGCACAGGATGTTTCCTTAAAGAGCAGGCACATGTTTTTTGGGGTCTTTATGTGCATGGGAGGGGGCACGGCGATGGGGTCTGTGGGGAGCGGTGCAGGCAGTAGGGAACATAGTTCCACTACTTCTTTTCGTACACTTCGGCCACTGTTCGGAACCCAAGCAAATTGGTAGCCCATTTACCAAGGCCGAAAGAGACAAAAGAAGGCAAAAGCAATTATGCCTGTACTGCGGGAAATCAGATCACTTTCTCAGAGAATGCCCAGTAAAGTTCAATAGGAGAACTGTTGGAGCCACAGAGAAAGAGGGAGGAGAACACGAGTCGGAAAACTTCCAGGCCCGGCAAGCGTAGAGGTCCATTTGTCGAGCAAAGGAAAAGAGCCACAGACCAAACACCTTGCCCTGCCTGTGATTTTAATTAGTCACCAACAACCGTCTCGGATGCATGCTGTAGAGGTGTACGTAGACAGCAGAGCTGGTGGTAACTACATAGACCAAGGTCTGGCAACAAGGATGGGACTTCCCCTCTGTCAGAAAACGACAACTGAGAAGGTCACCACTGTCGACGGCACAGAAATAGCTTCTGGTCCTGTAACCCAACTCACAGCAGAATTGACCCTTCTGTACCAAGACAGACATAGGGATGCCATTGCCTTCGACCTTATCAAGGCCCCTCAGTTCCGGGTGATTCTAGGGATGCCATGGTTGGTGACTCACAATCCTAACATCGACTGGCGAGAAAAATTGGCCTTCTCCAATGAGTGTGCTCATGCGTGCTACCAAGTGGAAATACCATTATCTGATCCAAAGACACCTGTCCAAGATAAAGAGGCATTGAAACTAGGTGGAACAAGTACACTATCAAGTGAATATCATGATTTCCAAGATGTTTTCCAAAAAGAATAGGCTAATACCTTACCCCCTCATAGGCCATATGACTGTCAGATCAACCTTGTACCTGGTGCACAAATCCCATGTAGTCGAATTTACGCACTCACCGAACCTGAAAATCTGCATTTGAAATCATATCTGGACCAATAACTGGAAAACAGTTTCATCCTCCCGTCCAAATCCCCAGCAGCCTCGCCCCTATTCTTCGTACCCAAGAAGGAGGAGGACTTGAGAACGTGCATCGACTACCGCACACTAAACCAGGTAACCGTTAAAAACCGTTATCCTCTACCCCTTATCCCAGAACTGCTGGACCAAGTCAAGGACGCCCAAATTTACACCAAATTGGACCTCAGGGGGCATACCATCTTGCGTGTAAAGAATGGAGACAAATGGAAAACTGCCTTTCGTACTAAGTATGGGCTGTACGAATATCAGGTGATGCCCTTTGGGTTTTGCAATGCTCCCGCCGAGTTCCAGTACTTTGTGAACGATGTACTACTGGAATCGACATATGTAACCTAGTTCACATTGATGACTTCTTGGTGTACTCCTCTTCTAAACAGGATAATTTCAGGCACGTTCGCTCCGTCCTTGCAAAACTCTGACAGCACCATTATATGCCAAACTTGAAAAATGCTCCTTCCATGTCACCGAAGTCGAGTTCCTTGGTTTTTTCCTCACTCCCAGAGTCGTCCGGATGGATATGCACAAAGCAGACGCCATCCTTAGCTGGCCATCACCGTCTTCAGTCAAAGGTGTCCAAAGTATGCTCGGCTTTGCAGACCTTTATTGCCAATTCATCCCGTGTTTCTCCCAGATTGTGCACCGATCACTTCTTTATTACAAAAAAACAACAAACTGTTCCAATGGACAGAAGAGGCAGAAAAGGCCTTCCAGGAACTCAAGAAAAGATTTACCTCAGCCCCGGCGCTACGACACCCCCACCCAGATCACCCATATGTAGTGGAAACAGATGCCTCCAGCATGACAATGGGGTCTGTTCTTTCCCAAAGGGATCCCGAAACAGGCCAGTTACATCCCGTGGCCTTTTGGTCATGAAAATGTACTACACCTGAACTTAACTATGCAATAACAGACAAGGAACTCCTAGCAATCAAGGCAGCCTTTAAGGCTTGGCGGCATTACCTCCTAGGCGCCAGACATACCATCACAGCAACCACCGACCATCGCAACCTATAATACCTCAAGACGGCGAAGGCTCAATCATCCCGTCAACTCTGATGGGCTTTATTCTTCGAAGAATATGATTACATAATCACGTACCGACCTGGAGTCCAGAACGGAAAAGCCGATGCCCTATCGCGCATGGGTATTGATGAGAACGCATATTCAACCCCAGACCCGGTGGCCATTATTCCAGGTGACAAACTACTAGGACTTACAACAACGTTATCTCTGGACGAACTCCAAAAGGAAATTCAGCTCCTAATGAACACCGAGGCTCTACAAGACTGGACCACTCAAGGTGAACATTACAAAACAAAGAACAAACTCCTATATTTCAGAGGGCGTTTTGTATATACCGAATAAGGTACTACAAGAACAAGTCATTTCTGGTTATCATGACCCCCTGATAGAAGGACATCTAGGAATTGCCAAGACCCTAGTCAAGGTGAAAATAAATTATTGGTGGCCGACCTGGCGAAAGGACATTACGCAGTTTATTCTGTCATGTGACATTTGTGCACAGAATAAATCCCAGAAACAAAGACCTGTGGTCCTTTTTCAACCCCTGGAAATTCCACCTGCACCTTGGCACACACACTCCATTGATTTCATCACAGATCTGCCTCCTTGTCAAGGGTTCAACACTAACCTAGTGGTTGTTGACCTATTCTCTAAAATGGCCCATTTCATTCTGCTTAAGGGTCTACCAAACGCATCGAGTCTGGCAAAGGTGTTTTTAGAGCAAATCGTACGATTACATGGTTTCCCCTCCGTCCTGATTTCTAACCAAGGTAGTCAGTTTGTGTCTAACTTCTGGAGGAAGTGTTGTGCAATTGCCAAATCGATATTTGTCTGTCTACTAGTCACCATCCCCAAACTGATAGCCAAACGGAGCGGACGAATCAGACACTAGAGCAATACCTATGGTGCATGTTACATCAAGTGGAAGAAAGCTGGAAGGATGTGTTGTGGATAGCCGAATATGCCTACAACAACTCGCTACACACCAGTACTGGACAGAGTCCATTCTATATCATATATGGAAGGCACCCACATACTTCCAAATTAGATACCCCCATAGCCTTGGGAGTGCCCGCGGTGTAGACTTTACATATGAGCATCACTCAAGCCTTCAAAAGGGCAGCAGAACACTTGATCCAAGCAAAAGAAAGACAGAAAAGATTCTCTGATCAACACCGAAGAAAAGCCCCAGACTACCAAGTCGGAGATGAAGTCTGGTTGGCATCTTGGCATGTGCCCATAAGAGGAACTTGAACATTTCATCCCAGATATCTAGGTCCCTATTCCAACAAGGCTATTATAAATCCTGTGGCAGTAAAACTAACTTTACCACCAAATATGCAGATCCATCCCATATTCAACGTGTCACTCTTAAAACCTGTTCAGCCTGGAACTCGGGTCAAAACACCACCAAATCCGGTACTGGTTAACGGAGATCCCGAAACTCACCAGGTCCAAGTTATATTACTTAGTGGACTGCAAGGAATACGGCCCTCAGAACAGGACATAGGAGCCTAGCGAGCACATCCATGCGCCACGCCTGGTAAGGCGATTTCATCTGAACCATCTGACCAAACCAGGGCCAGGCGGAGGAAATACCTTGAGAGGGGCCTTAGGGGGGGGTGCTGTCACGATCCATGTCCCTGACCCCCTCAGGTATGACAGCCCCCTGGCAGCATTGAGGCTAAGGCCCTTCACACTGGCCTTAAGGGCCTTAAAACTCCATCAGAAACATACATTGAGTCAGTCCTGGCGACTTTGGTGCCAGGGTGTATAACTCGGGGGGTGGTAACCACCGAAAAATTCAAACCATTCTCAAATTGTAAAATGTTATGTTGTATACAGGGAACTGATCTGGTGTTGAAAATAATCACCCTATTCCCAACATGTAAGTATTTGAAATTATACTCACATTTTAAGAAAACAACAGAAGATATTAGAATCAATCATAACAACTGTTATAAATCCCTTAATTTAGGGGATATGTGTTTATTTACATGTATTATCAATGAAAATCAAATAAACATCATATCTACACAGGAAAAAATCATTTTCATTGTAAAATCAAATAAAACTTCATATATACACAAGAAAAAGTAATTATCATTGTATGTAATCGAGGAAAGTAGACAATTTTTAGAACCAGGTTTACCCACATCTGAGCCAAAACATAGGTTCTGAAATAAGAATGAAAGACAATATTAAATTTACTGGGAGATTGCTTTCTGCATGGAAATCTTTCTGAAAAACAATTGGTTCTTAGTATTTAAACCAAAGACAAAGGTGAGCATAAGCGATTTTTACTGATGCTGTAGTCTTATAACAGAACTTAACTGGTTTGTAATACGACCAGTGTTAGCACAACGGATTGTAATACAATCAAACCAAACAAAAATTATAACCAAGATTCAATGCATTTTGTTCTGTAAATGCCGTTTGGTAACTGTAAACAAAACCATTGTGGTTAGGCAAAAGAACATCTCAAATGCTTTAAAGAGTACAAGGCCTAACTCGTTTGGTTTAATTAGTAAAGCAAAGTTCTGTTGTTTGTGGTGAAATCTTGCACATTAGTGGGGTGATGGCCAATCCTTGGTCTACGTCAGGAAATAGAATTCCCTGATGTTTGACTGGTGGCAGGATGAAACCTGCTGCAGTGACGTTTCGGCTTTTGGAATGAACAGCCTTCTTCTGGGCCAAAAGGATTGTGATAGCCTTGGATGTGTCCGGGCTGGGAGGGGAAGGGTAGGAATCAGACTCAGACTGGAGCGTAGTAGTTGGGATCCAGTAGCAGTATGCGTAACCGGCCCTAGTTTGACATTCTAGATACCGTCTGGTGTAGGTGGAAGGGTCCTCTGGAAGGGCTGGAAATCTCCAGTTCTAGTCCAACATAGGAGCAGGCTGTTGTAGGGCTGCGCCGTGGGTGAATCCGTGTAGCTATGTGGACCGGAGTCAATCCAAGGCAAAATGAACTGGTACGATCGTTCGATAGTGACTCCTCCAGAGGACTGTGGAAAGAAGCGTGGACGTCCACTGATGCAGGGTTCGGGGTTGTGTCTGGGCTGGTGTATGGCTGGGCGGTGGTGCCAGGCTCATTATCAGGAATAAAGCAACATTAGTTTTGGACCTTAATCCAACATGGAGGCCTATTACACAGTTCAGTTCTTTAGAATCAAGCCATGCGGTCTAGTGTTTTGGGTGTGGCTGGGCCTGGAACTACTTGGCCTGGAACTACTTTACCTGAGCTATTTAAACCACACCCAAACAGCAGAACACGCTTCACATTATTCTGCACTCCTGCAGCGTAATGCTCACCGTGTTCAGCTCCTGTTCATCTGCTTCTCTGGCGGCCCGATCTTGAGTCCTCGATCCGGATTCCATTTCTAACCTGGAAGAACAAGAACAGCATTAGCGAGCAAGAACACTTACCTGTGAGTAACCAGTCCTGAAACCATCCTGCGCTTCGCTTACCTCACCCATCTCCGGATTTCACAGCAGCCTGCAAAGGTAAAGTAACAAGGACAGCATTAACAACAATTCTTACCTGGGCAAGCAGCGCTTCGATCGCTCATCACTCCGAAACATCGCCGCAACCTGTACAAAGAAGGGAAGAGAGCACAGGTTAGAAATTAACATTAACAAACAGCGCAGCGCTCCGCGCATCAATAACTCACCGTGGTTTTCGCCATCCGGCACAGCAACTCCGAAAATCGCAATCATCTCAGTGAAAACAAAAAGAGACATTGTTAGGGAACAGCGTAGTGGAGCAAAGACGCTAAGAAGACAGAGAAAATGAAGGGAAAGGAAGAGACAGAATAAAAACTGAAAAGACATTATAACTCACCTGGAACACAGCAAGCACAGATATGCAGGACGGAGAGTTCAACGCACAAAAACCTAAGGTGAGCAATAACCCCAAGGGAGGGGATATGGACCAGAGGGAGGTTTGAGTCCACCCATCACAGAAGCAGTATCCAAACCCTCCATTCTCCTGTTATAGGTGCTACCAAAGGTCTGGCACGTAACCAAGCAGAGAGGGGTCCGGCATAGCGCTTAGACGTCCATCCAGTATCGTGTGGCGCCCCGTGGATACCAGGTGAGCATAACACAAACTTGATTACAGAGGTCTTATACATCATTCATGACATCATCCTACGTGGCAAATTGTAAAACCTACTGGAGGAAGGGATTGGTTAGGGGAACATGTCTACTTATAGAAAGTATACAGGTTAGTACTTCATTGTTGGTATCTTATCTGTGAGACACTCCTCAAATTACCTCTAAATACATATAATACTGATTATAGCAGACAAAATGGGAAGAGATTGGTCTATGCAACATTGTATAGCAGGTTACCTCATAGACCCACTGATTGGTTGGAATTCCCACCCAACCTTAGACTTCGGCTCGGCTAACAGTACATAATTAAACCAAAATCCTGGTGCTTGAGTCACGTCAGATTACTCCCCACTTTCCCAATTAGTCCATCATCTCTCATCAGCTTGACCATAAGCCAAAGATTCCCATCTGTAGTTGACCATGAATCATTCTCTGTTCTGAGATATTCAAGGAGTATGAGCATATCCCTTATCTTCAATCAGAAATTATGAATAGCCCTTGTTTTCGACTTCTGCATCACATGTGAGGAGACCCCATATTCGTCCCTTCAACCTCCTATTTACTGTTATTTGATACAATTATGCTGAGTGTTATTGCTACTTTGGCCTCTACAGACTTGCTCACAACCTCTTATATGAGCCTTATTCACTGTTAATTGCCCAATACTTGGCTAATGCACACGTTTTAATCTTTGTTAATCTAAGAGAGATATATCTCACACTCATGGTTTTATCTCTTTGCCTCCCTTTGTGCTCAGCAGTTATTACTTGAAATAGCATAATTGATCCCAGGTCAGCATAAACTCCTCTTCGTTTGTGCACAAAGCTGTTTTCCAGCATCTCCTGGTCTGTTTCTGAGGTAGTAATAATGAATTTTTTTGTATGAGCCGGCATTGATTTTCCAATTGTGGCCGTCCTAGGCACGTTATACATTCCTAGTAGCAAGCTTCTATTTGTCTCATCTACCCTGCGTTTCTGCGTATTTACACTTATTGATCCACACATTACTTCATTTTTTTTGCATACATGATTACTTTATTGTTTCGTACATGTTTCTCTTGTCACTTCAGTTACATCGTCATTCTTAAGTATTTTCATATCGTTTCAGCATGTTCTTGTATATCTTCTTCATGACATCACTCTTCCCTCATCAGATGTCACTCAGAGTTCCATGAATTCTAGAGGTGCGTGTAGACATCCATCCACTCTCTCGATATGAGTGCATAGCGTCTTTCATACACTGAATGTGTTATAGGGACAACAACAAAGCACTGACCAATGGGGGGCGTGCACTGCTGTTTACCCAGCAGAAAATGCTCCTTAAGCAAGGCCTGAAAATTAAATCATTGACCAGGATGCAGTATCAACAAAATTCCCTGGTTATAAATCTATCCATGAGTCAGCTACCACTATGATAGAGGTAATCTATAGGACTGGTTTTCATGCACACAGGGGAGAGCACTTGATAATGTTATCTTTTCTGAAGTATAATACCTGGGAAAGTTTCTTTCAAAATACTCAAGAACCCCGATAGTTTTCATTATCCAAGCGTAGTACTGAGTACCAGAGGACTTAAAAAAGCCCCCCACCATTTAATAGCATTGCAGCACACATAAATCCATAGCTCCAAGCAGTTATTGTAAATTGAGAACAACCACGAGTTGCCTCTCACCCGGGGACTCATTGGCAGACTTCAAGGCGCGCACTGCACACTATCCCTTTGTCAGACCCAGTGGTAGCCAATGACTTAGCACAGAATTTGTGGACCCCCCTGCGAGCCATGCTGTGGACCTCCCTCAAGCTACTTAAAGCACAGGGCAGGCCACACACCAGGCTCGCCCAGACCACCACGTGTGCGCAAAGTCCATGATGATTATGCCGCTGCAGGGGCATGCACTACTGCAAGTGAAAGAAGTAAATAAATTGTTTAATCAAATCTTAAATGTTTCACATAGAGTAGAAAAAAAGGGGGGTCGGTGACTGTTCCATAAATAAACCAGCCACCAGTGGTGGCTGGTGAGTTGTTTTTTTGGAGGGTGTAAATATTTGCCACAATTATGCGATTACAAACGAGCGTAGCAAGGGAACCCGAACTAAGGAAATGGGTTTGGGGTGGGGGAGTCAGAGGGGATTCTTCTTTCTCCCCTGAGAAGATGTTTCAAGTAATGGATTAAAATGGTGCATTACACAGCACACTTTCTGTGAACAGTTGGGTAAAATGGCAGGGACATTCGACAAAGAAAGCATTAAATGGACAAAATTGTGTATACTAGTTCTAGGAGTTTTGCCCTGGACCCCAGTAATTTTATTATTATTAATGTGCCTAGGCCATCCCAAATTGAATCCCGGGAAACCTTAGAAAACAAGATATTAGCATGGTTTAACAACATATTGGGCCCTAATCATGTGAGAACACGTGACCTAAAGGTCCTCCGTAGAACACAAATTGACAAGTGGTGTTCCGTTGTCAATACTGACTGTATTGTCGTTGGCTGTGGATCCAGTAACGTATTTAAATAGATGTTTAATCTCACAACATGTATGATCATCGACTAATTTTAGAATTTTGTTGAATTAATTAGGGAAGGGTAAGTCTAGAATAACACCCGGTCTTCATTCTAGCTTTCATGCATAACCAGTGTCTTTGTAGCACTTTGGCATCTTTCAATCTTCCCACTGGGTAAATCAGGGGCTTCAATATTTCTGTTTGTCTTGTCCTGTTGTTGTTGTGTAATTTGTATGATTTATGTTAAGCGCACTGATGCCTGCGGGCTTTCGGTGCTATATAAGCATTCAAATAGAAATAAAATAAATAAAAATAAAAGACCAATATTTTGAGTAAAAGGCTAATAATCGGTTTTGTAGGGTAAATCATGAAAAAAAATGCAATAGATGCAGGTTACCAAAAGTGCATAGGGCACGTCCCAATGCATTATCATGCCCGTCCCTGCAATATATGCCTGTATAAAAAAAAACATTTTCATGCTGGCTATGCCCATACATTTCCATGCTGGCTCCACCAACATATGCTAGTATTCCCATATAAGACCATACTCATGCTCGCTTTAAGATATTGTTTTATAGTATCATGACTGGCACTGGGAACAAAACTGGCTATGCCACTATATGCCAGTACACCTATTTAAGAACAAATTCCGGTTGGTGTGGCCCTGTATGAACACGTGTCCGAACTGGTCCCAATGTAAGCCAGTCTAGAGCTATAAGAACACTTATCATGCTTGATTCATCATAGATGCTCAGTTAATAAACAGTTATACTACAGTAAAAGATATACAGGCTGCTACAGCAAAACACCAGTCTAGCAAGGTTACAGCACTTATCATGCTACCTTTTTTTTAAAAAGATGTTGAGTAATAAATGTCATGCCACAGCAAGCAATGGCTCGACTGACTGCACCAAAATGCCAGTCTAGCCAGGTAAAGACATACATGAACTTGGCTTTGCCCAAAAATACCAGTAAAACATGCAAAGTCAATAAAGAATGTGGCAAAAATGCTCTAGTGAACCCCAGTCTCCCAGGACCTTACACATGCACAAATGCATCCTCTTTCACTCACCGGTCACTCACCCATACATCCCCCTTCACACTGAATTCACCACATAGGCACACACCCACCCACCCAACCTGAACATTCAAACACACACTACCACATTCATACTCTTTCACCCACCAGTTACTCACTGACACCTTCTCTTACATCTACTCATTGCATTCTCTACACAGACACACACACCCACCCAGAACATTCAAAGACACACCATCACATTCATACCCATTCACCCACCGGTCACTCACTCACACCTTCTCTAACATCCACTAATAGCCTTCTCTACACAGGCACACACCCACCCACCCAGAGCATTCAAAGACACACCATCAAATTCAAACACATTCACCCACCAGTCACTCATTCACACCTCCTCTTACATCCACTCATTACATTCTCTACAGGCCCACACCCACCCACAAAATTAAAAAACAGGCCATCACATTCAAGCTCATTCACCCACAAGTCACTCACTCACACCTTCTCCTACATCCACTTATTGGATGAACTACACAGGGACACACCCACCCACCCAGAATATTCAAAAACACACCACCACATTCATACTCATTCACCCACCAGTCACTCAGACCTTCTCTTACATCAACTCATTGCATTCCCTACACAGGCACACACCGATGCACCCAAAACATTCAGAAACACACCATCACATTCATACTCATTTACCCACTAGTCACTTCTCTTACATCCACTCATTGTACTCTCTACAGAAGCACACACCAACCCACCCAGAAGATTCAAAAACACACTGGCCCTCATTCCGAGCTAGGAGGTAAGTACAGGTACTTTCCGGCATGGCGGAAAGTACGACACCGCCCTGGCGTTAGACCGCTAATTGAGGCCCATTCCGACCTCGCAGACACGCGCTTTTCACCATGCCGGAAAAGTACCGAGCGGCATGCCGCTAAACGACCCGCAAAACCCCCTACCGGCATGCTGCGACACGTACATAACAACACTGCCTTGGAAGCAGCAGCGTCTGTAAATAACGCTGGGCGTAATTTACGGATCCTGTAAATTACGGTCACCGCAAAACAACAGAACCGGAAATTTCGTCATCGCACAGGAACGGGAAGGAGCGCGGCGGCCATATTTAAAAACACAGTCCATTGCCATCCTCATCAGCCAGCACCCTTGGGAGCAAACTGAAGTCGGGGAAAGGACCACACAACAAGGAACTATGCCAAAAGCCCCAAAGAAGACTGTGGACTGGCTCTGCAAGAAGAAATTCAGCCCTGAAGAACTGCAGGCCATGGTAGACTACCTGGCAGAGCATGCTGACGTTGTGTTCAGCCCCGACATGCGGAGAGAGTCCATCATCGGCAAAAAAAACATCTGGGCACAAATCGGCCAGAGGGTGAGCGCTGTAGGGACCACCCCCTGCATCCGCAGGGATGGCCCAAGCGGTGGGATGACTTGCAGGTGCGGGTGCAGGGTCTCCTCTCCGCCAACCGGAGTCAGGCAATGCAGACCGGAGGGGGTCCAAGTTCCCCTGTGAGACTTGAGCAATGGGAGGAGACATGTGCAGCATTGATTGGTACGGAATCAATTGAGGGCGTCGGCGAGATGGAGTGTGGGGCATCGTCGTCTGCCGAAGGAGGTGAGTGTCCAAAGTCTACACTACCAATGGCCATTGCATGATTTAAACTCCCCCAAGGGCCATCAAAGGCACCTTCTCATGTTGCCTTCCCCCCCATCCAACTAATGCAGAGCCAACTACCACGCAATCAAGGGCCAAGTGCAAGTACATAACGCACATCAACCATAGTGCATTAACTTGCACATCCCATCATGCACACTGTGCAGCCGGTTCGGCAGTGTGCCAGCCAGACTGCACATTACCAGGCCAGGATGAGTCACTCCAAAACCTGCGTACATGTCATATTCATGCACATGTACACTGCTGTTGCTACACCCAAAAGGCCACAAACCCCAATTGACTGAAATGTGAATGCAGCCATGTGTGCTATTAGGACATCATACAATCACTCATGTTGGCACTCTCTTCTACCCCCACAGGCACTGATCATGACAGCGGTGAGCCATAGACAAGCCGGCCAACCACCTCCCTGGGCAGTGGCAGGGTCCGGCGCATTCCAGCACTGAAAAGAACACCCACCCCGGCTCCTGAAAGGTCAGAGGAGGCTGCACCACCCCAATCCCTCCCAGCATCGGCGCCTGCCACAATGCTCACCCCAGCGTCGGCACAGTCCAGCATTCTGGGGAGGTTGCAGCTACAGGCCTGAGGAGAATGTGACAGCCCTTCATCCATCTGTGGGGCGTCCGAGGAGGAGTTCCATCCCACAGTCCACACTACGGAGGCCAGCAATGTCCCCCTGGCCTCATGCAGTGACTCTGGAGATCCACAAACACCTGCCCGTAGTGCTCCTACAGACACGCAGGGGTACGATGATCTGAAAAGAACACCCACCCCGGCTCCTGAACGGTCAGTGGAGGCTGCACCACCCCAATCCCTCCCAGCATCGGCACCTGCCACAATGCTCACCCCAGCGTCGGCACAGTCCAGCATTTCTGGGGAGGTTGCAGCTACAGGCCCCGAGGAGGATGTGGACAGCCCTTCATCCATCTGTGGGGCGTCCGAGCAGGAGTTCCATCCCACAGTCCACACTCCGGAGACCAGCAATGTCCCCCTGGCCTCATGCAGTGACTCTGGAGATCCACAAACACCTGCCCGTAGTGCTCCTACAGACATGCAGGGGTACGATGAACGTGGGCCAAGTTCACCAGTACAGTCCTCGCCAGTGCACGTAGGGCCAATACGCTTCAGTGATGGATTCCCATCATTAGGCACAGGTCGTGCAAATCAGCTCACTGATCTAATCACTGAGTTCATGAAGGTCAACCGCCAGGCCAGGGTGGAATGGCAAAATGAACTCAGGGAAATGCGCCAGACAGTCACTGACAGCACCAACAGGTTGTGTGAGACAGTCACTGACAGCACTAACCGTTTGTGTCTCGTCCTAGGACGCATAGCCAATGCCCTTGAGGCTGCACAATCAAATCTCCAGCATCAGCAGGAGGACACGCCCTCATCCAGTGGGGCCACACCAGCAAGCCCACCAAGATGCACTCTGCGTTCCATGCGGCGCAGGAACATGCCTCCCCCGGGCCCCGGGAGCATGAATTAATCGTCAATGCTGCCACATGTGGCTTTAACGTACTACATGGGACTGCTGTCGTGGAGTTGGGGGGGAGGGGGGTCGGGGGTGAGGGTTTGTTGTGGAGTTGGGGGGTTGGGGGGTAGGGGTGAGGGTTTGTTGTGGAGTTGGGAGAGAGGGGTGTGGGGGGTGAGGGTTTGTTGTGGAGTTGGAGGGGAGGGGGGTGGGTGGAGGGAATGTTCACACTCATCCCTTTTTATCAATACAATATTGGTGTTGCAAAGTTTAACCATTGTGGGCATTCATCATTGAGCATGTGTACTATGACATCTGACAGTGCATGGTCTACAAGTATACACACACCTAGTGCCCTGTGTGCCCATGTGTTGCCACCCTCTGCTGACTTGTGGTCTGGTTACTATGTCCAATCATTGTTTGGCACAGGACATGTCCCTCAAGTGCACCGCCTCCATGATGCTTTCTTGCCACTTCCTCCTCCTCCTTCACTCCATCTTCATGTGCTGCTAGCAGTCCCATGTCAGGGGACAGAGACACAATCCAAGGGATGCACATGTTGTTCAGCTTTACACATGACATGGGGATCTTGGACACCACATAGCAGTAGATGGGTCCCCCACCAGTCCAGCTTCGCCAACTCATATGTGCCTTACGCAAGCCAGGTGACTGCTTCATCTCCACGCATGCACGGGTATGGCCAGTGTTTTAGTGCTCCCTGGGCCTGTTCTCTGGGCTACTGACAGGGGTCTGGAACCATGGTGTCAAGGGACAGCCACCAACACCTGCATGCCTAGCCAATTAAGGTAAGTGTTTGAACTGTCACGGTGGAGAACTGAACTTGGCTGACATGGCAGCGTGTTAGTGATGGCAATACGCACATGTCCATGGATGCATTTCATCCATTCAAGGCCACAATATGTGTCCACTTCAATGGAATGCTGTAGGGGGGTGCGTATACAAGATAGTCCATGAACAATGGCATGGACATCTCGTGGTACATGCTTCGTTGATGCATGCAGCAATCCTGATGTTATATCCATGTAGTGCTATGTACTGTGTGAATCCGTAGTTGGGTGTGTTGGATGTAATCAGTGGCTCATAATCATCATACTGCTGTGATCCATACTATGGTGAATTCCAACACTCCTATGGGTGTGCCAAACCGGTGACGTGGTGTGGTATCCCTGCTGCCCTCGGTTTAATCCACTCCCAGGGATGAGTCTCCGGTGTGGTGCCATGCTGGGGGCAGCCACATTGTGCATTTGCAGTGTGTCTTCCTATATGCCCTTACGGTTGTAGTGGCCGCCAATGAGTGGTGCATGTGTTGTAGGATTTGGCCTTGTCAGACGGTGGGAATGTTGTGTTTTGTGTGTGCCTTACTCCATCGATGTGGGAATCTGTACTCATGTGCCGTTGCACTGGTTCTGTGGCAGGGTGGTTGGTGGGACGAACATCGTGCACTGGCTTCATCATTTCGACCCAGTTTGTTCATGCAGGCACCCACCTCATGGCACCAATGCACTGGTATGACACAGTCAGACAACTCACCAGGCAGCCACACACGTCATGCTCCATGTCGCCCCATGTGGCACGATAGCGTGGAGATCAGCTGGCCCATTGAGTCATGAGTTGTTCCTTGGTGTCGGGCCCACCCATGTGTGTTGTTCTTGGTTGCGTTGCATTCCATCTGCACGTAGGGGGAGTGGTATTGCTTGCAGTTGCTATCCGCCACCTGCATGCCATGCTGGTCCACCTAGGACACGTGGGTGCTGTCAGGGGCACCCATGTCATTTGGCATGCTTGGCAATGCATGGGGGCCAAATTTTATGTTGTATATCTCCTGGGTAGTCCATGTTAGGGATTTGTAGGCCTTTGTGTGCTTGGGGAGGTGAACCAGCACTTGTTTATGTGTCCGTGTAATGGGCAGTTGTGACATGCCATGCATGGGCCCCACTGTGTGCTGGTAGGTGCCTGTGGCATGGGTGTGGGGCACAGGCAACACCTTCAGTTGTGCCAGGATAGCAGTGTGTATTTGTATGCTGCTCGCTTGTCTTGTTATTTCTCGGGCCAAATATGGTGGTGATGGTGTCACAGTCAAGCTGCTAGGGGTGTGTATCTGCTCAGGGGATTCCTTGAGTGACCGGACATGCTGCGTGGGAATAGGGGCTGATGGGGTGGTGACTGAGGCTTCACTGGTGCTGCATGCTGGGCCTGTCTCCCCTTCCTTCTCCCCCTGTGTCTCCTCAATGGGGGGGGGGCCTGGTGTTGTTGGTGAAGTTATTGTGGCTGTGCCCTTGCTGGCACTATTGGTCTCATCTTGGTGTGGGAGGGGGTCTGGTGTGTGGGTGTGTTTCTTTTCTGCTGTGGCAGACTCCATTGACTCCACCTGTGCTGATTGTGTGCACCTGTGGCTCTGGGAACCACTGCCCAGGGTTCTTTACTCCTTCTCTGAGATACCTGTATGTACTCCATGCCGGTAAGGTACTTTATGGCCTTAAGGAGGCCGTTATTTACGTGTACTCCTTACTTGTGATCAGCTCCGGTTTAGGCCATGCCGCTAATTTCGGCATGGTGGGGCGCGCGCGCGACCCAAGACCGGTATTTCCAGCATCGTAGATTACAGTGCCGTAAATAGCGGTCTGATGGGTCGAAATGGCCCTTAGCGGTAAGCGATGCCGGTAATCCTTTACCGGCATCGTTTTTCCCTTTACTCCAACCTCGGAATGACCCCCATTGTCACATTCATACTCATTTTCCTACCAGTCACTCACTCATACACCTTTTTTACCTCAGCAATTGCATTCTCTACACAGACACACACCTACCCACAACATCATTCAAAACACACCATCGCATTCATACTCCTTCACCCACCAGTCACTCGCCCACACCTTCTCTAACATCCATGAAGTGCATTCTCTACACAGGCACACACCCACCCAAACAGAACATTCAAAAACACACCATTACATTATGCTCATTCACCCACCAGTCACTCACTCGTACACATGTTCTTAACTCCACCATTTGTATTCTCTACACAGGCAAAAATACACGATCACATTAATTCTCATTCACCCACCAATCACTCACACCTTCTCTTACATCCACTCATTGCGTTCTCTACAAAGGTTCACACCCACCCACACCATTCACAAACACACCATCACATTCATATTCATTCACCCACCAGTCACTCACACCCTCTCTTACATCCACTCATTGCATTTGCTACACAGGTTCACACCAACCCACACCATTCAAAAACAAACCATCAAATTCATATTCGTTCACCCACCAGCCATTCACTCATACACCTGTTCTTACTTCCGCTCACTGCATTCTCCACACATAAAAACACACATTACCACATTTATACTCTTTCATCCACCAGTCACCCACCGACGCCTTCTCTTACATCCACTCATTACATTCTCTACGCAGGCACACTTACACCCACCCGCCCCAGAACGTTCAGAAACACACAATCACAATCATACTAATTCAGCCACCAGTCACTCGCCCACACCTTCTCTAACATCCATGAAGTGCATTCTCTACACAGGTACACACCCACCCAAACAGAACATTAAAAAACACACCATCACATTCATACTCATTCACCCATCAGTAACTCAAACCTTCTCGTAGATACACTCACTGCATTCTCTAAACAGGGACAAACCCACAACATTCAAAAACACACCGTCACATTCACCCACTTGTCACTCACTCACTCCTTCTCTTACATCCATTCATTGCATTCTCTAAAGACGCACACACCCACCCACAACATTCAAATACACGCCATCACATTCATGGCCAATCATCCACCAGTCTCACACCTGCTCTTACATCCACTCATTGCATTCTCTACACACACGAACGCCCACCCACAACATTAAAAAAACACCATCACATTCATACTCGTTCATCCACCGGTCACTCACTAAAACCTTCTCGTACATCCACTCATTGCATTCTCTACACAAGCACATACCGACACAGAACATTCAAAAACACACTATCACATTCATACTCATTCACCCACCACTCACTCACTCATGCATCTTTTCTTAACTCCGCTCATTGCATTCTCTACACAGACACACAGCCACCAACCCACACAGAAAAATCAAAAACACACCATCACATTCACACTCATTCACCCACCAGTCACTCAAATCTTCTCTTACATCCACTCATTCCATTCTCTACACATACACACACCCACCCACAACATTCAAAAACACACCATCACATTCACACTCATTCACCCACCAGTCACTCACATCTTCTCTTACATCCACTCATTCCATTCTCTACACATACACACACCCACCCACAACATTCAAAAACACACCATCACATTCATACTCATTCACCGATCAGTCACTCACTCACACCTTCTCTTACATCCACCCATTACATTCTCTACAGAGGCACACACCCAGCCACAGCATTCAAAAACATGCCATCCCATTCATTCCCATTCACCCACCAGTTGATCACTCACTTCTGCTCTTACATCCACTCATTGCATTCTCTACACAAGCACATGCCCACCCACAACATTCAACAACACACAATCATATTCAAACTCATTCACCCACCAGTCACTCACTCACACCTTCTCGTACATCAACTCATTCCATTCTCTACACAAGCACACACCCACCCAGAACATTCAAAAACAAGAATGCAAAGACGACAAAATGAGGAAGTGCATAGAGCAAATGATCGAAGGGAAGAGAAAAGATAAGAGGAGGAGAGGGTTAGATGGGAAGTGAAAAAACAAAGGGAATTAGACGAAGAAACAGAACAAAAAAGGAGACAAGGGGAACTCAACATTGAGCATATTCGAAAGGGGTTATTGGTATCATGTCCAACAATATCATGGAGCCAGATAGAGAAGTTTCTCCTGCCACAGGGAGCAATGGCAGAACCAATTGAAATAAACCTAGAGGAGTTTGCTCCATTAAAGGAGGCACCGCCAGGACCATTTCGGGCAAACGAAATGAGAGTTCTTAGATAGGAAGCACATGTGATAGGATTGAAATGTTTACCAGGAGATGAGGACAAAGGGTGAATCGGGAAGCAAGGGAAAGGAAGATCGATCCATAATTGCTCAGTCGCGAGGCAAAAAAGGAAGCCTGTTCAGTCTCGAACATAGAGCCTTGTCGTTAGACAGGCTGACTTTGAACAGAGATGACTGGGAAGAAAGTCATATTAGTTGGGGACTAAATATGTTAGATGAAGACAGGAAAATGTTCTGTGAGGAGGAGGGAGAAGACACATGTGGTTCTGAGGGCTGCACACTGTTAGACAAGTAAGGGAGATGGTCAGATTTAGAGCAACCCAAGGATAGGGCGCCTGATCCTATAGCATATGCTGAGCGCCCTAAAGGATGAGCGCAGAGTGAGAGAGGAGAGTTGCCACCATATGTGAACAGATTAATGTTATTACCAGAAAAGAAGGTGATGCAGAACTATTGTCCCCACTCTGGATAGGCAGACAATGGGAGCCGAGGGTGGAATTGGGTTTACGCAGTTCCCCCTATTGCAGAAAAAGAGGCCAGACCGCAGTATATCCTGTGGCCCCATATGGACAAAGATGATATAAGATGTAAACTTCCCAGTTTAATGATGGGTGTGGGAACATGGATTTATGAACTAGAACAAATGACAGGAGAAAATACTCTAACCATAGGGGACATTAAGGATCTCCTAGCAGCCATTCTTGGGGAAAGGGCTGATGACATTTGGGCACAAGCAGGTTATTCAAGTATCACAGCACAGAATACAGCTCATGATAGAGCGCCATTTAATAATTGTAGTGCAGACGTATGGAGATATGGGTCCAATTATGTCACCTAAGATGTAAGAAGTGGAATATCTGCTTGCTTACATTCAACGTATTCAGGAACGGTGGACCTTGGAAACTCGCAAGCCTTGGGGGAAATCAAAAGCAGTATTTTACCACATTTTATTTCAAGGACTGCCGGAGCAAGTGCAGAGCAGCTTAAGAAATGAGTGGGTATAGAAACAAAACATGGGCAGAAAAATAGTTAACTGTAGTGCATCATTGTCAACTGCTGCAAGAGAAGAATAAGAAATGACAAGAGGCTAGGAAACTTGAAGAAGCTAAACTAGTGCAGAAGAAATTGTCAAAATACACTTTAGAAGGGGCGGTTTTGAGAAGCGGAGAAGGGTTGGGAATGCAGCAACCTATGGGTGTATCGCAGGTAAATAATCAGCGACTGATTTCAGAGGAGGGGGTGGTTTTCAAAATAATCAAACTAGCTTTCAGAATGTGCAGGATGAAAAACAGAATATGCAAGGAGGGCAAATTAGGAGAGCGCTACTTTTATGTTGGGCGCGTGGCATGATAGGCCACATTGAGCCGTATGTGTAGAAGTCAAGGAAATGTACAGAATGGGCAATTTTCAAGAGGGGGCACAGCTTACCCTCTGGCATATAGGCCACAAGTTAGAAATGGGTTTGCACAAGATCAGACAGTGTATCAACAGCAAGCACAGCAAATGCAACAATCACAGATATTGCAGCAAGCACCATTGAGTCTGCCGCAAGGAGAGTCACAACAGGCACCCATGCAAATACAGCAGAACACAAACACATGACAGCTAATGACACCCATAGTGGGAGGTACCACTGTGATGGGAGGGAGTCTTTTTACAGGCACTGGAATCAGTATATATCTGCAATAGGTCAGCTAACAGGGCGACTTGATGTGTTCAGTACTATCGGTAACACAAGACCCCCAAGAGGAACCAATGGTTGATGTATCAATAGGAGCCAAATCTTTTTCTCTTTTGGTAGACACGGGTGCAACTCACTTATGTATACGGGAGGGAAAATTTCAGTTATTGGGAAATGCCACGAATGCGCAAGGCTTCTCTGGAGCTACAAGTAGAGTTCCTTTTACTGATGAATTGCTAATTTATGTGGGAGAATGTGGCATGTCTGCACCTTTATTGTAGTCACGGTAGACACCAGTCAATATTCTATGGCGAGAATTAATCCCAAAGCTTAACATGACGATTTCATATTGATTTCATATTGACAATGGCATAGTGTGTTCCACTCCTGGGATACACTATTTAAATGTGGGCAATTTTATACTGCCATTTACAGGGCATATGGCTCTGCGGGGAGTGCCACTTAAACCTGAAGCTTTTCTGTATGGGATATGCATTTTGTTAACATGGTTGCCTGGCTTAGTGGGAAAGACTATGAGAATACCTGATGAGTTTCTGTTTAGACCACAGATACCTATGGTCGAAGAGGGTGGATGAGTCATTCCTCTAGAACTAGTTGCAGCTGTAGTACGATGGGAATTAGCCATGCTCGAAGGATGGGATGAGGGCAAGCCATGGAGAACAGTGATTGCTATTGGGGAAGAGTATATATTGACTGATGTCACAGATGAGGAGTTGTTTAAAGACAACCAAGCAGATGATGAGTTGATATTTGAAATAAATATTATTTATTGGATTAGAGTAGAGAAAAGAGAGGTCCCGTAGCGAATAATGATAGAGCGGCAACCTCCAGAATATTTTGACGAGTACTTAGAAAAAGTGCCAATCTCTTTACGGAACACCGACCCCTATGACATAGGACTATTGAATGGGGTGGGAGAAGTTCAGATTAAACTAAAGGCAGGAGCAATGTTACCTCGAGCAAGACAGTACCCCATATCTCGAGAGGCATATGAAGGTATTTTTAAGACCGTTTCTTCATTAATGGAACATGGTGTCTTAGTGGCGTCAGAGTCACCATGCAATACCGCAGTGTATACGGTGAAAAACAGAAGGGAGGTTTGTGCCATTTAATCCAGGACATGAGGCTGATTAACCCTATTGTAGAGGCAGAGTTTCCTCTAGTTCCAAATCCTGCAACAATACTATGTGGTATCCCTGTTGAGGCATAAGGACTTTCAAGATCTGACGTCATTTACGTTCCGTCAGACTAAGTTGAAAAGCACAAGATTACCTCAAGGGTATTGCGACTCTCCATCAAATTTTAATAGGGTTCTCAGATGGACCTAGGCAATATTGAACTAAAGGGGAAAATGTTGTGCTGCAGTATGTAGATGACATTTTAGTTTGCAGCACTACAGAAGATGAGTACAAGGAAGACTCGATTCAGTTACTGGTCATACTAGCAGACAAAGGAAATAAAGTGGACAAAGAGAAATGATAATCTTGTCAAGAAGAGGTGTTGTACATAGGCCAGTTGCTCTCACATAAGGGAAAAAGGTTACACTTGAAAGAGCAGAGGCAATTATGAAGACAGCAAAACCGCACACGATAAAGCAAGTGCAACAGTTTTTGGGACTATGTAACTATGTTAGAGCACGGGTATTTTATTATAGTTCATATACAAGACCACTTTTGCAGGCATTAAAAAAGGCCCAAGCAAGTGATGAGAAAATAGAATGGACTGAGGAAATGGAGGAAGGGTTTGATGAATTCAAGAAAGCAATTTGTACAGGTCCAGTTTTAGGGATTCCCAATTACTTTGAAGAGTTCTACTTGTTTTCACATACAAATGGGACAGTTATGACAGCAGTGCTTACACAGAGGACTACCCTGGGGTATAAACCACTGGCATTTTACAGTGGGATTCTAGATCCAGTTATGAGAGGACACTTTCCTTGCGAACAATCGCTGGCAGCAGCCACGTTCGCTATTGAGAAGGCTGCAAGCATAGTAATGGGGTGTTCTATGACCTTATTTATTGAGCATGCTTTGTTTGCTATTTTGTAATAACCCAAGGGTACGTTAACATCTCAGAGAGCATCTGCGTACAAAGTTGTTATATCGAATCCTGCAATTAACATAATCAGATGCAGGATAGTAAACCCTGCCAGATTTGTGACTGAGCCCATGTGCATGATTGCGCTAGCTGTGAAAAGTCATGTGACGACATACCCGGTATAAAAGAAAATGTGTTGTTGGAAGGAGAGATTCCCTTTATCGATGGGTCATCGAAGCTCAATCAAAATAATGGTGAAAGGCGAACTGGTTCAGCCGTAGTGAGATACAGAGCAAATGGGGAGTTTGAAGTTGTGGCGAGCATAAGGCTGCCATCTCCTTTTTTGGCACTGGCAGCAGAATTGGTGGTGCTTATTATCGCGCTTGAGAAATACGAAGGGGAGGAAATGACGATGTACAGCTCTGACCTTGTGACTTTGACCATGCACGCAGGGCTAGCACGTTGGAAAAGGAGGGGCTACCTCCCAGCAGACAGCACTCCATTGAAGCACACAGTATTATTGGACAGGCTTATTAAGGCACTTCAGCTACCAGCAGCCATTGCAATAGTTAAATACGCAGCACACACTAAGAGGACTGATTTTATTTTGCGCTGAAAAGTAGCCACGGACGAAGAAGCCAAAAGGGTTACAGATTCTTCAGATGTTTCACGTTTTGACACTCCTAGTATAGAGAGGGGGGTGACTATGGCTATGATAATGCAAGAGGGATTTAATCATTTACCGAAAACACAGTTGATGGAAATTCAAGGCAATGCTTCACAAGATGAGAAGGAGTCATGGGAAATGAGGGGATGTCCTTTATCCCCCACAGAAACATTATGGCGACAGGACAGCACTGGAAATCCACTGATGCCAGTAGCATTACTAAAAGTAGCACTTGAACAGCTGCACTACCCCACACATGTAAGTAGGGAAAGCCTTGCAGTTACTATAGCGGAGGACTGCTTTGTACCGAACCTGTTAGAACACATTGCATTTTAAGTAGTAAAATGCATCGTATGTAAAAAGTTTACTGCTGGACACACACTGCAAACAATCAGGGGAGTGATGCCTAGACCGAATGGTTCTTTTCAGCATTTACATATTGACTATGTTGATATGCTGCAGGTATGTAGTGGATATAGGAATATGATAGTGGTAGTGTGACCCCTTTTCGAGATGGATTGAAGCTGGTCCATGCACATATCCTGATGCCACTTGCGCAGCGAAGTTTTTAGTATGAGGAATATTTCCTAGATAGGGGTATGTGAGATGCTGAGGTCTGACAATTGTCCACATTTTGAAAATGTATTATTTGAGCAGACAAGTATGTTATTGAATATTAAGCATACATTTTCTTCTGCTTATCACCCGCAAGCGAATAGAATATGTGAGAGACTCAATGGTCTTCTCAAGGAGAGAATTGCAAAATTTAAATTGACACTGAAGAAGGGATGGCTTCATTGCCTACCCCTAGCATTATATGCATTAAGGAATCAGCCCGGGTCGGAACACCACCTCAAACCCCCTGAACTAGTAACAGGAAGGCAGATGAGAACGCCTCAGACTCCTCTATCGAGGAATAGAAGTGATGCCTAGAAGACAGCTGAAATCTTAGGAAATGAGATAAGTGATTATTTGAAATGTATGGCCGCTAGTATCTCTGTCATTTCAGATCAATACAGCAGCCAGGGGTGTCGCTCTCAGGACGCAAGCAAAGACCATTCAGCAACCAGACTAAAATAACTTTTACCTGTACCTAGATTATTTGTGGGAGACCCAATCCTAATCTGCAATTTCTCTAACAAGTGGCACGAGCCCCGATTTACTGGTCCCTATATTATCAAAAATATTACCCCTTTTGCAGTAAAAGTCCAAGAAAGGTGTGTCTGGATACATGTGGGTGATGTTAAGCTGTATGCTGGTGACACCGATCCACCCCCACCCATTGATTTAGAAGCAAGCCAAAATGAAGTAGTTCAGCACATGCAGACTCGAGGAAGAAGGACGCAGAAAGTGCTGAGTAAATGATTGCATGGGTGCATTTGGACTGTAGCTTTCCATGAACACTACTTTATTATAGATATTATAGCAGGTGTGGGAACTTGCTGTTTGAGCCACAGAGATCTTTTAAACTTGGACTTTAGAAAGTGTTGAAGTCCTGAAAAGTATGCCAGATCTTGAGTTCTTGTTTAATGACTGGAAGAGGGAATAGTTTCCAGATTCTTTTCTCACTGAATTTCTTTTTGGTCTCCCTAATGGTACTGTCTGATGTCGACAAACATCAGCTCTTATTGGCTGTTTTTCATTTTAATTTGGAGAATATCCTGCATGGGTGGGGAGAAATAATGATGTTCATGTTTTCCTGAATGATCCTAAAAATTGTCCAGTTATAAGGAGACTGCTGTCAGCAATAATAGAGCAAATATTGCAGCTTCCTGAGCATCTTACAACGTTGCCTGATTACAGAAGTTTTTCTTTCCTTAAAAGTAGCTCACAGGCAAAATGTGGAGTCCTAATGATGATATAGTAGTATTTAACGAACAAGCACAGCGTCATATGAGGAATAACCGCTGGTGGGGATTAATGTACTGGTGTATGATATATACATGCACCACATTCATCATTCTTTTCTTGATTCTTCTGGTACACACTGTTTATTTTGTGGGTCCAAAAAGGGCAGCAGTTCCTTTGATTCTTCCCAGTGACCATTACAGACATACCTGTAATACAAAGGCCAAGTCCATATGTGATTATTCCTACACCAGTGAAACATGTGAAGTCACCTATTTCTGTAACAGATGGCCCTATACTTCCCTTTGGAGGGAGGTCAGTTTTTGATTTGCTCCATGATCATTATGCTCAGACTCATTTAGCAAGAAAGAAACCCAAGAGAGGTATAAGAGAAGATGGTTATGAGTTGAATGATTATCTAGACAGTACAGCACATTTGGGGAATAACTTATGCTATTAGCATATGAAAGAGGTAGGCAAAAGAAGCTCGGAGGAGAGTTGCTCTCCTACCTTATTATCCATTGGGGAATTCTAAGATAGTCATAGCTATAGAAATATACTTTCAGACAGCTCATTGCCTAACTCACCTTGCACTCTGTCATACAAGAGGTCAATTCCAGGGTCGAACAGCATCATTACCTTCAAATGTCTTATGGGAACAATGCCCCCATATTTACAAAGGTATATTGGAAAAAAATCTTGGCTTAGAAATTTGCGCTCTAACAACCATAACCTTCTCCACCAGCCTAGGTTCAAAACTAAAAAAGCGCAACTTGGCACCTTTGCTTTTGTGGCTCCATCGTTATGGAATTCTCTGCCCAGCGACCGGAGAGGTTCCTCAGTCCTGATCAACTTCAAGAAGGGACTAAAAACTTTCCTCTTTAAGTAGTATCCTCCTTGACACCACCTTTATGGCATTCTCTTGTCCTAGAACAGCTTCCGCTTGTTTTCATGTCATGTCTGTCATGTCCGTCTTGTCCGTGCCCTCACACCCACAGGTCTATGGCTGCGCACTACAAATGCAATTAAAAAGATTTGTAAACAAGAGCAAGAACACACACCAGAGATCATGTGATAAGATACGAACAGCCTGGAATGAAGAGAGCAGGAATGAGATGGAAAATAAATAAAAAGCTTAAATGCCAAGGAAAGACTGGAGAGGAAATCTGAAGATGCAAAGAGAGAGGACAGATGCAAATTTGGGGAACAGTGCTTTCATCAGATGGATGGCAAGAAGGCATAGTTGTATGCAGAGCAGTGGCAGTAACTGAACATCACAGACCGACTATAGAGCGTGCAGAGAAGGGAGGCAAAACAATGGCACAAGAAAGGTTGGAGAGGATCAACAATGCAGATGAATCTTTGATGTTCCAGGAATGAAGGATGGGACAGTAGAGATAATGGACCACTATTGGGCTTGTGGATCCAGAGCTTACATGAAGCTACCCAGAGACTGGGGAGGACTGTGTTCCATAGTAATTATTCATGTTCCTGCATTGGTGATTCTGAGAAGTGACCTGAACATTGGAGAGTTTCCAAAAGCTGTTGCTCATCTAAGAAAGAAGAGGTCACTTGGATTTCTCAATCGAACAAAGAGGGAGAACTATTGCTCAGCTAAAACAATAGAAGCTTTCAATGCAATACGATATGAGCACAGGTTGCTCAGTAAGACTGTGTAAGTATTTACGACTATCTTTAGGCCAGGGATCTAGATGACGGCAAATGCTAAATGGTTAAAAATAACCAGATGGGAGCTTGTGCAGACAATTAACACTACCATAATGGGTTTCAAAATGATCAAAGAAGAGCTGAGGGCTATAAGACTGATGACACTTCAGAAAAGATATGTCTTGGACATGATCAAAGCAATGGATGCAGGAGTTTGTGCCAAAATCGGAGAATTATGTTGCACATTCAGACCTTCTCACAATGATGAGAATGGGACCTTGACAGATGCCATAAAGATACTGTCGAACTTACACACCAAGATGGAAGATGAGGTAGAAGACACTTCAAATGACAGCTGGTTAGCATAGATCTTCTCATGGGTTCCACCGTGGATGGGGAACATTTTTATGTTTCTTGGAGCATTACTGGTGATGATAATGCTTGGATTCTATGTGCCTTCATTGCCAAAACCCAACTCGCACTCAGAGCCATTCCCTGTGCTAGCTTCCCCTCTGCAAAACTCTATTTGGTGAAACTAACCCTTGCACCCTCCCAAACAATTCTCGTGCATCTTATCTAATGGCCCCCCGTCCTTCTCCCTCGTTTGAGGAGGACATCCTGAACCTCCTTTCTACTCATACCAAACTTGGATCCCAAACTATCCTTTTAGGAGATATGAACCTTCGCCTCCTAGACCCTAATGATCATCATGCCCTAGTTGTGGACAACTCGATCTCTATCTTGGGCTTCATACACAGAGTCATAACACCCATCCACCCCAAACATAGAACGCGGGATTGGGTCACCGATCTGAATGCTCTATATCCATTACCCTAAATGAACCCGTAGCCTGGTCAGACCATCATCTTATCCTATTCTCCATCCCTGGACCTTCTCCAACCAAAACCACTTTAGCACCTCTTGCGCTATCCAGAAACTGCCGCAACATAACCATAGATAGCATCCATCCACTTATCAGCGACATCCTTAATGAGACCCAATTCGAAAACCTTGGTCCACCTAATTTGGTAAATCTATGCAATAACACTCTCAAGTCTGCACTGGATCTTACAGCCCCTCTTAAACTCCGGAAATCCAAACCTCTGGCTCACCTCAACAGATGGTTCACCCCCGAACTAAAAAGTTTCAGAAATATAAAAAGATCAGCCAAATCCACCTGGCGCAAATCCCCCTCCATCATAAATAAAACTGCACTTTTGTCAGCGTCTGCTACCTACAAAGCAGCTATCCTCGCTGCCAAAAAAGAAACATATAATTCCAGAATTCAGAATGCAAATTCCTGCTCCAAGGAACTATTCAGTATCCTAAAAGAGCTTGAATCCCCTGCACCGCCCACACAAGACCGTATTAAGGATGCAGAGTGGTGTACTAAAATCCAACAAGCACTCACAGATAAAATCACCATGCTCCAAAATAAGATCACTGCTAAAAAAGCAAGCCTTTCCATGGGAGCCCAAAACACCTCTGACCCAGAGAAAACGCCTCACCCGTGCACTCCCTTCAGCTTCCTTCAAGTCACTCCAAAGGAAGTTGAAGACATTATAAAAAGTCTGAAATCTTCTTATTGCCAAGGAGATATTTGCCCTGCCACAGTGATTAAAGAAGGTGTCAAAGACCTAGCCCCTTTCATCACTGTGCTAATTAACTCCTCATTCGCCACCAACCAAGTATCCAACAACCTTAAGGAAGTCTGGGTTATGCCCTTACTAAAAAAACAACCTTGATCCAAATTTCCCCACTAACTACATGCCCATCACCACCGTTCTATTCTTTCTAAAAATATTGGATCAGTGACCTATCTGCAAATACAGAAACACCTAGAGTAAAATGAACTCCTGGGACTGAGACAGTCAGGTTTCAGACCCAGACATAGAACTGAGACAGCCCTTCTAGATCTTAAGATTCTAATGGACGAGGCAAAGGACAATGGTAAACTAGCAATCCTCCTACTCCTAGACTTATCCGCTGCTTTCAACCACCAAATCCTCACCAAACACCTTAACACTGTGGCAGCCTTCTCCTCCAGTGCATCCGATTGGGTTACATCATTCCTATCAAACAGGACCACTAGAGTCTTCTCCCCGTCAGCTTCAGCTAACCCCACACCGATACTCTGTGGCGTCCCACAGGGATCCTGTGTGTCACCACAATCTACAATATATTTAAGAAGCTACTCTTTGACCGACTAGACAACTTGGGTGTCATCTACACTAACTATGCAGATGACACTCAAGTTCTCATCCCACTCACTGGCTGCTACGAACATGAATCCAAACTACTAAACACCATCTACCTCGAAATCCAGGCCTGGATGGCTACTAACAGTCTTTGCCTCAATGACAAGAAGACAGAGTTGATGATCATGGGGACTCAAGCACGCATGAATAAACTCAACATCAAATACTCATCTTTCGTCATTGACGACAATATTATCAATGTGTCCAAAGAAATGAAAACATTGGGGGTCTACCTCGACTGAACTATCTCTCTAAAAAAACAGGTAAACAGCGTGGCCGCCTCCACGGCCTATACCAACAAATTGATCTATAGCTGCAAAGCTTACCTCTCCACAAGCAGCTGCTTAACCCTGGCTAGAGCTCCCACTCTATCTAAACTCGACTACTGCAACACTCTCTTCCTGGGCTCTTCTGAACACAACCTAAATAAACTCCAGATACTCCAGAATAACTCTCTGAGAGCAGCCCTCAACCTTCCCAGATCCTGCCACATCTCCTCTCACAGACAGAACGCCAATTGGATAACCATCTATGAAAGAATCACACTACGCACCTTGGCCATCACACACAAATGCCTCACAAACTCAGCTCCGTCATACCTGGCGGACAAATTCTGCAAACACCAACCTACACGCACTACCAGATCATCTCATTCCCACAACATGATGGTACTGAGATTCAATCTAAAAACAGCCAGAGGAGCTAGCTTCCCAGTACATGCCGCCAAATGCTGGAATTCCATTCTCATCCCCATCAGACAGGAACCTTCCTTCCAAACCTATAAAGCCAACATAAAAAAATGGCTGAGCAAGAAGTCTCTCTACTAAGAGACCTCACCACGTAAACTTAGCACTGCTTATTTATGATTTGCCACTCTTTTGTTTGTCATGACTTATGATCTGTTAATCATTTGTCTGTCATTCCCAACTCTATGCCTTTGGTCTCATACCGGATCCACCTGTAACCAGGATCCCTCTTTGTTTTTTATATTTGACTGTAACATGAATGTATCGAACTTGTCTTTATGTAACCACCAAGTTTCTTAAGCGCCCAGTTACCCCAGGGTTTGGTGCGTGATACAAATAATAAACAAATACAAAAAAATACAAAAAATAATCACCCAGTACAAGAAGACAATGAAGAAAGCAGTAGGAATGAAGATCATGATTGATGTTGAGTCTGGGATAGAACCCAAAGAACTGATTTATGAAGAAATCAGAGACTGTTTAAAGGCCAGTATTCATGCACCAGAAGGAACAAAGTTCCTTTTTCCAACAGACCACAAGAAGTATGTGGGAAGGTGGATCTACTACAGTCCAAGTGGACAATGCAATCTTATGACCCGGAGCCTTGGTGACCATGTAAAATCCGACGGATCTTTGAACGGTGTGGTGTAGATATGGACTCCTAAGAAGCACTTCTTCAAGAGAGGATGTCTAGATGGGGAGACTGGTGAGAGAGTGGTCGATGAATCAACGAGGGGTGAATGTAGAGGAGGAGCCGAAAGCCTTTACCGGCAGTCCCGCCCCCTAAGCTACCTATATATTGGAAATAATAAAAAATTGGGGGATAACTGTGTGTGGTGTGCTCAACTTCCTGAAAGCTCGTCAAAATGCGCCAGACAGTACACATGATGTTCCCCTTGGCACCTCAAAGGTAATAGACAGTAGAAGTTTTGGAGTGTACTTGTACTGTGCAAGTAGACCTGAATCACAGTAATTGATACTTAAAGTTCATTTTCAAAATTCATGACAACATTAGAGAATATATAAAGATGAAACCATTGGATATGTGCAAGGTGATTTATTCTAAGCACAGCCGACACGTGTTTCAACCATTCGGTCGTTCTCAAGGCTGTTATTGATGTAGTCACAACAATTCGATCATCATCAACACAAAAATGCATATGGTTGTATACATATGTTGGTATGAAATGAATTATCAACATCAGAACACAAGTGATGCAACAAATATTGTGCATATGAGAAGAAACAAAATATGTAAAAAACAAGAATATTCAAAAGTAAATACAAGATAAATAATATCAAAACAGATGTACATACCCAAAGTTGGGCACGGGCAATCAAGAAGGGCGAGAGCAGGAGTTGGGGAATAAGACGTGAAATTCTTTAGCACATGATAAAGGTTCAATTACTTAGTAATCAGTTTTTCACTATGCTAGGAAGGATTAGTTCCAGCTATTAGTCTTATTGCCGTAATTCACTCCAATCTAGGTGATCCATATATAGAATTGGTGTGCATATCTATCGCTTGTGAGCATTGCTGAGACCCATTACCAAGCAACAAGGTGCCTCATGTGATTGTTAATAGTCATGCAGTATAATAATTGCTGGTAACTCACCAGTCATATAGTTCTGAGCATGATCCCTATAAAATGGGATATGAATATAGAGTTGCAAACTTAGTATACATGGTCAGTATTTAGGTAATATGAAAGATTTAGGCGAGTGGTCCTTACCTTAGTAAATCATGAGTAGGATTTCATGGATGAATAAGTAGATAATGCACTGCGAAAATGGTTCCTTAATCGAATACCACTGTTTAGTGTCATAAGAGTTCATCGCTTGAGATGCCTAAAAATATATGTGTCATTATAGGTCATATATATATATATATATATATATATATATATATATATATATATATATATATATATATATATATATATATATATAGGTGCGCATTAAGGCAAAAACCAAGAGGCCTGCCCTTGCTCTTACCTTGTGGAAATGATTAAGAGGTGCAGTGGCCAGTCTAAATCATCGATTCTCTATATGAAGGTATCAATACCTAAAAAGTCAATGTAGAAAAAGAGACTGAGTTAACTTGCAAATGGAATGGAAGGAAGTCCTTGTAGGGTTGGTGAGCCTCAAAGGTGGAGCTAGTCTTACCTATGGATCCGAGTTGAAGGGGTAAATCCCAAGTAATTGCCTGGTGTATGCGTTCGCGCTCTGAATGACGATCAATGCATTGCGCCACCGCGTCTGTGGAATGACGGTTGTGACGTCATGCACATGCGCAATTGCAAAAAATGATGCTACATAGGAGTTGATGAGAAAAATGAGATTTTTTGGAATCTAAAATATATAAAGCCTGATTAGGTAATGAGTAAAGCACTGAGAAAGGTATTGAGTATGAGTAAGAGGAACTAATGGGGGGAAATAATATTGATTAAATAATGATGCTGTAATAAAGCATGAGAGAACATGCTGTATGCATTGTATAATAACTATGAGACAATGGTTAGGTGAATCCTGGTCTCTAAGAGAATAAGTGAGAGGCTGGTCATGGTGGTGTGGTAATGAATGTCTATTGGATATGATGACACAGCCAGAAATGATCAGTCAATAGTTCTAGTGGGGGTTAAGTTGAAATTGAAAGAAGGATTAAAAAAGGCTGACCAATTGCCGGACAGATCAAGAGAATTGGTAATAGAGCCGGGCTGATGCTTGGGTGAGTCCCAACAAGGCATGGATGAGTTTGTGTTAACAGATAAATATTCATGAAATCATCCATTGTTTCAAGAATGTGTATCCAAATTACAGAAAAACATACATTTCATTGTCCGTGTTCAAACCTTGTTGGACACATTGTAAATTACATATTGTTTTGGCCTCCAGTTGTCTCAGTTTGAGCTTGAGATCTCTTCCTCTTTTCCCAATAGATGCCTTCTTAATGCCCATGAATCTGATATCTTCAACATTGTCCAACTGGTGACATTCCTGCCAATGAGTGGCTAATGGTAGCAAACGGTCCTGTTTCTTAAGACTACTGAGGTGCTTGCGTAGTCGAATACCTAGCTGCCTGATCGTGCTACCCACATTCACCTTCTGGCAAACACACTCAATAGCATAGACCACATACTTATTTCTGCAATTGATGAAGTCTGTGATCTTAGTTTTTATACCAAGCTGAGTTGTGAATTCTGTTGAGTCCGGGTATGCATGCTTGCATACAGTGCAGGTTCCACATTTGTGGAAACCTTTGGTTGCTTTTAACCATTCCGAACCTGTGGACTTGGGGTTGGCTATGTATGAAGGGAAAAGTCTATTTTTCAAAGTTTGTGCTCTAGTGTACACAAAGGAGGGTTTCTCGCTCAGAAAGGGTGTGATGTCTCTGTCTAATTTAAGCAGGCCCCAATGTCTTCGTATATTGTGTGCATCTGTAGATTATCTTGTGATGATATCTATATGTTTTCTTGGTGAATGAGCTGATTGGTTGGGATTGTCAAATTTAAGCATGTCTCCTCCCAACTTGCTGCCTATCCTGGTGCGCGCTTTGGCTATAACATCATCAGAATAGCCCCTTTCTCTGAATCTAGTAGAAATTAGTTCATTTTCCTGTGAAAATGAAAAGTCAGTGCTGCAGTTGCGACGTGCCCGGTAGAATTCTCCTGCCGGGAGAATTCTCCCGAGGGGGGAATGTAGAGGAGGAGCCGAAAGCCTCTACCGGAAGTCCCGCCCCCTAAGTTACGTATATATACAGTCACACACCAACCTACAACATTCAAAAACACACCATCATATTCGTACTCATTCACCACCTAGTCACTCACTCACACTTTCTCCTACATCCACTCATTGCATTCTCTACACAGGCACACATCAACCAGAACATTCAAAAACACACCACCACGTACATACTCATGTATGCACCTGTCACTCACACCTTCTCTTACATCCACTCATTGCAGGCTCTACACAGGCACACACCCACCCACACAGAACATTCAAAAACACGCTATCACATTCATACTCCTTCACCTAGCAGTCACTCACTCACACCTTCTTGTACATCCACTCTATTCTATTTTCTACACAAGCACACTCCCAGCCAGAACATTAAAAAACACACCATCACATTACACTCATTCACCCACCAGTCACTCGCTCAAACACCTTTTCTTACCATCTACATAGGCAAAACACACCATCACATTACACTCATTCACCCACCAGTCACTTACACCTTCTCCTAGATCCACTCATTGCATTCTCTACACATGCACAAACACACACACCTACAACATTCAAAAAGACACCATCACATTAATACTCATTCACCCACCAGTCACTCACATCATCTCTTACATCCACTCATCGCATTCTATACACAGGCACACACCCAGCCACCCAACCAGAACACCCATGGCATCCTGCACCCCCTCACTCCATCCCTCCATGCCCCACAGACTTACTTGCTGACCGAGGGCTTTCCACTCCGGCTGAAGCACTCCATCAACGTATGCACTCGCCCACCATAGGAAAGAAAGAAAGTGCCCTACAGGGTTACTGAAGTTTGATAAAAAATAGTCTCTGGCTACTGAGCCAAAGCAGGCATTTAAGCTGAGGTTGGTCACCCAATAAACTCCCATTGACGTTATTGGCAAAGGTATGATGAAGTACAAACATTTCAGTAGGAGAGGGTAATTGAGATGGGACAACTAACAGATGGCAAGGTCCAAGGTGTAGAGAAAAAGAATTCTGATTATGTGTTTTGGGGTGCTAGGGAGAATTCTCAAAATGTGCTCAGTTCCCTTACATTTTGAGACCCCCAGCAACTTTGCTGGATTTCTAGGATTTGATGTTTTACCTGGAAAGAGTTTGAGACTTTGAGCCTTTTCTTCCCCACTCTTTCATGTATTTTGATGTGTGTTTTACTTTTGTGTTATTTGGGTATGGTGTTTTAAACAAACTCTATGGCATCATCTTGTGTGTCACACAGCACCATTAGTGGAGTGGCACAGGGGTGTCTTTCAGACTCCCCAAAGTTTAAATACCCTCTCTGGGACTGACTACTGTCTCCCAGAGCATGTCAAGTTAAATTGACTTTACTAGTCTCTTTAAATTTACTGACCCAGCACACACTATCCTCCTATAGAGTGCTGGAGGGGTCGCCTAGCTTCCCCTGAGTCCAAACACTCATGTAACAGTAAAAGGTCACCCTTTCCTACTTTAAATAGCTGGTGGCAGTGGTTTAGATCAAACTACCATGATCTTACCCGACCGCTAACAATGGTAGCTAAAAACCGGGTCAGCCATGTTTTTCAATATGGTGCTCAAGACCTATCTGTAAAAACAGACTCCTGTCATCTTTTTTCGCCATTTCTTTTAGGAAAGGTCCTTCTTGTGTTTGTCTCTGCACGCCAAACCAGGTTTGGTTCCTTTGTTTGTTGGCTTTTGGCGGGCATTAGTGCTGAAGCCCTCCTCTGGCGCCAGGGTGTCTGGGGTGGACAGGATGTGAGGGAGGTGCTCGAAAACTCCCTGTGCTTAGTTTCCTAGGAGACCTGAATGCACTCTGGCATGATTGGCCAGCTGGCCATCCGGCAAGGACAGCCACCCTGCTGTCTGAGTGACAGCCAGGCTGAAATGAATGGGGGAAAACTGTTTAAAAGTAGGTCTCTGGGACTTGGAAAGCAGAGTCGATCACTGGAATTAAAGAACAGAAGAGGAGAGGAAGGAACAGGACTGCTGCAACTCCTGGATGACTGGTAAAGTCCTGCTGCAGGTCCAAATTGCCTGAAATTCTGAGGTCAGAGAAGCCCTTCAAGGTTAACTTCTTCCCTTGAGTTTGGTGGAAACAACCAACTCGCAAGCCACCTGGACACCGTCCCCATCTGGTTGAATTTTCATCAGAGTGCTGTTGTAAACCGGATAGCCAGAGGGAAGGAAACAAACTTGTTGCCCTTAAGGCACTCACACCTTAAACTGATGTCTTGCTACAGCTTTTGGCCTCTTCCCTGGGCAGTGCAGCAACCAACGTCCTCCTTCTTGTCCCCACGACTGAAGCTCAGGAACAGCGAGATCTGCTCGAACTGCCAGGAACAACTGCCTCAGCTTTCTTCATTGACACGGTAGTGTGCAAACGCGGTCCGGAAATCTTTTTGGGCATCGAGAAAGTGTGTGAAACTTTCCCCAACTACAAAGGTGTGTCCTTTCGTAAACATTTGTCAAACCTTTCGCCTAGCCAAATTCTCCTAATCTCCGTGGCAAAGACTTAACGGTTATACACCAGAACTGTACTATCCTATACATAGACTCTGAACCATTGCCTTTGGCCCAGGCCTATTGAGAAGAATTGCTGGTTGTATTTAACTGAAACCCTTTGCCCTGCCTATGAATGTATTTTGGCTGTCTATTCTTATAACCTGTCTTTTCCCTCCTTTATTAAGTATCTGAAGTGCGATTTTGGTCCCACTTAATTTTGGACCTAAACTTGTCCAGTTACTTACCGGCTGGAATTTTGTGGTTTATTAGTGTATGCTAGTGCAATGTTTTCTAGCTGACGAGTAAATAAATGTATATTCTTTTACCAAGAAACCTTGAGTAAGTGTTTGCTTGAATCACTGTATTAGTTGGTCCTTTGTGTAACTTGTTCCACTGCTCACTCAACTCTTGAGATACGTCTGGCTGCTCAGTCACTGCTACCACATAACTGTGTAGTACAGGCTTGTACCAAAGGTGAAATTGTACTGACACTTGTAGTCTTAAATGCCTGTAGTGTTCCCCAAGGGTACTGCAGGTGATTCTGCCTAACACTGGTGTACAGTGGTGAGGATAAAGTATACTTGTTACATTTAGAGTGTTACTTTTACCTTTGTTCAAATAATCCTCCGAAGGCTAAGCAACACTAGTAAAGCAATTGTTTTATCATGACTTATATGGAAAGCTACAGACAGGAGACCCTAGAGACTCTAACTGTTGATCAATTGAGAGATATGTGTAAAGTTAAGAATCTCACTGTAAAAGGCAAAAGGTTGAACTGATAGAACAGTTGTTAGAATACCCAAGTCTGAGGAGTGGGTCTGAAACCCCCACACCTGCAGCAAATGTGGAAAATGTTGATGAGGATGATAATAACAATAATCAGAGCCCGGATCTAATATTGTGGATGAGTTAGATGAGGCAGAAGAGTCTCATAATGTAGGCCCTGTCTTACATCTACCTGCTCATAGGCCTCAACCTTTGACCACAGGGACCTCATCAGGTCCAAACCTATGTCCTGAATTTGTCACACTTGAAAAGATGAGACTGGAGTTAGAATTTAAAAGAATCTAAGCTCAAACTGAAACAAAGCTTCAAAAGCTTAGACTCAGAGAAATGGAATTGAATCATGCACTTGAAATGAAAAAGTTGTCTCTTGAAACTGGTTTTCTCCCAGCGTCCTCTAGGTCTTCCAGTCCTAAGAGGCCTTGCATGCCCAAATATGCAGTAAGTATGTATGAGGTTAAGCTTGATATTTTGGATTGGTTGGCTGCTTTTGAATATAACCATGGGATTCAAGACATTACAGGGAATTAGCTGATTCCTTGGTTTTTTTCTAGGCTACCCCATGTTGCAACTGATGTGGTAATGGAGTTGGGGGATATAGACAGAAAGGAGTATGAAACTGTGAAGCTAGCTTTGATAGCTAGATTTGGGAAGGCCCCTTCTCAGTATCTTAAGAGGTTTAGAACCTTCAAAAAGCATGACGGTACCCCTTGGGCTACCTGTGTGACTGAATGTTTGAAAAACCTAGATGGATGGGTTAAGGGTTACAGAGTGAACACTTATGAAGGTATTAGAAATCAGTTTATGATGGAATCGATTTATGATGCCTGCTCTCCTGAGCTGAGACAGCACTTGGCTGACTCTAAGGAAATTGATCCAAAGAAGTTGTCAAGGGCTGCTGACTTGTGGGTTGCCACCAGGGATACTCACAAGGATTCTGGGACAACTCAGAAGAAGGATGAGGGAAAGCAGCACAAGAAAGATACCAAAGGGAATTCTAATACTTCCACTCCAAAAGAGGGCCACAAACATAACAAGGGTAAGCCAATGGGGAAACCAAATCAGGCTAGTGTACCTTCCGGGGAAAAACCAGAAGGAGGTCAGAACAAACCCCCATTCATAAAGACATTTGGTCAATGTTATGCTTGTGGGTCAACCGACCATGTGAAAGGGGATCCCAGATGCAAGGGTAAACCTTCAGGGGTCCTCACTGTCTCCTTAGCCTTCTCCCCAGTGGATGAAGCACCAATGGCAAGTGAAAGCTTTCACTTACTGGCTGAGGAACCCATGAGAATCTCAGCCAGTGTTTCTTTAGTATCCCTGTGTCTGTGGGAACAGCAGAACTTAGATGTGTATAACTCTATTCCAGACAATACTAAAGAGTATTGCACAGACAGTGTTCTTGTGAATGGTCAGGAGACCCCTGCTATTAGAGACACTGGGGCCAGCATAACTGTAGTTGGGGAATCATTTTTCAAGGAAAAGGATGTTGCTAAGGCACCCACATTCCTAACTAAGCTTTCTGGAGGTCCTGTCCAAATGCTTCCACAGTTATCAGCTCTCATCCAGTGTAATGATATGACTGTCAGATACCTGTAAGTGAGCAGAGTGAAGCACCTGGGAGAGTCCTGTTGGGGAATGACTTAAAAACTCTTGGAGTTGTAGCAAGCATCCCCAGGCCTCCAAGCAAAAGGAAACAGGAGCAGACTAGGAAGGCCAAAGAGAGTACCTTAAGGGGCTCTGCAGAGGCGATTATAGAGGAAACTATAACTCCCAGTCCACAGGACTTACTGACTGCAATTTCCAAGAAGAAGGAGCGAAGGGGCAACCTAAAACCTCCAGGAAGAAACCAGCCAGCACTCCTGTGCTACCAACAAGGACATCCCTGAGAGGACTGTCCAAGATCACACCTGTGATCCCTCCACCAGCTCTGGCTGAGTGTGTGGAACAATCTTGTGTGGTTGAATCAGCTGCTGTGGAATCAGAGGTGGAAGAGGACCTTGCCCCTGTTGGAGATCTGGATCCTGCAGACCACCCTGAGCTGCAGTCTGTACTGGCAGAAGGTGGACCCTGTAGGGCAGACTTCAGCAGAGGTCAAAGCGAGTGTCCTACTCTTGAAGGTTGTCACCAACAGGCAGCTTCCCAGCTGGACCGGCAAGAGCCAGGGAAGCATAGGTTGTACTGGGAAGATGACCTCTTCTACAGTAAACAAACTGAGTCTATCCCAGGGGACTACAGAAGACTTATAGTGCCTCTTGAAAGCAGACTCCTGTTCCTACAGTTAGCCCATGAGATACCTTTGGCTGGTCACTTGAGTTTCAAGAAGACCAAGGAAAGGCTCTCTTTGTACTTCTACTGTCCTAAATTAGGGGCTAATGTAGATAAGTACTATAGGAGCTGGCGTGAGTGGAGCCAAGAATGTGGTACCCGTGGGGCCTCTCCCAGTGGTGGGAGTCCCTTTTGAGAGGGTAGAAATCAACATTGTTGGTCCCTTAGACCCTCCAACATCTTCAGGAAACAGGTGTATCCTGGTAGACCATGCTACTAGGTATCCTGAAGCAATGCCTGTGAGAACTGCTACAGCTCAGGCTATTTCTAAGGCCCTACTTAGTATATTTACCAGAGTAGGTTTTCCTAAAGAGTTTATCTTTGCATATAGAGATGTCCCTTAGGAGGGAGTAGGATTTACTCCATTTGAACTTATTTATGGCAATCCAGTTAGAGGCCCCTTGGCCCTAATTAAGTGAGAATCACTGACTATGTGATAGATAGGTCTAAGGAGGAGAATGTCACACATGATGGCAGAAGCATCAGACAACTTGAAAGCAGGTCAGGCTCTGGTGAAGCATTGACATGACCAGAAGGCCAACATGGATGTGTTTTCTCAAGAACAGCTAGTTCTAGTTATGGTACCTACAAGGTAGAAGACCTTGCAGGACAAGTGGATAGGGCCCTTCAAGGTTGTGGGTAAACTTGGAGAGGTCAACTATCTCAAGACCAGAAGTGGGAGCTTTGCTTCCAGCTTCAGCTCAAGAGGTAGAGGAGAGTAAACCTCTACCTGACCCACTCAGAGGCCAGCCTTTAGATGAGAAAGTAGAAGGAGTTAATCTCTCTTCTAATTTGACACCTGAACAACAGGAGGAGTGCAAGTTTCTGTTAAATCAGTTTGCCTCCCTGTTTTCACTTTCACCAAGCTTGACCCCATGGGGCCAGCATGATATTCAAACTGGTGACTGTTTACCTGTCAAAAACAGAGGTTACAAGATGTCAGATCATGTAAGATCCCACATAAAGGAGGAGGTCAACAAGATACTTGATCTCGGGGTAATAGAACCCTGTACCAGTCCACGGTCTAGTTCAGTTGTCTAGTACCAAAGGCAGGATCCAAGGAGTTGAGATTGTGTGTGGACTATAGAGCTCTTAATGCAGTCACCAAGACTGTTGCCCACCCTTTTCCAAGGACAGATGAACAGGTGGATTAACTTGGTTCAGCCAAGTACCTCACTACATTTGATCAACACTTCAGGCTATTGGCAAATAGCACTGACAGACCATGCCAAGGAGAAAACTGCATTCTCAACACCAGCAGGCCTCTACCGGTTTAAGGTAATGACTTTTGGATTAAAGACTGCACCTGCTACATTCCAAAGGATGGTTAATCAAGTTCTGAATGGGATGGAGGACTTCTGCATGGCATACTTGGATGACATTGCAGTGTTGAGCCCTACTTGGAAGGAACATGTTGACCACTTACGATATGTTTTGCAGGCTCTTGAGCAGGCCCATCCGACCATAAAGGCTAGTAAATGTCAAATTGGTCAGAGTAAAGTGGTCTACCTTGGGCACGAGGTAGGAGGAGGTGAACTCAGGACATTGCCTAGCGTCGTACATGCTGTACAAAACTGGGCCACCCCTACTACTCAAACCCAAGTGAGAGGCTTCCTAGGCCTCACTGGGTACTATAGAAACTTCATTGAGAACTATGGGACCATAGCTTCTCCATTGAATGTGATCTCCTCTCCCAAATTCCCTAAAAAAGTCAGGTGGAATGAGAAGTGCACTCAAGCCTTTTAAGGCCTAAAAAAAGCCCTTTGTCAAGCTCCGGTCCTAAGAGCTCCTGACTATAACCAAACCTTCAATGTGCAGAAAGATGCTTCAAATACAGGTATAGGTGCAGTCCTTAGTCAACTCGATGAGAAAGGTTAGGAACACCCCATTTGCTTCATCAGATGGAAGCTGAAGGAACCAGAAACAAGGTGGGCAACCATAGAGCGTGAATGCTTTGCTATTGTGTGGTCACTGAAGAAGTTTAGGCCATACTTGTATGGATCTTCTTTTGTGGTTCAGACTGACCACCAACCCTTGAGATGGTTGATGCAAATGAAAGGGGAAAACCCAAAACTACTGAGATGGTCAATCAGCCTGCAAGGGTTTGATTTTACCATTGAACACAGGTCTGGGTGACACCACCAAAATGCTGATGATCTCTCCAGGATGTTTGACCAACTGGAGTAAGGAGATTCATCCAGGAGTGGATTAAATCCTCCTGTCCCTTAGTCTGGGGGGGACGAGTGTTAAGAAGAATTCTCAAAATGTGCTAATTTCCCTTACCTTTTGAGACCCCCACAAAACTTTGCTGGATTTCTAGGATTCGATTTTTTACCTGGAAAGAGTGTAAGCCTGTTTTTCCCACTCCTTCGTGTATTTTGATGTATGTTTTACTTTTGTGTTCTTTGGTTATGGTGTTTTAAACAAACTCCATGGCATCATCTTTTTCTGTGTGTCACACAGCACCTTTAGTGCTGTGGCACAGGGGTGTGTTTCAGACTCCCCCAGGTTTAAATACCTTTTTCTGGGACTGACTACTGTGTCCGAAAGCATGTAAAGTTAAATTGACTTTACTAGTCTCTTTAAATTTACTGACCCAGCACACACTATCTTCCTATAGAGTGCTGGAGGGGTTGTCTAGCTTCCCCTGAGTCAAAACATTCATGTAACAGTAAAATGTTACCCTTTCCTACTTTAAATGGCTGGTGGCGGTGGTTTAGATCAAACTACCGTGATTTTTCCCGACTGCTAACAACGGTAGCTAAATATCGGGTCAGCCATGTTTTTCAATATGGCACCCAAGACCTATCTGTAGAAAGAGACTCCGGTCATCTTTTTTTGCCATTTCTTTTTGGAAAGGTCCTTCTTGTTTTTGTATCGGCACTCCAAACCAGGCTTGGTCCCTTTGTTCATTGACCTTTGGCGGGCTTCAGTGCTGAAGCCGTCCTCTACGCCAGGGTGTCTGGGGTGAACAGGATGTGAGCGAGGTGCCCGAAACCCCCTGTGCTTAGTCTCCTAGGAGAACGTAATGCACACTGGCGTGATTGGCCTGCTGGCTGTCTGGCAAGGACAGCCACCCTGCTGTCTGAGTGACAGCCAGGCTGGAAGGAATGGGGGAAAACTGTTTAAAAGTAGGTCTCTGGGACTTGGAAAGCAGAGTCGACCACTGGAACGAAAGAACTGAAGAGGAGAGGAAGCAAGAGGGCTGCTGCAACTCATGGACGACTGGTGAAGCCCTGCTGCAGGTCTGAATTGCCTGAAACTCTGACGACAGAGAAGTCCTTCAAGGTTCACTTCTTCCCTTGAGTTTGGTGGGAACAACCAACTCGCAAGCCACCTGGACACTGTCCCCATCTGGTCGAATTTTCATCAGAGTGCTGTTGAAAACCGGATAGCCAGAGGGAAGGAAACCAGCTTGTGGACTTTAAGGCACTCACTCCATAAACCGATGTCTTGCTACAGCTTTTGGCCTCTTCCCTGGGCAGTGCAGCAACCTCCCGACGTCCTCCTTTTTGTCCCCATGACTGAAGCTCAGGAACAGCGAGATCTGCTCGAACTGCCAGAAACAACTGCCTCAGCTACATTTTTCTTCATTGACAAGGTACTGTGCAAACGCGGTCCAGAAATCTTTTCGGCCATTGAGAAAGTGCGTGAAACCTCAACTACGAAGACTTGTCCTTCCTTAAACATTCTTCTAATCTCTGCGGCAAAGACTTAACCGTTATATACCAGAACTGTGCTATCCTATACTCAAGACTCTGAACCATTGAATTTGGCCCAGGCCTATTGAGAAGAATGGCTCCTGAATGAGGTTAGTTTTCTTGTAGCTTAGGGCTCCACATTGTTTGCTGGGAAGAACGAGATATTTAAATTGCCTGATTTGTATTTTTCATTGCAAGATTGACTGATCGGCCTTATCCAGGGGCAAACATTACTTTCACCACTTGCATATACCTAGTAACACTTGTGACGTGACTGCCGCTTTTGCTACCTGAGTGACTTTTTTAATTATAAACCACTTCAGCTGGCATTTACTGGGGTCTCTTAATGTAACTTGTTTTTGAAATTTGAATCTACTTTTGCAACGAGTAAGCACTCGTATAGTGAATTGCATTGGGTGCGCTCTGCTGAACGGGAACTACAGTTCCAAAGAGCACTTGCAGGCTATTTTCTGAAACGTCAGGTGCTTCAGCGCCGGCGCTTCAGAGGCAAGCCGGTCTGCGCCGGCCCCGCCGATCCCGTCGCCCTCGGCAGAAACCCTGCCCCTCCACCGCTCTGCCGATCCAAGTAACTAAACCTTGGTAAGAATGGGAATAGAAAAACTTAATGTACTTTTTTCAAAGCTACAAGATCTAGAAAGGACAGAAGCCATACACAAACGAGCGCTGGAGACTCTTGACAAAGACCACAGCGTATCAACATGCCCAGACCATGACTCTGTTTCAGACACCATCCCAATACCCTTATGTACGCTGACAACAGCAGACAAGGCGCAAACACAAGCCCCTATTAACGAGACAATCAGGATGAAACCAAACATAATGAAAAAACTTCTACCCACCTAACTATGAAAGAACTAAAAATATGCCTATTGAATACACACTCTCTTAATCAACATGCTTTATGTGTACACCATCTGATTTTGTCAGATAACATTGACATTATGTGCCTTACAGAGACGTGGTTACAGGATCCTTTAGGTCCTACATGTACTCTGGCAGTACCTATGGGTTATACGAGCCATTACACTAATAGAGGTAGTGGGAAAGGGGGCGGGGTAGCCATAATAACACGTGACTCGCTGGCCGTTTTTCCAATGACATCACCATGCACTGGCTGTGAAACATTACATCTAAAATACTGTCCCACAGACAATAACTGTATCAATTTCTTATTTACAGACCACCCTCACTGGAATCTGAGTTCAAAGATGAACTTATTCACCTGGCCAAGTCAATTGGGCAAAATAAATCTGCAATCATCCTTGGAGACTTAAATCGAGGCCTGGAGATCTAAAAGATAAAGAAGCAATCCTCCTTGAAAAAACTCTGAAAAAAAGCAGTTTAATGTAATGAACCATGATCCTACTATGGCCAACGGCCATCAACTGGACTGGGTCATCACTTACAGCATAGAGACAAACAACTATGTGACCACCCCTTGTATATGGATGGACCATTATAAAGAAGTATTTACACCTACACTTACCCAAACCAGCTAAGAAACCCATACATGAAGCAAGGAAAGTCTTTTCCAGAAACTTCAAAAACATTGAAAGGTTGGACTTACAACTCTGCGTGAACTGTTAGGCCCACCTTGTATCCACGGGGGCACCACACGATACTGGATGGAGGTCTAAGCGCTATCCCGGACCCTCTCTGCTTGGTTATGTGCCAGACGTTGGGTAGCGCCTATAACAGGAGAATGGAGGGTTAAGATACTGGTTCTGTGATGGATGGACTCCCACCTCCCTCTGGTCCAAATCCCCTCCCTTGGGGTTAATGCTCACCTTAGGTTTTTGTGCATTGAACTCTCCATCCTGCGTCTCTGTGCAGGGGCGTGTGGTTGGTGCAGGCGTTCCATGGACCTAGTTGCTTCACTGGTTCGTGTTCCCCTATGTCGGGTCAAGACCGGCTGTGACTCCGATTCTGCTTGCTGTCTTCTAGGTGAGTTATAATGTCTTTTCCATCTTTATTCTGTCTCTTTCTTTCCCTCCGTTTTCTCTGTCTTCTCGGTGTCTTGCTCCACTATGTGTTCCCTAACAATGTACCTCACAGTGAGTTATTGATGCGCGTAGCGCTGCACTGTTTATTGGTGTTAATTGCTAACATGTGTTCTCTTCCCTTCTTTGTACAGGTTGCATTAATGTTCCAGAGTGATGAGTGATCGAAGCGCTGCTTCCCCAGGTAAGTGCTTTGTTAATGCTGACCTTGTTCCTTCTCCCTTGCAGGTTGCAGTTAAACCCGGAGATGGGAGAGATGAGAGAAGCACAGGGTGCTGCCAGAACTCGCTGCTTGCCAAGGTAAGAATTGTTATTAATGCTGTCCTTGTTTCTTTACCTTTGCAGGTTGCGGCGAACTCTGGAGATGGGCAAGGTAAGCGAAGCGCAGGATGGATTCAAGACTGGTTACTTCACAGGTAAATGTTCTTGCTCGCTAATGCTGTTCTTGCTCTTCCAGGTTATTAATGGAATCCGGATCTAGGGCTTCGGGATCGGGCCACCGGAGAAGCAGATGAGCAGGAGCTGCTGGACACGGTGAGCGTTACACTGCTGGAGTGCAAAATAACGCAAAGCGTGTTCTGCTGTTTTGGTGTGGTTTAAATAGCCCAGGTAAGTAGTTCCAGGCCAAGTAGTTCCAGGCCCAGCCACACCCAAAACACTAGACGGCATGGCTTGGTTCTAAAGAACTGAGCTGCGTAATAGGCCTCCATGTTGGATTAAGGTCCAAAACTGGTATTGCTTTATTCTTGATAATGAGCCTGGCACCAAATGCGCCAGCAATTATTCCATGTATGTTTCTAATGGAGCTTTAAGGCCCTTGGGGCCAGTGTGAAGGGCTTTAGCCTCACTGCTGCCAGGGGGCTGTTATACCTGAGGGGATCAGGGGCATGGATCATGACAGCACTCCCCCCTAAGGCCCCTCTCAAGGTATTCCCTCCGTCTGGCCCTGGTTTGGTTGGATGGTTTCGATGAAATCGTCTTACCAGGCGTGTGTCATGATGCCTACCTCTAAGGAGCCAGGCCGGGCCCAGCAACCCCAGAGGCAGACATCATTTTCCCCAGGGAAGTCTCAGCGGGCCCACGTCGGGGCCCTTTGGACTCAGTCCTGGTGCCTTAGGCGCCAGGCTCATAGCGGACCCCAGTCCTGGCGCCTTAGGCGCCAGGCTCATAGAAGAGGATATGTGTTTAAGTGCTTGGGTGCACACTTAACTGATGCAGACCTTGCTGCTTCATCCAGGCCCTCTTGAGGCCTGAATGGGACTACTTAACCTGTAGGACTACTTCACCACCCGGGTGTGGTCGGGGAAGGATACATACCTGATTGGTGGAAGGATACATACCAGGAACTTCTTCCAAGGCTATTTAAACCCCACCCGAACAGCCACACATGCTTCGCGTTGTTCTGCACCTAGCAGCTGGACGCTCACCGTGTCAGCTCCTGCATCCTGACTTCAGCCACGCCTGCCAGCACCCTGGAACACCTGCAAGGGGAGAAAGGAAGAGAATAGGAGAAGAAAAGCCCTTACCTGCTAAATCTGCATTCCGAAATCATTTCTCCAACGGCCCTGAAAAGGAAGACATCATTTTAAAGGCATTTCGTTTCGATCGCTGCAGCGCTGCATTTTACTCACCTTTGCAAGGCGCTTCCATCTTCAGCAGCGATCTTCCGGATTCAACTACGCCCCAGCGCCTAGAGGAAAAAATACAAGAACAAAGGTGAGAGGGAGAAAAGGAATAAGGAAAGCTCAGTTTCCTTTTAAGTCTTACCTGTTGGATTATTCCCACTGCATTTCGGGTCCTGCCGCTTCCTGGCATCTCCGGACCCCGGCCCCTATGGGGAAAAAAGACAAAGACATTGAATGAGCGAATGCAAAGACATTACCTGAGCGCTCATCCAGAACTGTTTCACTTCGGGTCGGCGCTATATCTCCGGCACTCCGAACCCCGGCCCCTAAGGGGAAAAAGACATAAGCATTAGCGCTTGCTGCAATTGGACAACGAACATTATTATTAAGCTTGAACTTTTGAACAGAACTTTTACAGCGCCTTACCTGAACAGTCAAGCTTACCTGAACTCCCATCAATCCTCAATCCAGTGAAGTAACTGGGTTTCAACGCGCCCCTGCATCAGAAGCAGGATGGAGAGCTCATCCTTCCAAACCCTAAGGAGGGTATCCAACGAGCCAGGGAAGCCAGAATAGAGGGGCCCTTCCTGTCCATCTTCAGAGCTCTGCGCCTTCGACGCCGCGCCTCCGTGGGAACCAGGTGAGCGTTACAGCGTGGCGCATGGACGTGCTCGCTAGGCTCCCATTTCCTGTCCTGAGGGCCGTATCCCTTCCAGTCCACTAAGTAATATAACTTGGACCTGGTGAGTTTAGAATCTAGGATGTCCTTGACTTCAAATACGGGTTCTCCGTTAACCAGTACCAGATTTGGTGGTGTTTTGACCCGAGTTCCAGGCTGAACAGGTTTTAAGAGTGATATGGGATGGATCTGCATATTTGGTGGTAAAGCTAGTGTTACTGACACAGGATTTATAATAGCCTTGATGGTATAGATATCTGGGTCGAAATGGTTGAGTTCCTCTTATGGGCATGTACTGAGACGCCAACAGGACTTCATCTCCGACTTGGTAGTCTGGGGCTTTTCTTCTGTGTTGATCAGAGAATCTTTTCTGTCTTTCTTTGGCTTGGATCAAGTACTCTGCTGCCTTTTTGAAGGCTTGAGTGATGGTCGTATGTAAAGTCTTCACCGCGGGAATTTCCAAGGCCATGGGGGTATCTAATTCGGAAGTACGTGGGTGCCTTCCATATATGGTATAGAATGGACTCTGTCCGGTACTGGTGTGTAGCGAGTTGTTGTAGGCATATTCGGCTATCCACAGCACATCCTTCCAGCTTTCTTCCACTTGATGTAACATGCCCCATAGGTATTACTCTAGTGTCTGATTCGTCCACTCCGTTTGGCCATCAGTTTGGGGATGGTGACTAGTGGACAGACAAATATCGATTTGGCAATTGCACAACACTTCCTCCAGAAGTTAGACACAAACTGACTACCTTGGTTAGAAATCAGGACGGAGGGGAAACCATGTAATCGTACGATCTGCATATTTGGTGGTAAAGTTAGTTTTACTGCCAAAGGATTTATAATAGCCTTGTTGGAATAGGGACCTAGATATCTGGGATGAAATGTTCGAGTTCCTATTATGGGCACATGCCAAGATGCCAACCAGACTTCATCTCCGACTTGGTAGTCTGGGGCTTTTCTTCTGTGTTGATCAGAGAATCTTTTCTGTCTTTCTTTTGCTTGGATCAAGTGTTCTGCTGCCCTTTTGAAGGCTTGAGTGATGCTCGTATGTAAAGTCTTCACCGCGGGCACTTCCAAGGCCATGGGGGTATCTAATTTGGAAGTACGTGGGGGCCTTCCATATATGGTATAGAATGGACTCTGTCCAGTACTGGTGTGTAGCGAGTTGTTGTAGGTTTATTCGGCTATCCACAGCACATCCTTCCAGCTTTCTTCCACTTGATGTAACATGCACCATAGGTGTTGCTCTAGTGTCTGATTCGTCCTCTCCATTTGGCCATCAGTTTGGGGATGGTGAATAGTGGACAGACGAATATCGATTTGGGCAATTGCACAACTAATTCTCCAGAAGTTAGACACAAACTGACTCCCTCGATCAGAAATCAGGATGGAGAGGAAACCATGTAATCATACTATTTGCTCTAAAAACACCTTTGCCAGACTGGATGCGTTTGGTAGACCCTTAAGCGGAATAAAATGGGCCATTTTAGAGAATAGGTCAACAACCACTAGGATAGTGTTGAACCCTTGACAGGGAGGCAGATCTGTGATGAAATCGATGGAGAGTGTGTGCCAAGGTGCCGTTGGAATTTCCAGGGGTTGAAGAAGGCCCGCAGGACTTTGTTTATGGGATTTATTCTGTGCACAAATACCACATGACAGGATAAACTGCGTAATGTCCATTTCGCCAGGTCAGCCACCAATAATTTCTTTTCACCTTGGCTAGGGTGTTGGCAATTCATGGATGTCCTTCTATCAGGGGGTCGTGATACTGAAATACTGGAGTTTGTTCTTTGTTGTGTAATGTTCAGCTTGAGGGGTCCAGTCTTGTAGAGCCTCAGTGGTCATTAGGAGCCAAATTTCCTTTTAGAGTTCGTCAAGAGATAACGTTGTTGTAAGTCCTAGTAGTTTTTCACCTGGAATAATGGCCACCGGGTCTGGGGTTGAATGTGCATTCTCATCAATACCGATGTGGGATAGGGCGTCGGCTTTTCCATTCTGGGCTCCAGGTCGGTATGTGATTATGTAATCATATTCTACGAAGAATAAAGCCCATCGGAGTTGATGGGATGATTGAGCCTTTGCCATCTAGAGGTAATGTAGGTTGCAATGGTCGGTGATTACTGTGATGGTCTGGCGCCTAGGAGGTAATGCCACCAAGCCCTAAAGGCTGCTTTGATCGCTAGGAGTTCCTTGTCTGTTATTGCAAGTTCAGGTGTAGTAAATTTCCCCTACCAAAAGGCCATGGGATGTAACTGGCCTGTTTCGGGATCCTTTTGGGAAAGAACAGCCCCCATTGCCATGCTGGAAGCAGCTGTTTCCACTACATATGGGAGATCTGGGCGCGGGTGACGTAGCACCGGGGCTGAGGTAAATCATTTCTTGAGTTCCTGGAAGGCCTTTTCCGCCTCTTCTGTCCATTGGAACAGTTTTTTTTTATTGTAATAAAGAAGTGATCGGGTGCACAATCTGGGAGAAACCCGGGATGAATTTGCGATAAAAGATCGCCAAGCCGGGCATACTTTGGACACCTTTGACTGAAGACGGTAATGGCCAGCTAAGGATGGCATTTAAGATCAAACGAATATTAAGATAGCCCCAATATTTCGGAGAAAAAAATAATCCAAGACTCAAAATTCAGCTTCAGTTCCTGAAACAGTCGGGGAGTCCGCTAAAATACAGCTGAAATTAGCACCAATATTTGCAAAGCAAATAATGAAAACAGTGCTTAATTATGAAAAAGGTTCCCTCCAACAAATCATACAAGATGGACAGAGGCTGGCAAACTCGGCTTGCGACGAGGATACACGGAACGGCCAAGGGAAACATAGAAAACTGGAGATCAAAACTGGTAGTGGCTCGAGGCAGGGTCCAGAACATAACACCATTCAAGAACCAGCAGTTACCAAGACCATAGAAGAGGCAGACTTCTCCATCCCAAAAGTCTGGATAAGGCAGGCCCCTAACAACAAAAACAAATATCTTATCAGATCGGCTATCCTTTCCTACTTGAATAAGGTCCCAAACCTATACCTCTTTGCAATCAATGACATTGAATATGTCAAATTTCCGCTTAGAAACGACCATCATTTTGTAGAAATTGGCCTGAAATCCAGAAGAGCAAAACAAGCAATCTCAAACTATGGGTCTGTCTCACACTCTCTAAAACGTTTAAAGAAAGCAATCCAACACTCCCCGCAAATATGGAAAGTTTAGGGGGAAGAGCAGTAGCTAAGATGGGGGTCCCGGGTGGGATCCCGCAGAAGAAAGACGTAAGCCCTCCTCAAGGCCCATTCCAAAACAGAGAACTCCTGGCAAAGCTCCCTGAGATTATTTCCCAAATAATCTTGAAATTGGGAGCAGAGGTAAATTGCCTTTAGGCAAAGTAGCCTGAAGCTGGTCTGCTGGAATACGTGAGGGCCACGTTTTCTGAAAAAAAAAACAACTCAAAAAAGATTTCTGGGGGCTCAATGATATCCTTACATTTCAGGAAACCTGGCTAATACACCAGCTTGAGATTGAGGGATTCACAACTCAAAACCTTCAAGCATCTCAAAAAGTTAAAGGTAGACCGTCGGGCGGCCTGCTACGTGCCTTCAAAAATTCCACATTTAAGCTGATCACTCCAGTGTGTAATATTCCTTTGGGAATACAAGCATGTAAAATTGTGATGGAAACTAATGGTACTCAATTTGAAATGGTAATCATAAATATTTACTGGAACCCTGCCACCTCTACACTCCAGCCATTTTTAGTGGATCTTGATGTGGTATTAACTAAGGTGAAATCCGAGCAGGAAGGATTAAATATTCTCCTAGCGGGGGATTTAAATACTGATTGTTCTGGTAATTTATGAGGCAAACACCCACAAAAAGGGAGTAAACTCTCAAGAGGAGGAAAAATGTGGCTAGAATTTCTTGCTTCATGAGACTTTGAGCGAATACAGGAGAAGCCCGGTGAAAGTGGAATTGCTGAAACCACTTGGCGTCGGGGGAACGTAGCATCTACTTTGGACTTTATCTTTGTATCTTCCGAATTGTCCTGCCTCCATTCAAACTTGAACATAAACCATGAAGGTGGGAGTGATCACTCTAGGTTGGAACTTTCCTTCCCAGATCTGCTAAGCCCGAAAGGTATGAGTTTGGGGCAAGAAGAAGAGTGCCTCAAAGGAAAGTTGAGATTTTCAAAATATAATTTATTTATTTATTTATTTATTATTAATGTGATACAGTTTTATACAAAATGTAAAAACTTTACACATAATATAAATATAAACAAGAAGGGAAAACCTTCAACAAAAAACTAGCTGAAATCGCAAACTCAGCCTGGAAAGAAGAACTCCACCCGGAAAAAATCATGAAATTTATATGGGCTATTCATCCTTCAAGCCAAATTGGTGTTTCCTCGAAGTAGGACCATCTCCACATTTTTAATGAAGAGACCCAGAAGAAAAAAAGAGAACACAGAAGTATTATACGCAAATTAAAAGATGAGATTAGTGACAAGACCATCCTTTATTATGAGCTAAAAAAAGCAAAACAGTCATACATAAACTGGTCAAGGAATCAGAGATATCAAAGGATGCAACAGGATGGTAAACAAATGCTACATCTCCTAACCGCTAATAATTCTAGGAACTTCTGGGCGGTGGTGTGCCACCTTGAAACAGGTATAAACAGCTCCCTGTGTAACCAAGTCCCAGAGAAAAAGTGGGTGGAATACCTATCCGAGAACTTTAGATCTCGAGGGTCTCCGGAACCTCACCTCATAATGGATCTCCCTTGCTCCCTCACTTTTGAGGAAGATGATATCTTTGATCTTATAACCAAGTCCCCTAGATCTAAAGTGGCAGGGCCAAACGGCTAACTTATCAGGTTCTCAGAAATAACCCAAAACTTTGGGTACAGATTCTAAATCTCTTATTTCGAGAAATACTAAAGACCCACTAGCAAACTTTTTATGCAACTACTCCTAAAGGATCTCACATCTTGGGTAGAGTCATGGCAAATTCTGTCATGCCATCAAACAGGTTTTAGGAAGGGATTGTCCACCAGCCTTAATTGCTTAATCCTAAACCTGGTTAGTGAAAAAACAAAGGGGAAATCGGACCTACCTCTTTATGGGGCTTGGGAAGACCTATCTAAGGCATTTGATCATGTGGATAGATCTTTGCTTTGGAGAAAACTTCAAAGCTGGGGGATACCATATCATCTATTAGCAATGCTAATTGAACTGCACAGAAATACAACATTAAGAGTGCGGCTGGATGAACAAGGTCATCTCTCTGATCTGATACAGGCCCTTAGAGGGGTTAGGCAAGGCTGTACGGGGGACTGTTGTTTTTCAACCTTTTTCTCTCAGATCTATGTAACCTTTTGTCTTCAGCAGCATTGGCCAGTCCGGTGATAAATGGAAGGAGATCTTGGATTTTCCCATGCTGTACGGTAGGAGTGCGTAGACGTGGCATTCTCCTTCAGCTTACTTCTTCTGACCTCTTTCATGTGTTGGTATCAAATGTTGTTTCCTAGATGTACTGTGCTGTCCCGGTAATCGTTCAGTTCATTGTTGTCTTCATGTGGGCTTCTCTTGATTCTTAGTGTCTTTTTGTAGTTAGCTATAACTACATCTCTAAACGCGTCAATGTGACTTTTCCTTGCTGGAGGATTCTCAGGCATTCTGGTCTGTCAAGTAGGCTTCATTATCTTCATTGCTGTGGGAGGAGAAGGTTTTGCGATTCTTTTCCTTTCTTCTTGTGTTCTCTCGTAGAGCTCCTTCAACCACCATCCGTTTGTTATCCACCCAACGTATGGCCGTATGGTGTTGTCATCTTTGTGGGAATTGGTGTGCTTGTCACTCTAATCTCTATAGTTTTATTATTCAGTTCCTCGTGTAGTTTCTTTGCATTGGCTATTAACGGGAATACATAGTCTATCAGCATTTGTGTCTTTGCAGTGAATTCCATCGTAGCGTTTCTGTCTTCTCTAGGGCTTTTGCTATATCTTCTTTAATTGGTCTTTCACTTGATTCTTCTTGGTCACTCCCACTATTTTCTGGGACTGATTGTTTGGTAGGCAGTCTCGTACTTTCTGTTGCCATCGTTTGGGGTTCTGACGCCATTAACACTTGCCCTTGTTTGTGTGCATTCAGAGTATGTGTGCGTATAGTGGTCAGTGCTACATTTTCATTCATTCCGTGCTGACCCTGTCTCTAGCTTTTCTCTTCATTCGTTACCTCAAGTGTGTATGAATTGCTGCTAATTACATTCAATTTTAGTTTGTTTGCCTTACCATCAGATTTTATTGGGACCGGAATGACTATATAGGGACTAGGGGCCTTTGTGGGACCCAGGTGTTCCTTATCCGGTGGGTGAACTGAAATTGGGACATTTCGTGCACCAAAGAAAAATGCAGTTCTGATTGTTAATGACAGAAAAACAAATATAATTACTATGCATATGCACATGATTGATCGGTACAACAGCTTGCAGCATTTACTTCCAGGAAAGTGGGGGCGCCACTCTGTTTGAGGGAGTACCAAGTTACTGTTCTGGGCCCCCATTTCAATCATGAGTCAATTGTCAGTGTTTAATTCCTTTCACTTTACTCCATTATTGTCTCTCAGAAAGTTTGCAACATAAAGTGTCTTGTGTTTTGTGAGTTTCCCCGCTCTCGAGGGTGGTGATTGTCTCTGGTTATGGGATACAGTTCCCTTGCTAGACTATGGGAAAGGATTAGACTATCCACTTTGGTGAGTCAACATTCATTATGCATATTCAAAATAGGTAAGTTCCCGATGCACTTCCCGAATTTGCTTCACTCCTGAGGACATGCTGGAACCTGTTCAATGCGGAAAAGATGGAAAAGGTGGTATCACAAAAAATTAAACAAAATAAAAATAAAATAAGAATAAAAATAAAAATAAAACACAGCGATGAAGTTCTCTTCTCTGCTCTTCTCGATCTGTCCCTCAGCGGAAAGATGAAGAACTGTGTCTCTGTCTCTTGGATCTGTCCCTCGGCGGAAGGTTTCACTGGAATCTCCGTAAATATTCTCGCTGAAAGTTGGAGAGCTCCACCTGGAGCATGATCCCATGGAGGAGTGTTCCCAGGTGTGCAACATTAGCTGGACCTCTGATGAAGGTGATGACGTCAACCTCGGCAGGTCTCCCCACCATTTCTGGATAGTCGGTGACTAGACGGAATAGGACATTGTGAGTTAGCCTGCTGTCCTCGGGTGACAGGGACATTGTCCTGCTTTGATGGTTTTGAGATCACAGGCCTTTCTTTTGACGTGAACAGTCTTTACACTTTCCTGCTGCGTGGATCGCCACTACGTAGTTGAGCTTGATCCAGAGTTGGTTCAAACGTTTAGTGTTTCTTGGGTCTCTAATGTAGGTTAGTGTGTCCGTGGTTCTCCCGACTAGTCCTGGGCACTCCTCTATGATACGAAAGAAAAGCATATAAGTGATTACCTATGGCGGAAGCATTGGTGTACTTATCACTGTGTTCAGGTAATTCCGCGAAGGCTTCCGCGATGACAGTCAGTAGTTGCTAGTTAATTTTTTTGTTGGCAGTATCTTGAATAAAGTCTGTGACACTGGTGACTCTCCCTACGAGTGACGGATATGAAATTACCACTAACTGGAAGTAGGTGAGTACATCTCATGTGAGATTTCTGCTGGGAGATACCATGGGATCTGCATCCAAAGTCTTGTTGTCGGCTGCTTCAGGATACTGTTTTATGCTCTTAAACGAAAAGTCTTTGCTCTCATTTTATCAAAGCCTTATTTTCCAATAATGCTCAAATATGGTTTGATTCAAAAGTTTGTACTGTCAGTGCATTGTGGCTTAGATTGCAAGATTCTCTTCTTCACCCTGCAACTACGGTGCACAGAGTGTCCATTATGTCCTTATCCCCTTTTTAGTTTAGAGGAAATGTCCAGTTTTGAGCCACAGTTTTTTAATCAGAGTTCATTTTGTCTTGGTATTGCTGCTCATGCGTCCTTCTTCCTTGTCATACCTCTCGTCTGCACGTGCTGAGGTTCTTCCCCGTTGTCTGTAGGTTCTTCGCGATGGGGTGCAGCTAGAGGGATCTTGGAAATATAGGGTTTAATGTCATTGAGGAAGATCCATGCTCTCCTGCCCTGCAGTTTGACGGCTGAGGTAGAGCAGTCCTCTACGACAAAGGGGCCATTGAAGCTTGGCTCATCCCACCTTTTCCTTGTGTTGTTTCTTACCAGCACTGCAATACCAGGGAAGATAACTGGCGCACATAGACCTTGAACTGTATCTGTTTCAGCACCTCATGCTGCGTCCTGTGTGGTGCTGCACCGTTTTCGTTGTCGCTGTACTTGGCCTGTAACAATAAGAAGGCTTGATGTCATGCAGTTCAGATACTCCGATAATTCGGTCCCCAGGACCTCTCGGGTTGGCTGGGCATCACATCTAGCTCTATATGGAGGGGTAAGTGGGGTCCTCATTCTCCTTTCTGTGACTATCTCGTGCGGCGTAAGATGATGGTCACAGCCTGGTTGGTTCCGAAGTGCATACAATGCCAGTTGTAGACAGTGCAGCCATCCCCTCTTTAGAGTAAGTTTCAACTTGGCTATCCTTTCCTTTAACAAGCCGTTGAGCCCCTCACAAATACCATTACCTTCCGGCTGATACGCCGATGAGAACTTGCGCCTTATACCAAGCAACAAGCTGATCTGTTTGAAAACTGCGTTAACAAAATGAGCCCCATTATCTGACCTCATCACCTCACACACCCCCATCTAGGGAACACTTCCCTCACCAGGAATTTGGCAGCACATGTTGAGTCTGGGTGTGTACAGGGACCCGCTTCTATCCATCTATGGAATGAACACACCACTACAATTAAGTACCTTTACCCGTTACATGCTTGAATCATATCGACATAATCGACATGTAAGTGCTGAAATGGCCCATTTGGCCTTGGGATAACTCCTCTCACTACTTTTAATGTGTGTCCAGTGGTGAATTGCTGGAAGATTATTCAGTTCACCATAAAGAATGCAACATGCTCTGCTAAGTTCGGTATAAACCAGTCTTCTGCGAGCGTTGCTGCTAGATTTTCTTTTGTCATGTGGAACGGGTAATGCAGTTGTTCCAATGCTATTTTTAGTAAGGTTACAGGAATTACTGGTTTACCAGTGCTGTCTTGCCTCCACAGCCCATCCGAGGGGTTTAAAGAACACCTTTGATGCTTCCACAGGTTCTTTTCGTCCTGCGTTGCCTCCCCTTGAAGCTCCATCAGTTGAGTCTGCCCCATATTACTATAGGCCTCTGGTGTGGCTCGAGCTACCATCATCCGCTCATGGTTGTGTGCCACTTCCACTTCCATGATCGTCTCATTTTTGGAAGCCATACACTTGGCTTCCGTGTCTGCTGCATGATTTCCATGTGACACAAAGTCTGTCCCGTGAGTATGGGCAGCACATTTCACAACCGCTATGCCCACTGGGAGCTGTAGTGTCTTGATCAGCCTGTCTAATAAGGCTGCATGCTGCACCAACGTGACGTCTGCTCGGAGGTAGCCCCTCCTTTCCCAGCGCCCTAGACCTGCGTGCACTTCTGACGTCGCATAGGCGGAGTCACTATACACTGTTACTTCCTGGTCTGCGTGATTCTCAATGGCGAGTATCAATGCCAATAGCTCTGCAGCCTGTGCTGAATAATGAGATGGTATTTGTCTACTGATGAGTATTTGAAATTCTCTGTGTTTCATTACGGCAACGCCTGTATATCTTTCTCCTTCTTCTTGGTCGATTCTCGAAGAACCATCAATGAATACGATCTCACCACCCGCCAGGGCATTCTCTCTCACCCTGGGGATTTCATCATAGAATTCTTCATAGTTTGCACCGTCATGTATCACTTCACCATCAGTGACTGGTTCAGCTATGAATGTGGCTGGGTTTACTGTTTTACATCGAACTATTTTGATCGATGGATTTGATATGATCACCTCATAGGCAGAGGCCCTTTGAGATGTCAATGTACCTTTTGGTTTCTCCAAGATGGCGAACAATGAGTGCTCGACGTATAAGCTCATGGAACAGCCCATTACAATGGTTGTTGACTTCTCTGTGGCAAATGCTGCGGCAGCTAAACTTTGTTTGCATGGGAACTGGCCTCTCATTACTGGTTCCAGATTCCCACTGTAATACGCTAGGGGCTTGTACCCCAATAAGGTTTTTTGAGCAAGTACTGCTATCATAACATTGCCATTTGTGTGTAGAATTCATCTGCATAATTAGGAATCCTGAGAACTGGAGCCACGGAAATTACTCTTTTGAGTTGCGCAAACCCCTTTTCCATTGCTTCAGTCCATTCAATTCTTTCCTTTGTCGCCTGGGCCTTCTTTAGGGCCTGGAGCAAGGGCTTGGTATACGAGCTGTAGTTAAAAACCCATGCTTTAACATAATTGCACAGGCCTAGGAAGCTCTGCATATGCTTTATCGTGAGCGGCTTAGCCGTGTTCATGATAGCTTTGGCTCTTTCTGGGGTAACCTTTTTCCCCTCGTGAGAGATTAACTGGCCTATGTATAATACCTCTTGTTGACAGTATTATAACTTTTCCTTGTCAACCTTGTATCCTTTCCCAGCCAGTATGGTCAGTAGCTGGATAGAATCGTGCCTGCATTGCTATTCAGTGGTGCTGCAGATCAGAATATCATCCACATATTGCAAGACAACACTGTCTACCGCAATATTGCTTGGGTCCAATTGTAGGACTCTGTTGAAAATGGACGGGGACTCACAATACCCCTGTGGCAATCTCGTGCTCTTCAGATGCATTTGTCTGAATGTAAATGACGTCAGATCTTGCGAGTCACGGTGTAACGGGATTGAGAAAAAGGCATTTTTCAAATCAATCACCGTTAGGTATTTCACCTTGATCGGTATGTTACACAAGATCGTAGATGGATTAGGAACTATAGGGAACTCGGCTTCAACAAGATCGTTTAATGCTCTTAAATCTTGGATTAAATGCCACGACCCTCCATTTGATTTCTTGACGGGGGTAAATCACTGTATTACAGGGTGATTCTGACATCACTAGGATGCCCAGAAATTGTCTTTGCTATCCCTTCATCCGCTTCTCTGGACATGGGATATTGCCACGCTCTTGGTAGAAACGCTCCGGGTTTCAGTTTAATTTTCACTTCTCCTACCCCTTTCAGGAGGCCTACGTCATAGGGTCCTGTAGTCCATACAGAGACAGGCACCTGGGCCATATTGTCGTCAAAGTATGCGGGGCGGATCAGCACCAACATCATTCTCTGAGGCACTTCTCGTTTGATTATTTTGACCCCGAATATGAGACTTACTTCCACCCTGGTCTCTTCCAAGTCAGGATGCTCTTCGAACAGAGCGTCATCTGTGACTTCAGTCAATCGGTACCCTTCTTCAATGGCGATAATTGCACACCATTGTCTGCCTTTGTATTTGAATCCTTCGACCACTACTACTTTCCCTCGTACTGCTGCAATATGTATCGATAAGGGAAATACTTGTCCCTCTTCTTCATGCATAGGTATTTTTGGCCTCAACAGGAACTCATCAGGGGTTCTCATAGTTCTATCTGTGAGGCCTGGCAATCCCGCCATAAGCACACGCATGCCATATGCGAAGACTTCTAGTTCTAGTGGTATAGCTCTCATGGCTATGTGTCCCGAGTATGCTCTGATCATTTCGCACAAGTTAGAATAATGCATTCCTGGAGTAGAGCATACTATGCACTCCTCTGTGAACGATACAGTCATATTCAACTTTGTCATTAAGTCTCGACCCAAAATGGGGGTCTGACGTCAATATAGTAAGGGCACCTTCATCTCACAATCTCCTACAGAGACTGGGAGATTGTCTGTGAAGGGAACTCTGCTGTGAGCTCCTGTAAAACTCTGAGTATCTATGGCCTGGCCAGACAAGGAAAATGTGCCTTCTCGTATGCACAAGCGTGTTGCACCCGTGTCAACTAAGAAGGAATATTCTTTCCCCCCTATGACGACATTTACCCTTGGTTCCCTGTTAGGGTCTGGTGTCCCTGATAGGATAGAACACATCAGGGTTCCCAGCGAGCTGTCCTATTTCATGTATAAGTTAGGTCCACTGTATGCTTGTGTATTTTCTCCATTCCCAGGGTTGCCTCCCCTTCCGGGGTGAGTGCCCTGAGACATTTGCAGTGGTGCCTGTTGGGATTGCCCTTGTGGCAGGTTCCCCATGTTCGAGGGTTGAACCCCTTGCTGCGCACCTTGCTGCAAGCCCGGCGCTTGCTGCTGCACTGTGTGATTCGGTGCACTGCCCTGTTGTGGGATAGCAGGCGGACTCACTGTGCCTGCTCCCATTCCTTGTCCATTTTGCCACGTGCCTTGGCTTCTGCATGCTCGTGCCACATGGCCTGTCATACCACACAGCCAACATACTGGCGGTTGTCGGGCTATCTGTCCAAATGACATATCTGGATTGCCCGTCTGTACGTTTTGAAAGCCTCCTTGATTATTCTGTAAACCTCCCTGATTACTCTGCCATCCTCTTCCTATGAATCCCCTTCCCCTCGGGTAAAATCCAGCGTTATCCCGGTTATTCTGCGATGGGTTAGTCGCCTGTTGTACGTTCGATTCAGCTGGACTGGTCAGCATAACTCCTTCAAGAACATACTTGGAGAGTTTCTTTTGCACCAGCTTCGCTTCCTCACCCTTACGAGTTGCCTCCTTTTTCCAATTCTTTTCTTGCAGTAGCCTACAGTAATGTGCAATTGTCAAATGTATTTCGGCCCAAGGTTTAGCTTCTACTCCCACCAATTTCTTGAACTGTTTTTGTACCGGCTCCAGCAACCCCTGGCACAATATATGGTAAAATACAGTGATAGATTTCATCCAAGATTCATGCGTTTTGAACACCCATGAGTCTTGAAAATTCTGGATATAAACGGATCCTCTGACTCTTTCATTTTTCGAGTCATTATGGCTCGTATATCGGAAGTGTCTGGGTACAGTACTTGTAGCGCTTTCCACACCGCTGCTCTACAATTATTAAATGGCGCTCCGTCATGGGTTGTGTTAATTATGGTTACACCAGGGTACCCAGCTCGTTTCCATACATCGTCTGCTCTCTCACCAAGTATGGTGATCAGGATGCCTTTAATGTCCCCTATAGCTAACGTGACACCCTGTGTCATTTTTTCTAACTCGCGTATCCACTTCCCGGCTCCTAATGTCAGCATTGGAAGCTTGTTTTTCAGGTTTTCTCTGTCCATGTGTGGCCATGGAATATATTGCGGTCTTAGTCCCCCCTTTTCTAGTAGTGGGAATTGGAATGCGCAGTCCTCCTTCTCTTTCCCCATGGCTCTCCTGTCTATTGCTGGAGTAGCATTCCCGCATCGTCGTCTACCTGGCAATGTCCTCAGTCTGTCTACATAGGCAGGTGCTGACACCCCCCTCTGTCCGTGGGGTGTTCCTTCATGTCGGCCAGGCTGCGCGGCAGACTCTGATGCCCTAGATGCAGACTCACTGGCGTCTGACCATCGTACCCCTTTGTCCCTTGGGAGCCACGTCTCGTGCTGTCTCCCTTCTTCGTGTGCCTCGTCCTCTTTCTCCTCACCGGAGTCGGACGCTGATTGTTCCCAGTTCACGCAACTTCTTGCGTCATCAACAGTTTTACTGATTTCTAGTCTGTCCAAAGACAGTTTCCTGCTCACGCTACTTCGAATGATATCCTCGGTGTCATACAGCTGAGTGCTTTCCAAGTGCTCGTCTTCCCCCTCTCCTTGAGATATTCGCTCTAACCCCATCTCATCATATATCTTATCGATCGTTTCTCTGATGCTTCTGGTGTCAAAGTCATCTTCAATATTGGCCCTACTTGAGCCTGCTACTGAGTCATACGTGGGAAAGAATTCTTCAATATCTTTCCATTCTACAACAGGATTGGGTTTTTTAACTTCCCTCTCCAAATATTCAAGATCGCGTGCCCTCTGGCTACGCTTACGTTCTATATAATTGTCGGCTTCTTTGCGCTTTCTTGCTTCTTCTCTAGTCTTGTCTTCTCTTCTCCTTTCATTTCTACATTCACTTGCCCTTCTAACTTCCTCACCTTCCTGATTCCTTATTCTCTTTTCACGTACTCTTTGCTCTTCTTCTAAACTTCCCTGATTCTGTCTGTACTGGTCATAGGCTGCCTTCTGTTTGCAAATGAGCTGTTTTTCTTGCTCTTCGCGATATCGCTGTTCTCGCCTCAGCCTATCTTTTCTTTTTATTCTTTTGTCCCTTACTTTCTTTTCTTTCTCCTTATCCCTTCTCTATACCTCATTAGACCTCTCTCTCGGTCTCACATCATCACTTCCTTTACCATCGAGTTTCAATAATATCTGTCCTCCCATCTATTCGTCCTTTGCGAATGCTATCTCATCAGTTCCGTCTTCACTTCCTTTCCGTTTCTTACCCTCTCTCTCTTTAATGAGAGGTGCACTAATCTGTGCCTGGTCCTTCCTTTCATCATCGCGTCTATCCCTGTCACTCAGGACTGCAGAGGTAAGATTAATTTCCTGCTCCTTCTCCTTGATTTCGTGACTACTGTACGTAAGTGACTCATACGCAGGGTTACTATATACCGTAGCTGCCTTTAGCTCTCTTAGTGGGTAGAGACCCTCTGACTTACTTCCTTCAATCTCTGGCTCAGGCAGGGCCAGTGGCACAGTAGGCGTCTCACCCCCTTCCGTGCATAAGTTTAATATCCAGTCTGCGGGTGGCTCTTCCTCCTTCGGCTGCTCAAACATTTTCCAAAGTTCAAGAACAGCAAGACGTTTCTCTAGGTTTTTACCTGTATATGTGGCATGTAAATAAGTTGTCATGTGCTGTAAGAAGGCTTTAGACAAAGACCCGTTCTGTGGCCACGGCATAAACATCTTGTGGGCGGTGCCCTTAACCCACTCAGCACTATACTTCTTAAGCTTGGGTGCATGTTTAGGCAATTGCTTGCATAAGTGGGTGAGTGGGGTTATCTCTTCCATGCTTGTACTCTAGTTCTAGCAATACTTTCATGCACTTTCACCACTTCCAACAATATGAGCGAGCTCCAATCCAATTTTTTCTCGTCAACATTTTATACCATTAATTTGCTTCAAGAACATCAATCTGTGTGCGATTCCCTCTCAGTTACAGAATCACGTAAAACTCAAAACTTCATCTCAAACAATCAATGATTACACCATTTTTACATGTGACATACAACGGAACACGTACAACAGACACTTGACAGACTAGACAGACACCAGCTGGACACAAATATCTTTGCCTTCTAATCAATACCCCGACATGGCGTTTAAACAAACCCCTTTTGTGACATCTTTAATCGTCACGGTAGCCTAATCGTCCCCTATTATATGGGCTCTGAGTTCACGTTTCTTCTGACCGCTCTATTAAAGCGCAGGAACAAGGCGAATCCTCTTACTTTTTTCTCTCGGGTGCCCTCCCGGTAACCTACTTTTTCTCTCGGGTGTCCTCCCGGTAACCTACTTTTCTCTCTTGTACTAGAGTCATTATCCCCTTATATATATACAATCTTCTCTACTTCTGATTATTATATTTTCCGCCACCCTCCGTTACCTTCTCCCTTACTTGTTCTAATGTCTACAAAACTTTTGCCAAAGTATTGAGTCTTCTTGTTCACTCACCACTCGCATGGTTCCTCTCTGGATCTTCGGCATCACCAGCCCCTCCGTCGTTACCGCCTCTCCGGTCTTTTCGTCCGATCGGCTGCCCGTAGGAATGAGAAGGGTTATGCTCTGTAAGGCGGGTTCCTTCAGACCCACTGCAGATTTTATAGACTTATACTATCACTGTCCACGGGAAGCTTCTCAGTCTACTCAGCCGAATGGCGAAGGACTTGGGATATTGCCGAAGACCTAGAGTTACTTTGTGTCAACGGGTCAATAGGTGTCATAGTAATAATTAATCAATAGTTGATGGTCAAATCATCCTCGTCGCTACCAAATCTCTGAACGGGCCCATGAGATTTAGAGCTTGCCCCCCGGCACCTTTAAACAAGATAGCCGGTCCATGAAGAGGATGTGGTGCGGGTTTCACTTACTCCATCACCAATCAATGAGGACAAATCAACGGTTTGGCAAAGGGAAGTCTGTTTAATGACAAGTACAAAAAAACAGGGAAACAAATGGTAATCAACAGTGATGCGATCGCCTGTCTCGCTTCAAGTCCCGAATTATTCATTCAGACAGCAATAGTTATACCCAAAATCTGTCATCATTGACGTGTAACACTCATAAGTTTATCATGCAATTCTATTGGTTGGAAAAGGTAACTTAAGTATAGGTGCTATATCTGCATATAGTAACAGAGCGTAATGATTGGATAACTCTTATTGGGTGGGCGTCTACGCCCATCCCTCTACATCGTTCATGATAGACATCACTACAAGCATGACACCTTATTAGTTATACTAGCTATAGGACCCAAGATTATTTGGTCCATTGTGATTGGGTGGGTTACACCCCTAGGCATAAATCTCTACTTTAATTAGCAGCATGCAGAACAGACACCCAGGTGCCTTGTGCCCCAAGATTCACCCTGCCTCCCTTCCATAAATCAGTATTTTAGGGCTATGTGTCAATTAGTTGGCTGAGGACGGCCTCGAAACTGTGGCTTCTTATCAGGGAAAGTTATGGCATCCTCAGGTTCTGGGGGACATCAGATGTTGGTACCTCTTGCCCTGGGCTGGTCGCGTGTCTGTTCACCGTGAATCTGCTTCATTTTCCTGTTATTCCCGTATTTGATTCTTCCATAGCATCGCCACCTGCGTGGGGCCTCTTTATCTCGACCTTCACTGGCTGGCTGGTATGCTCTGAAGTTTTGATTCTCTGAGACTGCAGCTCTCCTCCCTTCCTTAGGTTGACCTCGAATTCCCAGGCATTGAGCTGCTTCTTAGTAAGTTTTGATTCCGCTCTTCCCTTTGGCATTGGCTGGAATATGAATCTTTGCCTTGCTAGCCCTTTGCAGCCTGGGCTTAATTCTGCTTTTCCAAAATGGAGACGTACTTGTATTGTGTGCTTTATTGAGGTAGATATATATTTGGCACATGCTGCTCTATTCTTCTGCTAAGCATTGAAAGCAACATCGTTCTCTTAGCTTCTTGCGTTCCGAGCCTAATTCCAGGCACTTTAGTCAGTTACGTGTGTTTATTTCACTTATTGGTTACGTTTCTTTATATTAACGTCTTTTCTCTTACTTGTCCATTACATCGTTATTCTTTGTATTTCACCCTTGTGTGTCATCTTTCGTTTGTCGTTTATGTTCATCTGTACGTCTGTCCAGGTTCTTATGTTGTCACCATTTGCCTTCCATTAAGGCTCTTTGGGTCTCTTCGAGGACAGTCTGTAAGTAGTCTTCATTGCGTGTTAACTGCTGGTACGGTTGTCTCAGTGGGTACCGGGCTGTCCAAGGTTGTCTGGCTATAGGCACTTCGACAGGTATTGCTCTTCTGATGTGCACAGGGCAGAGTCCTAGAGCTGCTCTCTGTTGGCTCATTTGTTCCTCATATATCACATACTTTGGCGAGTATGTTCCTGGCACCTCACTCTGTGGGGTTGGGGTGTAGGCCCTGTCTGGGACCTCCTCTACACAGGCCTTGGTCTATGTAGTTACCAACGGCTCCGCTGCCTATGTATGCCTCCACATTATGCATCCGAGATGGTTGTTGGTGACTGATCAAAATCACAGGCAGGGCAAGGTGTGAGGTCTGTGGCTCTTTTCCTTCGCTCGTCAAACGGACCTCTAAGCTTGCCGGGCCTGGAAGTTTTACGACTCTTGTTCTCCTCCTTCTTTCTCTGTAGCTCCAATTGTTCCCTAGGGGGTTTTACGGAACATTCTCTGAGGAAGTGACCTGATTTCCCACAGTATAGGCATAATTGCTGTTGTCTCCTTTTGTCTCTTTCGGCCTTGGTTAATGGGCTTCGTACCCCCCCAATTTGCATGGGTTCCGAAGTGTTTTCTGATGAACGCGGAATGTTCTCCTCTCAGCGTACATACACAGTCCGATTCTCCATTCTGGCTTGATCTGTCCTTCGATCTTGCAGCCTGTGGTCTAGCTGCACCACTAGGTTGATGAACTCTGCACAGTCTTTTGGCAGGTTTACCACCTGAGCTAGGACGTCTTTCAATTCCCCCTGTAATCCTCAATGGAATAACGTTGTTCGTTTCTCCTCAGGCCACCCAGTTTCAATGACAAGTCTGTTAAAAGTGGCGATATATGTTAACAAATCTTGGCTGCCTTGGCGGAGGGACAGAAGTTCATTATCCAGAGCTTGGACCTGGGTATGTCGGGCAAACAGCTTCGCCATCTCCTGTTGAAACCCCTGAAATGCTGCAGGAGTGGATCATCCTGGCTTACTAAAGGTATAGACCATCCGCGGCACTGCCACTCAGATTTGACAGAATGAATGATACTCACGACTGATCGTTAGGAAAGGCTCCGGGCCTACAAAGAAAATGGAGGCGGCACTGGTTCATGAATACTGCATATTTTCTTGCGTCCCCCATAAAACGTTCTGGTGGGGCCAAAGGAACTGCACCAGGGAGGACCACCTGCACTGGATTGACGGATGTGGCTGGAACCGACGGAATACTTCCTGGCAACGGAGCATGCCCAGCCTGTGTTTGGAGCAATTGTCTGGCTAATTCATCGGCGTGGTTCTTGATGACAATGAACTCCCTCCTAACAGCGTTGGTTTCTTGCCGGGCGGAGTACACCTCGGCCCGGAATTCTCCCAGTAACTGGGCTAGTTGGTCAGTCTCTGATGTTTCCATGATGCCCAGGTGGATGTTTTAATTGTAGCTTTGCGTTCTGTTACGCTCACCTGGTATCCACGGGTGCGCCACACGATACTGGGTGGAGGTCTAAGGATATCCCGGACCACTTTCTGATTGGTTATGTGCCAGATGTTGGGTAGCGCCTATAACAGGAGAATGGAGGGTTAAGATACTGCTTGTGTGATGGATGGACTCCCATCTCCCTCTGGTCGAAATCCCCTCGCTTGAGGTTATTGCGCACCCTAGGTTTTTGTGCGTTGAACTCTCCGTCCTGAGTCTCTGTGCAGGGGCACATGGTTGGTGCGGGCGTTCTGTGGACCTAGTTGCTTCAATGGATCCGTGTGCCATTATGATGGGTCCAGACCGGCTGTTACTCCGACTCTGCTTGCTGTCTTCCACGTGAGTTATAATGTCTTTTCCAGCTTTTTTCCATCTCTTTCTTTCCCTCCGTTTTCTCTGTCTTCTCAGCGTCTTGCTCCACTACGCTGTTCCCTAACAATGTCTCTTTTAGTTTTCACTGGGATGGTTGCAATCTTGGAGTTGCCCCGCCGATGGCGAAGACCACAGTGAGTTATTGATGCGCTGAGTGCTGCACTGTTTATTGGTGTTAATTTCTAACCTGTGTTCTCTTCCCTTCTTTGTTCAGGTTGCGGTGATGTTCTGGAGTGATGAGCGATCGAAGCGCTGCTTGCCCAGGTAAGTGCTTTGTTGATGCTGACCTTGTTCCTTCTCCGTTGCAGGTTGCGTTGAAACACGGAGATGGGCGAGGTAAGAGAAGCGCAGGGTACTGCCAGGACTCGCTGATTGTCTAGGTAAGAATTGTTATTAATGCTGTCCTTGTTTCTTTACCTTTGCAGGTTGCAGCGAACTCTCGAGATGGGCGAGGTAAGCGAAGCGCATGATGGATTCAAAACCGGCTACTTCACAGGTAAATATTCTTGCTCGCTAATGCTGTTCTTGTTCTTCCAGGTTATAAATGGAATCCGGATCTAGGGCTTCAGGATCGGGCCACCGGAGAAGCAGATGAGCAGGAGATGGACACGCTGAGTGTTACGCTGCAGGAGTCCAAAACTGGTATTGCTTTATTCCTGATAATGAACCTGGCGCCAAAGGCACCAGGACTGACTCCATGTATGTTTCTGATGGAGTTTTAAGGACCTTGGGGCCAGTGTGAAGGGCTTTAGCCCCACTGCTGTCAGGGGGATGTTATACCTGAGGGGGTCAGGGGCATGGATCGTGACATAAACGGCATCCTTGCCGACCTTAAAGAAAAGGATTCCTGTGACACCATTATCAAAACATATGATCAGCAGATGCTCATATTGATAAATCAGAAAGCTCCCAACTGTGAAAAAACAGTCGGGCCCAATCTTAACCATCAAAAATTGTTCACACCAGAACTAACTACCCTTAAGAAGGAAAATACGCAGCGAAACACAATGGCTAAAGAATCCAACTGACGACAGTAAGACCAGCTGGAAATTACTAGAAAAATCCTATAAGAACAACATCAAGGAGGCTAAAAAAAACTACTTCAATAGTCAAATTGAAGCTTCTCCTAATTCAGCTAGCAAACTCTTTGATATTCTCAAATCTATAAATAAGCCCCAGGCTCTGGCCCCTGCCTTTATTCTATCCCATTCAGAATGTGAAAACACTCAGGTAGCCTTCACCAACAAAATCATTAATGCTAGAGAACGCATTGCATCTGCTCAAGCTAATAAACCTCAACCTAGCCGCCCTGTACAATTGACGACCACTGCGGGAAAGGAGAAATTTCAATTCCAACAAATCTCTATTGATGTCATGATGAAAACTCTGGCATCTATGAAACCATCTTCCTCAGCCGAAAATAAACTCCCGCCCAAGATCATTTTTGAACATTCGGACATCTTTGCTCCATTAATTACTAAAATTAACCAAACAGTACCGAAAGAAATAATAAAAGTCACCATAACACCTCTAGTAAAAAAAACTAACTTAGACAAACGAGTTCCCAACAACTTAAGACCTATCACGAATTGTAACTTTACACTTACAGTCATGGACGAGATAGCAACAGCAACACTTCAGGAATACGTCGAAAGGCACGAGATTCTACACCCACAACAATCTGGTTTTAGAGCTGTATACAGCACCGAAACAGCAATGTTGGACTTACAAACAAAAATGCTGGGAATTATGGACAAAGGAAAAGCAGGCCTACTAGTCCTTTTGGATCTCAGTGCCACATTGGATCTTTTAGACCACCAACTTTTACAACAAGCACTTGACAAAGTCGCAAACTGTTCCAAGGAAGCAATAAGTTGGCTATCTTCCTTCCTTGAGAACAGAATCTCCAGAGCACATTGGGGAGGCAAATTCTCCTCCAAATTCAACATCTTCTGTGGGGTACCACAGCGAGCCAGTCTGTCCCCACTGCTTTTCAACTTGTACATACGTTTATTGTGCGAGCTACTAGAACCTCTCCAGGTGTTCTTTACCAACTATGCCGACGACACTCAGATGGTTCTGGAACTAAGTGGGGACTACGCAAAGGACAGTAGGACATTAAACATACTTTATAAGAATATTGAAGAGTGGATGGATAACAACTGGATGTGCCTAAACAGCAATAAGACTGAACTAATGGTCTTTTGATCCACCCAGGCATGAGCCTAACTCGCCTCTGACTATCAGGCATTTCAAATCAAAGAATCCCTTATCGAAGTGGCGGGCAAGGTTAAAACACTCGGCATGACCCTGGAAGCCTCCCTCAATGCAGATGCTCAAGCCATGTATGCTAGTAAAAATTGTAATTATTACATCAGACTTCTTAAAGAAATCAGACCCCTACTTAGTGAAAAAAATGTTGGTACAATAGCCAGAGCCATCTTATCGCGTCTGGACTATGGAAACGCACTCCTCGCAGGTGCAAGTAAGCAAAGCATGCACAAATTTCAACTGGTCCAACATTCTTGCGATCAGAATGATTAAACAAAAAGCAAGAAATTAACAGTGAAGCCAGACGGGACCTCCACTGGCTGAAAATGGATGACCGTGTACAATTTAAGTCCTTATGCCTAACACATAAGTGTTTTTATTGCAAAGCACCAGCCTATCTGAAGTCTAAATTTACTTTCCACAACCCTTCCAGGGCACTAAGATCAGAAGCCAAGGGTCTTATAACAGCCCTGAAACATAAAAGAGAACCTGGTATGGGTAGAGCTTTCCCTAACAGAGCAGCAGTTAACTGGAACAAATTGCCGACCTGTCTTAGGTTGGAGACTAATCACTCCTCCTTTCGTAAAAAGCTTAAAACTGCACTCTTCAAGTAAACCACATTGTAAGATCCCTGGCCTTGATAATGTCTAATCTCACCATGTTTTGTTATTTGTCCTGTTCACGCTGTGCTACTATTCGTCTGTCCTTGTCTTCATGTATGCGCCCGATATCTGCGGGCAGTCGGCGCTATATAAATAAACAAATAAAATAAAGAATTGCTGGTTGTATTTAACTGAAACCCTTTGCCATGCCTATGAATGTATTTGGGCTGTCTATTCTTAAAACCTTGTTTTTTCCCTCCTTTATTGAGTATCTGAAGTGCCTTTTTGCTCCCACTTCATTTTGGAGAAAAACTTGTTCAGTTACTTACTGGTTGGATTTTTGTGGTTTATTAGTGTGTGATATTGAGCTGCTATGCTAGTGTAATGTTTTTTAACTGATTGAGTAAATAATGTATATTCTTTTTCCAAGAAACCTTGAGTAAGTGGTTACTTGAATCACTGTATTAATTGGTCCTTTTTGTAACTTTTTCTACTGCTCACTCAACTCTTGAGATAAGTCTGGCTGCTCAGCCACTGCTACCACATAACTGTGTAGTGCAGGCTTGTACAAAAGGTGAAATTGTACTGACATTTGTAGTCTTAATTGCCTGTAGTGTCCCCCAAGGGTACTGTAGGTGATTCTGCCTAACATGGGGCACAGAGTAAAAGTAATAATACATCCCAAAAAACATTGTGAGAGAAAGCCTTGCACTGCATTCTGGGAAGTGTAGCAAAGGTACCAATGCATTCAAAGCCAAAGGCCATTATGAGAGTGAGAGAAAGAGAAGTGTGGCACGGATTATGGGAAACATAACACAAGTGCATGAGCAGACTAAAGACATTGTCAGAGGAGGAGTAGCCTGATGTTGCATTTTGCGAAATGTAGTCAAAGAACTAAACTGTTACTGTTAATTTTAAAGGACATTTGTACTGCGCACTATCACCACCGGAGTGGTCCCCTGGCGCTCTGGCGGCTCTGAAAAAGGGAGAAGGGGGGGTTACTTAGTGGGAATAAGCTGGAAAAGTGCAAGAGAGCAGTGATGTGCGGTTGGCAGCCTCAGCCCCGTGGGTCCGTTGGCTGGGCTTGGGGTGTTTTACGGTCGGTAGTTGTTGCGTGCTGTTGTGCATGTCTATGTATGGTTTGTTTTGTTGTTGCAGTGTAGTGAAGTTTGTGCGGATTGCTGTGTTTAGGCTTGTGGTTGTGTTTCGTTAGAGTTTGAGAGGTGTATGCAGAGGGCTGAAGTTGTTAGTGAATTGGTTAGTTGGCATTGCTGTCCTTGCAATTGTGTCTAGGTGTGATGCCCACTATCATTTACTATTCCATCCAAGTGTGGCACTTGTCATCACTCAGACTTTCATTCAAGTGTAGCACCTGCTAACATTCATAACCCTGTCTAGAAGTGACGGAAGCTAAAATTAAGGATGACATTTAAGTGTGGCACTTGCTAACATTCATATTTCCATCTAGATGCGATGAGGGCTAAAGTTGAGGATGACATCTAAGTGTGGCACATGCAAACATTCACAATCTTGTCCAGATGTGATGGAAGCTAACGTTAAGAATGACATCTAAGTGTGGCACATGCTAACACTCACAATCCTGTCCAGATGTGATGGAAGCTAAAGTTAAGGATGGCATCTAAGTGTGGCACATGCTAACATTCATATTTCCATCTAGATGCGATGAGGGCTAAAGTTGAGGATGACATCTAAGTGTGGCACATGCAAACATTCACAATCTTGTCCAGATGTGATGGAAGCTAACGTTAAGAATGACATCTAAGTGTGGCACATGCTAACACTCACAATCCTGTCCAGATGTGATGGAAGCTAAAGTTAAGGATGGCATCTAAGTGTGGCACATGCTAACACTCACAATCCTGTCCAGATGTGATGGAAGCTAAAGTTAAGGATGGCATCTAAGTGTGGCACATGCTAACACTCACAATCCTGTCCAGATGTGATGGAAGCTAAAGTTAAGGATGGCATCTAAGTGTGGCACATGCTAACACTCACAATCCTGTCCAGATGTGATGGAAGCTAAAGTTAAGAATGACATCTAAGGGTGGCACATGCTAACCTTCATATTCTATCTAGATGCAATGAGGGCTAAAGTTAAGAATGACATCTAAGTGTGGCACATGCTAACACTCACAATCCTGTCCAGATGTGATGGAAGCTAAAGTTAAGGATGGCATCTAAGTGTGGCACATGCTAATATTCCTATTTCTATCTAGTCCTGAAGACATAATAGGAAAGAAGATGTGAATCAAACAACCTGCTACAATTTGGTAGAATTAGCCTTTGTGAATGAATTGAAATGCTGCATCTGGGAAATTGGCATAGAACTATAATAGTGTATTACAACGGAGTGGACAAGACCATACAAAAAACCTGACAAGGAAAAAGCCATTTTCTACATTTTTAGAAAGATACTTTGGTTTCTTGCAAATGTTTATTTGACAAATGTTGCAAGGTTGCTCCCACAGGGACCAAGTACTATTTGTGACAGTAGTCAAGAGCACCAATAGACAATGGTTTCAGCTGTCATTTGGACAGCGAGAAGCCCACAGCTTCGCCTCTTATGCCCGTTTGTGGTTGCCATTTTCACTACTGTGAAGGCAATCTGCCAACACTAAGGCTTTTTTTTAAAAATAAAATGCCCTATGGCACTTGCATTGATGGTATTAGCCTATTTGACCTAAAACAATTGACCTAACGACCGATTTGGTGGAATTCTGCATGGGTGATTTGGCCTTCGGGGCAATTTTGTCGAATATACTGCAAAATACCAACCATGCAGAGCCGAGGTTGCGGGGGTGTCCCCCACACCCCATGTATGATATTTTGCAAGTTTGGTGCTGCAGGGGTGTCCCCTGCTTCCTTAAAATTGGAGGCGGGGACAAAAGAAAAAACGCATAAAACGCATGTGCGTTTAAATTGGGCCCGAACAAATAAATAGTGGTCAGTTTCACTGTAAACTGCAATGACAATTATTAACATTAGAAGGCATTTTAGAAGATGCATAAAATACTAGATGCTCAGTAGAAAGCCTATTGGCCCTAGTTTTCTTGTTAGTGTGCCCAGATTGACACCCCGATCTGGTTTGGCCTACATAATCACTGTTATTGTAAGAGAGTTGAACATTTGGAAGCCAGAGTTGGTATCAACATGTTGACATGAGCTTCCCACGCATGCTAACCCATGCTTTGCATGTCACTTGAAAAGTATAGGTTGCAGTACAGCATCCAGGAGAAAATATTTCTAATGATATTTTGATAACTTGCTTTTATAGTTTATGATGAATTGTTATGAATTTCTGTATATAAAAGCAGTCACATGGTCTGAATATTTTGTAGTTACCTTTTTTCCATTTCAATAGACCATGTAGGTCTCCATGAAGCACAACCTGTGGCAACTATCGTTTCACGTAGCAAGAAAGATTTGAATGCCATCACAGACCTACAATTAATTTCCGGATTATCCCCCTTCTCCCCAACCTTGAGTGCAATGATTATCATCTGGTTTACATGTTCCTTTTATAGAAAGTGTGAAACCAGAATGCACCGCTCAAAGCCATAAAAAACTCAAGCATAAAAATAAAGCTTGCAATGCCCACAGCTCTAAAAAGACTAAAGAAAGATCACCGCAAGAAAGAGAAGACTTGGCGTAAATCTAGAGATCATAAATACGTTCAGATCGCCAAACCATCTTTAAGTACCTATAAAGCCGGCATATTATCTACCACATGCAAATGTCTTCAGAACCGGATCAATCTCTCAAAAAATAGACCAAAGGAACTTTTTGCCACTATAAAAAGGTTACCCTCTCCTGCGTGTACCTAACCCAGTCGGGTCCCGTTGCCCAAATTGGCAAATCATTTCATTGATTTCTTTACGGCAAAAGTCTTTCAACAGAATTTTGACACACATCCCACAAATTCACAACATGTTTCCACTAACACTGACATCAACGCCTTCTAAGTTCTCATTTTCTATGGCCAGTAGTGAAGAAATGGAGACCCTGAATCACAATCTCAAACCAACTAACCATGATCATGACTTCATTCCAGCATGCCTGGCAAAACAACACTCACCCTCCTTGAAGGATTTCATCACTAACCTTCTAAATGCTTCACTGACTCAAGGCTGCTTGCCCTCGGATCTAAATAAAAATCATATCAGACCCATCTCCTTAAAAAGTCCACATTAGAACACAATGTTTTATCAAATTATCGACCCATTGCTGGACTTGCATGGCCGTCCAAGATACTTGAAGAAACAGTAACTGTATAATTGCAGAATTTCTTGGCAGACAATGAAATCTTTGATGCTATTCAATCTCGTTTTAAACCGGTTTGGGTCACTGAAACCACGTAGTTGCCATGTGGGACAATTTCCCCAGGGCCGCTGGTGAGACAGATCTTTGCATGCTGTCATGCTTGACCTTTCTGCGGCAATCAACACAGTCGACTTTGATATTCTTACTGGATCAAGTGGCCCGGGTATCTGAGGACTCCCTGAGGTTTTCTCATTCTTTCAATCTAATAGCATTCAATTAGCCAAAATGCGTACCCATCACGCAGATCCCCTAACAGTTCCTTGTGGTGTACCACAGGGATCCTCCCTTTGCCCACCATTGTTTAATATCTACATTAGGCCATTGCAGAATGTTTTTGCTGTTTTTAACCTTAGCTACCACTGTTATGCTGACGACCCACAAATGCATGTTCAGCGTAAGAACCCTCCCAACCCCCGCAGCCATTGGACGACAAATAATACAAATAATGTGCATAAAAAATAAATATTTGGATGCTTGAATACAAGCTCCAACTTAATCTCTCCAAAACTGAGGTGAATGCATTTGGTAAAAAAAAATTGACTCACAGGCTTTCACTCTGAGATTCCATGTCCAGCACTATTTGACGTTCCAACTAATTTCTCTACCCAAGCTAAACACCTTGGTTGCATTTGGCAGGCAACCCTAACCTGCAATCCACATGTCAATGAAGTTGTCAAATCTATTTTCTATCAATTGAAACTGTTAAAACCGATACTGCCTCTAATTGTAGTATGAGATCGTTCTGCAGTACTAGAGTATTTGGTCAATGCCAGAATAGACTACTGCAATGCTCTGTTACTGAGCATTCCAACCGGCCAGATTCATCATCACCAGGTCACCCAGCATGCTGCAGTGAGTCTCCTTTTCAGTCTTCCAAGGCCGGCATCAGACTCGCCGTATGGCAGGACTTTACATAGACAACCTGTGCAGCAGAGGATTCTGTTCATAACACTCGGCCTGGTTTTTAAATGCATTCACAATATTGCCCCCAGCTACCTTGCCTCCAAAACACTTTTTCATCGCCCATCACGATCCCTTAGGTACTTGGGGCAAAATCTTCTTAGTATTGCCCCCTTCTGGTTTGTGGAGACAGATATTTCTCCATCAGCAGCCCTTACATCTGGAACTCCTTGTCCACTGAAAAATACAAATGCAACTAAAGAATCTGTGCTGTTTAATTGTGAGAGGTAGAAATGTTGAACCAAAGCACAAATAAAAAAACTATTAAAACATAGACAATGTTTATTGCTTCTAAAGATGCACTCATTTACAAAATCTATAACAACGGAGGAAGTTAAATCTGGATTGGTCCATATAGCCTGGAATAATTTTGCCACTTATTTGTCTATCTTGTTTTCATCCTCGAATTGCACAATAAAATCATGGAAGACATCATTCGGTTATTGTTCGGGGAAGTTTCTGTACTTTTAGTGTCTGTTCTGTTCTGCTCTTCATTTTGGCTAAACCGCTTTGTAAAATCTGGGTGTGATTCGTTATCAAAAACAGATGGTACACAAACAAAGCATTTGGACGAATTGTTGGTCGAAATGCTTTAGAAAATAAAGCTAAACGTTTAAAAGTTAATATTTTTTGAAATCGCATCTTTGCATTCAGCATTTTAACTTGTTTATCAGATTTTATATGTCTTAAAAAAACTGTCGAAAAGAAACATTACAAAAAACTGATTGGTTCCGCTTCCTGTTTTTAGAAAAAAAAACTATTTCACCATTGTGTGTGTAGTTCGACCAAAGCTGAGCCGAGTTCCTCATTTGGCAGTCGATTGTATTCTCTCCACGTTCTATACTTAGCATTCTCACTGCTATTTATAATTTAGCACAACAGTTAAGACCAAATTGGCACACTCTGCCTGACTTTCACTTTTCAGTTCTTGTTTTTTGAAACAACGCTTCAAATAACCTTAAACTGAAAACAGGAAGTGTTTACCAGAAACTGATCAATGAAGAATCCACGTACTGGCGGTATTGGCTTTAGAAATGAGGGCAGTAAGTCTGGCTCGCTAAAGAAAGGGGTTCCATTTTCGGGTTCTGTGCTAGTTTAATATACAGTTAATATTCCATTCCTTGACAGAATCGACTGATCCAAACATGCCCTGAATTAACAGCTTTCTTAGCATGGATGAGGGACTAACCCCCAAATACAGAGCTGCCTCCAGCTGCCCCAAACCACAGCCTGGAGCCCACCTCCTTGCTCTCACTAAGACCATGACCAGTTGTCCTGCTCATCCCCAAGTTCTAGGATGTTAACCCTTTATACACGCCATCAACACAGTGCTGGATGATATGACAGGTTATTTCTAACGCACTTAATACCCAGAGGTTTCTAAGCACAGGCCCGGGGGTTGAACCTGTGTTGCTCCATGGGTACACCCCTGTGATCTTTGATTTTGGTTGCCGTCCCATGGGAACTGTAGTATTCCTGGCAAAGCTCCGACACCCGAATGGCCGCAGTGAAAATGTTGTCTTGTTTCCAAGGCAAGCACGTTGCCCCATAGCTATCCTCCCTAAAACAGTTGAAATACATACATATGATTAATCAATTACATAATAACGCTATGAGATACAAAGCACTCTCCTCGGAGGATAGCTCAGGGGTAACGTGTTTGTCTTCGAAGCAAGACAAGGACACAGGTTTCAAATCCTGGTCACATCCTGGTCGCTGGTGTTAAGCCTGTTATTAAAGATGAATTCATTAATTTGTCACAGTCTGAAAGGGCTGCTGACACACAATGCATTGCCATCTATCCTATTCATTTTTGAAAACTGAAATGTGTTTTCTGAGGCGGTCCAGAACCCTGTTCATTGACTTGCTCTGTATTTGTGTATGCATTTATTAACATACAAGATTGACCAAGAAACTTGAACAGCTAGGCAATCCTCATATTGAGATCCTTGTGATGGTAGCTGAAAGGCAAAGTAGGATACACAGTGCCACGTCCAGTTCCTGTAAACATGCACCCAATAATCCACACCAGCCAAAATACGGGCAAACCGGGGTGCACAAAGAAACCAGCTTTATTAACACATGCAGCCAGTAGAAGGTCCACCGATGTTCTCAATCACTTAGGCATTAAACTCTGAGCTGGGGGCATTACAGCATCAGGTAATGGCCCGGGGCCATAGTTACAAGCCAGAGCGAAGCGAGTGCCTTAACGAAGCCCTGGGGCATTACCTGACACAGTAATGACCCCCCACCCCTCCAGTGAGGTGTTTATTGCTATTAGTATCCTGGCATGTTGTACCTGATTCGACACTTTACAATTTTTAAAAAAGATGGCCGCCATGGATCAGGGAGAAGGGACTGCACATAGTTCCTTTTCCATTTTCACTGCGGCCATTCGGGTGTCGGAGCTGTGCCAGGAATACTACAGTTCCCATGGGCCGGCAACCAAAACCAAGTATCACAGGGGTGTACCCATGGCAATTAAAGTGAAAAACAACTAGACTCACGAAAAGCTGGGCAAAGAGTTGGGGTCCCTTCATGAACCTGAGCAAAGCTGGCCTACCCAGAGACATTTTTGGCAGCCAATGGAAAACATGCACCCAGACGGTCTGGGAAAGGGGGGCGGAGAGGGTGTTATAGTCAGGCTATAGGACCGTGTCTACATTTCTTTTCCACCAATGCAATATGAGAGGAGGGAGGTGATGGGCGGCAGCACCATAGATTACATGTTACTGCATGACAAAGTGCCACAGTCATTCGAGGTGGGACAATGCTGATCTGGAACCATGTTTCAGTGTAGTAGAGGTTGATGGGATAACAATAGAGGATAGCAATAGCATACTATGATTACAGACAAAATATTATGCAATACACATTTGGAGTATTTACAAATTCTATAAAGATGATCACATAGCTGTATTGACATCTAAGTACAGGTGGTAGGGCTGCATGGGTGATAAGGTTCTTCATCCGAGCAGTCTTGAAGACTAAAACAGTGGGGATTGATTTACTGTCTGGGGCTATGGATTACAAGCAAGATGAAAAACAAACAATGAGGATAGCCTGAGATCCTAGTGTGAGAGGGAGGTGAATAGGGAGAGACATGGTTAGCCGTGTAGGCGCTAGACAGTGCCTGTGATTGGATTTTAATACTACAATAAGGAACCTAAAGACAGAGCAATTGCCCCTATCGAAAACCACCCAATTTGGAGATGGTGCACACAGATTGGCTGAGGCTTAAAGGAGGTTGAAGAAGGTGAGTGTAGAATAGTTGAGTAACATGTCAAATAATGTAAAGGAGTAGAGAGGTATTTGTATGAGGAAACTGGAGAAGTATCCCAGAATACTGAGCACATTGGCGTGAATAGGTGGTGAGATGGGGCTCAGATATGATGTTTAGGTGGTTAAGCCTGTCAGCCATAGCAGAGGTTGTAATAGACCTGTTGTAGTTTTATATGGCTGTTAAAGAGAACCCCTAGGTTGCGAGCCATTGAGTATGGAGTGACGGCATCAGCTAGAGCTAAAAGGTTTGAGGGTTGAGCCATTAAAAGTGAGGTTCTAGATCAAGTTGTTTTCTGGGAATTACGCATCAGGCAGTGAATGTGTGGGAGGAATAAGCAATCACACCTCTAAACGCATTCTCATGGGCGATTTCAACATCCACCTTGACTCATCAATCATGGCATTCACTGTCTTCCGTGACATCTGCACCTCATTCTCCCTCTCCATTCTACCTCTGCTTCTACCCACACAGCTGGACACACTCTTGATGTCTTCATTCACACTGATCTTTCACTGTCCCCCCACTGATCACCCCACTCTCCTGGACAGATCACTCCCTACTCTCCTCTCACGTGAGTCTGTGTGGCCCTCTGACCGCACATCCCCCAACCCTGCCAACCTCGTTTACGAACATCCGTCTGATGAAACGAGTGCCAGCTGCTGCCTTCGCATCTACCTTCATCCATCTCTCTCTCCCCACTCCAGATTCCACCCCTGACTCTGCTCTCAGCAACCTCCATCTTGCCATCACTAATACCCTTGACATTCTTGCCCGAGTCATGAGGATCCGCCTGAAATGTGCCTCCAAGCATAACTGGTACAAATATAAAATTGCTGCCCTGAAGCACAAGTATAGAGCTGCGGAATGGAAGTGGCAGACCTCTGGCTCACCCTCTGACAAAATGGCCTGTCGCCTGCTCCATAGGCAATACAGACTCTCCATCCACACCAAGAAAAGGGCACACATCAAGGCTCACATCTCCTGTGCATCCAACAACACGGCTGAACTCTTAGAACTTTTAGCGCCCTTAAGCCTTAGGTTCAGTGGATTGGCACTATATAAATTACAAAAAAAAAATTAGATTCTGTAGTGAACTAGCCAACCCTTCCGCAGTCTCCTCTTCACCTTTTCCCTCCAAGGCCCTCTGCAAGGCACTGGTCACACACTTTACTGCAAAAACTCAGGACATCCTGAGCACCCTTGTGTTCCTCTTATCCTCCCCTCCACATCCCCACTGACTCCTATGTCCTCCCATCTCCCTTCTACCTTGCTCCCCTCCTTCTCTCCTATCACACCTGATGAGGTCACCAGAGTTGTTTGCTCTATGAAGGTCTCCTCCAAACAGGTTTCCCCTTGCTCGTCCAGAACCATTAAGGACAATATTGGTTCACTTGCCCCTGCACTTGTTGATTTCTGCAACCACTCTTTTGATACTGGATCTTTCCCCTCTGCCCTCAAGCACTCCCTTGTGCTCCCCCTCCTAAAAAAGACTTCTGCAGACCCATCTTGTCCAGCCAACTACAACCCCATATCCATCACCACCTCCCTTGGGAAAATATTGTAGAAGTTGGTCTACCCCCAACTGGCCCAGTACACTGAACTTGTTGGTTGCCTACACGACATTCAATCTGGATTCTGAGCAGCCAGGGGCATGGAAACTGCTCTTCTGACCATCTGTGAGGAACTGCTCACATCTCTTGATTCCAACTCTCCTGCCGTTCTCATTCTACTTGATGTCTCCTCTGCATTTGATACGGTCAACTACTCCATCCTCATAGAAGGGCTCCACGAAACCCTTGGTATCTGGGAACGGGCACTGGATTGGTTGACCTCCTTCCTCAATGACCATCTGAGGTTATTCTGGGCTCTTTCTCCTCCCCCACCTCTATTTCCACCTCCGGTGTCCCCTAGGCCCCAACCTTTCACACTGGCTCTCTTACACCTATCTTGATCTGCTTGCACACCTCATTTCCACCTTCTCCACCAACTTCCAGTGTTATGCAAATGACACACAACTCTTCTTCAAACTACCCTCTGACCCTCTCCTTGCTTCCTCCATCATTTCTGACTGCCTATCTGCCATCCAGTCCTGGTGTGCCTCCAATGATCTCTACTTCAACAACAGCAAGACTGAGATCCTTCCTGTTGGGACTCCTGCTCCCTCTTTCGTCTCTTCACTCTGGCCATCTTCTATGGGTTCTCCGCCTTCTCCTTCGTCTGATGCCAGAAACCTTGGAGTCATCTTCGACTCCTCTCTTTCCTTCCTGCCTCATATTCAGGCCCTTGCCAAGAAGGCCTACTTTCAACTCCACCTCCTCAAAGGAATTTGTACTTTTCTGACTTCCCCTTAGAAACTCAATGTCTCTAGAGCTCTGGTTATCTCTAGGATAGACTACTGCAATTGCCTCTTCATTAACCTACCTTCCTCTTCTCTCCGACCCCTCCCGCTAATACAGAATAGGGCTGCAAGACTTATCCTTGACCTCAAACCCAGGGACTACATCTCTCCAGCCCTAAACACTCTCTGCTGGCTCCCAGTTGCTGCAAGGATCACATTCAAATCCCTCTGCATCATTCATAAGGTTGTTTGGGGCTGGGGACCACGCTATGTACAACTTGCTCTGACTAAATACTCGCCCTCCAAATCTTTACGCTCTTCTGGCAACAACTCTTTGTGTGTGAAGCTCTTCGCTAAATAGCGAGCTGGTGGCTGATCTCTTTCCTCAGCAGGCTTCCTACCTTGGAACATCCTCCCGCTTCCTCTTCATTTTGAGAAGGACCTCCTCAAATTCCAGAAGCTCCTCAAGACGTTCCTTTTCACCTCCTCCTTCTCTTGCTCCCTTCACTGCTAAACCCCACATTTGCTGAAATTGGTGCCCAGGTCTCTTATGTGTCCACTTGGGCCCTGGCCTCCCCACCCAATCGCCTTCAGCCTCAGACCACCCCAGCACCTGCTCTGGCACCCACTGGCCTTGCCACTACAGGCCTGCACTTACTATTTATTGACAGCTGACCACTCTTACCTAGACACTTCCAGCTTAACACCCGTATCACTGCCCCCTTGGGAAACCTAGCACCTACTCCCTCACTCCCTTATCCCTTCACTCTCTCTGCACGTCCACGCTCTGAATGCTCACAAGGACTAGTAGGTCTGCCTCTATCTTTCATTGTTACAGTCAGATTGTCACTCCCATGTTCCCTCCCTGTTTCCCTGTGAGCACTTTGAAATACAATTTACTTGACGTATAAGGACCTTACAAACGCACAATAATAAATAAATTAGAACGTTAGAGAAATGGAAGAGTTGATCTTTCTGTGAAACAGCCGGTCCAATAGCACAGCGAGTAAAGCCCTTGCTTTGACATCTGTGCAGACCCTGCTGAAGCAGGTTGGAATCCTGGCAGGGCCAAACGCATCCTTTCATCCATCTCAGGTTGATAAATGAGCACCACACACCATGGGTGATAATAAGCAGCGCTCAGATGCCTGAGGGTTCGTAGTGCTATATAAATGCTAAATTATTATTATTTATTATTATTAATAGCTGGAGGACTAAGGCTGGGGGGGTTTGTTGAGTCCATTTCTAGGTAGGTGGTGATGCCATTGCATATAAGCACTCTAGGATTATAGAATAGTGAGGTAGAAGGGAAACTGCTCTGTAGTTAGCAGGTGTGTTGGGTTTCCACTGTAGATTTTTTAAGAGCGATAAGTGTGGCGAGTTGCCATCCGGCAAAGGTGTTAAAACCCTGGCTTTGTAAAATTAAATTATATATAAACTGATGTGGGTAATACTCTCTCAGGGAGTGTGCCTTGCTGACTAGACCCCCACTTAGAAAACTCCATGCCAAAAGCATGCTGTATACAAGTGCCTGGCTGCATCAGTAAACTGATCTGCAGCCCTTGCTCTCCTGTGGCCCAGAACAGGTTCAGGTCACTAGTGCCTTATTTGCAGCTGCAGTGACAGCCAAGATCCAGTAGCACAGGGACTGCATTTTACAAAACACACCTCAGTTAAGAAAAATGAAATAATTATAAGAGTTCCTGTTCTAGGGGCATGTTGAACTATAAATATAAGCAACACATGAGTTTGAGGTATGGTGCCTTGCATCTCTCATAATTATCCAAGCCACATCAATTTGGTATGATCTATTCGTCATCCCTGTGAGCCTAGCTCAGCTGTGGAAGGGTTATGTACCCCAGCCAGACTGTGTATGCTTCTACCAGTAAGACTGTAGCCCCAGTTGCTTCCTCTCTTTGATCCTTTATGATGGCAGAAAACACCCTCTCAAGTGAGAGAGCCACGGCACAGGAAGCTGTCCTGTGAACAGGAATCAAAGGGCACACCCTTCACAAAAGGATGTGCCAGAGTCTCACAAAAGGGTTCTGCAGACTGAAAGGACCTTTGTTGTTATTGTCCTCTTAAAGGTAGCCTCAGACCATACATAGGGGTATCAGGGTACCCTCTTTCCTGTATTTAATTAAGAATCTGTGAAAACTAATTAACATTAGACAGAAGAATCTTAATCTGACATTTAGCAGGCAATCCAACAATCCCTTCTAGTGCAGGCTTCTAGTGCAGGCTTATAGATATCTGAAAAGGATTTGTGTTCGCACACTGCAGTATTTTTATAACATGAGTCTGATAGAGAATCAGCATTTAGATCATAGCCCTACAAAAAAATGTGGTAGAACCTGAAGATAAGCAGAAGAGACTTCCTGTAGTATCCCACTCTGTGGCACTAGAATATGTCACCATTGAGAGACACACGGGTCCCTGCAAATTTGCACACAAATAGTGCAAACTCATTTACTACTAATTATTGTACCACTATTTCAATAATAATGACAATTTTACATTATGAATGTGGGAGGACATTTAACTTGAGATTGGTGCCAGTAAATACGGGTTCTTTACGGCTCCAATATCATGTTGGTGCTAAAATATGTGGAATGTGCAGGTAATATTGATTCATTACTTTCTTTTTTTATAGTTGAAGACTTTTTGTCACATTGATTATCCTCAATTTTTGCAAGACGTTTATCAGCCAGGATGAGAACACTTTTCAGACAAGAGATTCATAGCCATATCCACCTGATTGTAATGGCAGCAGCGCATGCATAGCAGCTCCATGTAACTCCACACCGTAGTTTCTGCACAATGCGGGAACTCCTCATACACAGTGGGATCATCATTTAGATCCAGTGTACCAGCATGATATCAACCATTTGATCCCACTTTTCAGTGCTTGATGAAAGCAGGTGCAATGAATCAAGGGACAATGAGATTGTTACAAACGATCTGATTGGCCCTCGTCGGGTCCTTACCAGCCAGGCAAGGCTCTGGTTGCCACCACGTCCCTCTGTGTTTCTTCTTCGAGTGGCCACCATGAAAAGGTAGGAGGGACTATATTAAGTCCCTTCTCCCTTTCCATGGTGGCCATCTTCTTTGTTTCCTTTTTTTTTAAAACTCTTTTCACTTGCCGCCAAGGACAGGGAGAATGGACTTTGTATCCCGTTCCATGGCAGGCATTATTTAAAAAAAAATGTTTTGGTTGCTGAATGCCAGAGCGTTTCACAAACAAAGACACTGTTAGTACCGGGGTCCAACGGGTTGGAGTACTGTTGTGAAGGGGGGACGACCTTCCCTCACCCCCAAGTGGTTCAGAATAAGCAAAAAGGAAATGTAATATATAAGAGACCAGGGGTGAGGGGTGCATTTAAAGTCCTTTACACAGTCACATTATTACATGCTTTGTAGATGTAGTGCACATGTGGGAACAATTGCCATCTTAGATATTAGATGCCATTTTGGAACACAAGGTGCAAATGTGGTGCAGGAGCCAGCCTCACAGGTCCAGGCTGCGAGCATGAGAGAAGGAATACATTGTATCCCGGGCACTGATGAGAAAGGCCAGAGCCACAGAGATCCATATACCCTTCTTTGTCTTAAAAGTTGCCAGTCTTCATACTCTGGCACAAATGTGCCCTGCATGGTCACGAGAGGAGGGTTCAGGGTTTTTGTGTAACACAATCCCACGAGAAAGATGGCACGGGCCTCTGACCCCCACCAGACCCAACTCTAAGTTATAACACCCAAATGCCTTAGCCTTAAGACCTCTGAATTCCAAGGTGCCAGCCAGCCCCAGACCACTAAAGATAAACCTGTTAGACCCCTGATTGATCAATTTGATTGGCGAGGTGCATGGCAGGACACAATTATAGCCCAGAACGAGGGTGGGAGAACTTGGAGAGGTGCCGGCTTGTCTGGGAGTGAGTGAAGTGTGTGTGAGTTAGTATGGCCTTGGCTTTTCCCCCGGTCCCCTGTCTGCTTGTACCAGGTGCACTGCTCCATAGATAGAGATGTATTGTTTATTTTGTACATAATTGCCTATTAGCCGCCACCTCATGACCGATGTGACCATGGAGCAAGCAGCCTATGTATGGGGTCTCACCAACCAGCCGCGTGTGTATATAATGATGTATATAATGATGTCACTGATGATGCGATGTGGCTTCTTAAAGTGTTGCTCATGCAGATTTCGGCAGAACGATCAGCAGCAGCAGAGCTCTTTGCTGATGCACTCCTATTTTGAAGGAATAAAATACTTGTTCTCCTTGCAAGAGGTATCTTGTGCCCTTTTCCTAGTGGGTTGTATTTTTTCTGGTGTGAGCATTGAGGGGCTTTCTTACAGTACCAATAGCAATAAGCCGCTCGCCGGTGGTGACTTACCACGCATGAGGTATTTCCCCCCATCTCGGGATTTATTGCTTAAGTAATAGATGCCCTGTGTGCTATGGACGCCGTGTTCGCTGATGCGTATATGTGCACAGTGGAGATCACATCAGGCTTGCGCTAGGAGTGTGGTGGGCGGCGTGGAAACCCAAGCAGATCCTGAATTTTCATTCCTTTCGTTCCCGAATGTGTGCACTCCTCAAACAGAGTCGGATTGAATCGTTCCTGGAGAGTCTGGGCCGGTTTGGAAGAAAAAGAAAAAAGAAAAAACAAAGATTTTTTCACAGTTTTTTTTCTTTTCAAAAAGCCTTTCATCCTTCTTAGGTCGATAAATGAGTACCAACACAGGTTGGGTTTTATTGTATGCATATTTGTTCTATAAAAAAAGAGCTTAAACTTAAGTGCTACACAATAACATATTATCATTTGGCCTTTGACGTCTGCTTAGATTCACAGTAATTTAGTGTACTTAGGAACAATGCTATTTGATGCCACTTCCTGTTTTGTGAAGGGGTGAAAGGTCATGTTTCATCGCTTCCCAGGATGTCACTTTGTGGTGGGGTCAAATGACATCAGTTCCGGTGATGTCATCAGAGGTCAAGGGTCGTGAGGCGAGGGGTGGGCCACTTTTTTGAGGCAAGGGGCGGGCCACTTTTTTTTGGGTGACCAGGCCTATATGTTGTCCCAGTCCTACACTGTCCTCAAACCAAGGTACTGGATTCCGCTGGGAGCACGGCGAGTGGGCAAATTTGCTGTCTGTCATGCTCTTTCCAGCTGCAATCCTTATGCTTCTAAGCGCTGTAAAAAATTATCCATTATTACCCAGTTTAATGGTACTCAACTTCTCTATGTTGGAAGTACGAAGAGCTGAGGTCAATCCTACTGAACGCTATTTTTGGACAAAATGCCATCTGTAAACAGTGGGGCTAACCTGCCAAAACACAATCCGCCCTGAGGTGGACTTCCCATAACTGGATGCCGCAATTTAAAGTGTCCTGTAATAATGGTGGAATGGTTTATGCTACAGAGCATTACATGTACATATGTCACGGATGGGAATATGTTTTACACTCAGGTACGAAGTATTATCCCTGGCAGGATATACTAAGCAGCTCGAAAAGGCAGAACATATCTTTGCACAGTGCCATACCGATGACACAAGTACATAATTGAACAAGGACTCAGATCACGACCTAGCAGAGCGGTAATCTCAGCACAGTGGTCTTTTGTAGCTGATGGCAGTTCCTATGGAATAAGGGCATGAGGGTGAACGGTTGAAGTAAAGGTATTCGGTTACTCATAGTAATTTGGAAAATTATGTAACCTTTTTATTCCTCTTGAAGCGAATGGCTTATTTTTAAAAGTCAATTTCATATGTTATGTTATGTTAACAGTATTTATATAGCGCACCGTCACCAACGGAATTGGTCCCCAGGCGCTCTGGAGGATCCGTAAATGAGAAGGTGGGATGGGTTAGTAAGGTGAAGAGGGCGTAGGATAGTCAGAGGAGTGGTGTACTGTTGACAGCTTCAACTCGGTAGACACCGGGTGCTGAGCTTTGATGCAAGTATTGGATCGGTGTCAGTCCGCTTGTGCTGTTGGTGCGGCTTATGTGTTGTTGCAGTGTGGTGAGGTGCGTGCAGCTGGCTGTGCAAGAGATGGTTGTGTGAGGTTTTTTTAAGTATGCAAAGAGTTAGAGTTTATATTGGTTAGTGGGTTATGTGACATTTAACATGCAAGCATTTACAGTTCTGTCTAAGTGTGGCACTTGCTGCCCTACACAATTCAGTCTGAGTGTGGCACTCACCAACCCTAACAATACCATCCAGATACCACACAGGCCAATGTTCATAATTCTATCAAATTCCGGGACATGCCAACATTCTCAAATCCCTTTAAGTGCAGTGCCTGGCAATCTTCAGAATTCCATGCAGGTGTGGCACTCGCCAACATTCACAATCCTGTCCAGATACAGCGCCGGCCAAAGATGGGAAATATGTCTGAGTCTGGTACATGCTAATATTCACAATCCTGTCTAGATACGGCGCAGGCCAAAGTTCGGAATTATGTCTGAGTCTGGTACATGCTAATATTCACAATCCTGTCTAGATACGACGCAGGCCAAAGTTGGGAATTATGTCTGAGTGTGGTACATGCTAATATTCACAATCCTGTCTAGATACGGCGCAGGTCAACTTTATGCAGAGGAATGAAATTGGTTAGTTTGTATAGCTGTCCTTGCAAGTATGGGATTCCATCTAGGTGCGGTACATGCTGACATTCACATTTCTGTCTAGATGCGGCGCAAGCTAAAGTTCAGTTCCCTACAGGTGTGGTACTAGCTAAAGTTGGCAATTAAGTTAATATGCATCACAAGGCAACATTTACAATCCATTTACAGTGGTCACAAGTCTTCCTAAGTATGTATTGTCTAAGTCCATGGCAGTCTATGCTATTGAAGGCAAGGTAGAGTGAAAGGGGCCCTCCGGAGCAGAGTAACCGCTCCACACCCCACCCATGCCGCACTTACAGTTTCTGTTGGTGTCTATTGCTGCTTCTTTTGCCTCCCCTGCTGACACCTGCAGACACTTTGTGATGCGTCCTTCGCCTCGGAGTCCTTAGCCGTAGGGGCTGCCGGGCAGGGGGCTGCCCTGGGAAGGTGGCTTAAGAGCATTGATAGACCAATAGGGGTGACGGGGTGGGCAGGGAGGCGGGAGGAGGGAGGGAAGCGGAGCCGCAAGCAAGGGACACTTTGGAGCATGGCGACGGTGTGCCAGGGCCACTACTGGCCAAAATGGAGGCAACCCATGCCAGGTCTCATCCGGAGTGCTGCGCTCACCTGCAACGCCGAGATGGAATACAGCGTGCAGGAAGCGCTGTCCACTCCACATGCAACACAGGACTCAGCTTTGCCAATCATTGGACGGGGCGGGCAAGGAGGCGGGAGGAGGGAGGGAAGGGGAGCCGCAAGCAAGGGACGCTTCCGGGCATGGTGACGGCGTGCCGGGGCCACTACTGGCCAAAATGGAGGCAACCCATGCCAGGTCTCACCCGGAGTGCCACGCTCACTTGCAACGCCGAGGTGGAATACGGCGTGAAGGGAGCGCTGGCCACTCCACGTGCAACACAGGACTCAGCCTGGCCAATCATTGGACTGGGGCGGGCAGGGAGGCGGGAGGAGGGAGGGAAGGGGAGCCGCAAGCAAGGGACGCTTCGGGGCATGGCGGCGGCGTGCCGGGGCCACTACTGGCCAAAATGAAGGCAACCCATGCCAGGTCTCACCCGGAGTGCCACGCTCACTTGCAACGCCGAGGTGGAATACGGCGTGCAGGGAGCGCTGGCCACTCCACGTGCAACACAGGACTCAGCCTGGCCAATCATTGGACTGGGGCGGGCAGGGAGGCAGGTGGAGGGAGGGAAGAGGAGCCACAAGCAGGGGACGCTTCGGGGCATGGCGACGGCGTGCCGGGGCCACTACTGGCCAAAATGGAGGCAACCCATGCCAGGTCTCACCCGGAGTGTATTGTCACGTAAACATTTCTTCAAGCAGAAGCTATACCAGTGCAGAAACCTTTTCAAAGAAAACACTTACAACTAGGAATACTTTTTATGAATTTCCACCCTGTAAGATATAAAATCCCGGAAGATATTCGCAAGATCTTTTTCCTTTTCGAAAAAAAGTGGAATCCTTTCTTTTCTGCACATGTTCCTTTGCTCCCTTTTTCTTCTCCCTTAGGAACAGATTTACTGGGTCATGCACTTAGAAACCTTCGTGTGGAAATGCTGTCCCTCTCTGCGACCCAAATCAAACCAAACCAAAATGAGTGCTCTTTCTTTGCCCAGAGGCAAGAGAGTTTAAGACATGGGTTCAAGACCTAGCAGGGCCGAGTCAGCTCTTAATTATTCATTGAAAGATCGATGAGTCGAGCAGTCTACCAATAAGTTGTTATGTGGATGCATATTATTAGAGCGCTTAGAAGCTGGAGGAAATCACAAGATAAACTTGCTGCATTATCATTAAGCTTCTGCAACATGGGTGGAACACTGTTGGGATAATTGGCCTCCACCCACCCCCCCAGACCCCAAAAGAAATGTTGGCCCATAACCGAAGGGGACCTATTGACCTTCAGAACTCTTCATAAGCAAGAGAAAATGCAATCTATCAACGCCGTCCGCGTCTGTGCAACTATTTTCGCTTTGTTATCAGCAGTCCCTTTATTAGGCAACAATTGCTAGGCATTAGCACTGCAATGGAGCCTTTCCAACTGAAAGACCCCAGTATCTGCTTCCAAGGCAGTGTGTAACAAGCTAGCTTTTAATATTTCTTTATGCCCATGATTTCCACTACCTTGATGTGCAAAAGAGCAGTTTGCTTTAATGTGGATCTGAAAAGCTGTTAACATCATGCATTGCAGCTAGTTGGACGTTTGTGCCATTGGCCGGGAGGATAGCTCAGGGGCAATGCGCTCAATGCAGAGCAACACGGGTTCGAAGCCCAGTCCCACGCTTCTAGATTGGTCTCCATGATTGAGCGTGTAATTAATTGTTATACCAGGTGACATTTTTACACAATTTCTTTTAGAGTGGGGATCGTGTTTATGATGACGTAGCATAAAAAGCATGTGTACATGTAAACTTTTTACGTATGCTTTTATGTTTGTTTGTTCTCGTCAAATGTAAAAGTTTCCCTTCATGCAATTAACACATTTTTAGTTAAAGGACCCCCTGCATTTCTTGAAGTGCTGAAAGCACAGTGCTGTCATTATTTTGTATTCTCTGACGTGTAGTTTTCCATTCATGATGTGAAAAATAAAGGTAAACATATGTTAACCTTTGTTTTAAGCTGTGTCTATAAGTTTGTTCTATTGTCAGATTGCTTTACTATGGGATTCGGTTTTTTTCCAGGTAAACTACATTGTACCAAGAAGAGCTCAGAAGGTATTTGTGCAAGTGCTCAATCTATAGAGGAGGTTCAAATCGCAGGTTCACTGCCTAAACAGATTGTGCAATCTCTCGGTGACTTATCTGCAGAAAATTGAGTTGTTATAAGTGATTAATTACACACTATTAAAAAAGACTGCCTTCCAGTGGGACAGATTTCCTGAAAATGCTCCCTTCTTGTGCTACTCCACTAGTGGCCCCCGAGACCACAATCTAGAATTGCGTTATAGTTGCCGTAAACGTCCCTCAGTTCCATTATAACTTTTTATGACAGGTAGAAATCTAGTCTCACCAGCCAATCAGTGCACCAAAGGTATGTTGTGGGTTAGTGCGGGGTTCGGGAAATTGACTGTAGACCTTTGTCTTTGGGTGGTGCACGTTCCATTGTGTAACCTATGTTCTTTTGGTGCTGTAGCTGTGTGTTGAGAGATGTGTTGCTAGGCTAGAGGTTATGCCATATGACACTATGGCATGACACAGATTCAGGGACTAGTTAGTTTCCTGGCACCTCCTTCTGACTGCCCACTGACCCCTAAAAGACACTGGGCCTCATCAGGGGTTGGGCGGTATCCCTTGCGGTAAATGCACCAGGATACCGCCCAATGCTATTAGCGTTATCGCAACTCGTTCTGGCGCAATTTGCGCCGGAAGCGGAGATGCGGTGGCACTGTTAATCCCCATTTATAGTGAGTCCATAGGACTCTATTGGACTTTTTGGTGCTATTGCTGCTAAAATGGACCGAAAGCTCAAAGCTGGAGTTAAATCTCTAACTTTCCGGCTCAAACTCTGGATTGGGCAGAGCGGTAATGCGCTCTTCCCCACACCCGTGATGATGCCCACTCAGTCTAACATGGTATTATGGTATAACGCGGCTGGATATGTACCATAAACTACCAAATTACAAATCCAGCTATGCACCACATCATAACCAGAGCATTACCATGCTGGCGGTTACCATCAAAATGTGCATTTTGTAATTAAAACATTTGTTTTTTGACAATGCTTCTGGCAATTGGACCATTGGTTGCTAATTTGACACCAGTTGCCAAAAACGTTTCTTTGGAGGAAGCAAAGGGGCACCATCCAATCAAATGTGCCCCGCTGACAGAAAATCCCTGAGGGTGGCCCTCCTACCATTTGACTCATTAGCCCCCCCACCCTGGTCTTGTTGTGCCCCTGGACCTGCAAACGTTTCTACGTTGGTACGGTATTTGTGACGTGTGCAAAGCAGGGACGTCATTTCACCCAAATGCCAGGGGTAGCGGAAGTGACATCACACGACCCTTGACCCCCTGATGACATCACAGGAAGTGATGTCATTTGACCCCACCCCAAAGTGATATCATGGGAAGCGATGGAACACGACCTTTCACCCGTTGACAAAACAGGAAGTGCTATCACATAGCATTGTACAGTACGAAAAATATGGTTATGGTATCGCTATAATGTGATGTACATTTCATACAAGAATGGATTGCCATATGTATCGTTAAGAGCAGTGTGTATAGGCGCATATTACCAAATTACTGTGAATGCAAGCAGACATCCATGACCAAATGATAATGATGTGTTATTATATAGCACTTAAGCTTAAGCGTTTTATATAGAAAAAATATACACACAATATCACCCAACCTGTGTTGGTACTCATTTATCGACCTCAGAAGGATGAAAGGCTGAGTTGAGGCGTTTAAAACCAGACTAAATCAGTAACTCACCCCCTGAAGTGTGCCTGAAATAAACCTTTAATGAGTCTATCAATTATTGTATAGAATTCCAGAAAGACAGATTATTTGGTATTCTTATTCTTTCTTATTTAGGGTCAGTGCTGAAAGTGTAAGACTTGTGGCACTCCTTTTTTTAAGGGGCCTGAACAATAAAGCCAGCCACCCCAGAAGTAGAGAGCCACATGGTGCTACAGCCCAGGAGCTTGCATTACAAAAAAAATGTTTTAAAAATAAATATATTTTTTTTTCAGAGGTCGCAAGGGAGACCTCAGAGGTCGCAGTTGTGACCTCTGGTGACCCCTAAATGACGTCCCTGGTGCAAAGTTCTTTTTTTCTTTCCAGGGCCCATGAAAGGAAAATCGGTGGTCGGTGGAATGTTGCTTTCTCTGTGCATTCACTATGCAAATCTGGCAGGGAACCTTAAAATGTGTGTGCATGTGAAGAATATGCTGACAGCGGTGGAAACCCCGCTGGTTCTCCGAACGATTTCTCTGATATCAGAGGGCGCAGATCTGCAGTCGACCTCTTATCTGCTCAACGCTGTGTGCAAGGCAGCCTCTATCTGATTTCCCGCCCGAAGGCGCAGGCGTCGCTGCACGCTCGCGCTCTCTTCGAGGGAGAAAACATTAGAGAGGGAAAGAGGACGTGTTGAAATATTCTGGGACTGTGGTCATTAGGACTTCATAATGAGCATGGTGTGAACTACAAAAGTGGCATTTTACATACATCTGAATTTTTTTAAATACCCCTTATTTATGGGGTGGGTTTGAATTATGCCTGTGCCCCGTCCCAATGTACATTGCGTTGCTGCTTATCGAAGTTAGATTCGGATTTAATAAATTAAATTAAAAGACAGGCTGAAGAACCCACATTTGCACTCGTGAAGAACTTTTTTTGTACCCAATATCGTAAGTATCGCTGACAGTTCCAGTTTTTTGATTGTGTGATATTCTAAATACAGGGGGTATTTAAAATAAGCCATACTTGTACCTTTATCAGCATGTTCAAACTAAGGCACAGAAACACAATCATCCACTGTTAATACAATCTAGATTAGGACTGCTGCCTCCATGTCAATAGTATGCACCCTGTTTAGGCTTTCCTTAGAGCCCTCCGGGTGGTGGCACCTCTGGGGTGCTGTAGGTTGCAATAGAAGGGGTCCAGGGAAAAGGGGGGGGCATTGCAGAAAGAAGAGCTGTGCCCCAGGTCTAGGCAGAACAGAAAGATGGGTCTTCAGAGGTCTTCTGAGCTTCACATGGTTGGTTTCAAGAAGGGTGGGCTGTGGGAAGAAGGTCCAGGAGAAGGACTTGTAAAAGTGACGTTATCTAACCACCCATTATTATGGCAGTTATGAGCTAAATAACACTACTAAATGATAAGGCATCCTATTCCTTGCAGCACTTTCAATGAGTCAATACCAAGTCCATATGGTATCCTGATGTCATCTACACTGAACTCTACCTGTATAGGTAGCTACGTTTTTCAGAAGGTATTGAAGAGATCGGGTGTTATCAAACACGTTATCACACTTACGGGAGGCCAGAATGTAGAGGGACTTAGGGAACTCTATAAGACAGGAATAGTTCCTTGTGTCCTCTATGCTCTGGAGACCCTCCCTTCAGGAATGGTGACTTGGCTGGATAGACTTGAAGGCACGCGGTTACGTTCTATGCTCAGAGTAACCCAGGCGGCCCTGGTAGAGGCGCTCCACTGTTAATTAGGCTTGGTATCCTTTAGTGCCTATTGGTTAATGCACAGAACTCAGTACTATGTAAACCTTTGTAGGGCGGGAAGCAACAGCACCTCGCTTTTGCAAACTTTTGCTAGAAACCACACCCACCTCGAATCCAATCCTCTCCTCCAGGACATGACGAGAATGGTCACAGTTTTTTGGAATCTACAGATCTGACACTTCTCAATGATAGCACGTACTCTTTACTCGCTAAAAGAAAATTTTGATTTGGGATCGGAAGCAAAACTTGAGAGGTGAATGCAGAGAGGAGAGTTGAGGTTTAGCAGTTGGGTTAGTGGGGCTTTTATTAACTTGTTGCTTCGGATATCCATAGCTCGCCGAATCCTTCGCCCAGTTCTGTGCATAATGGTGTCGTATCTCTGTTATAGTTTAGTGGTCTGCGGGGAGCAAGGTGGTGGAGGACCCCCTCCACCCTTGGGTCATGAAGGGCATTGCTCAAAGGTCGTCAAAGTGAGGGTCCATGCCATCGCCTTACTGAGCTTCTAGGTCCGGTTCCCTCCCTCCGAACTGCAGGTGCTCTCTGTCTTCCTGGGGTGCCAGTTATTAGTTAATGCTCCCTCTTCTGCAGCTAGGGTGTCTGTCCCTTAGGCGCTGCCTAAAGTAGGGGTTGGCTTGGGAGTCTGTATGTCCTGGACTCCCTCCCTCCCTGGCTTCTTCCTTTCATGCACGCCTTTTTGTGGCCTGTTTCATTTTCAGTGTTGTCTTTGTTTTTCTATTTGTTACCGTCTGATTGTGAGCTGAAGAGCCAAGTTTTAAGTGATTTTCTGAAATGTAGGTGATCCTTCGTATTACGTATTTCTTTCGGTAGGGTGTTCCATATTTTTGCTGCCAGGTGGGAGAGTGAAGATCCCCCAAGTTTTTTTCTTGTGTATGATATTGTTTCCAGGCGGATGTCATTGCTTGATCTGAGTGTTCTTGTCGCTAGGTAGATGGTTCTTTTCTTTTAGCAGAATTCTGCTCCCTCACCACGAATTGCTCTGTGCGTTATGCACAACATTTTGAACGTAATTCTGCTGTTTGATTGGCAGCCAGTGTAGCATTTTTAGAGCTGCAGTGAAATGGTTCCTTTGTGATAGTTTGAGGAGAAGTCTTTCTGCTTTGGATACGTTGCAGTTTCTTCGTCAGGTGTTCTGGCATTCCGAGGTAGCGGCTAATGGCATAGTCTATTCTGGACATGATGAGTGTGATGATGGGCACGCAAAAAATATGGCACTGGATTACAGATAGGAGGGAGGTGGGCTATGAGGTTGGACACACAGCTTGTGGCCATAGTAATTCTGATGCCAATTCCTACCAACTACTTTTACCTCCCCACTGAAACCACACCTTCCTGGAATCTGCTTAAGCAAGCTGGACAACCAGTAACATCAAACTGTGTGTTAAACAGGGCCTGCCAGTGTTGTGTCTAAGCAATCTTATGAGAGTTAATTACCTAATTGTAGTTGTAAATATGCTACTGGTGGACGGAACATTTTTGAACCATGTGCACCTTCATCCACTTTATATGTGCACCCTCACATCTGTTCCTTGCAGGGAAGTACTAGTAATAAGCATTAGCAAATCCAAAAGTGTTAGATTGTACATTCATAGTAGATAGGCATTTGCCAGGGAATGCTATGGTATTCCTATGTACACACACTATTTTCCAGCTACTGCCATCCTTTGCCCTGGTAGCAGCATTACGTCAATGCCCAGCAAATGCCTATCATGTGCCTACACAAAAGCCAAAACTGTTGGCTTTGCCATTGCTTGTATTAGAGAGGGAGCGCTCCAACATTTCTATAAACCTGACCACCGATTAAGTTGAGTGGGACAGTGATTTTGTAGGCGGGTGGGTCTGGAGTGAGAAAATTGTGAATAGGAGTGGCTGCTGGCTCCGCCCTTTGGAATCCCGTCATTAGTTTTAGGATTAGAAGTAGAGGGCATGGGCAGGGTCCCAGCAGCAATTTATAGTGGTACCAGCAAGGGTTGAACACCCAGTTGAGGGGCTTAGACCAGATTCTTCTTATTTCAGTTCCTGTATTCCCTGTAACCTCAGTACCCAACTTTATGATCCCCAACTAGCAAAGTTTCATCCCCAGTGCTGGTGGTTCGGACTACCCACCATCTTCCTTCTTTACTCAGACGATCAGCAGAGCTGCAGGAGATTAATCTTGTCGGTAGTGTGGAGGTGGGTGTATCCTTGTTCTGGATGACTGGAGCCGCTGCTGTTAATCGTGAGCCACCATTCCGGTGGCCATCTTGGATGAGGCAGAGTGTGGCTTTGCCCCTTGAGATGCAGATTCGACCCTGATATTGAGTGGTGGTCATCTGGTCATCGCTGATGGATAGGCATGAAGAGGTCGAAGATTGGGTGTCTTTTCTTCTTCCAGCTGTTTTCGGGCTCTTGAGGGGAGAGCATGCTCAGGCAGGTGATACTGAGGGGCAGGAGTGATCGTAGGTATACAACGAGAGGAGGGAGTTAGGGCAAGTGATCTGTGAGATAGAAATATTGTTTCTGGGAGAATGCTTTTCCTATCAATCTGATACTAAGGGCCTAATACACAGAAGTGTTTTATAATGGCAAAGCCCCATTTCGAAAACGCTCCATCAGTCAGAGGCTAAGCGAATAAGGCGTACAGAGAGATTGAAAAGAATGTTCATTTCAAGTTCATGAATACTTGCCTGTGCATGAACCTATGAGTGTTACCTGTAAGTTCATGCTTCCAAGATTGCCTGCATCATCGCAGTTAATTCATATTATTGAAATATCTTTCCAGGGCTGTTTTGAGTGCAATCTACATGTTCAAATTGCATATATTTTGCAATGAGCCATTGAGTTTAATATTGTAATGTAGTACTAGTACATTTGTATACTTTGCTGTTGGACCCATATTTCAATATATTAATACGTCGGCGGGGGCATTGCAGTGGGGTGATAGTAACAGAGAGTAGGGTAATGCCACTGCCATGATGGAGGCCATTCTAGGGCAGGGGGCAGCAGGGTTTCAGAGGTTTTCTGGGCATCTGTGTACCCAGGCAGCAAGCCAATAAGCCCTAGTTCACAAATGGCCCACAGTGGACAGGCGTAACCCTGAAGGCAGACTCTCCTCCGTTACCAAAAAGGGCATGAGCAAAAGGGACAAATGCACACGGGCAGAGGGGAAAGCGTATCAACTTCTCCTACAGAGGCCTGCAACTAATTCCAAGCGTAGCCTGCTCCCAGTAGCAATGTGCACTGCCATGGCTACAGGATCCTTCTAAGAGCCAAATTCCTGGGTTATCCAACAGGGTCTTACCAGGAGCTGCTCTTTGATGAGTATTCTCTCAAATGTGTGATCTAATGGCTTTGTTGAGGTTTTTGTGGCTACGCAGGATTTAAGGGGCATGAGTGGACTGGTTGACCTCACCATAATACAACAAGAGAAAATGGGTAGCAACAGGGGTGTTGCTAAGTCTGGAAAAGATCCGCGGCTACGCTAATGTTAGAACTGTCAGGACTCAGGGTTAGCTAGCCTTTTGGCTGGAGCCCCTGAGCTTCTATCCAGGGCTACAACCAAAAGACTCGGGCTATTCTATTGCCCCCCCCCCCAAACCACACTAGCGATGCCGCTTGGGTAGCAACACAAACTCTGTGATTCAAATTGTTTTCTCAGCCCCAACACAATCGACCAATCAGATAAAACAAGCAGTACATCCGGACCCTTCCCATTCTATCAGTGACAGTCATCACAGAAGCGTGCCCCACCACAACCTCAAGCGGCAACCAGCCCCAGTCAAGTCAACTACAGTCATAGCTGGCTTAATCCCCAAAAATACAAGCACTACCTCTTCTCCTCTTGCAACAAACATACATATCAGAGCAGAGCCACGCTTGACAGAAGGGCAGTCATTGCAACAATTGACACAGTGACCCAAGATTGCACCAACCCTACGCTACCTATGCATGTCATAGCAGCTTTGCTGAAAGCTACTGACAACAGTTGAAAACAAGTCGCAGGTGATCTCAGTAGCGAGGGGCAGCAGCCATTGCCAAGGTCTCAAAGGGGAAAGGGGCACGAGTTGCAAACAGGTTTCGTTAGGGAAGGGTGCTCTCATAACAATTGGTAAACCAGGCGCAACTTAGTCATGGCATTTATCACACTCTGAAACACTTGTGTATGATCGTGATATAAATAAATTATAATTTCATTTAGCAAGGCACGCTACACAACACGTGAAGGGAAAGCTTTGGAAATGTGGTTACATAATTTTATTGTCTTTACTCCAACAAGGCTATGGAAGAGGACTTGACAAAGGCATAAGAGGAAAGAGAGCAGAAGCTTAAGAAGTTTTCTTTTGAGAAGTTTTGTGAATTGGGGGCTAGGTTTCTGTATTCACATGATGGCCATGCTGGAGAGGGGGGCTTCAAAAATTATCTTTTACCAGAATTCCATTTTTGAGGCACACATGGATTTCCCACCCGGGCATGGCTCAGCAGAGTCTGGGTGTACTAGGTCCTGTGCTCCTGAAAAAGAATGGCCCAGAAAGAAATTAATGTGTGCATGACCCACACACATAACAGGGAATTGGAGCCCAAAATACAGGTCGAAAAAGGAAAGGGTCTTGCTGGCCTTTAATTAGAAATCATGTAACGAAAAAGACTGCATGAAGATACAATCATGGGCTTTCTGATTGTGTACAACCTTCACAGCCAGAGTGAAAATGCTCAAGACCTTCCCAGTAAAGCAATCAGAAATATGGTTGCTTAGAAGGGAAGGACAGTCAATTCTCTTATTAACTATCAAGGCCTTGTGTTATTGGCTATGTAGAGGGGGGCCAGATTTTGCCAGGACTGTCCTGGAATTAGGACCCCTATGTCCCTGTGTTGAGAGTTTAAAAAAAAATGTAAAAACCCTGTCCAGGTGTTAGGAAAGGGCTGGTGACCACTGCAGAGGTGCATTTAATCAAGATGACCTTCATCAATGTTACAGTTTTCTTGCTTTGGTTATCCCATTGATCACGTGCATCTCTTCCACCTTAGGGTTGGCAGGAACCCCCAACTCTCTGGTCACTGCCACCTGCATTTGCTGATTGTGCCGCGGGAGTGGATAAGAAACACGGATCGCAAAGCCTGGAATAACAAGCAAAGCAACATCTCTTGTTTTGCACATGCTTAGTGTCACAGCCAAATCTGCAGTTTATATGGAAGTCGAGAAGTGCTGGAAATGGTATTTATTTCAATGTGCGATCCTACCCAGTGGGTCCGGGGCAAGGCTCGGACTCGGGCAGTGGGGGGTTGAACGAGATGGCAGTGCTAGTCTGATTGTTATGTTTGTGGCCTGTCCCTGTTGTTTATTTTGAAAATCTGGTCACACTAGCTACCTAGATACTCTCAGTAGGTAGCAGCAAAGTTTCTGCTAATGGGTTTCATGGATGGGTTACAATGCCTTATCCTTACTAAACCTTGAAACGGGAAATCTATTTTCCTGAACCCAGAAGTTGCGTGCCCGGAGATAACGAACGGATTGCTGCTGGGAATAATTGAAGGTCGTTCCTAAGCCCCTTCCTTGCCCCGTTTATGAGGTCTTCATGGGGTTCACGACTAAGATAGAGGCGGCAGCATATAGCTTGCTTCATAATTTGTAATCCTCAGAAAGGTAGCCAGATAATGACGCAATCGACCCTCAAATACGCTCTGTCAAATACTCTTCCCCAAATGCTGCCATTTCTATACTAAGAGCTTGATAGCCCGGAACATTGATGGCCAAGGCCAACATTGAATGCAAATTTAATTTAATGCCAGTACACCCTTATGACTTTCACCTTTAGGTTTCTAATTTGATGGTGAATCTTACTATGAAATGTCCATGCCAATGGGTCATTTCATCTCTTGTGAGTGCTTTGAGAAGGTAAGTAGTTGTATGGAGTGGCCCTATGTGGGCAGCCTGACAGCAATCACACTCTATTCATTCACTAGAAGAGTTTGTATTTTGTGTGAAAGGAAGGGGACAGTGGGTGTTCAGACTTGCTGCGCTCCTTCCAGGTGGTCGAAAAACTTACTGGAATGCCCCTGGCAAAGGAAAAGGCTACAGATCAGTGACCTTATTGATTTGAATGTGTATTGAAATGGATTCGGGTGAAGGGGTAGGCAGACCAGAGACTGACAGGGTAGAAGAACATAGGGATGGTATCCTGACATTCCCGGGCGCCAAGAAGGTTATCTTATATCAGCCGCAGGTGCTGTTGTGTCAGTTGAACTTTTCCCTAAGTTTTTTCCAGATGGGATTCACATTTTCCAAGTCAATAGAGGCAAGCACAAGAGGCTCAGACTTCAAAAGGCTCTTTAAGGAAGTTAAGTTAGGCTAAAGGAATTCCAACATTGAACTGGACGTGTTTACTGATATATTGGGAAGTGTGGATTTTGGGGGCAATCCTTGAACCTCGCTGGTGCATACAGTTCTGGCCTGCGAGCTTGACTCTATCAGCGTTTGTGAAGAATGTGACATTTCTCTCGCTGATCCTGTAGTGCAGTTCGTGTTTGACACATATGCCTCTCTCCCTGCTTCTCCAGACATTACCCCTAGCCCACCAGGCTCCATGCGAAGCAATCTGTGTTCATCATGGATCCCAGCCTCTCTTTCCCTATGGCCCTCTTCCTTCCCACCCACAGCTTTCCCAGCCTGCAATGGGATTGGTGGTCATACAGGCCAGGTGAACCCAGACCACAAACCCACCTCCTCTGCTGGAAGAATGCACCTTACAGCGCGACTAGTGACTGCAGGGAGTTATTTTGCTGATCCAGCAGCACGTTAAGTGTTTGGCCCATTCCCTAGCCGTGCCCCCCAGACGCCACCAGGTTCCATCCAACGCAATCCACGTTTATCACGGTTCCCAGCCTACCTTCCCTATGGCCCTTCTCCTTCCCACCCACAGCCTGCCTCCTTGCACTTGAATTGGTGGTCCTATGGGTCAGGTGACCCAAGAACACAATGCCTCCCCCTCTGCTGGAAGAATCCCCTTTACAGCACGACCAGCGACCGCAAGGGATTCTCTCACAGATCCTGCAGCGTGGCATGTGCTTGGCCAATACTTTACTCTCCACACTTCTCTAGCCATCCCCCGCCCCAGTCCCCAGGTTCCATCCAACATTAATTGCAGATTCCAGCCTTCCTTGCCCTACGGCCCTCCTCCTTCTCACCCACGCCTTCTCCCCTGCAACTGGATTGGTGGTCCTACGGGTCAGTTGACCTAAGAACACAGATTACTTAAGAGCAATTCATAGGGCAGCCTTGCCCATGCAGCTGACAAAAGGCACATTACTTTCTCACCCAGGATACACGGGAGAGATGAAATGTTCTTAAAGTGTACTAACTATTGATTCCTGTGTGGAATAGGGTAGTGTATCCCCCTTCCTAATGCACTCTTTGTATCTTGATAGGAGACGACCAGAACAAATGAGTCATACTAGCGTGGGCGCAGATTAAGAGATCGTCAAGATCGTCCAATAGCAAAACGAAGAGAGAGCGGAGCAAACCAGCAGGAAAGGTCAATACTCTGTAATTCTACAAGTTGAAAGTTCAGTTACAGACCAGAGTGCAGTTTAGAGCATTCAAAAAAGAGGGGGAAGGAAGGAACAGGATGGACTATGGCCACGTGACAGAGTTTGAAAAGGACTACAGAAAGGACTAGATTTTAAGGGAAATGTAGGTACAAAAGAAGAAAAAAAAGACAAATATATTTTGGAATGTTGGAAATGTTGGATTTTGTTGACACTGCTGGAGACAGGTATAAATAAGAAGTTGAAGCATAGTGCTCGCCTCCTTGTCTTTAATAGAATCAAGACTGCCTGTGCTATTAGCAGGGGGAATCGTCATTGTTCTTTTATAATGCACACCTGTGTTGCACTGCAAACACATTGCCTCTGAGCTATCCCCCCTCACAAAGAACATAGCATCTTTCAAATGTATGCACCATTCTTCTGTATGCTTTTATGTAACGTACCATAAAAAATAATGTTTTGTAGAATCACCTTCTACATATACCTTAGCGTTCTACAGTAAATGCCAAAAGGGTGAAATGTCCATTGTGGATATTGTTTTGTTTTTGACTGGAACAGTCCTGAAGTGCATTGTTTCTTCCTGTCTTTGCAAAGCCGATTTACCCATGGTGCAAGGGTCCCAGGATGCAGAAAAATTCCACAACAGGGGCACCTCTCACTCCGTCCTCTCTCCCGATGGAGCTGCGGCCATGCCCTGTGGCCTGTGCGATGAGGCAGACAAAGAGAGGGCAGATAATTAAAATTGCACCCCCTCCCAACTATGATGGCAAACCCTACACAAACCAGACATATCTCTGTACAGTGACCTCGAACTGGGATGTGCGCCTTAACTGGGATCCATGCGAGCGACTCACATGGAAGAAGCCCTCAAAACCCTCCATGTGGAATAGTCACATGCAGTAGTTACGACATCTCTCCCCAAGCCTTGTGTGAAGCTGAGGGGTCACCCACATACATCAATGTCTCGACAAAGAAAGGAAAACCCAATGACCTGCAATGCATGCAGTGGGGCACTGCCACATGCACAGAACTGCCCAGCAGCGGATCAGGCTCCTGCACGGCCAGTTGCGCTTGCACTGCCTCTGGACCTCCCAACCACTTAAGGGACTGTATCTGCAACCCTATAGTCCCTTCTCTTTAACTGCACTTCCCATTCCCCTTCCCCCTGCCACTTCTCACCCTTCCCTCTTCGCCACACATGCGCGATCTGGATAACACAAGGCCTAGTAAGATCGTTAATTTGTCCTCCCTTTGTTTCCCCCTCCTTTTCTTGTCGCGCCTAGAAACTCTTGTGTACAGGCGCGTTATAAATGTCACATCGTATCATATAATATCATAACATGGCAACTTCGGCTGAGAGAGCCTTTAGCAATAGATCGCAATCACATGGCTAGTCCCTGAACAGGGAAAGCATGCAATTAATGTCCCAAAGTGCAGGAAACCTTGCAGCGGAGTGGCACATCAGTACAGTGCCCCTGAGCAGCCTGCACAGAAAAAGATGATCCCCAGGTGGAAGACCACCAGAGAATGCTTCGATGCGATTGCTCATCTGTAAGTGTTAACTCTTCTGGAGGACACATTTCTTATTACCCAAAAGATTTGGCACCTGAGTAAATTTGGCTGAAATGGGATCGAAACTCTTTTGAATGCACCAGTAAACCCAGGCCCTCCAGGTGATGTCATGGGCCATATTAATCACAGGGGCAATGAATGCCAAATGAATTCTGAAGCTGGGTCCAAAATAGCCGCAGACCTTCATGAACCTGAGATCATCCAGGCCAAGCTCTGGAGTGAGCCCTTCAGTATAAGAGGATGAGGGTGGAAAATGTACTTAGGAGGAAGCCCCTGAATTTGGGAAACAATAGGGGGGTGGTTATTGTCATCTGCAGGGCCAAGAGAAAACATTCTTGTGGCAGTCAAATGGTTGTGACAAGTACCAACATCATTCCCTACAACTGATCTAGGAAGAGTGAGTGAGACAGCATAGAGGAAGGAGAGAAAGCATAATGAAACCCTGAATATCAACTCTGAAAAGAAAAAGAAATTATTAATTGCCCTCACAAGTGTATGTGGGCTGCAAGTGAAGAAATCTGCTAGTACGGTGTTCAGCCAAGACTCAACAAGGTCTTTTGGAAAAGGCCCCCATTTGCGCAGTAAAGTCTGAAACAGACCCATGAAGTTTCCACTCGCTTGTGTCTGACCATTGCCTCAAGCACAAGTTGGTTTCAAGATTGCAGACCCCCGGGAGATACTCAGCCTGGACTTTGATGCGATACTTGAGGCAAATTCCCCAGAACCTTTTGGTGACCTCTGACAGGGACGTGGGCCTTGTCCCTCCCAACCTAGTTATGTAATGGACTGCCCTTTGATTGTACATCAGTACCCTTACTACTCAATGGGAGAACCAGCCTGCAAAACACTTGATTGCAAAAGACCCTTGCACTCATCTTCAAACAGGGGATATTCTGGGGACACTCCTGAGGTGACCTTGCCCCCCTCATCCCACTCAATTCCCACTCATTCTGCACCTTCAGTTTATCACAAAGCCCAGCCACGCATGGTCTGCAATACAAATAAATCTAAATGCAGCCAGTGTATGACAAATGCCATTTGAACTACATCTCCAGATTTTAAAACCATCCAGTTCTTCTTGGAGTGCACCAGCAAGTACAAACTCTGTGCCACCAACATAATACATACGTCAGGCTAATTTATTTATTTATTTATTTATTTGTATTTGTTGAGCGCGACAGCAGACCAAAGGCATCTAACACCGAATCATGGCATGGGTTACATGAGGCTTGCTCTTGCTGTTCCCCATATCCTCCTGGTCCCCTGACCATCTCTGGCTCTCGTCTCTGGCTCTCGTCACTGGGACATTTCTAGGCTTTGCAAGGCCTGAGCAGCTTTTCAGCTAGCCTTCCAGAGTGGTGCCCATCACACCTTCTCTCAGAGGCGGGCCCCGGCAGATCAGGAGGCACTAAACGTGGATGACATCTTTACCGGGCTCCCTGATCAGATTAAAGGACTACCAAACTCCTAATGTATGATTCATGAACCCTCTCTCACAGTGACCTACAGCCAAACAGGGCTCATACTGAGCAACAAACATGGACAAAACAAGAGAATAAGTAAGAGAAGACAAAGAGAGGAGGATATGGGAGTCGTCAGCATAAACGTGACGAGAAAAACCAAATGAAGCAATACATGAATAAAGTGGGATCGTATAAAGTGAAAAAAGAATGGGGCCCAGGACAGAGCCTTGGGCTACTCCCAAATGCAGAGGGTTGAAGGGGAAGTATTATCACAGATGCAGAACATTCAGGATCAGGAGCTCACCTTCCTCCGTGCACTGCGGCCGCAGAGTACACACCAAGACCAGATTCAGTTCTGGCATCGAGGTAAACACATGGGCTTTACATCGCACTCAGCTGTTTGAGTTGCACTATTTTGAAATGGAGCCAGAGCCCGCAGCTCCCTTTGATAACTCTCTGCTTTGCACTCAGCCACTTTGAGAGAGCTTCACAGCACGACTTAAAACTTTAAAAGTTTACTACAACAAGTTAACCGCAAGGGTGAACTTGTTCTAAGATGGCCGCCTAATAATTGTAGCACCTAAGGTGCATTCACCTTGCCTCCTAACAGTGGATTGGCTGCCCAAAAGTTCTTCCCCAATCAGAGACCACCGGCAGGTGAAACCCAGCCCCCAATGAAGGCAAACAACCCAGGCTCCTGTCCGAGCCTCAAAAACAGAAGCAGAGTATTCAGGAGCAGGAGCTCACCTTCCTCCATAAGCTGCAAGAGCAGTGTACACCCCAAGCCCAGATTCAGTTCTGGCATCGAGGTAAGCTGGTGGGCTTTACATCTCACTCAGCTGTTCAAGTTGCACTATTTTGAAATTGAGCTGTAGCCCGCAGATCCCTTTGATAACTCACTGCTTTGCACTCAGCTGTTTTGAGAGAGCTTCACATCATGACTTTAAACTTTAAAGGTTTACTGCAACAAGTTAACCGCGAGGGAGAACTTGTTCTAAGATGGTCAGTGAACATTTTTAGCACCTACGGTGCCTTGCCTCCTAGCAGCGGATTGGCTGCCCAACAGTTCTTCCCCAATCAGGGACCACCAGCAGGCGAAAGCTGGCCCCAGCTAAGGCAAACAACCAAGGCTCCTGTCAAAGCCTGTCGGAGCCGGGCGCAGCCGTCTACTGTATTATGCTAATGTATAACACGTCACTCGCCTAATGGTTAATTTGATTTTTTTATTGCAAATTCGTCCTCTCCACAAAGTCAGCTGCGGCACCTTATCAGCACTTCTGTATTAGATGTTGCCTAAATTAATAAGTGCTGTCCACTCCTATTGCCTAAACACTACAATTGAAATGTGCAAGCTTACTATTGTATCCCCCTCCCCGTGGCAACAGCTGCACTAGTCGGAGGACTAACCTTCCACTGGCCCTTATAGCATCCCACTTCTCCCCTCTCTACAGAGCCACATGGTGCTATTAATCAGCTCTATGGCGATCTGTGTGCAAAAATACCTCTGCACCCCATCCCAGGGTGAGCACTGGTCCTTACATCACTAGTGCCTCCCCTCTAGGTCTCCTCTTACTGACCAACCTTCACACTTACAGTACACACCTTATCTAGTGGGCTTAGTGAATGATAGGAATCACCCTAAGCAGTCCTACGCTACCATCCTAGACCAGCACGACTGCGACCCCTACCTCATCAACTAACGTAGCCTCACTCAGTTCCTTAGCCATTATTAGCCCCCCAACTACGTCAATTACATAAATCTGCCTACCAATTCTCGTAGTGTATCATACATGACAACGATTTCACCAACAGCCATGAATAGAGCCTTTTAACTAACTCACTTATCACTTAGACTAGTGTGACCGGCATTCCTACCACACGCTATGACCCAGATCTTCGCTGCCACAATATACCCTTTCATACCACACGACAGTGCCATGAACCAGCAACTAATGACCATTACCATGACCACAGACATGCACACATACGTTCCCCTGCTATGCACAGCAGGCGCTTATGTCCAGCACAACAACCACCTAGCTAAACTGCATTGTCACCGACACTTCCAGCTCCCCTGTCCTACATCATTCTTGCCTAAAGCCCCCCCTTCCAACTCTGCGAAATGCAGACACATGCCCCAATATCTAACTTACCCAAACCCACACTTATCACCTAGACCTCCTCCCCTCCTTGTAGGAACTCCTTGATCACTGGCTGCACAATCACACCTATGCTTACGACACCTTGCACATGTATTTTGTGATGCAAACGCCTCATGTCTAGACTGACTAAAACCCCTCTGGCCACATCTCACCCTAGCCTAGGAAACATAAGACGAGTGAGACTTTTGTCACGTACCAGTATCCAGCAGGGACTAGCTAAAAGTTCACACTACCACACCAGTGAACAATTGACCCAAAGCACCAAAGCATCCTCTACAAAGACCGCCACACCACACAGCACCATTACGCAACCCAAATCGTTCAACCCTACCATCACCCTGAACACTGCCCCTCCCACCCCCCAACCAGAACCTACTCCCAATCTTAACCGTACCCTCCTCAATGTAAGATCATTAAGAGATCACGCTATCCATACCCATGACCTCATCCTAGACCAGCAACTGAACTTTATAGTGATTACAGAAACGTGACTTCACCAAGTTTCAGGCCTACTACTCTCCCTGGCCATACTCCCTGACTACATTATACTAAGGGCAGACCAACAAGATAAATCAGGAGGCGGAGTAGCTATTATAGCTAAATCCCCCCCACAATTTAGAGTTTGCCCAATAGACCTCATTGACGGCTATGACCTTCTGTTCCTCAAACTCTCCCCGACCCTAAAACCACCATAACCATCCTTATTATATATAGAGCTCCCAACAATGCTAACCACCTTGAATCTGATATTCCACTTCTGGTCACTCCCTTCCTTAAGCTTAACACCAAATTCATTATATTAGTAAACCTTAGTCTAGGCTGCAATGACAAACGTGAACCCAAAGCCAGTGGCTTTTGCTTGGTACTCCAAGAAATACACTTCACACAACTGGTCCACTCACGCACGCATTCTAAGGGAAGAATACTGGATTGGATTCTAACCCTAAACACCCAACTAACCATCAATTCCATCCTAGAAACCAATTGGTCGGATCATCACTGAATAAGCTTCAGTATCAAAACCCACAGTTCACAAGGAGCTCCTCCACCCTCCTTCACCCCATCAGAATAAGAAGCACTCGTATTCTCACGGCTGACTGCCTCATCCCTAAACTCACAGAAAATCATATGCCTTATCCACCCTCAGTCTCCAACCCGATCTTATCGCTGCTATGTACCATAATTGCCTAAACACCACCATTGAAGCAGTAGCCCCACTCAAAATTAAAACACCCCGCCCTGCCAAAGGAACCAATTTCTGGTTCAATGCAGAATTAACTGTACTCCAGCGAAACATAAGAGCATTGGAACACCTACTAAAAAAGGCCCCATCCACTGCTTCAACTAATGCATACCTAGCAACCAATAAAGCGTACAAAACTGCAGTTATTTCCCACAAAGCGAGCTTTCTCAACACTCGCATTAATAACGACGCCTCAAATTCCAAAGAACGTTTTCTTATCCTTAAGGAACTAGAATCCCCCGCCCCTTCCACCACACCTACCATTTCCAGCAAAGCATGGTGTACAACCATCCAAAACGCCCTAACATCCAAAATTCTCACCCTCCAGAATAAAATACTTGCCAAAAGGAACCCCTTAACCAGCAAAAGCTCAGCTCACGCAGCTCCAGACAATGACACAAATAATACTGATACTCTCTTTTAATTCTAACCGGTCTCCCAAGACCAGGTCCTCAACACCATCTCCTCACTTAAACCATCCAACTGCAAAGGCGATAGCTTCCTGGTGCACTTTGTCAAACTGTGCGCACCCAGATTAACACCCATCATTACCATTTTTGTCAATGCTTCCTTCAATACTAGTTTGGTTCCAGCCAGCATTAAAGAAGCCTGGGTTACCCCACTCATCAAAAAAAACACTGGCCCCCTGCATACCGACTAACTATTGTCCCATAACCACAGTGCCTATCGTGCGAAAAATAGTGAACAAAATAGCTTACACACCACCACCTGGAAACCAATAAATTACTAGGATAATGGCAATCTGGCTTCAGGCCTAAACACAGTACAGAGACAGCATTATTAGACCTGAAAATCCAAATGGATGCTATAAGAGATTCTGGTAGTTTGTGCATCCTCCTCCTTCTCCACTTGTCAGCAGCTTTTCATTTGGTGGACAACGACAAATTGTGCAAAGGCTTATCAGCTAACTTCAACTTCTCCACCGGCGCTAGCCTCTGGGTCAAACCCTTCCTAGCCAAACGCACCTCAAGAGTCTCCATTGTAGCAAGGCGGCTGATCCTATTATGTTTCCCCTAGGGGTCCCCCAAGGTTCAAGCTGGTCACCGACTCTTTACAACGCGTACACAGAACTCCTTTTTGCAGCCCTGGATGCCATGAGTGTCCTTTACATGAATTTTGCTGATGACACCCGGATCCTCATACCTATCACAGGCAATTATGAGCAGGACACAATTTACATCAATAAGGTATATGCTATTATCCAAAGCTAGATGGCTTTCAACAGCCTATGCCTTAAAGATGAAAACACTGAGCTCATCATCATAGGCTCTCAGGCTAGAATAAAAGCTGTGCACCCGGACTACTCCTCCATCACCATTGACGGAACACCCATTTCAGTCCTCAGCCAAGTCAAAACTCTAGATGTCCACCTCGACTCCAACCTCATGTTGACTAACCATATCAATACCCTCTCTTCCTCGACTGCCTACACAGCCAAACTGATTGCACTAAGCCGCCAATTCCGCCCCTCAAAATTGTCTCACATTGGCCCGGGCCCTCATTCTATCCAAAGTAGATTATTGTAATATTCTCTTCCTAGGAACCACTAAAACAAATTTAAACTCCAATTGTTGCAAAACAAAGCCTTACGAGCCACCTTAGGGCTTAAAAGAAATGAACATATGTCCCACACCCGGAGAGAAGCTCACTGGCTGCCCGTATTCTCTAGAATCCTATTCAAAACACTGTGCGTCGCCCATAAATGTAACACCAAAACAGCCCCACCCTACCTCATTAACGCCATCTCGCAAAAAAGTTCCTCCAGATCTCTCAGATCTGACGCCAACAACAAACTAACTGTACCAAGGTTTAAAACCACTAGGACACGAGGAAACAGCTTACCCAGTAGCAGTACCCAATATCTGCAACTCACTCCCCTCCCATATCAGGAATGAACCTTCACACCAGCGTTTTAAGAGTCCTATTAAAAATAGAAACCATGCGCTACGTGTTATGTGCTAACTCAGGAGCAGTTACCCTGTCACACTATCATGATGTCGGCACTGTATTACATTACCCGCTTGTGACCCATTGTAACTAAGTGCTCATTGCATTACTACGACTATGTACTCCTTTCCAATTGTGTATGCTCACCTTTGTATTGCTCTCATCTTTGGTAACCAGACAAGTGAAAATCTTCTGTAACCTACGTCGTGATACCTCCGGGTCTGGGCTATGACAAATGTTATAAATAAATAAAAAATAATCAGCCCAGGTGATAGAGTAAATGTGGATATGAACTATTGCGGAGAGACCTCTGAAAACCCTGGTGGAAGAAGGTGAAACAGAGAACAGATGCCAAACACTGCAGTCTTTCAAGAATAACAGGAAGGAAGCCCTGTGTAGCATGGCCAGCTGAAAGAGTAGGGCGAGTGGCGACAGAAAGAAGTGCAGTCTCAGAGGCGCGCCAGGGACCAAGACCAGATGCATGACTGATTTGATTTATTTTTATATTCACGGCAGCGCACAAAACCGTCAGGCATCTAGCTGCTAGTTACAGTAAGTGTGAAGTGACATTGTAGAAAGTGCAAGATCCAGCATGATGGTTACACAATATGGGTGGATCTTGAAATCATACTTGATAATGAGCTGGAGCCGCAAAGGTGGGATAGGAAGCTGCTTTATTAGCCGCCCGCCGAGCGCAGCACTTCTGCTGCTGGGTCACATAACAACTGACTAATACAAAACAGAACAATTCCAGAACTAGAACAAAGTGAAGTCACACTGCATGGAATACAGACATAACAATAGTCGGACAGAGCCACTTCTCGTGGAAAGGGGGGCTACTTCAGGTGTGCAGGTAAGCAAGAGACAAATGTATTATGGGTGCACAGTCTGGCAAAGCCACGCCTCATAAGCAAGAGACAAATGTATTATGGGTGCACAGTCTGGCAAAGCCACGCCTCATAAGCAAGAGACAAATGTATTATGGGTGCACAGTCTGGCAAAGCCACGCCTCATAGTATGCACAATGAGGCAAAGCCGCATCTCATGCTACAGGGCCTACTTCAGGTGTGCAGGTAAGCAAGAGTCAAATGTATGATGGGTGCACAGTCTGGCAAAGCCACGCCTCATAGTATGCACAATGAGGCAAAGCCGCATCTCATGCTACAGGGCCTACTTCAGGTGTGCAGGTAAGCAAGAGACAAATGTATGATGGGTGCACAATCTGGCAAAGCCACCCCTCATAGTATGCACAATGAGGCAAAGCCGCATCTCATGCTACAGGGCCTACTTCAGCTGTACAGGTAAGCATAGGCACAAGCACAAGCATAGGCACAATGTGGCCCATCCAATTGCATCGTTTGAGAAATAGCAATAACAGTACCGTAGAATAAAACGATGTTGAAATTACATTTTTGATGCAATCTAAGGGCTACATATGAAGGTGTATGAGCAGGCAAAGAGTAATAGGGAAGGCACAAGTAGGTGGAGTACAGTAAGGTAACCTGACATATGGTGGCAGAGGCAAAACAGTATGGCTAGGGCTAGGGCTACTACTGCAGAAAGCACCATAAGAGAAGTGAGACAGTGACTCACGAGGGCGGTTAGAGATGGGTATCTCATAGTACAGTAGCAGATCATGGCCGATGCATAAAGAATACACATACAATGTGTCATGTACCAGCAAGCCGCCCAATGAAAGGGCAGTAAAGGAAAATGATTAAGGCGCGCAGAAACCTGCGCATGCGCAGTATGTTCCAAAAGCTTGAAATTAAAGGAAGGGATTGGGTGAAAGTTAAGTGGGAAAAAGGGGTCAAGCAAGGGGTTTTTGAGAATGGGAAGGATAGACGCATGTTTGAATTCAGCAGGAAAGGTAGCAGAGGATAGAGAACTATTGCAGGGAGGAGTTAGGTAAGGAAGAAAAAAGGCATAGATCTTAGGGGGTAAGACTGAGAGTGCAGGACCCGAAGGAGCAGCAGTGGGGTGAGCTCGAGTTACGATCTAGCCCATTTGTCTACAGGACCATTTGCTCGAGGTCCATTTGCTCGAGGCCCATTTGCTCGAGGCCCATTTATTTGTAATGTTTTAACGCATGTCCTCGCTGATATATGTTGGGGGTTGGGTATGGGTATTTAATTATGGCTCAGGATGTGGGGGTGTGGTGGGGGGTCACCTCACCACATTTTATTTGCGAGGAAATGTGTTAAATAAAATTGCGGATAAATGGGCCTTCAGCGTAGCTTCATCAACAAACATCCTAGAACCCTGGAGTTAAGTAGCTAGCAACCTCTATCTCAGAAAGAGGGGGGCAAATAGGCTACAGGGGAAGAAAGAAGGGAAGAAAGATCGGAGAAATCTAAAGGTGAACATGGACTGATGGTGGAATAATAGGATTGAGAACCTGCTAAAGACAACGAGGCTCTTGCGAAAGAGCAAGGAGAAGATTGGTGTATTATCACCATTTAGCAGATAAAAGTGAAGAGCGAGTGTTGGGTGACCTCAGGCTGTTGACATCTTGAAGGGATGGCTATTTCTTCCAACGTCGCTCAGCTTGACACAGAGAGCGGCGGCATGCATTGAGGACAGGAGTGATCCAAGGTCCACATGGTTACTGGGAAGAAGAAAAGGGTGAGAGTTGATAGAGAAGCTGAAGAGTGATACGTAGAGAGGAGGAATGTGAAAAGGAGGAACAACCAGCTCAGAAAGTGGAAAAATGTACGAGTGATGGGAGAGAGTGATTAATGGCTGAGAAAAAGCGGAGGAATAAAACAAATGAAGTAAAAGTCAATTATGTAGCGCTTTGGACTGGAGGGGAAGAAGGAGAGAGAAAGAGTGAGAGCAGAAAATGATCACAGGAGTGAATGGAAGTAGCCAGTACAGTAGAAAAGAGAGGAACAGTAGAGAAGATCAGGACCAGGAAATATGAGAAGGGAGAACTGGTGCATGAGTAAGATAATATGGGTCTAGAAATGGGAGAATTGGAATGGGGGCATGCACAGTGGGAGGATGAAGACTGGGGTGGCCAAGGAGAATGAGAGGGAAAACAGTGTGGAGAGCAAGGGATGGTTAAGATTCCAGATCATTGCAAAAAGAGGTGACAGGGCCGGGAGGGTGGCATGAAAGAATAGCCAGACAGTCGGGTTTGCGGAACGCAGAATAATGATGTTCAGAAGACGGAAATAGTGGAGGGGACGGGCAGAGAGACCAGGATGATGGGTAGAGAATACCAACACTACCACACTTTTCACAAGGGTGAGGGGAGCGAGAAAAACAGGTATTTGAAGGCGTGAGCGATGGAGGGATGACAGAATGAGAAATGGACCACCAAGGTTCAATTTGGCACAGTAAATGTAAGATAAGTCAAAGAAATAGGTCAATTATTAAGTGGGTCTTGAGTTTGTTTGTTTGTTTGTTTATATAGTGTGCAAAACACTGAGGTATCTAGGTGGTGAAATTTAAGAGATTAGTTTCAGTGCTTCGCGTTACAGAAAAAAAGCATAATAGGTGAATTACAACATCGTAGAACGTGCAAAGGTATTATATCACACACAAAGTGCAAAAGAGAAGTACATGGTGATCACATCCATTTAGCCTCACCCCATGTTTTAGGGCGGCAGCAACACACAGGTGCAAAGTCATATCAGTAGGCAAATTCATGGTGCCTACCCGATGTTGCAGGGAAGCAGCAGCACAGATGCAATAGTCAAATCCGTGGGCAAATACATGGTGCCGACCCCATGTTGCAAGACGGCAGCAGCACACAGATGCGAAAGCCAAATCAGTGGGAGTTGGTTTTATTGCAAATTGATTGCACTTTCCAAACAGGGATAGCGATAAGAGTAGAAGATGAGGACGAAGTGCTAGGGTAGATGAGGTCAAGTTAGTTAGGGGGTAGTACGCTTCTAGGGGAGAGGGATAAAGGAGTGACCTGGAATGGTGGAGGTCAGATTGAAAAAGTACAGAAAGAAGAAGAGACATAGAAATAGAAAAATCAACGGTACAAAACAACCCAAGAGCCAATACCAGATTGTAAAGAACAGGCAATAGTCACACCGAATGGAATGGGTATGAGGTGCTGGATGGATGGATGGCGAGAGATTGCGGGGAGCAGCCCTGGGCCTGTAGCTGCACTGGACCAGGACAAGCAGATACGCTTCAGGGGAAAAAGAAAGAGGTAACGGGAGAGAACATAGCAGCAGAAATCCAAGAGAAGACCCCAGCAGGTTACCAGGCAGGTCCATTACACAGAGTAAAGGGTGGGACCACGCTGGGGAGGGAGCAGAGGAGTGGCTCTCCCTAGCAGGCCAAACCTAGCAATGCTTTCACAGCTACTGACAGCACCGGGCTTAGCCCTCACTTCGCCTATGCTGCAGGATTTATGCTCTAGCTCCCCATGAGCCATATAAAGGTGCAGGGGTCTAGAATGGCACAGACGCATTTCCCACGGCCACTCAGTAGCAGAGGCTTGGGAGCCCATTATCTGTGCAGCTCTCTCTTCCCCGCACACGGCCTATTCAACAGGAATTTCCCTATCCCTCCTTCTTAAACCCGCTCCATATCTATTCCAGGCTCCTAACTTGACAGCTCTCCTCCGGGTGCGTGAGGAGCCTTAATACAAGGCACAGTCATTCTGTGTTCCAGATGTGTGCCCAGCAGGTGGTGGTATTCGTTTGAGGAACTTCCCATCCTGAGGGGCCTGGGAATTAACTGGATATTCCACACATACCTTTTATATGTGCCTCCCTACTTACCCCAGGGTTCTACGTTATTACAACAATTTACATCACTTTATGGTAATTTACTTCATGGAAATTACTTCGAAATTGTTTTAGAATTATTTTTTACGGTGGGTTCATACCCCATGTTCCCCTTCCCTATTCACTGTGACCCCTCTGCCAACCCCCTAAACTCTCCTTATATCCCTAAACCCTTAAATACATCTATACCATTTGAAGTAATTCGAAGTCATTGTAACACAAGTAAATTCCTGTCATTTACTTCATTAAAACAATGGGAGACCCATCCCAGACTCAGCCTTCTGTGAGGGGATGTACTGTCAGAAATGGTGACCAACGGGGTCAGCCTACATAGACAGGACTACGGAGAGCGCTCCATGTCAGGTTTGTGCGGGGGGGGGGGATCTGAGGGCCCTTCATCATCACTAGTTGCGCCCCATCTGTTCCGAGAACTGGTTCAGTGGAATGTATGTGGCAGAATCAGTGCTAGGCTGAACCTCTGGCACCACCATTGGGAGTACAAGTCCCAACACTCCTTGCGTGGTGGACTTCTTGGGCAAGACCTAACGGTTCCATGTGATCTTATAGAAAAGAATAATAACAAATGAAACATTACCAATTTTATTTTGATTGGGGCCCCCATTCTAATTGCCCCATTTCCCCACGTGTCTAACCTCACCCCTTTCAACACTTTAATCCCACCCCCTCTATATTTAGTTTTTGTTATCTTTTTGGTAACATCACTGGATACCGACCTAACAATGCAACCTGCCCCGCCCATGTCTGGTAGGCTGGTAATTCGGGAGTGCTGTTAGAGTGGGCCTCGCAAGGTAAGGTCCCATTTTCAGCACAGAGAATTCCACCAAAGCTCACTGCAGAGCCTGGATGCTCAAGTCCTGCACACTGGAAGGTAGATCTTTGCTTTACCTCGTCTCGCGGGCGCACCCAAATACAAGGGAAAAAGAAGCGGGTTCCCGCTATGAGCTGTAGTAAGAATCTGTGTTAACCTTCACAGGCTTACGGTTGGGTATATTTTCTGGTGCTCCTGTGTGTGTTCAAAATAGGGACGTTTGGAGAAAAAAACGCAAATTTAGCAACCAAAGGCACATGAATGTTTTAGCGGTGGGAAATCGTTGATATTGTGGGTATTGAGGAAATGTAGAATAAAGGGAATCCAGAGGTAACCATGTGTCTTTCTTTTTATTTTATTTTTTACACTAACGGGTCTGTAGTACCATGAGTGACACAAATTCACTAAAGACAATCCTGAAAACACCTATCCTCACCCACAGAACCCAGACTAAAGAGTAGACTTTAGGCTGGATTTCTGAAGCTCGGCGCCTTCAGTTAGTGTCCATGTGTGAAAATAAGGCATGTGCAACACTTCTGTGGGACCCAACAGGCTGGACTCTCTGGCTCAGGCATATAGATAAACTACATGTGACCACATTCTGGGGCGGTGTAGGATACTGTACAGGCACAGCAAATGAATGCTGTGAGATTGGCGAGAGCAAGTACCATTATTTGCACCTTTCCCAAAATATCTCATGCTTGCCAGCTTAATTCTTCCTTGCCCTTTTTCTGGTTACCTTGAAACCTCACGCTATGCAATCAGTGGACTCATAACCCTCTTTCCCACCTTCTCTTTCTACAGCTTGTTGGTGCAGTTGGAGTTGGCAGGAGGCAGGAGGGCCGCCCAGGCACACCCTGGGCCTCCTCACGAGTTGGGCAGTAGCGGTAGCCCTTAAATGCAGTAGTAACAGCACATTTAAGGGTCTGCCCAATCACGAATCTGGCGTGTGCACCCCAGCAGAGAGCTGGAGGTACAAACGCCAGAAAAATGCCAATTTTCAGGGCAATACTGCCGGCGGCATTATGGACCCATTGGGAAGTGGGGAGTAATGGTTAACGCCCAACCCGTGGTCCGGCAGTAATACCGCCAGATGGATGGCCGCCAGACGGATGGGCACTAACACAAAGAAAGTTGGGTGGTATCACAGGATGTGATGAGGCCCCCTGTCTCTGTTGAGATCTTGGAGCCATTGTCACAACCTATTTTATTCTCTCACATACCAAGTTTATAATAACATGATTCCTTTCTTTGTGCAGTCCCTATTGGGCCTCTACCACCCCTCTGACTTATTATGTACTACAGCTAGAATTAGAATGCTATGGTAAGGTATGTCCACACGTCTAATAGGCAGAATCTATTTTTATGTAGGACAAATCTCACTCTACCTAAAAAGATCTGAAAATCTGGTTCTTGCAAATCGTACTGCCTCATTTCACATGTCAGCGCTTAAGGTAGATGCGTGCACAAAAATACTGCCATTACTGGATGTGAAGCGATTCTCTGTTGTCATAAAGAAAGGGTGATTATGAGGATTTCCGAAAGAAAATGAAATTGCACAACATAAGCAGTGCTATTCCTGCACACGTTTCCATGTGTGGTATTTCCTAAGTGATGGTGTCAGAGGTCACTTCGAGATACTGGGCCGATGCTGAAACACACTCGAGATGAACAGCTGCCCACCTTGGACCCAAACACATGATTGTATATTCACTGAAACATCTTTAGTGGTTAGGCTGCGCAGATTTAACGCAACAAAACCCTTGAGATTCAACAGATGTGGGGAAGTCATGACTGGTTTAACTGGGCACACACCTGTTGCTGTTCCCCATAATGCTATGTCCCCCATAATGCCTTTTTGTAGATCGTTAGGATTCCCTTCTCTTATAATATGTATGAGCTCATGCGCTTTGCAATGGGAACGCGCCGAGTTAAGCTGGTCAGGACTTCCCGCATCCGCTGCATTTCAAAGGTTTTGTTGCGTTGAATCTGCTCAACTTAACTGCACATTAAATAAAGTTGTTTTCACTATACCATTGTTTTTTACAGGCCACTAGCCTTTGCCTTCAGCCATGGCCAGTGGAAACAGGACCATGTCCACCTATGCATGTCTTTCGGAGCCACTAACCAGGGCCTTAGGCCGTGTCCACTGTATATTTGCAAAGACTACTGAGCCATTCAGCCATGGCCAGTGGGCACGGCCGTTGACCATGTCCACTGTACATGTTCCTCAATATGTGTCTTTGGATCCACTAGGTGGCTACAGGCTAAAACAGCTTAAAACACTACCAGGAAGCTTGCCATGGCCTTGTGTCATGGCCAGTGGCCACTGTAAATGTCATTCAGGCCCACTGGACTGGGGCTTCGGCCCTGGCCATTGAGCCAGGGCCATATTGCAGCCCTTGACATGTAGGATACCCCACACCTCACAGTAGCTGTAAAATTACACTTTTTGTATTAATCTAATGTTTGTAATTCTCTCTTTTTAAAAAAGAAACTGTTTCTCATATCCACTGTTATATTAGCGATGGACTACAAATAACCCAGAATATTTTGAAATGTTTGCAGCCATTGTACATGTAACACACTTTCATTCCCAATCCTGTTTTTCTATCATTACCCTCAATATCAAAATTAACCCTGAATAGCAAAAACAATATGAAAAAATGTTCAAACTCTGAAATCAGTCCCCAGTTCCCCCCCAAATGCCCAATTTGACATGGTGTTCTTTTTCCCGCTCCCCACCTCTCCCCCGATGACATTTTACTGTTTTTCCTCCTCCGAATGGCATTTTTCCACTTTTAATTTCCAGATAACCCCAAATATTACCTGAATATTTGTGAATATCTCTTGGAAAGAACAATAAAAAATCATGGATTTTTCATTTTTGAAAAGCCTCCCTGCTGCAAAGCCCCATGGGAGGTACCACTATAATTTTGGGAGAAGGGGACACCCCCTTTTCCATCAATTATTTAAAAACTACTTGATGCAATAACCACAGGCTGGCACCTGGAAATTGAGTCAACAATTCGTGCCCAAGTTGTTTGGTACCTTCTCCAATTCCATCTAAAAGTTTTGCCTGTGCACTTGAGCAAAAATGCAACTTTACAGTCTTAGGGAGCCCGTAAGTACAAATATTTCACAACATTTCAGCCAAATCTGTTGTACAAGTCAAAAGTTATTAGTAATTCCTTTTTTCGTGTTTCTTATGGTACTTTATTCTCAACTCAACTATACTGCAGCGACCACTGCACTTTAATGTAAATATTTTCCTTATTGAATTCCTAGAGTTTACATCAGTAGCACTACCAAACACATCCCCACAGAGCTGGGGGGAGGAAGGAGCAGAATGCTTGATTACCCCAAAGTCAGCAAGTGAAGGGAGGTACTGATATTAGAAAATGATGTCCAGATAAAAGGTTGTGAGCCAAGCAAGTGGTGGAGGGAAACATCTCAGCGGTTCCGGGCTCGAGAAACGTTGATGCATTTCTTGGACTAAAGCAGAAGCTTTCAGGAAATACATGACAGATAAATCGAGGAAATTAGTCATTGGCTCGAAGCTCGGCCAGTTACTAATCAGGGGGTTCCCCTTCCCTTCCTTCTGCACTGTTCTTGTCTTGGTACCGAGCCACCACTCTGATCTCGAAGCTCCTACTTCCTCCTTCTAAAATAGTACCACTAATTTACAAGAATACTAAACAAAAGCATATCCAAACACAGGGTTTTAACAATACCCACAGTCTGTCTACATTGGGACTAGTCATATTTCTTGACCAACCAGCAAATAATGGTAATGTTGTTACGGATTTCTAATACTGAAGCCTTGACCGACAATCTGTAAGTGATATGTGAACGAGACATACCACCAGTATGTAATTTGCCTGCGTGTGTGCCGGCACTGAAGTTTGGGCACTGACTCTTATTGTCTCACATTCCCTTTGATTATGAAAAGCTGTTTGGGTAACTTTATTATTTTAATCGTGAATCAGTCATAGTCACACAACAATTAACAGCGTGGGCCATGTGTCTCTTCATCCTGGGCTCTAGCTCTGCTGTATTTTTGCAGGCAGAGTTACTCATCTTGCACATGCAGGCCCTTGTTCATCTGGGGATGGATCTTTGTATATGTGCCGACACTTCCTTCTCAAACCTCCCTTGTGTAATCTCTGCCTTTTAGCCCGCATCCTACATCGGGAGTAGACGCCAGCAATTCCAACTTTGGATTCAAGTCCAGGGCAACTTTTATTTTTTACCCATCAGTTAACGTACTTCTCTGATATGCAACTTGCATGAAGTGTGCTGATACACAGGAGCACACCAGGCCACCGACTCTGTGAACCTCAAACACACATTAGCAAGTGATTGCGATCGCACTACAATTTCACCACTGCCATTAACGGGACAGAGAGGCAATCGGCACGCAAATGACCACAACCATTCAGTCCCCAGCCGGTAGCACCACCTCAGGTGAAAGGCCTCCACAGAGGTGGAGTGCCTTTGCTGAGTGCCAACCTATACAAGAAGATCTTGCTGAAGCTTTCGACAGGCAAGTTCATCAGTTCAGTAAGGATGTGATTTGCAATTGTCCATCGCATTACTCAAGGAAAAAGGCATGTTCACATTAGTTCCTGTGGGTAGGTAGTCAACATGTTTTACTTGCCACCTATAGAGTCAGAGGAACATGATACTGACGATTGTGTGTTTAATGAAGCAGATAAACATGTGCTGTCTCATTTCATGTCACAACTAGAATGTTATTTTATGGTATGTCGATTGGTGTTAGTCAATTGCATGTCTGCTGCAGGTATTTTATACACTACCTCCAATTAGCTGGAGTGAGTTGTAGTTGCCATCCAAATATGTGGCCACTGAGTGCAGCCGCCATCCGTGGTGGCAGCAGTGGTTGCAGAGCTGCCACCTCGCCTTGACAAAAGCATGGTGGAAAACATTTGAGCCATGGCCACATGGGAAATGGGGAGGCAGCAGCCACACTAACAGCAGTACTGATTGGGAAGAGAACAGTTGACTTGGAGTTAAAACCAAAGCTGGCGCTAACAGTGTCTGCACCTGACGTAGGGCGAGGGCTGAAAGGCGGAGATGATAGAGGCGGGGATATCGAAGGAAGCGTTGAAACGAAAAGATCCACCCAGCTTCTTAGGCAGGTGGGAAGCAACCCCTGGACCTAGCCATCAGGGAAAAAGTGGAGGGAGAACAAATGTATGACCTTAACTTGGCCCAAATGATAGGCAATGCATGGGAACTGTCATGCTTGTGTGTCAGGGCCGGTGGGCCAGTGATCAGTGTTACTCTCGGGCATGGGGGGGACAGCATAGCTCTCCGGAACACCAGGACCAGCACAGCATGCAGCCGCATGGGGCTCCAGCATCGTTTTGTCAGTTGTGTTGTCTGAGGGCGTTTGCAGCCTCCCATGATGCTTGCCTCTGGTAGACGATATAAACCGGGTATTTATTTTTTCCTATGCAGGATTCCTTGCAGGTTCTGCATGCTGAGTCTGGCCATTTATGCCTAATGAGGCCTAATGAGTCCAGATGATCAGACATTTGCACCGCTGCTAAATATCGAGCACATGCATTTTGCACCAGTTTTCCTGCGTAGCTAACATGCGATCAGGCTTCATCACGATCCCTATTATCGTTTTATGCTGGCTCTAGGGGAAACCTGAATCAGGCCGTTTCTGTTTGCATATGCTGCATAGCACAGAAAAAGTAACATATTAACAGCTCGTTTTCTGTAATGCTGCAATCAAGTAAAGCAAGCAGGCGGCTTCATTTTTGTCTTAGTGATTGTTTTTAGATAATGAGGATTGAAGGAAAACCTGTTCGCTCCATTCCCTATTGCACAAGCAGAAAACTGGGTGCTAACTTCATTTGCTCAATGTCTATGCATAAGGGCAATGTTGAGATAATCTGGTCTCTGGAATAGTCATCATTCTACATGTCGATTTCTATGCATTTATAAAGCGCAGCTTCTTGGCACTGATAGTGAAACAGAATGGATTCTCTCGGCAAATAGACACGGTTATTTGAAATAATTCGCTTTATTGCACTGAAAATAGGCAGAACTTTACAAGCTTTATAATTTAGTCAGTTCACTTGTTGCTCTTACAATGAATACACAGGAAATCTACATCTTAGATGCCCACGATGAAACAACCCTTCCACCCGGCTTGGTGTGTTGGTATCAATGGTATTTACAGAAGTTTACCGGTTGGCATTATAGTTCCTCACGAGGTGTTGAACCATTTCAGTCTCATGATTAAGAAAAGAGGTCTATTTCCATGTGTGCCCATGAACAAGGCAGAAAGGGCCTCATTACAAGTTGGTCGTATTCTGGCGGTAAAGCCGCCGGAATACTGCCCAATGGAATTACGATTACTGCCACCTGATTGGCAGATTTACCTCTGGATTATAAGTGGAGGCGGCTGTGTTAGTCCCCATTAATTTGGAGTCCATGGGACTCCATTGGGGATTTCGGTGGAATAACTGCTGCGGTAATTACGCAGATTTTTCTGATTTTTCATAATACTGGAGGTAAATCCCCCACTCCAGGGGCAAACTTTAGTACTACGAAGCGGGAAAAGTGGCGGTAATTCTGTTACCACCACTTTTTTGCCGCACTGCCATACTCGTAATGAGGCCTGTGTTTTATCCTTGGCTTCACTAGGAGCCATCCACAGAAGGCTGGAGAAAGATGGGCCTGGGCCCGAGTTTGAAGAGGCGCCTGGCTGCAAGGGATTGTACTTGTAATTTAAGAATTTCAATATCCAGGAATCCCAGATAACATGACATATTGAGGGTCCAATTTCAGCAAGTCTAGGCTATTCAGGAGTATGACTTGGGCATGAAGTAGCTTTAGCTGGACCAAGGTTGTTATTACTGCCATGGAGAGCTACACTTTCAAAGTGAGAACTGCATCAATGTTTACATCCATTGAAACTGTTTGCACAGGCTTTTGGCAGGGACCCAGCAAGATGGGCAAAGGGTCGCCATGCAACAATGTCCTTTCTATGCTGTCAGGAGAGTCTCCTTCTTACCTCCATTCAGTTTCAGGCAGCTTATGCACATCTACCGGTCAATTGTTATCAAATACCATTTAAGTTTCTCAATCTCCTATAGGCTATGTTTGTTAGTTGAACAGATATCTGGGGGTCATCTGTTTAGGTATAAAAACAAAGTCAAAAGGATGGCACTAGTTAATCCAGACCAGTGACATACAGGTTAAACAGAAGTGTTGAAAAGGTTGACCCATGGGGTACTCCACAAGATCTGAGGAGACTCACTGGACTCAAAGGACCTCAGGCACACTGATTAAGAATTCTCTTCCGAGTATGATTTTAGACATTTTAGGACAGATTAAAAAAGAGTTTGTGACCAGTTGTGTCGAAAGCGGCGACAGATCCAATGGGACCAGAGTGCTGGGCCCTTATCATCAGCAGGACTTCTTAGGTCATCCAACACCCCAACCAACACTGCTTCTGTGCCCAATTCAGGTGGACAGCTGGTCAGTTGTCTATGTTGTTCAACAAATATGACTGACTGCTCCGTAACCTGTACTTTGTAAGGTTGTGATAATTTTCCTCCCGATTCCTGTACAAACGCTGATACCCTTGGGTCTGGGCGTTACATGAATGCAATAAATAAAAAATAAAATACATATGTTGCAGGTTGTGGTTTTTTGCATGGTCCCACACCAGGGATGCAACAAATTGGTCTAAATATTTTCTCAAATAAGGTAAGAAGTTATTGGCTAAAAACACAAAGGAATGTGTGGATTAAGGAGAGCTTACAATTTTAAATAAACGTTTTCCCAAGTAAGTTAAGAGGGTATTAGCCGAAAATTCGGTGGAATGTTTCATTCAAGGAAAGCTTTTTGAAAAAGGGGGTTTCCACCACTTGTTTCGAAGAACCCAGATAATCAAGATGCATGGAGGAGAGAAACAAAGATCAGTCAAATGCACAGCAACGACGTGTTTCGTTATCTTTGCAGGACATAAATCGTGGGGTGCTTCCAGTTTCCTCCCCAGAAGTTCTGCTACCGTCATGCCGCTGAAACAGCACCAGACTCCATCTCTGGTACTGGTTTATTTTTCTGCGTGACACTTTTTCTCAAGAGGATTTTTTAGATGGCTGATATCGAATGTGAACAATATTCTGTAAATCTAAATGGTTTCTGTAAAATGCAGGCCCTTTTATTTACAAACCCCAAAAATGAACGAGCAGTATTCTAGTGAGTAAAATTGACAGCGGCCAGTCGCCATTTTGTCTCATCCATCTGTCCTACTGTTTCTGTGCTTGACCCACTGTCTGTGGCGACCGTTTACAAGGTGTCTCCAGATCATGACACAGCCCAGCTGGGACATGGAGTCAGACAGCGAGCTCTGGCCATACAACATGCATGACATCCTGTGTCACTAGGTTAAAAGAAAAGAGGGCAAGGGCAATTGTCATTTATTTGTATATGGAATGGAGGTGGCTTATCATTTTTCGGTAAAGTATTGCTGGTCTCATGGATCTCATAAGGGCCAAGACAGGAAGACACGGCGGGCTTGATTCACAGAAGCGTTTTATAATGGCGCAACCCCATAGGAAAACGCTCTGTGAATCGGGACCAGAGTTTGCGCAGTAATATCTAAAGACATATAGAACGTGAACCTGGTGAATACAGCAAAATGGGCACAGGGCAGACAAAGATGCAGATGGAAGAGGAGATTTTCTCCCCAGTAATCAATATTCCCAGGAACAGTTTTGAATATAAATGTAGAAACTGTTAGAAAATGTTATTATGTCATGGGATTTTGGAGAGCACACCCACCATGGTGTGAGTTTCTTGGCACTCGGCGATCCCAAATTGAAATACTACCGAAATCAAGCGAAATCAGATGATCCGTGACCAAAAGATCAGGAGCAGAGCCACGTCTTCAGCTTCCAGACAAAGACAGCAAGAACAGAAGAAGATCCTAAATCAGAGAGGTGGGATTTCCATAAGGAAGGAGCAAGAACCGAGAAGGCGTGCCTCCCTTCTGGGCAGACCAACACCTAAGAACGACGGCGATAGCACACTGCACTGATCAGAGTGTAACCCCTGGTTTAATTTGACACTGCCATCCCCAGGGTCACCTAATGCACACAATGCATTTTGTGCTGGCACATTCGGTTTGTAAATATTACGTTGTTGTGAGTATATGTGTTCGAATTTGCTGTTGTGCTTGAAGGTTAGCAGCCCAATGCTTTGTATTTGTATTTGTATTTATTTATAAAGCGCACCAGGCCCGAGGGCATCCGGGCGCATCACTAGTTACAACATGGTAAAAGGCAAACAGAACATTACATTTACAATTTAAGTTACAGTTATATACATAAGGCAAATTACAGAATAAGCAGAATAAGCAGGACCCTATATACATGAAGTGAGGCTGGTGGCTATTGCATGGAAGGAGGTTGGCAAGTGGAGAGGAGGCGGTCTTGGGCGGATAGCCAAAATTTGGCCATGTTTTTGAATCTATGGAAGGAAGCTTATGCTCTTAGCAGGTCGGGGAGCGAATTCCAAAGTTTAGCAGCCAATACTGGGAAACTAGTTCCGCCTGATCTTTGAAAGTTGAAACGTGGTATGGAGAGGCAGTTGGTCTGAGCAGTTCTTCAGGGTCTATTAGAGTTGTGGAGGGTGAATCTGTTAGCTAGGTAGCAAGGTGCTTGCTTGGACAGGCGTTTATGGGTGAGAGCAAGTGTTTTCAGAGAAATTCGTTGTAAGACTGAGAGCCAGCGTATATTATGTCTGGTGTCTGAGATGTGTTGGTTCCTGGGGATGTTGAGACTGCTCTGATGGCATTGTTTTGGATAATTTGAAACTTGTTTAGGTTACAACGGTTAGTGCCCAAGTAGAGGGCATTACAATAATCAATTTTAGACAGCACATGTTGATGTTGCTACTGTCAATACTTTATTGATTGCAAGCTTGACATATCCGACTGTTCTTTGCCCAATAATAGGTAGGCACTCCAAGCCACCCCTGTGGTGGAAAGCATCAAAGCAAACTGGCCAGCAGAGATTGTTGCAATGAGGAGTGGGGAAGAACAAGAGGAGAAGCAAAAGAGCCCTCTGGCTGCCATGCTGGGTGGCCCCGCCAGGGGAACGGCGGGCTTGCCAAAAGCTTTGGAGGCTGTTACAACCCATGCATAAACATGGATGCTGCGCAGGTCCTGCTGGGGGACTGTGGGTGAGAAGGCTTGGGAAGGGGATGGTCTACTGGTGCGCCATCCCCTGTGGATGATGCCTGGCGGTGCGGAGGGAGGAGAATGAAACGGTTACTGGCGCTCCTCTTTCACATGTGGATAGAAGAGAGACGTGCTAGCACGGTCAGCCCCAATGACACTTTTGGGATATCTGATGACCTACCTGACTGCCTAGTAGGGGGAATGAAATGCAAAGTCTCCATGTGACCCCACCTGAGTGGGAGTGTAGGGACAAACTGAAAGGAGCTGACGCTGCTGCCTGGAGAGACGTGTGGTCTTTCCAGGTCGCTGAGAATGCAACACTTGAATGGCTGGACAGCAAGGTCCCCTGAAATGATTGTGCCAAGCACACCCAGGCACACAGCATCTGACCGTAGACAGTATATACTGCTGATGTGAACAACATGTGTGCCGCGTTGCTTGGTTCACCCTTCCTGCCCCTGTGTCCTGGCAGGAGAAACAAACAAAGGGGTGGTTGGGAAGAACCAACAGCTCCCATAGGGTTCAAGAACTTTGTATGCGTGGAATCGTTAATTAACAGCTATTAATATGAAACATCTGAGGGCCACTTTGTAGTTTCCTTTTTTGATTGGCCCAGTCTCAGGCACTCTTTTTGAATGCCATGCATGGGATGTAGGTGCCAGGGTCTTGTAAATGTTTTGTTGTGGTTGGTAACTCAGAGATGTCACCAAGTAACACATATGCCTGTGAGGCAAGCCCAGAGTCTAGTCTAAGCGGATGTTAATATGAAGTAAAATAACAGGGAGCCCCAGTCGTGGGAGTCCTAGTTAGTGCTCTGGAGTTCTGGTGTTCCTTTGTACTATGGATTATAACTCTAAATTTCCTTTTACAGGTACCATCGGGCGGAGGATCATTCATTACAACTTTAAGAACTCAGGTGCATCATTCTAATGGTGACATAGCCTTCTCCTGTCCAATTTCCTTGGTACAGGTTGCCTAAACACACCTGTCGTGCCAGCTGGTCTAATGTGGGCTTGGTTGTGTAGTGCCCTGAAGGTTAACCATGTGGCTATGACCAGATATATGGTTAATATCACATGGACTACACTGGAAGCACTGCAGAGATGGGTGGGCCTGATTTCCTCATCACCTGTCCCTTCAACTTTAGCGCCCATTGCTCTATCCTCAAGACCAAGGTTATTCATAAAAGGTGGGAGCAGTGTAACTCTTGGACCAATCCGACCAAGCCATTCCCAGGGCCACTTAATGCGCAAATGATGTTTTTTGTGCAGGTATATTTGAAATGGAAATCTAAAATGGTTGTGCCTATATGTATTTGGATTTGCTGTTATGTTTGAAGGTGAGCAGCCCAATATCTAGGTGTCATTACTCTCAGTACTCTTCTTCACAGCCATGACATATCTGTCTATGATTGTGCTTATAAATAGGGGCTGCTTTGAACATAGACCAAAAACATGCAAATCGCCTGGCTACAGGTCTCTACACTCTGCAAAATCAAACCCTTTACATGAACTCTGCACGTTGGTCCAAGCGCTCGTGATCTCACACATGATGAGGCAAATTCCCTCCCTACTGGGCTTCCAACTGTGCACCTTGACCCCCTTAAGGCAGCCCACCACTCTGCAGCCCACCACTATGCCGCCCGCCACTTTACAGGCACCCGCTAATTTGACAGTCTCTCCTACATGGCGTGACATTCACTGCCTCACTTCCCACTAGGATCAGATTCAAAATTACATGTATCACCTACAAAACAGTCTTGAGCCGAAAATACCAAACTAATTGGCAGCTAAACTCCACATAACTCCAGGCTCTCAAACCACAACCTAGCAAAACCATCAAAAGGATGGAGTCTTAGCTACATCATAAAGTGATCACTCAAAAGCAGACCTTTTTCTACCACGCCCGGCCATCTGGAACACAAACCTGGCAGTTGGTCAAAAGGCCACCACCATCAAGTTTTGTGAAACATTAAAAACATAGCTCTTTCAAAAAAAATCCTGCACTCCCTCCACCCAGAGTACTGCGCTACTTTATAAAATGCTAAGCCCAATAATGGCACACTCCAGTTGTAAAGCACTCTGCTGCTTGCGAGATACGTTTGTACTATAAGCAATACAATAAAATAAATGGGAATCCTAAAAAACATTCTGAAGTTGTGGTGTTAATAACTTGGGTAATAACGTGAAAAGTACTTTCACAGAATGGGCGGGCCTCTGGATCATACAATACATCCCTAAGGTCCATCATTCTCATGGTGGCAAAGTCCTTCCATGTCCTATCTTCTTTATACAGGTTGTATAGCCATGCCTTCTCTTGTGGATCTGTGTGACCCCCAGAATACAGACGACTGAAAAAAGATTAACCCCCCCCCTTTACAGCACAAACATGTGTGGGGGAGACCACCCGCAAGCCCCATACTACTATTATATCCCATACCCCTCACATATATATGTGGTATAAGGGGGTTCAAGAAAAAAAAGTCAGAATTTCGTGGGGCGACATTTTGGGCCATTACCTCTCATGTCAGCTAGTCTGGTGTGGGGTTGCGTGTCTAGTGTCTCAAAAGGTTAGCCAGGGGGCAATGCCAGAGTATCTGGTTAAATGAGTATCACATCGGATTCAGGAGACAATGAAGAGGAGCATATTGCGTCAAACAAGAAGGCCAAAAACAAGAGGCATATTTAAAAAATCAATGATTGACAATACAGAGAGTTTTAAAAATCAGCCACTGGTTAAATGGAAGTCTATATGAATGGGCAAGCAAAGGAGAAGAATGAGTCGTGCTGCTCATGCGTCTCCTTTACTCATGCTCAGTGAAAAAGTAGCTGAGTTCTGAATGACATGAAGTTGTTTGAAACAGTACAGAGGGTGGCCTGAGTATTGGGAGTTGGCGTAATCCAAATGGAACTGGATGAGTTCAGAAGCTGTAGAGATACGAGCTGTAAGAGCAAGGACTGGGAAGATCTGGCGAAGAAGTCATAGATAATTGTGGCAGAAAACACAACCAAACTAATATAGGAATAAGAATAAGACTGTTATCCAACTTAAAATGAAGATTCTTTGCAATTGGATCCAGGGCTGGCAAAGCACCCAGCACAGAAGGGCAGAAAGAGGAATGCCATCCGGTTGAATATAGCAGAGAGCCCAGACTGAAAGCCTGTTGCAGTGGACTCTTACTCCCCATCCAAGAGGCTAAAAGTAACAAGCCCTATGCATCAGCAGAGATTAGGGGATACAATGTTGAGAAATAAGGATAAAGGGAGACAGATTGACAGCGATCAGAAAGAAGAGACCCAAGTAAAAGCGGAGTCTGAAATACCAAAGCAAGAAAGATGGTTGAGAAAGAGACCATATTTGACAGTGTTGAAGGCTGCTTACAGATCTAGTAACACAAGGCCAATGGCACCGCCGCGTCGGTCTCCAGACTAATGTCATCCAGGACAGCCAGGAGGATGGGATCCATGCAAAACCCACCTGAGACATAATGGAGTAGAATGTCCTGTTCAGTGTGGGATGGCGTACTCCACCATCAGAAGAGACATTGAGTAGATTAAGAATTGCATTATTAACTAATAACGAGTTGGTTACATCCAGTTACATTTGAACTTAGATATAATCTTGTGCATAAGGAATTGCTTACATCCAGTTATTTTCAAGCTTAGTCAGATGCAGAGTACGAAAACATAGAGTATTGTTACATTCAAGAGTATATTCATCTTGGTCCCACAACAAGAGGTGCGTACAGTGGCAGTAGTGTAGTAAAGTGGGTTTCTGGGACCCATAAGGTTGCCTCGTCTGAGGGGGCTTCAGAGGATTCGGAGTGGGCTAGCAATGTTTTTTGATATCTTGGTTGAAGAGCCAGGTTTTGAGTTTTTTGCAGAATTATCAGAGTGACAGGTCGGTTCTGAGCTCTGGGGGCATGGCATTCCAATAGTTGGCAGTGATACCTGGGAAACTGGCGCTCCTCCCTTTTGTCTTTTGTATCTCTGGGTGGTCAGATGACCCAGATAGGCTGATATGGCAGGTCTTGCAGGTTGTGCTTTAGTTACTTGGTTAGAGATGTAGCGAGGGGCGGTGTCAGACAGGGAATTGTGTGTAAGTGAGAGTATTTTGAATTTGATCCTGTCTCTGACTGGAAGCCAATGGATATTTTTTCTGGTAGTAGTTATGTGAGGTGATTTAGGAATGCTGAGTTCCATTTGGATAGCATTGTTTTGGACAATCTGAAGCTTGGTGATATTCTTAGCCGATGAGCCTGCAAAGATGGCATTACAGTAATCAATCCTGGAGAGGAACAGGGCTCTGGCCAGTGTGATGCGGTTCTCTACGGTTAGTAGAGGTTTGCAGACGGTGATGAGTTTTGCAGTGAATGCAGAGGTGATATTATGGTGTGGACCTTTTGGGCGAGAGCTAGTGCTGAGTCTAGGTAAAGCCACTGTGATTGTGTTCCCATCAATGTCAAAGTAAATGTAGGTGGAAGGGAATTTCTTCAGCCTGGATGGGCTGCCTATGATCAGAATCTCTGTTTTATCGTCATTAAGGCAGAGTTAGTGTTGAGCCATCCAGTCTTGAATGGCAGCGTAGATGGTGTTCAGGGATTTGGAGTCAGCGTTGTGATTGCCCGTGTTGGGTATGAGTATCTGAGTGTCGTCAACATGGTTTGTGCATGTGACACCCAGTTTGTCTAGTCGGTCAAAGAGTGGTTTCGTAAACACCTTGTAGAGCGTGGGGAGACACAAGATCCTTGTGGAACTCTGCACGTAACTGGGAGGGGGGTGCTGCCATTGTCGGGGTGAAGACTCTCATAGATCCATTTGAGAGGAATGATTCGATCCAGTTTATGGCATTATTAGAGAAGTGGGCGTCACTGGCTAGGTGGCGGCATAGGATATTATGATTTACCAAGTCAAAGGCTGCCGAGAGGTCCAGTAGGAGTAGGATGGCAAGATCACCTCAGTCTCTGAATTGATCTATTTGGATTTTAAGATCCACCAAGGCTGTTTTGGTGCCATAGCTGGGTCTAAATCATGATTGGCGAAGGCCAAGAAGATTGTGCTTTTGGAGGTAGTTCTGGATTTGTACATAAGCCACTCCATCTAAAATGTTTACTAGAAAGGGTACTGTGGTGATGGGCCTATAGTTGGTTGGTACATTAGGGTCCAGTGTGAGTTTCTTCAATAGGGGAAGTACCCATGCTTCCTTCAGGTTTTCTGGTGCTTTGTTGGCGATAAAGGAGTTGTTAATTAAGGATGTGATAAATGGGGATAAGTAGTCGGGGCAGTCTTTGATCAACGTGGCCGGGCAGACGTCTCCTTGACATTTTGAGGTTTGATGGTCTCCTCTACCGTAATGAGTGAGAATTCAAACCTGCGGTGCGGTTTCGGGGGTTGCGTTCCGTGGTATATGTTTGGGCTGATCTGATTCAACAAATGTAATAACACGTTTCTGTAGTTGAGAATAAGGACAAAGTTTGTGAAGCTAAAACAACATTAGACAGTGTAAGAGGATTCAATTCAGCACTGCAGCCAAGTCAACGCCTAGTCTAGAATACTGAATGAAAACCCTTATTGATATATCTTTATGTCCAGTTCATGCGTTCTGGATGACTACCCCTATATAACACCCCTCTCTTGGAATCCTCCTGACCCCACTGAGCCAAGAAGTAGTTCTGTTTTGCAAGTTAAAAGGTTTAATTGATAGTTTAAACAATAGATATATATATCACACTTTAGAATAAATTAATAATTGAATAGCACACTTAATCTGATATGATAAAGATTAACAACGGAGAATCTGGCACTAGCACACTTCTTGATAATCACTAAGGAGTTGACATGAAATGGATAAGATAGCAACAATACTTTTATGGTTTCAAATGGATGCAACGTGGAATGAAATGCAGTAAAGAAAATAACTTGATAGGATTTCAGCAAAGACAATGTAACCACTTTCTTGTACAATTCACCCCCCCCTTTTATGCAATGCAAGGAAATGGAAGGAAGGCACACAATTCTCAGAAATGCAATTCAAATGTAATTCAGTTCACCCAGCAATTTAGACTACAGAAGTTGAAAACACAGGCAAAATGCTTTGATATGTGCTGGCAATTAAGTGAAAAATATACTAAAATGCTTTTAATTCCCTCTAGGAGGTTTAGGGTGAGTGGTATATGCTTTGAATAAGTTCAGGATCACTTTAGCAAGGATCTAGGGTGTAACTAGCAGGTTAAACGAATTTCTGGCAAATGGAAGGCAAGCAGCAGCAGATTTTTACAAGTGAAGAAATTTGCAAATCGCGGCAAAATTCGCGAATGCGTCTGGTGCGATTACAGAGGAACTACAAGGGCTAGCAATGTCGTTTTGGGGTCCTAGGAAAGCCTAGGTTCTCAGCTTCCAGATGAAAGTTACTGCAAGTCTCTAGCACAAACGGTCACGGAGATATGAGCGATTAAATAAAGGTCGTTTTTCAGATTTGAAATTTTAAAGTTCAAAAAGACAAGTGCAGCTTGCAACTAGAAAATGACAGGTGACAGCATTACAAATGACAGGTGACAGTTAGGAGACAGTTCTACTTAGATTAAAATAGGATTGAATTATATTATTTTAACTAAGAGATTGGTTCTGCACAGTCTGCTAGGTACTCACAATATATTTTTCAAAATATGCCTCGCCACGGATCTGGTCAGGTTTTGGACTGGACTCTGGTCTCTGCACTTCACAGTGATCTGGGTCAGCTCTCTCTGGTTCTGCTAACAGGTCAGCTCTACTCTGCTGGTCTGGTCTGGGTCTCTGAAGGTTGATGGAGGTAAAGTACGGATTTTCCCGGCAGAGCTTCCAGCTGCAAATGGATTTGAAGGTCCCTATCTGTCCTGTCTGTCTGCTTTTATGTGTTTTGAAAATGGGTGTGTGTGCAGCATCACTAGGCTCTACCCCTCTCCACTTATCATTGGCCAAGCTTTCATTTCTCCCCTGATTGGGGGAGCTAACTTGTGTCAGAGTGATGTCATTTTACAGCCTGCAGAAAGTCCACTCCTCCTGTCAACTTGCACACAAATCTAGATTTGAACCAAATACATATTTGCAGAGGTACATATTGTTTTAAAATTACACGCACCCATCACATATCACAGGAGGTATACCCTGTCCAAATCTGCTCTTCCTGGGGGCTTGCATTCAGAAATGGCAATATTTTGCACTTTTTAACTGGTTTGCAATACCGGACATTACCCCAAATTTACACACATGTGCGCAAGGAGTATGGACATTAGTTGATGAAGTGTCCGATTTTTCACATGCACACATTTTGAGTAATATCCTCTTTTCCGCTAAAACCCCCCTGAACATACCACCGGGTCCTAACACGTCTTAAAATGTGGGCAGAAAAATCACAAGAATTATGGTATCATTTAAATAATTTTCACAAGTCCGTACTATGAGTTATTCATCTTTTTAGAGTTATGTTCTGGCCCCAAAGGGGTGTGGTTTCCCCCCAGCACAAGGTTGAATTTCTGGTTTTTCCAGTTCTGCCAAGCCAGCTTGCTCTCACAGGCAGTGCTCCTCCCCTTTTCTTCGAGGAGGAAGCTACATTTACGACATCTGCAATAAACCAGCTGCCTGGGTCAGGACAGGGCTTTGTTCAGAGCACCTGTATTCTGTGGGGGCTCCCCTTAATTCAATTATCAGAGAGATGGCATATCCTTAGTGTGGCCAGCAAAAGGCAGATAGGCCTGGGAACACAGCTGTGACTCAAGTTTCACTCCTGATGGGGGGTAGTTGCCAGGCAAAATTGGAATCTCTTTAAGCCAGTTTTCAGCTACATGTCATTTCTGTTCCCCAGTTTTCTGCATTCAAATAAAACTAAACATTTTGACATATGCAGCTAAAATGCTGATTCTAAGTTTAAAACTATGACATTTAAACAATTGCAACCTATGTGACACTCAAAGTAGGTCACTCATTTCTTTTAAACATTTAGATTTTTAGTGTCTTTCAGTCCAAATTTACTTAAACTGCTGAAATCCACAGCTCAGCCAGTCTTGTTATAAACCTTCAAGTCACTTCAGAATATAACTTTACATTGGATCCACCTCTCAGTAAGTCTTTCTTTGGCTTGCTTTGGGTTCATTTATTCAGCTTTCTACAAAAAAGTAAAATCTGGTGGTTTTAAAAGGCCGGCTTTCTGATAGTGGTGAGTACTGGTACTGCACCCCTTTTTGGGATTTAAGAAAATGAATTCTCCACAGTTATGGGTTTGCTTTTGGCAATCAGCATTGCCATTCCCAATGGTTTCAGACTACTGTGTGGGTAGTCCAATGGTGGTTTTAGGCAGTGTCCTTCTGTGCCCATAACATCGGCAAAAATGAGTGGCAGCCTATTCTTCATGCATTTCCCTGTGCATTTTCTGGGAATCTCTGGCCATCATGATGTTTTCCATGTCAGTACTGCACAGTTTTGAGGTAGGGCTTGGATGCGTGGATAAAAACATCCCACAACAGGTAATGGACGAGGGCAACTGAAGGCATACCATGATGGAGAATGAGGAACAGTTAGATTAGGAACAAGGTTAATAAACATTGATTGATTGATTGATTGTTTATTTATTATGCGCTTATACACAAGTGTTTCAAAGCACAAACATATAAAATGATAGGCTTCACTCCAGAAATTGAAGAGCAGCGATAAAAAAGGGAGGCAGAAGGAGACGAGGAGAAAGAAGATGGTGGGTGTTGACTTAAGAAGTATGACACAAACGGAAAGAGGAAGCTCTGTGAGAGATAAGGAAAAAGAGAATGTGGTTGTTCTAGAAATTCCTAGCAGGAAGAGGAAGAAGGAAACGTGTGAACAATCCTCACAAAGAAACATTCAGAGGACAAGACATAAGACACTACAATTACAACATATAGTACTAGAGAAGCTATTTTCTGTACAGTGCGCTCATCAGCTCTATTTTTCATTTTGAAAAGACTCAATGCAATTATGGACAAAACTGTTCTACATTTGTTCATAGACAGCATTTCAAACGTGTGCACTTTGTGCAAGTTAACTAGACATGATTTTGACTGACTCTTTCTTTAAATGGGGAATCCCCCACAAACCATCCCGCAAGCTTGCACCCCCACCCGCTCACCTTTGCACCACCTACCCCCACACACACATTAACATATAAATGTTAAATGTTAAATGTTAAAGGTATTTGTACCGTGCACCGTCACCAACTGAGTTGGTCCCCAGGCGCTCTGGCGGATCTGCAAAGGAGAAGGTGGGATGAGTTAGTAGGTGAAGCGGGAGTAGGATAGTGAGAGGAGTGGTGTTCTGTTGGCAGCTTCAACTCGGTATACACCAGGTGCTGAGTATCGAATCGATGTCAGTCCTTGTGTGCTGTCGGTGTGCTGTCAGTGTTGCTTATGTGTTGTTGCAGTGTTGTGAAGTGCGTGCGGGTTGTTGTGCCAGAGATGGTTGAGTGAGATTTTTGAGTGAGATAAGTCTGCAGAAATGCTGAGTTTTTTGTTAGTGGGTTGTATGAAGTTTAACATGTTAACATTCAGTACTCCGTCCGAGTGTGGTGCTCGCCAATCCTCCCAATCTCATCAGGGTGGGTGAAGGGATTAAGCCTGTCAGGGTTTTGGATTGTGTGAGGCGCTCTCTGTGCTGTTCTAACACGCTCTGTAGGTGTTCTAATAGCTCCTCGCCATTCTATTCTAGCGAGCTCTGTAGGTGTTTTAATGCTGATGGATTGATTAATGTGGGTTGGGTGTCTATTCTCCTCCTTGGGTGCTGGGATGGTGTAGTGGACTCCTCTCACAAACTTTCTGTCTAAATGTGTCTGCTGGCGGTTTGGATATGGAGGGAGTGGATGAGTCATTTAAGGGCATTCGCCTCGGGCTAAGTATGTGATCAGTCTTTGGTGACCTCCTTTTGTGGCTATTTTCCATGATATCTTATGGTCTGTCGTGGGGTCCGTTCTTTGGGTTCATTTCCAAAAATGTAAACGTAATTGTTTGATTTCGACCAAACGTGCACAGAGTGCACACAATTTAAATGATGTCTACAAAGAGACGTATTAAGGAACACAACAGATATGCATGGATGAATAAGGCGTAATCCGAAAGTGAAGCACACAGACACGGGCAAATGATTTCTGTATGGGGATTAAACCAACAATACAAACAGTAATATGCAATATATAATGGGGCTCATTCCAGGTTGGCTGGTGCGGTGATAACGTGTCTGATATTACTGTATACCGGCATGTTACCACACTGGCCAACTATGAGTTTTCCAGTGAGGTGGCGGAATGACCTCCAGCTAGAAGACACATTTGCGGCAAAGACCGCTGGTATTACAGGCACCGGTAATACCGGCACCTGTAACACTATCAGATTACCGACTCCACGGAATGCGGATCAATACTGTCTGCTGTCACTCATAATCTGGTGGACATTCCACCAGACCGAGTGGCGTAACGGTAATACAGTTTGCTGGTATTCTGGCAGATTTACCGACAGAATACCGCGAAAACTTGTAATGAGTCCCAATGAGTGTCAAAAAAAACAATACATTTCCACAAGTTAAAGAACATAAAATGACATTGAGCATTAAAGGACAGGTATTTACACAGTGTATTATATCTCTGGTTCAATATGAATGTTAAGTACGAATTGGGCTGATTAAATACGTCTCTGGCAATTCCTTCTGGAGGTTGAAGAAAAAAACAATTCAGAACAAAGCTACACTGGGACTTTTTGAACAATATTCTGTTAAGTCTTCATGTCAATATTGAAAAGGAAAACACCTCAGAAGGAGAAAGAAAATATCCCTCCCCCAAAACCAGTGGAGTGCAATGTCTCCTTCTCTGCCACAGGAACGTGTGCTATTCAACGTGTCACTTTCCTGCCTCGTCCCCTATTATACATGAGCACATTTCCATTGATATTAGGAGCGGTGGATATAGGATACGAAACTTCATGTTGTGTTTTCCCATTTTTGAGGGTGTCATTATTTTCTGTTGGTATTGGAAAAATTAGATTTGGGGGTAAATTTTTTCTTTCCATTTTTAGAGATGTCATTACTATTCTAGTGCTTTTGGAAGATTATAACATTGTACATTGTGTTCTTCCCATATGTGAGCATCCATGGCAGTAGTATGCTGTATGTTGCAAATATTGTCTTTCTCTCTCATTTAATTTCTTCAGTCTACCACTGAAATATTCTTGTGTCAAAAAGGGCGATCCCCATTACTCTCAAAGAAAACGGGAACATGAATAGAAAATTGGAAGGAATTCACCATTCTGGATGAATTGGAAAATGATGCTTAAATTAAGTTGGTTTCCTACAAAGTATTTCAGTTCTCTTTTTAATTTTCATGTTACTCTTCACTGAGCAATGCCTCCACCTTGGAGTGGGGGGCAGGTGGGGGTGAGAACTAGCTTCCTGTAAATGGCGTTGGAGTGGAGGGGCAAGAAACCCAGAAGGAGCTGCTCATTAGGCCAGCTCATGAGGAAAGAACCAGAGGTCAGACCCTGTGTTTGCTACCAATGCTATTTTTAGGGTTCTTATCTGGTTAGCACACATTTTAATTGGGGACATTTTGATGTCAAATCAGGAGTTACCCATTCACATTGACTTTTATTCTAGGTTCCTCCATTGTAAAACACCCAAATGTATCTCTCCAAACTTGTACACTGATCAGTCTATAGTCCGCTCCACTGTCAATCAACATCGAAATCTACACATCATTTACTCCCACCTTTGCATGTGGTTTCTATATCTCGACATGCCCATCTCAAAGGAGATTCTTTATATATTCTGCACTCACTTTTCAAACAGAAAACACTTAATTTGAGGATCCCTCATCACCCCACCGGCATGCAGATGTGGCAATTAGTTGAACGTTTGCGCTCGCCGTAGCAATACAAATAAAACATAAGATCCATGATTACATAAATATTTGTATCTGTCTTATCTCCCACAGAATAATGCCACCATACCATATTTATGTTCCCCTTTCTCTTTTGAGTAATGGGGAATCTCTTTATTTTTACAAATATAGTTTGGCTACCTCAACTTTAGTCAGTCATGAAGACAATACTATTTCAGAGGCAGAATATAGACTGTAAAAGAGTGGAAAGTTCAAGAAGAGCAATGGATGCCAAAATATAAACAATAAAGGGAAATAAAAAGTGCTGGAATAGAGAGGGTACCAACCACAATTTGATTATATTTATGAATCTTAAATCTAACCCTGACCTAATATTACCTAACATTAAAGGTATTTACAGAAATGTCAAAAAACGATATGAAGAATAACCATCAGCACTGTTAGGGAAAATTCTCATAAATGTGCTAATTCCCTCTACCTTGGAGCCCTCCAGCTCTTTTGCTAAACTTTGGGGCTTTGAACATTTTAATTCTGTTTGTTTTCTGTATTTATTTCTTTGATTATGGAGTTTTAGACAACTCCATAGGCATCATCTTTTCATGTGTGTCACACGGCACCCTCAGTGCAGTGACACAGGGAAGCCTTGTGGGCTGTCCCAAGGTTTAAACACCTTCTCTGGGATAAACTACTGTTTCCCAGAGAAAGTACTAGTCTTTTCAAATTCCTATACCCAGCACACACTATCTTACAATAGAGTGCTGGAGGGGTTACCTAGTATCCCCTCTGTCTAGAAACAAATGTAGCAGTCAAATGCTACCCTTTCCTATCGAAATGGCTGGTGGCAGTGGTTTTACAACAAACTAGCATGATTTTCCCCGAACGTGAACACCAGTAGCTACAAATCGCGGGAGCCATGTTTTTCAAGATGGCGTCTGAGCCCCCTTTGTTTAAACAGGTCCCAGTCTTCTTTTTTTGCCATTTCTTTTTGGAAAGGTCCTTCTACAGTTTGTCTCTGTGCACCAAACTAGGTTTGGTCCCTTTGTTCCTATGCCTTTGGCGGGCTTCAGGACTGAAGGCTGCCTCGGGCGCCCAAGTGTCTGAGGTGAGCAGGAAGTGAGGCAGCTGCCCGAAAATCCCTGTGCTTAGTCTCTTGGGATACCCAATTGCACTCTGGCATGATTGGCTGTCTGACTGTCCGGCAAGGACAGCCACCCCGCTGGGTGAGTGGCAGCTAGGCTGGAATGAATGGGAGGAAACTGGATAAAAGGCAAGTCTCTTGGCTTGGAAGAAAAAGTCGACAACTTGAACGAAAGAACCAAAGACGAGCTGCAAGAGGATGGCTGCTGCAACTCCTGGACCGTTGGTTTTTGCGGTGAAGCCCTGTTGCAGGTCCGAATCCCAAGTTCACCTCGACAGAGAAGCCCTTCAAGGACAACTTCTCCCTTTGAGTTGGTGGGACCAATCAACTCGTAAGCCACCTGGACACCATTCTCGGAGCTGATTGTATTTTCCTCAGAGTGCTGCAGGAAACCGAATAACCAGGGAGAAGGACACCAGTTTGTGTGCTTGACTACAACTACCGGAATCGAAGATTTGCCAGATTGCCAGCTTTGTGACCAGTCCCTGTGCATTGCAAGAGTCCCCCGATGTCCTCCCTCTTGTCCCCACGACTGAGGCTCAGGAACAGCGAGATCTGCAGGATCTGCCATGAACAGAAGTCTTCAGCTGCATCTTTTTCTCCAAAATAAGGTACTGTGAAAACCCGACCGAGAGAACTTACCTCTCACTGCGAAAGTGCATGAAACTTTGGCAACTTGCAGGCCTAATCAGCTTGTGACCCAACATATTAATATTTCTTCTATGAACTACTTCTGAGAACCGTGGCTAAGACTTTTCTGTTTAACTACCAGAACCGTGTTTATCTATACAAGACTCTAGCCCATAGACTTTGGCCCACCTATTGCATTGAATCAACTCCTCTGGTGAACACAAACTATTTGCACTGTTTAAGAGTAACTGTAATATTTGTTTTATTATTTTATGCCTTTTTGCTCCTACTTCAAATGCACTGAATGCCATTTTGCTCCTCCTTCAAAGTAGTTTAAATGCCTCAGAACCTTATGGTGTGAAGTACTGTACTATATTTTTGTGAGATATTGATTTCCTCCTTTTAGTGAATGTTTTCTAACTGACTGTGTAATAAATTAAGAAGTGTTTTACCAAGAAACCTTGAGTATAAGTGTCTATCTGAATACTTGTGATTGTAACATCCTTACAGCTCACATTCCCTCTTGAGATAAGCCTGGCTGCTCAGCTCGCTACCAAAAACTGTGTGGTACAGACTTACACCAAAGGTTGATTTTGCTTACACCTGTAGTCATAGTTGTGTGTAGTGGTCCCAGAGAGTACTGCATACAAACTTTGCCTAACAAGCACAATCCAAACTCTGTTAGGAACTATATAAAAGATTAGATTGCAAAATAGTTCAAATCAAAATGCGAAATGAATGCTAAGAAAGTAGAAGATTGTGGATGAGACGAAGATAAATATCTTCAGACTAAATCGTCAAAAAAGTCAAATTGAGGAGGATGCACAAAACCATTGTGATCAATTTGAAAACTGAGCACAAAGATTATCTTTTCATCAAAGAAGGGTTCTGGGAATAAAAGAAGATGGTACTGGGATGAAACAGTGGTTGTGAATTTATTAGAAGAAATATCAAGTATGTGGATGGATGGAATTGAGCAGAGGATAAAGTATCGAATCTAGAGATAGGTCAGGGGTCAATAAAATAAGGTTGTTTTCGGGCTGTGTTTTAATGTAGGAAAGGACTGCCACAGTCTCAGGTCGGGGGGGGGGCAGCATTCCAGCTTTTTGGAGCTGCATAGCTGAAAAACCCCATGTGCCGCCACATTGAGCTTAGCTGTAGGAGTTTGCAAGAGGCCCACTTTGTTGGCTCTCAGTGTCCTTCGTGATGGCAGCTTGTGATATGAGAAGGGGGATTGTGGCTTGGTCAGTCCAGTGGAGGGGATGTGAGGTGGTCAAGCGTGCAGCCTTAGGCATGTGTGGGGGAGTGTGCAATCTGTTTAAGGTTGATTGAGTCGGTCAGAGAGAATAGAGAGTCACGCAGGTGTTTTGCTAGTTGGAACTCTGCCATTGTTGTGATTTTTCCAGCAGAACAGCAACCAACAAGGTCTTCTTTATTGATGATTTTTACTGTTACCGAACCACGTAGCATTGACTCCTTGAAGGTAAATTGTGTCGGAAGGAAACAGCAGACCCTATCTATGATGGAAACCCCAAACAAACCTTTCTGTACGTCTCACTATTGACACAGATTAATACGGCATAGTCCTGAAAACATGCATGGATGACCACGTTCTTTATATTCTAATATCTGAAAGTAAAGAAATTTGTGAAGCCATACTGGGATTTTTATGAAAGCATGCACCCAACTAACAGAGGACAAAATTAAATGGACATCGACAGTGATATTAGAACTACACCCTGATGTCTTCCCAGGCTTTCGCATTTTTGCTGGAATAACCCACTGTTGGCTATATGTAGACTGCAAGAGCTGTGCCATGGTTTAGACACTCAAAAAGGATTAATCATCTCAGCTAGACAAAGAAAAGGGACAGGGGACTTTAGACACCTCACTCGGTCTACGTAGGGTGCCTATCATACATATGATGAATAATCAGCTCGCATGGGGGAGCACGGCTCGTCAATTACTGACTGAGAGGTGGTCACACTCCCTGGAAAGGTGCGATCTAACCTATCAAATCTGTACTTACCTTTACCCAAGACATTAATTAATTAAATGCTGCTCTGCCCATGGCCCGGGGCTTCCACAACCACGCAAGTGCTGATCTCCATCCAAGCATGCACCTCAGATCACACTGAACTAAAGCTGAATCTTAAGGCGTTTATTCTTTGGTTCATTATTGATGCTTTTTATCTTCCGATCTCTAGAGGAAGTGGTAGGCACCAACAGAATCTCACTCACAAAACAAAATGCATACACTGTAGAAGAATGCCAGCCTGCCAGTAACGAGCAGGTGGGATTCACACTCTACAAGCAGGCAGGACCAAACTTGCTTGACCACAAACACGGTGGACATCCGCAGGCCGCCCTGTCGCGTGACGCACGCTGTGGCAAGCACTTCAGCTCAGATGACAGTGCTCTTCAGAAATTCTCCTAATTTCATCATTTGAAAAGCTAAAAAAAATACACCTATACACACATTTCTCAATTTTATTACACATAAATTGAAGTAGATAACAAGTTTAAACTATGCATGTTGTACTTCATCTAAGTTAATGGATGAAATTCGCTAAGTTTAAGTGCATAGATGGTTGAGCGCATCAAAAGTGAAAAAAAAATATTCTTACAATGCACGTACATAAATACACGTTTTCAGTAGGGTAAGTCACAGTTGGTTCTCTATATTAAAACATGCAAAATAATTGCCTGTGTATTTTATTTTATGTTTCCAGTTATCATTTCAGATGTGTGCTAGCTTGGATCATTCCAGATTAAACAAACATGTCTGGCCGTGGTTACTAGTCATTTGATTAGCATGGCTGTACAGTTATGTTTGGTCACTCATGCTTTGCCTAGTCGTCTTTTTTGGCACATCTGTCAGATATCTTTTGCAAACCACCAAAACGCTTTTGTTTGAATCTCGTTTGGGAGTGAAGAGCATCACTCGCAATGTCCACCTTGTGCCACTCCCTTGATGAGCCCAACCTTTGACCCCCATGATAATGCATAATACACGTATTCCTAACAGAGATCGCATACATGCAGAACAACTCGAAAATCACATTGAAACACCTAAATTATTCCTGAACTGTTTGTTGTGATGCATGCCTTTATTCATTGCTCTCTATTGTGTTTGCTCACCTCACGAAAGCACAGCTGGAGTAATTGTTGATTGTTGCAAAAACTAAATTAATTAGTGAAGCTATATTGTCATTGGCACAGCTGAATTAATGATGGCAGTTAGAAAAATACGTATTCACAGATTAATTAACAAGCACAGCCAGATTGCCACTGGCACAGCTAAATGGAATTCCCTCTACAGCCAGATGAATGTACGGAGAGCTAGATTGACACTTACACAACTAGATTGAATTTCCTCTACAGCCAGATGAATGTATGGAGAGCTAGATTGACACTTACACAGCTAGATTGAATTTCCTCTACAGCCAGATGAATGCATGAAGGGCTAGATTGACACTTACAAAGCTAGATTGAATTTCCTACACAGCCAGTTGAATGCATGAAGAGCTAGATGGACACTTACATAGCTAGATTGAATTTCCTCTACAGCCAGATGAATGCACGATGAGCTAGATTGACACCTACACAGCAAGATTGAATTTCCTCTACAGCCAGTTGAATGCATGAAGAGTTAGATGGACACTTACATAGCTAGATTGAATTTCCTCTACAGCCAGCTGAATGCATGAAGAGCTAGATTGACACTTACACCGCTAAATGGAATTTCCTCTACAGCCAGATGAATGTATGAAGAGCTAGATTGACACGTACACAGCTAGATTGAGGGGTCGATTCATGGGATTAATGTGCGCCGAAAATTCCCGCGCAGAGGTGCCAAAACGTGCGAATCGCAGGAAAAGTGCGGAAATCGCAGTGCAAGTGTGAAAATCGCAGGAAAACCAGCGCACAGCGATTCATGGAAGTCCGTGCGCGAGAAAAACATTGGATGTGCGCTAAAAATGTGCGCCGCGCACGCCGGCGCACAGTTCATCCAACAGCGTGCGCCGCGGCCACTGCGAAATCGCACATAGCGCGGCGCGCATCACAAAAGTAGGCGGAACACGGGATGTAACACTCGGAATGGGGAACAACGCGTGAAAATATGGGCGTCACGGGGGAAGTACAGGAGGTGTCATGATGCCTACCTCCAAGGAGCCAGACAGGGCCCGGCACCCTCAGAGGCAGGCAACATGTATACTAGGGAAGTCCCAGCCACCCCAGATAGGGGCTCTTTGGACTCAGTCCTGGCGCCGTTGGCGTCAGGCTCATAAGGGATAACAGTCCTGGCACCATCGGCGCCAGGCTCATACAAGATATGGAAGGAATAGTGTTTGGTGCACACTTACCTGGCAGACCATGCTGCAATCAGGGCCGTCACAAGGGGGGGTCAGGGGGGGCAAACTGCCCCGGGCCTCGCGCTCAGGGGGGGCCTCGCGCGGTTGCGGGTGTCATCATGTCACGTTGTCACGAGAGAAAAGAAAGATTCGTGCCAGGTCAGGTGTTTGTGCCATTGATGATTTGCTGGCTGCAGAGGCAGCGCCAGCCTGAAGGCATTCACACATAATAAAACAAAAGTTAAGTGGGAGGTGGGGGGTCTGCAGTGCAGGCCCCACAACGAGCACTGAAGTCAATTTCCAAGGTGTGAATCACACCATGAACAAAGGGCTGGCCTGGCCTCACTGCCGCCTGCCCTGGATGTGTGAGCTCTCTCAGCCCAGCCAGGCCCAGCAGCCAATTGGTGACATTTCATGTCCCGCCAACCCGGCGCCATCCCAGGCCGCCCATGCGCATTGGTCTGGCAGCAGCTGGCTGGGTGGGTCAGGTGAGGTGCCACCTACACCTACACCACACTAGGCATATGCTGCCTGGCTGGGAGGCTGACGACTTCTCTTCTCAGGGCTGTCACGAGAAGGTGGGGGGCATCTGTGCGCTATACAGCCCCAGTCACCTCTGTCTTATCTATGATCTATCCCTCCCTCTTCCCGGCAGCCTTTGGCTCATTTATGAACCAAATAGCCAGTTTGACTCATTAAGACAGCCATTGACCCAGCACATTTGGAAAATCTGCTTTTGAATCCAGCAGGTTCCAAAGCAAATGTATGAACCTTTAGGCCACACGTCCCCCTCCCACAGCTGAATTTGATAAATCAATACCCACTGTTAAGGCTTGCACATTATCTCAGTGGGCCAAATAGCACTCCCCATTCTAGCTTTTATTCCCTGTGCTGAAATTAAACAAGCTACTGCACCGGTAGCTGAAGCCCATCAAAACAGTGGCACACTGCAGACCTGTGCAGGGAGGCCCATGGAAGATGCAAGCAGGATAGGGTTTGTGTGGATGCATCGAAACTGAATGCGGAGCAGCATAGATAGAGGGCTAAGTTGGTGTGGTGAGGAGTGAAGTAAGTGAAAGCCAGAATGGTGGAGGTGGGAAAGTGAAAGAGCAAAGGGGTGGAAAGCAGAAGACGGGAGTGGAGGAAGTGGAAATGAGAGGGACAACAGCAGAGGAGCAGTAGATACATCATATACCTTTTTGTTATCTTGAAGTAAGTTTTTAAAAAACATCCTTATGTTTGGCAATTATTAAGGTACTATTAAATATTTTTAATTTGTTCAAATATCTGGTAGCGTTGGCATTTCTTTTGGTTTTGTGAGACGCACACACGCCATATTACTTGCTTTAATGCCTGATGCATGTTTATAGATAATAAAATAAGACTTCATTGTGTTTCCAGTCACCATAGTAGGAGCAGTATACATTTTTTATTTGCTTTAACAAAACGTGAGAATGCTAGCCTGCACACTTTGGTGCCTGCCACGTGCTGTAAACCATTGAACTAGCTCTGAAGTGAAGCAGAGAGCTGCAGATAAGACACAGTGTCATTAAATGATCTGCCCAGGATCACACACTTTGGTTAAATGGTGAAACCGAGATGTGGACAATTTAAGCAACTGAGCACATCTTCACAGGTTTAGTTGATATACATATTTATTTCTAATAAGCGCTTGAAGATAATGCATTCACTACTTTCAACAGTGCAAATGCTTTGCTGTGACACGTGCGTCTTGACTATGACAATGATCTGTATTTGGGGCTCCCCCTTTCAAGTCTCTCCTAAATGCAATCTTTTTACAACTCACCTGCTGGACTTATTGCAGGTCTGAATAATCATGGCTGCATTAACCAAATTCATTCTAAATTACATTGGCTTGAAGAGGTTTTCTCTGTCTTTTGGAGCAATGTTTGTAATGGAGGCAGTGAGGCACTTGGGGAAAGGATAGGGATTGGGTGCCCTGCCATACACATCACTATGGCAAACATGGAGACTGTGCAGTGGCTGCCTCTGTAGGATTTTAAAAAGCATTGTGCAACATTAGACGATTGGAGGAGGAACATTTAAGGAGGGGAACATGGTACACCTGTCTCCCAGGCAGGGCTGTCATGAGGGTAGGACTGGGGCAAGTAATTGTCTTGGGCACCAATGGAAAAGTGGCCATAGTAGCAAACTGCAGTTCATTCATTTTGTGACAGATTGTTTGAATAGAACCCAAGAGGGAGTTTTCTGATGAAATATGATGCAAATTGTGCAATATAAACAATATTTATCCAGCCACAATGGTCAAAACTACTAGCCGCATAGTAAAGTAACTCATCAAACTGGCCCAGCCCAGAAAGGTGCAGTGCAGTTCTGTCTCTTCGCAATGAGTTTTTATTACTACTCAATAACTAAAAGTAATGCTAATCATTTTATGGCATACCTGTACTTTTCAAGTTCAAATGTCGGCGGGGCTAATTAGCCTTTCATCTTTCTGAGGTTGATAAATGAAGTACCATTCAATAATATCTAGTTTTACTCTTTCAGTGCTTAGAAATTGTTTCAGAAATGTTGCTTAGCCAATACCCAATACCTCAACTTCCCTATGACCAAAGATGTACTTTCTCTAAGGATGGATGAATATTTTACTTTTAAAGATCTATTTCCATTTGCCTTTTATATAGAATTATTTGCCTGGGAGGACATGGGTCGTACATGTGATATCGGAAGAAAGCATGAAAGTGGGTCTGTGAAAAGACAAAGAAAATTGCAACGTGAAAAGGCCCTGACAGAAGGAAGAAGGACTCTACTTGAATTTGGTATCACAAAGACTGCAAAGAAGGCACCCATCTCCCAAGCAGAGGAGCAGACACCAGAAGCTGATCAATCACATGAGGAAGAGCGTATCCACCAGGACAGCGTAAAAGAACCTGCAGCTGAAGATCAGGAACCTACATGTTCAACTAATCGCCTTCCATTGGCCCAATTATCAGAATTGCAACCTCATCCTCAATTACAACCTGACAGTGGTACAGAAGAATCTCTTAACATAGCTGTTGCTGCTGTATATGTAAGACAAACAGCCACAAACATTTCTTCTGATCCAGGAACATGGGGAGAGATTCTTACACAAGGTGAAATTGACTTTCTCATTAAAGAAGGACCACCAGTGATTAAGGCTAGTGGTCTCCCAAGAGATGGTGATAATAGAAAGTTTCCTAAACCTGTACTCTTCAGTGTTCTCCCCAATGGCAAACATTGTTTTAGAAACTATCTCTGCTGGAGTGAGAAGAAACAAGCTTTATTTTGTTTTCCATGTCGCTTGTTTTCTAACAAACATCCGTCACAAAGATCAAGCTTGTGTCTTCCAGATGGATACATGGTTCGCAGATTTGGTGCTTATAAAAAAATACGTGAAAAAATAGAACTACATGAGCAAAGCAAACCTCATTTGTTTTCATTTCTACAGTGGCAAAATAGATGGAGCAGTTTAAAGGGAAAAGGCATTGATGCTGCTATGCAAACAGCAGTGGTTGATGAGGTCCAGAAATGGAAAGGATTGCTGGAACGTTACCTTGATGTGACTCTGTTTTTGGCACGCAAGAACCTGTCATTTAGAGGCAGTAGTTCTTTAATTGGTAGTTCAGAAAACTGAAACTTTCTTGGTCTTCTGGAACTTTTAGGCAAGTATGACAACTTATTAGGAGACCATCTAAAAAAAATTCAGCAGTCTCAGGAAGCTGGAGAAAAGACAGTGCATTATCTTTCAGGCACTTCTCAAAATGCATTTTTATCACTGTGCAGTGAACAAGTCAGCAGAGAAATTATGATAAGAGTAACAAAAGCAAAGTATTATGCATTGATCTGTGATGCTACTCCAGACATAAGCCATATGAAGCAAACAACCATAATTTTGAGATACACAAAATTTGACATGCCCTCAAAAAGTTGGACAATTGAAGAAAGATTCATTGAGTTTCTGGAGAATGAAAAGAAAACTGGTGTTGAGATTGCCTCATTCTTGTGCTCCGTTTTAGAGAAACACAAAGTTAGTCTTGCAGACTGTAGAGCACAGGGGTATGACAATGGGTCAAACATGGCTGGAATTTACAAAGGCGTTCAGGCTGAAATTCTTCGTAAAAACAAATGTGCACTTTTCTCTCCTTGTGCAGCGCATTGTCTCAACCTCTGTGGAGTCCATGCTGCCGAAATATGTTCTGAATGTGTGACATATTTTGGAAGCATCCAAAAGTTATATACACTTTTCAGCTGTAGTCCAGCAAGATGGAAAATTGTTAATGAAGAAATGAAGATTACCTTCAAGTCACAGTCTCAAACTAGGTGGAGTGAAAGACTTGATGCTGTAAAACCAGTCGCCAAACACTTGTCATCTGTTATTAAAGCACTTGAGAGAGTTCAGGCAGAAATCAATTTAACACAAGATGCGAAGGCTGAAGCAAAATCGCTGCAGCTTTACTTTTCTTCATTTCCTTCAATCTTGATGTCTTGCATATGGTTTAAAATTCTTCTGTCTATAGATCATGTGAACAGAGTGTTACAGCAAAAGCAGCTCTCCCTTTCCAAGTCAGTGCAGCTAGGTAAGCAACTTGTGTCTGATCTTAGAAATCTTCATGATTCATGGCCAAAAATACTGCATGAAGCAACATTAATTGCAATAAATCTAACCATCCCACCAGAATTTCCAGCTCGACGGATAAAGAAACGGAAAACAATGTTTGATGAAACACCAGAAGAGCCATTACCGCCTGGAGACAGACTTGAAACACTTGAAGAAACCACTTTCCGCAGAAATGTGTTCTACAGAGTGGTTGATAATTTGGTTGAAGAAATGAGCAAGCGCTCAAAGTCAGCAGAACAGATTTATAACAAATTTTGTGTATTGTGGAACTTTGACCAAATGGATCCAGAATCTATTCACAGCAAAGCCACCAATTTGCTAGAATTTTATAAGGAGGATTTTTCTGGAAAGCTCTTAGATCAACTTGACCATCTGTGCAGTGTGGGGAAAACACTTCTCAACCTCAAAGATTGTACAGAACCTGATCCTCTAAATGTATTGAACACAATATACAAGGAAAATGTGGAAAATGTATTTCCACAGCTGTGTATAGGACTTCGTATTTTTCTAACAATCCCAGTTAGTGTTGCTAAGGGGAACGTTCCTTTAGCAAACTGTCATTAATCAAAATCTACCTACGGTCACCAATGGGCCAAGAGAGATTAAATAGCCTATCTATTTTGTCAATTGAAAATGCACTGGCTTCCAAAATTGACTACAAAAGAAGTATTTCTTCATTTGCAGAGAAGAAAGTTCAAAAGTGGAAGTTGCGGTGAAAGCTGGGTGGCATGTGTTCATATATTCAAGTTTTGACAGATATATTGAATTGTAATTCAAGTTACTTCAGAAAGTCTCTTTTAAAAATAAAATGCATGCAAATCTATATTTAATGCATATGATACAATACCAAGTCTGGAATAAACCATTCTACCGCTTAGAAACATGGCTTTGCTTTAGTTGATTTGCAGTCTTAAAAATAAACCATATTCAAGTTCTTCCATATATAAACTCAAATAGAGATTTCCACTGGCCAAGTGCAAAAAAGGAAGGGGCCTCACCAAATTTTTTGCCCCGGGCCTCACCTCACCATGTGACAGCCCTGCTTCTGATCCAGGAACATGGGGAGAGATTCTTACACAAGGTGAAATTGACTTTCTCATTAAAGAAGGACCACCAGTGATTAAGGCTAGTGGTCTCCCAAGAGATGGTGATAATAGAAAGTTTCCTAAACCTGTACTCTTCAGTGTTCTCCCCAATGGCAAACATTGTTTTAGAAACTATCTCTGCTGGAGTGAGAAGAAACAAGCTTTATTTTGTTTTCCATGTCGCTTGTTTTCTAACAAACATCCGTCACAAAGATCAAGCTTGTGTCTTCCAGATGGATACATGGTTCGCAGATTTGGTGCTTATAAAAAAATACGTGAAAAAATAGAACTACATGAGCAAAGCAAACCTCATTTGTTTTCATTTCTACAGTGGCAAAATAGATGGAGCAGTTTAAAGGGAAAAGGCATTGATGCTGCTATGCAAACAGCAGTGGTTGATGAGGTCCAGAAATGGAAAGGATTGCTGGAACGTTACCTTGATGTGACTCTGTTTTTGGCACGCAAGAACCTGTCATTTAGAGGCAGTAGTTCTTTAATTGGTAGTTCAGAAAACTGAAACTTTCTTGGTCTTCTGGAACTTTTAGGCAAGTATGACAACTTATTAGGAGACCATCTAAAAAATATTCAGCAGTCTCAGGAAGCTGGAGAAAAGACAGTGCATTATCTTTCAGGCACTTCTCAAAATGCATTTTTATCACTGTGCAGTGAACAAGTCAGTAGAGAAATTATGATAAGAGTAACAAAAGCAAAGTATTATGCATTGATCTGTGATGCTACTCCAGACATAAGCCATATGAAGCAAACAACCATAATTTTGAGATACACAAAATTTGACATGCCCTCAAAAAGTTGGACAATTGAAGAAAGATTCATTGAGTTTCTGGAGAATGAAAAGAAAACTGGTGTTGAGATTGCCTCATTCTTGTGCTCCGTTTTAGAGAAACACAAAGTTAGTCTTGCAGACTGTAGAGCACAGGGGTATGACAATGGGTCAAACATGGCTGGAATTTACAAAGGCGTTCAGGCTGAAATTCTTCGTAAAAACAAATGTGCACTTTTCTCTCCTTGTGCAGCGCATTGTCTCAACCTCTGTGGAGTCCATGCTGCCGAAATATGTTCTGAATGTGTGACATATTTTGGAAGCATCCAAAAGTTATATACACTTTTCAGCTGTAGTCCAGCAAGATGGAAAATTGTTAATGAAGAAATGAAGATTACCTTCAAGTCACAGTCTCAAACTAGGTGGAGTGAAAGACTTGATGCTGTAAAACCAGTCGCCAAACACTTGTCATCTGTTATTAAAGCACTTGAGAGAGTTCAGGCAGAAATCAATTTAACACAAGATGCGAAGGCTGAAGCAAAATCGCTGCAGCTTTACTTTTCTTCATTTCCTTCAATCTTGATGTCTTGCATATGGTTTAAAATTCTTCTGTCTATAGCTCATGTGAACAGAGTGTTACAGCAAAAGCAGCTCTCCCTTTCCAAGTCAGTGCAGCTAGGTAAGCAACTTGTGTCTGATCTTAGAAATCTTCATGATTCATGGCCAAAAATACTGCATGAAGCAACATTAATTGCAATAAATCTAACCATCCCACCAGAATTTCCAGCTCGACGGATAAAGAAACGGAAAACAATGTTTGATGAAACACCAGAAGAGCCATTACCGCCTGGAGACAGACTTGAAACACTTGAAGAAACCACTTTCCGCAGAAATGTGTTCTACAGAGTGGTTGATAATTTGGTTGAAGAAATGAGCAAGCGCTCAAAGTCAGCAGAACAGATTTATAACAAATTTTGTGTATTGTGGAACTTTGACCAAATGGATCCAGAATCTATTCACAGCAAAGCCACCAATTTGCTAGAATTTTATAAGGAGGATTTTTCTGGAAAGCTCTTAGATCAACTTGACCATCTGTGCAGTGTGGGGAAAACACTTCTCAACCTCAAAGATTGTACAGAACCTGATCCTCTAAATGTATTGAACACAATATACAAGGAAAATGTGGAAAATGCATTTCCACAGCTGTGTATAGGACTTCGTATTTTTCTAACAATCCCAGTTAGAGTTGCTACAGGGGAACGTTCCTTTAGCAAACTGTCATTAATCAAAATCTACCTACGGTCACCAATGGGCCAAGAGAGATTAAATAGCCTATCTATTTTGTCAATTGAAAATGCACTGGCTTCCAAAATTGACTACAAAAGAAGTATTTCTTCATTTGCAGAGAAGAAAGTTCAAAAGTGGAAGTTGCGGTGAAAGCTGGGTGGCATGTGTTCATATATTCAAGTTTTGACAGATATATTGAATTGTAATTCAAGTTACTTCAGAAAGTCTCTTTTAAAAATAAAATGCATGCAAATCTATATTTAATGCATATGATACAATACCAAGTCTGGAATAAACCATTCTACCGCTTAGAAACATGGCTTTGCTTTAGTTGATTTGCAGTCTTAAAAATAAACCATATTCAAGTTCTTCCATATATAAACTCAAATAGAGATTTCCACTGGCCAAGTGCAAAAAAGGAAGGGGCCTCACCAAATTTTTTGCCCCGGGCCTCACCTCACCATGTGACAGCCCTGGCTGCAATTTCCTTACCTGGCAGATCATTCTACAACTTCCAGATGAAAAAGGAACTACTTAACCACACGGGTGTGGCTGGTGGCAGGATACATACCTTCAGTGGAAGGATACATACCTGGGACTACTTGAAAGGCTATTTAAGCCACGCCCAGACAGCAAACCAAGCTTCGCGTTGTTCTGCTCATAGCAGCTGGACGCTCACCGTGCCTGCTCCTGCTCCAGTCCTCGACCAAGCCTGCCAGCATCCTGGAAACACCTAAGGATAGAAAAGGGAAGAAGAAACAGGTGAAAACAAACCTTACCTGTTAAAGCTGCATTCCGGATTCAGCGCGCCAACATTCCTGCAAAAAGACATCATTTTAAATACTCACCGCGTCGCATACATCTCGGTGCACTTCTCTTACCTGCACGTGGCACCTTCGGCTCTGCGACACCCATCCGGATCTCCTGCAGCATTCCAGCACCTACGGGGAGACGAAGAGAAGAAAGCAAGGTGAGAAGGGGAAAATAACCAAGAAGCACTTACCTGCCAAGCTAATTCTTCTTACCTTCGGGTCGATGCCATTCCTTGGGCATTTCAGCACCCCCGCCCCTATGGGGAAAAAGCAAACATCACATTAGTGAATGCAAGAACCGTAGCAAACGAACTATTTAAAACTTACCTGCTTACAGGTCGGACTCAGCTTCTGCTTCGTTCCGGCTCCATTTCTCTGCATTCTCGAACTCCGGCCCCTAAGGAAAAAGAGACAGGAAAAAACAGTAGTGGGCCTACACCAAAACTCACCTGAAATCAGGTTTTTGACGGAAACCGCCCTCAGCCCAGAGTCTACCATTACCTGCAAAAGAGAAGAGGAACAGTTTAGACTCAAGCTTGCCATAAACATTTACGGTACTTACCGGAACAGACAAGCGAACTCGAACTTACTATCCAGTGACGTAACTGGATCCCAACGCGCCCCTGCATCAGAAGCAGGATGGAGAGCTCGCCTTTTCAATCCCTAAGGTGAGTCTCCACAGGGAATTACAGAAGGGTTGCAAGGAGGGTGAGAAGGGGAACGGGAGATCAACACAAAACCCGCAGAGTATTAACCCTTCCTTTTTGCTCACAGAAGGGTATTCATCCGAGCCAGACAAGCCAGATTTGGGAACCCAGCCCACTCCATCTTCAGGGTGCTGAACATCTCCTTTGAAGAGACCACTGCCGTCCAGACCACGCCCGCGCCTCCGTGGGAACCAGGTGAGCGTTACAGAACGCGAAGCCTACCCACAATTACCCGCCCAGGCGCCAAGGAGACTTCCGAAACAGACCAACTGATCCCAACTATTGGGGGAATTACGGGCATAAGTTCACGCCGCCCGCCAAGAAACCAACGTTCTTCGAAGAGAACTGATCTTGTCCAAAGAACGAACCGATGACCTGGCTAAACAGCTTTTGCAGAATCAGGCTGGACAAACGCCATTACCAGCTTCCGGGAGAGAGTCCACTCCTATGGCTTCCACTAACCCGGTGCAAATAAACCTGCCGGAAAACATGCCTTTGGCTCCACCTGAACGTTTTGCGGGGGACCCCAAGAAATACGCTGTTTTCATGAACCAATGTCGTTTACACTTTTTATGTAGACCTGGGGCCTTCCCTAATGACCAAACTAGGGTGGCTTTTGTTTTATCGTATCTCAGCGGCTGTGCAGCCGATTGGTCTATTCCGTTGGTAAATCAAGACGATCCTATCCTTCGTGACTTTCAACGCTTCCAGGCTAGTATGGAGAGATTATTTGCCCGGAACGCCCAGGGTGAGGCCTTGGATAACGAACTTCTGTCTTTGCGTCAAGGGAACCAAGACCTCCTATCTTATATCGCCACATTTAACAGACTGATCATGGAAACTGGGTGGCCTGAGAATAAAAGAATCACCTTGTTTCATCGAGGACTTTGTGGAGAGCTAAAAAACGTTCTGGCTCAAATTGTGAATCCACCCCAACTCTGTGAGGAATACATTGATTTAGTGATCCAACTTGATCATAGACTCCAGAATAGAAAGACTGATCGGACTAGATTTGAAACTCGGGCTTTGGTAAAAACCCACGCAAACCCCAAGAGTACCGACACTTCGGAGCCAATGCAAATTGGGGGAGTAAAAGGACCCCTAACGCAGAAAGAACGAGAAAGAAGACGGCAAAACCAGTTATGTCTCTATTGCGGAGAGTCTGGACACTTTCTACGAAATTGCCCGGTAAAACCACCCAAGAATGTAGTTGGAGCCACAGACCAAAACCTTCCAAAATCTGTTTCGGGAAATGATCAAGCCCAACAAGCGTAGAGGTCCGCTTGCCGAGCGTGAAGACAAACTCTTTGACCTCGCATTTCATCATGGCAATGACCCTCGTGGATCCAAAGCAGCCTCAACGATTACATGGCATAAAGGCCTATCTCGACAGTGGGGCTATTGGGAACTATGTTGATCTTGAATTGGCTTCCAGGATTGGTCTCCCTCTCCGACCAAAAATCACCAAAGATGTCATTACCACGGTTGATGGGACCGAAATTGCCTCTGGGCCGGTAACACATTCTACCACAGAAATGACACTGGTTGGCCAAGAAAGTCATAGGGAAACCATAGTGTTCGACATAATCAAGGCTCCACAATTTCAGGTAATCTTGGGGATCCCTTGGTTAGAAGCACATAATCCTCGAATTGACTGGCGAGCAAAGAGTATCACCTTTCCTAACTGCAGACAAACTTGTTATTCCGGAAATCCACAAGTGGGTCTAGCCTCAGTAACCTCTGTGTCAGCACAACTACCACTTGAGTATCAGGACTTTCAGGACGTTTTTCAAATAGAACAGGCCAACACCTTATCACCTCACCGGCCATACGATTGTCAAATTGATCTGGTACCCAATGCTCAACCGCCTTGTAGTATGATTTATGCCCTTACCGAACCAGAGAATCTTCATTTACGCCAGTATTTGGATCAGTATCTTGCCAATGGGTTTATTCGCCCGTCAAAGTCACCGGCTTCTTCAGCTTTGTTCTTCGTGCCGAAAAAGGAAGGCGACCTTAGAACATGTATTGACTATCGCGCCTTAAATCAGATAACGGTTAAGAATCGTTACCCCCTGCCTCTGATCCCTGAACTCCTCGACCAGGTGAAAGATGCCTGCATCTTTACCAAGCTGGATTTAAGAGGGGCTTACCATCTGGTGCGCGTCAGAGAAGGCGATGAATGGAAAACGGCCTTCCGCACCAAATACAGACTCTTTGAATACCAAGTGATGCCCTTCGGGTTGTGCAACGCACCTGCTGCCTTCCAGTATTTTATGAATGACGTCTTTCGAGAACTCATAGATGTTTGTGTCATCATATATAGTGACGACATCCTAGTGTACTCTTCCTCGGAATCTGATCACCGAAAACATGTTAAGGCCGTCCTGGAGAAACTACGCCAGCACAAACTATTTGCAAAGCTCAAAAAGTGCATTTTTCACGTCACGGAGGTTGAGTTTCTTGGTTTCGTCCTAACGCCAAAGGGAGTTCGAATGGACTCACGGAAAGTGGACGCGATCCTCAAATGGCCATCCCCTAGTTCTGTGAAAGGGGTTCAGAGCATGCTTGGTTTTGCCAATTTCTATCGAAGGTTTATCCCGGAGTTTTCTCGAGTGGTTCAACCCATCACAGCCCTCTTACGGAAAAACTAACGCTCCAAATGGACTACGGAAGCAGAACAAGCATTTCAGGAACTAAAAACTAAATTCACCTCCGCACCTGTGTTAAAACATCCCCGTCCAGATCTCCCTTACGTTGTGGAAACTGACGCATCTAGTTTAGCCATGGGAGCGGTTCTATCTCAGAGGGACCCAGTCTCGAACCAACTGCATCCAGTGGCCTTTTGGTCCAGAAAATTCTCAGCTCCAGAAGTTAACTACGCAATCACAGATAAAGAACTATTAGCTATCAAGTCAGCTTTCAAGGCTTGGCGTCATTACCTTCTCGGCGCAAGACATACTGTTATCGTAATTACAGACCTCAGGAATTTGCAATACTTAAAAACGGCCAAAGCTCAATCCTCACGCCAACTCCGTTGGGCCCTGTTCTTGGCAGAATTTGACTTTGTGATCACCTATCGCCCCGGCTGCAAGAATGGCAAGGCGGACGCACTATCTCGAATAGGAATGGGCGATTCTGCCCCAACTCTAGATCCAGTTCCGATTATTCCCGAACAGAGAATTTTGGGGGTGATCTCCTCACAAACTCTAGAGGATATTCAAACTAGAGTTAAATTGCTTTTCGACGCTGCAGCCTTGCAAGAATGGAGCCTGAAAGATCCCAGATTTTCAATTAATAACGATTTACCTTATTTCCAGGGGCGACTGTTCTTGCCTCAAAAGGATTTGCAAGATCTCGTTATTGCCCATCATCATGAGACACTAATGGAAGGACACCCGGGCATCGCTAAGACTGAAGAAAAAATTTAAAGGCATTTCTGGTGGCCCTCCTGGCGAAAAGATATAAAATCTTTCGTGATGACATGCGCAGTGTGCGCCCAAAATAAAAGTCAAAAGCAAAAACCAGCCGGTCCGTTACGACCTCTGGACATCCCACCGGCACCTTGGCACACTTTATCGCTGGATTTTATAACTGACCTACCTCCTTGTCATGGATTTAATACTATACTGGTAATTGTAGACCTCTTCTCCAAGATGGCCCATTTTATTCCCTTGAAAGGGCTGCCTTCAGCCTCCACCCTAGCCAAGGAATTTCTTGAGAACGTCGTTCGTCTACATGGTTTTCCATCCATATTAATCTCCGATCGGGGACGCCAGTTTATTTCTCGGTTCTGGAAGAGATGTTGCCAAATGGCACAAGTTGATGTGCATTTATCTACCAGCCTCCTCAGACCGACGGCCAAACCGAGAGAACAAACCAGACATTGGAACAGTACTTACGGTGCATGTTGCATCAATCAGAATATAATTGGAAAGACATTTTATGGATTGCTGAATACGCGTACAACAATTCTGTGCATTCAGGAATTGGCCAGACTCATTTTTATACCTTATTTGGCCACCATCCCAGAACTTCGGATCTTGAACCACCACAAGGCCTTGAAATGCCCGCCGTGGATAACTTACATGCCACCATAACCTGAGCCTGCAAAGAAGTCAAGACTCATTTACAGCATGCCAAGGACAAATATAAGGAAAATGCTGACTTACATCGGAGCGAAGTACCTCCTTACCAAGTTGGAGATCAAGTGTGGCTGGCGACTAGACATCTACCACTTAAAGGCCCGCGAACCTTTAACCCAAGATATATAGGGCCTTATCCAATCAAGGCTGTAATCAACCCGGTAGCCTTCAAACTCGATCTGCCCCCCAACATGCAAATCCATCCGGTTTTCCACGTATCACTGTTGAAACCTGTACAACCTGGAACCAGGCTACTCAAGCCACCAGAACCAATCCCAGTAGATGGGGAACTGGAATTCAAAGTTAAAGACATATTAGATTCTAAGATGTCCAAGTCAAAGGTTTTTTACCTAATTGATTGGAAAGGATATGGACCTCAGGAGAGATCTTGGGAACCAAGCGATCATATACATGCACCTCATCTAATACAAAAATTTCATCGTAAGTTTCCACACAAACCAAAGCCTCCGGACAGTACATCCTTGGGAGGGGTCTTGGGGGGAGGTACTGTCATGATGCCTACCTCCAAGGAGCCAGACAGGGCCCGGCACCCTCAGAGGCAGGCAACATGTATACTAGGGAAGTCCCAGCCACCCCAGATAGGGGCTCTTTGGACTCAGTCCTGGCGCCGTTGGCGTCAGGCTCATAAGGGATAACAGTCCTGGCACCATCGGCGCCAGGCTCATACAAGATATGGAAGGAATAGTGTTTGGTGCAAACTTACCTGGCACACCATGCTGCAATTTCCTTACCTGGCAGATCATTCTACAACTTCCAGATGAAAAAGGAACTACTTAACCACACGGGTGTGGCTGGTGGCAGGATACATACCTTCAGTGGAAGGATACATACCTGGGACTACTTGAAAGGCTATTTAAGCCACGCCCAGACAGCAAACCACGCTTCGCGTTGTTCTGCTCATAGCAGCTGGACGCTCACCGTGCTTGCTCCTGCTCCAGTCCTCGACCACGCCTGCCAGCATCCTGGAAACACCTAAGGATAGAAAAGGGAAGAAGAAACAGGTGAAAACAAACCTTACCTGTTAAAGCTGCATTCCGGATTCAGCGCGCCAACGTTCCTGCAAAAAGACATCATTTTAAATACTCACCGCGTTGCATACATCTCTGCGCACTTCTCTTACCTGCACGTGGCGCCTTCGGCTCTGTGACGCCCATCCGGATCTCCTGCAGCATTCCAGCACCTACGGGGAGACGAAGAGAAGAAAGCAAGGTGAGAAGGGGAAAATAACCAAGAAGCACTTACCTGCCAAGCTAATTCTTCTTACCTTCGGGTCGATGCCATTCCTTGGGCATTTCAGCACCCCGGCCCCTATGGGGAAAAAGCAAACATCACATTAGTGAATGCAAGAACCGTAGCAAACGAACTATTTAAAACTTACCTGCTTACAGGTCGGACTCAGCTTCTGCTTCGTGCCGGCTCCATTTCTCGGCATTCTCGAACTCCGGCCCCTAAGGAAAAAGAGACAGGAAAAAACAGTAGTGGGCCTACACCAAAACTCACCTGAAATCAGGTTTTTGACGGAAACCGCCCTCAGCCCGAAGTCTACCATTACCTGCAAAAGAGAAGAGGAACAGTTTAGACTCAAGCTTGCCATAAACATTTACGGTACTTACTGGAACAGACAAGCAAACTCGAACTTACTATCCAGTGACGTAACTGGATCCCAACGCGCCCCTGCATCAGAAGCAGGATGGAGAGCTCGCCTTTTCAATCCCTAAGGTGAGTCTCCACAGGGAATTACAGAAGGGTTGCAAGGAGGGTGAGAAGGGGAACGGGAGATCAACACAAAACCCGCAGAGTATTAACCCTTCCTTTTCGCTCACAGAAGGGTATTCATCCGAGCCAGACAAGCCAGATTTGGGAACCCAGCCCACTCCACCTTCAGGGTGCTGAACATCTCCTTCGAAGAGACCACTGCTGTGCAGACCACGCCCACGCCTCTGTGGGAACCAGGTGAGCGTTACAGGAGGCAAGTGCGCGGAACGTCCACACACTCGCCTACAACCCGTATTCATGGAATCGAATAGGGCAAACCAGTGCACGGTCAAAGACGCGCACAGGGCCAAACAAGTACGCCACAAGAAAGCAGGCGGTAGCGCCCCTGCGACCGAAAAAAATGTGCACCAAAATGTGCGCTAACAAAAAGCACCCATATACAGCCATGATGAATGGCCCATACAGTGGCCCTCTAGGACAAATGAGGTGCAAAGGGGCACCGACAAACACGGACACCCGCTGTGTGAAAAATAGCATGTGCACGTGTTCCTGGGTGCGCGGGAAGTTCCACACGCGATTGGCCTGGGTAGGTGGGGTGCGCGGGAAGTTCCACACGCGATTGGCCTGGCTAGGTGGGGTGCGCGGGAAGTTCCACACGCGATTGGCCTGGGTACGTGTATTCCGATGTGCGCGGAAGATTCACACGCAATTTTTGCAGGGTACGTGTATTTCGGTGGTGCCGGGGAATGCTACACGTGATTTGGCCATGTGGGTCCCCCCAGGTGTTCCCTCTACACCCTCCACGGCCCCTGCAGGCAGCCAACACCACAGGGTACTACCCTGCACCCCTGCTCATGTCCCACAGGCAACCCATCCACCATGGCCATGCCCACCAGCCAACCCACATGTCACCTTCCACTACTGATCACCAACACATGTCTCCCACCACCCCCAAACCCCAGCCACCAGGGGCAGCCTCCACCAGGCCCCCACTCATGTCCCCTATTACCCCCACCCCCCAGCAGTGCAGGGGCAGCCTCCACCAGGCCCCCACCCATGTCTCCCACCACCCCCATCCCACAGCCACCAGGGGCAGCCTCCACCAGGCCCCCACTCATGTCTCCCACCACCCCACCCCCCAGCAGTGCAGGGGCAGCCTCCACCAGGCCCCCACTCATGTCTACCACCACCCCCACCCCCCAGCCACCAGGGGTAGCCTCCACCAGGCCCCCACTCATGTCTCCCACCACCCCCACCCCCCAGCAGTGCAGGGGCAGCCTCCACCAGGCCCCCACTCATGTCCAACTCATGTCTCCCACCACCCTCACCCCCCAGCCACCAGGGGCAGCCTCCACCAAGCCCCCACTCATGTCTCCCACCACCCCACCCCCCAGCAGTGCAGGGGCAGCCTCCACCAGGCCCCCACTCATGTCTCCCACCACCCCCACCCCCCAGCCACCAGGGGCAGCCTCCACCAGGCCCCCACTCATGTCTCCCACCACCCCCACCCCCCAGCAGTGCAGGGGCAGCCTCCACCAGGCCCCCACTCATGTCTCCCACCACCCCCACCCCCCAGCCACCAGGGGCAGCCTCCACCAGGCCCCCACTCATGTCTCCCACCACGCCCACCCCCCAGCAGTGCAGGGGCAGCCGCCACCGGGCCCCCACTCATGTCTCCCACCACCCCCACACCCCAGCAGTGCAGGGGCAGCCTCCACCAGGCCCCCACTCATGTCTACCACCACCCTGACCCCCCAGCCACCAGGGGCAGCCTCCACCAGGCCCCCACTCGTGTCTCCCACCACCCCCACCCCCCAGCCACCAGGGGCACCCTCCACCAGGCCCCCACTCATGTCCAACTCATGTCTCCCACCACCGTCACCCCCCAGCCACCAGGGGCACCCTCCACCAGGCCCCCACTCATGTCCAACTCATGTCTCCCACCACCCCCACCCCCCAGCAGTGCAGGGGCAGCCTCCACCAGGCCCCCACTCATGTCTACCACCACCCCGACCCCCCAGCCACCAGGGGCAGCCTCCACCAGGCCCCCACTCGTGTCTCCCACCACCCCCACCCCCCAGCCACCAGGGGCACCCTCCACCAGGCCCCCACTCATGTCCAACTCATGTCTCCCACCACCCTCACCCCCAGCCACCAGGGGCAGCCTCCACCAAGCCCCCACTCATGTCTCCCACCACCCCCACCCCCCAGCAGTGCAGGGGCAGCCTCCACCAGGCCCCCACTCATGTCTCCCACCACCCCCACCCCCCAGCCACCAGGGGCAGCCTACACCAGGCCCCCATTCATGTCTCCCACCACCCCCACCCCCCAGCAGTGCAGGGGCAGCCTCCACAAGCCCCCCACTCATGTCTCCCACACCCACCACCCAGCCACCAGGGGCAGCCTCCACCAGGCCCCCACTCATGTCTCCCACCACCCCCACCCCCCAGCAGTGCAGGAGCAGCCAGCACCAGGCCCCCACTCATGTCTCCCACCACCCCCCCCAGCAGTGCAGGGGCAGCCTCCACCAGGCCCCCACTCATGTCTACCACCACCCCCACCCCCAGCCACCAGGGGCAGCCTCCACCAGGCCCCCACTCATGTCCAACTCATGCCTCCCACCACCCTCACCCCCCAGCCACCAGGGGCAGCCTACATCAAGCCCCCACTCATGTCTCCCACCCCCCCACCCCCCAGCAGTGCAGGGGCAGGCTCCACCAGGCGCCCACCCATGTCTACCACCACCCCCACCCCCCAGCCACCAGGGGCAGCCTCCACCAGGCCCCCACTCATGTCCAACTCATGTCTCCCACCACCCTCACACCCCAGCCACCAGGGGCAGCCTCCAACAAGCCCCCACTCATGTCTCCCACCACCCCCAACCCCAGCAGTGCAGGGGCAGCCTCCACCAGGCCCCCACCCATGTCTACCACCACCCCCACCCCCCAGCCACCAGGGGCAGCCTCCACCAGGCCCCCACTCATGTCCAACTCATGTCTCCCACCACCCTCACCCCCCAGCCACCAGGGGCAGCCTCCACCAGGCCCCCACTCATGTCCACCACCACCCCCACCCCCCAGCCACCAGCAGAAGCCTCCACCAGCCCCCCACTCATGTCCAACTCATGTCTCCCACCACCCCCACCCCCCAGCCGTGCGATTTGCCTGGGTACGTGTACTTCGGGGTGCGCAGGAAGTTCCACACGCGATTGGCCTGGGTATGTGCACCTCGGGGTGCGCGGGAAGTTCCACACGCGATTAGCCTGGGTACGTGTACTTCGGGGTGCGCGTGAACTTCCACACGCGATTTGCCTGGGTACGTGTACTATGGGGTGCGCGGGAAGTTCCACACGCGATTAGCATGGGTATATGAACTTCGGGGTGCGCGTGAACTTCCACACGCGATTTGCCTGGGTACGTGTACTACGGGGTGCGCGGGAAGTTCCACACGCGATTAGCCTGGGTACCTGTACTTCGGGGTGCGCGGGAAGTCCCACACGCGATTGGCCTGGGTACGTGTACTTCGGGGTGCGCGTGAACTTCCACACACGATTGGGCCTGTGAGAGTGGGTTACATGTATTCCAGGGGTGGGCGGGAATATTTACCCGCGACTGTGCCTGTGAGAGCGTGCTACGTGTATTCCTGGGGTGGGCGTGAAGATTCACACGTTCAGCTACGACGTGCGGAAAAATGGTCCAATCCTGAGACACGTACGCCAGCATGAAGCAGGCGTACGTCGACCCGCGCAGCATAAAAGTGCGCGCAAACAACAAACAAGCTCATACGCCAGGATGAATATACCATTCCTAGCAGCAGTGGCCGTGGGTTACCAAAGGAGGAGGAGGATAGTGAGGGCCCGAATTTTCACTCCCAGAACCAGCCTTTTTGGGATGCCTGATGAGCAGGTGTATGGGAGGTACAGGTTTCCCCCACACATAATACTGGACCTGGTCAGTGAGTGGAAGGATGACCTCACATCACCCACCATGTGCTCCCAAGCACTCAGCCCCCTGGAGAAGGTCCTCAATGTACTGCACTTCTTGGCCACAGGATCATTTCAGCAGACAAGTGCCATAGTGGGTGGGGTGTCACAGGCCACGCAGTCATGCTGCCTACACCAGGTCTTGAACATCATCACTGCACTGCGCGTGAACTTCCACACGCGATTGGGCCTGTGAGAGTGGGTTACATGTATTCCAGGGGTGGGCGGGAATATTTACCCGCGACTGTGCCTGTGAGAGCGTGCTACGTGTATTCCTGGGGTGGGCGTGAAGATTCACACGTTCAGCTACGACGTGCGGAAAAATGGTCCAATCCTGAGACACGTACGCCAGCATGAAGCAGGCGTACGTCGACCCGCGCAGCATAAAAGTGCGCGCAAACAACAAACAAGCTCATACGCCAGGATGAATATACCATTCCTAGCAGCAGTGGCCGTGGGTTACCAAAGGAGGAGGAGGATAGTGAGGGCCCGAATTTTCACTCCCAGAACCAGCCTTTTTGGGATGCCTGATGACCAGGTGTATGGGAGGTACAGGTTTCCCCCACACATAATACTGGACCTGGTCAGTGAGTGGGAGGATGACCTCACATCACCCACCCTGTGCTCCCAGGCACTCAGCCCCCTGGAGAAGGTCCTCAATGTACTGCACTTCTTGGCCACAGGATCATTTCAGCAGACAAGTGCCATAGTGGGTGGGGTGTCACAGGCCACGCAGTGACGCTGCCTACACCAGGTCTTGAACATCATCACTGCACGCCCATCAGTCCGTAGGCACATATACCTGCCCAGGACACCTGCAGAAAGGCAGGCTGCCACCCTCGATTTCTACGGTGTGGCACAATTCCCAAAAGTGCTAGGTGCCATTGACTGCACCCATGTCGCACTATGTCCCCCCAGGGCATCTGAGCACATCTATAGGAACCGCAAGCACTGGCATTCCATCAACGTGCAGGTAGTATGTAATGCTAAGGGAATCATCACCTCAGTATATGCCAACTATCCAGGGTCCACCCACGACAGCTTCATTTACCGAATGTCTATCCTAAGCCGGGACCTAGAAGCTGGGCGGCATGGCGATACATGGCTGCTTGGTGAGTATGAATGCCACTGCACATGCATGCATGTCAGATGCAGAGTTATGTCACTACCCCACTAATGATACCCATCACCTCCTCACCAGGGGACAGTGCCTACCCTCTGAGCACCCACATGATGACGCCAATTCGGAACCCCATCACGCCTCCAGACGTAAGATACAACACAGCCCATATTGCTGTAACGCTCACCTGATTCTCGCAGAGGCGCCGGTCTTGACTGGGCGACTACCGTATCTTCAAAGGTGATGTGCAGCACCCGGTTGGCTCTTTGGGCTGGACCTCTGTGCCCTGTATGCCTGACGTGCAGAGTAAGATGTCTGCAGATAGAAAATACGGGGTTAATGAACTGGGGTTATTGGGGTGTCCCTATCTCTTTCCTCTTCTCCTCTCCTGTAGACCCCCACAGGTTAACGCTCTCACCTTAGGTAAGTGAATGCCGAGCTCTCCATCTGCCTCGGGGCAGGGTGCTGTAACCAGTTTCTTCACTGGATAGGTAGCGCAGGCCTCTTGACTCCAGAGGACTGCTGTCCGTCGTTTACTGCACGAACGGTAAGTTTCGAGTAACTCAAATGTCTTTAAAGTCTTTAATAATGATGTCTCTTGCTTTGCAGGGTTCCGGCGATGGCGGATGACGGGCTGAAGTGATTTGAAGATGGATCCTGTGTGATGAATAGAAGCGCCTGGAAGCACGTAAGTAAGCGCTTGTTGCCAGCTTCACGATGTGCTCTAACTGTCTTTTTATTTTGCAGGTACAAGTTCGGAGCGGCTGCAGGGTGCCGGGATACCCACTGGGTTAGATGTGGAAAGGAGTAATGGCACGTGAGTATTAAAGTTCCCCAATGTCTTTAAACGCACCTTGTTTTGTCTTTCAGATGCGGGATGCAGCGCCGACGGCCTCCGGAGCGTGCGAAGAGTTGGTAAGCTTTTGTCTTTCAGATGCCGGAATGCAGTGTGAAGACCTCCGGAGCGCACGAAGAGTAGGTAAGCCTTTGCCTTTCAGATGCCGGAATGCTAGCCTGTTCTTTCTTGTCTTTATAGGTGTTGCTGAAGACTGGATTCAGGATGGTAAGCCTTTTTCCTTAGGCCCAGGACCGGATGCAGAAGACACGATGAGCGTTCTGCTGCAGAGGGTGCAGAATAACGCAAAGCAAGATTCATCCACCGGGTGTGGTTTAAATAGCCTCCTGTAGTGCTTAGGTGTCTCCTTCCACAGCCACGCCTAAGTAAGAAAAGAGTTCCTGGTAAGAAAAGAGTTCCTGCCTTCCAGAAGAGTTCCAGTGTTCTGAATCTAGGGAGTGGCTCCAGCCCCACCCAACAGGAAAAGTAGTTCCAAACAGAAGAGGATCAGAGGCTCAACTGGCAGGCAAGTAAGCAGCATGGTCTGCTGCAGGTAAGTCCACCCAAGCATTATGAGCCCGGCGCTTCCAGCGCTGGGACTGGGCATATTTATGAGCCTGGTGCCACTGGCGCCAGGACTGGGTCCAAAAGGTCCCAATTGGGACTGGTTGGCACTCGGAACCTGGGTTATGGATCTGCTTCCAAGGGAGTTGGGAAAACCCTGACCTTTTGGAAGCAGAGATCATGACAGTACCCCCCCACGAGGCCCCTCCCAAACCGGGCTTCTCCGGGGGTTTTGGCTTGTCAGGAAATGTTCGATGAAATCTTTTGATTAGGCAAGGAGCGTGGACATATTCAGCAGGTTCCCAGGATCTCTCTTGGGGGCCGTAGCCTTTCCAGTCAATTTGGTAGAATAGTTTAGATTTGGAGATCTTGGAGTCCAGAATGCTTTTGACTTCAAACTCGAGTTCTCCATCAACTAGGATAGGTTTTGGAGATTTGGTTAGTCGGGTTTGAGGTTGCACGGGTTTTAATAGAGAGACGTGGAAGACCGGATGTATCTTCATGTGCGGGGCAAGTCCAACTTGACCGCTACTGGGTTTACTATGGTAGTGATGGAATAGGGACCAAGGTATCTTGGGTTGAATGTGCGTGGCCCTTTTAGAAATAGATATTTGGTGGATAACCAGACTTGATCCCCTACTTGATAGTGAGGGGCTTCCTTCCGATGTTGATCTGCTCCTTTCTTGTATTGTTCTTTAGCCCTTTGAAGGTGAGAAACAGCTTCCTTAAAGGCTTGGGTGATTGTAGAATGCAGGTAGTCTACTGCTGGTGTTTCAAGATCTTGGAGGGGATCCAACTCCGAGGTTCGAGGGTGACTGCCGTACAAAAGAAAAAACGGGGTTTTCCCAGTTCCCGAATGGACAGAGTTATTGTAGGCATACTCGGCTATCCAAAGGATATCTTTCCAAGTTTTTTCAGTTTGTTGCAGCATGCAGCGTAAATACTGTTCCAGAGTTTGATTGGTCCTCTCGGTTTGTCCGTCGGTCTGAGGGTGGTGACTGGTCGATAGCCTCACATCAATTTGAGCCGACCGACAGCAACTTCGCCAAAAATGAGAAATAAATTGACTACCTCGATCCGAAATTAGAACCGAAGGAAAACCGTGCAGTCGGACGATGTTTTCGAGAAATTCTCGGGCCAGAGTTGCTGCTGTTGGCAAGCCTTTGAGCGGAATGAAATGCGCCATCTTGGAGAATAAGTCCACGATTACTATAATCGTATTGTATCCGGAGCATGGAGGTAGATCGGTGATGAAGTCCATAGAAAGCGTATGCCAAGGGCGAGGTGGGATGTCAATAGGGCGTAAGAGGCCTGCTGGTCTTTCCTTTTGACTCTTGTTTTGGGCGCATACTCCACAGGACATTATAAAGTCTCTGATATCTTTTTTCCAAGACGGCCACCAGAAGTAGCGCTTGATCTTTTCTGAGGTCTTGGCTATACCGGGATGACCTTCCATTAAAGAGTCGTGATAACAAGAGATTTCTTTTTTCTGTAAATCTGTGCTGGGTAGGTATAATCGTTCTTGGAAATACAATAAGTTGTCCTTTACTGCAAAGTCCTTTCCCTGCAGATGCCAATTCTGTATGTCTGCTGGAGTTACAAGTTGCCTGGCTTTATCCTTAACTTCCTCTATGGATTCTGTGGCGATTACACCCAGAATTCTTTGTTCGGGAATGATTGGTACAGGTTTAGGGTTGATCAAGTGTTCTTCCACTCCCATCCGAGAAAGGGCATCGGCTTTACCGTTCTTTGTACCAGGTCGATAGGTAATTATGAAGTCAAACTCGGCAAAGAATAATGCCCAACGGAGTTGTCTAGAGGATTGGGCTTTTGCGGTTTTCAAATATTGCAGGTTTCGGTGATCCGTAATCACAGTAACGGTGTGTCGGGCCCCCAGCAGATAATGCCGCCAAGCCTTAAAGGCAGACTTGATAGCCAGAAGTTCCTTGTCAGTAATCGTGTAATTGACTTCAGGAGGCGAGAATTTGCGGGACCAAAATGCCACGGGATGCAACTGATTGGTTACCGGGTCCTTTTGTGATAGAACTGCCCCCATGGCAAGGCTTGAAGCATCAGTTTCCACGATGTAGGGGAGTTCGGGGCGAGGGTGTTTTAAGATTGGTGCAGTGATAAATTTAGTCTTCAAATCCTGGAAAGCTTGTTCCACCTCGGTAGACCATTCAAAACGTTTGTTTTTCTTTAACAAGGCAGTGATGGGCTGGACTATTCGAGAGAACTCAGGGATAAACCTGCGGTAAAAGTTAGCGAAGCCTAACATGCTTTGCACACCTTTTACGGAGGATGGTGATGGCCATTTGAGAACTGCATCGACCTTCTTTGAATCCATACGCACTCCGCCAGGTGATAATATGAATCCCAAGAATTCAACTTCAGTCACGTTGAAAACACATTTTTCCAACTTAGCGAAAAGTTTGTGTTGACGCAATCTTTCGAGGACCATTTTCACGTGTTTCCGATGTTCAGATTCCGATGAAGAATAAACGAGAATGTGGTCGATGTAAACAACAACACACACATCTATGAGCTCTCTGAGGACATCGTTCATAAAATATTGAAAGGCGGCCGGGGCATTGCAAAGTCCGAAGGGCATGACCTGATATTCAAATAGCCCATACTTGGTGCGGAAGGCCGTCTTCCATTCATCGCCCTCTTTTACTCGTACCAAGTGGTAAGCTCCTCTAAGATCCAACTTTGTGTATATGCATGCTTTTCTGACTTGGTCCAGGAGTTCAGGGATCAAAGGTAATGGATATCTATTCTTAACGGTGATCTGGTTCAGGGAGCGATAATCGATACAAGTCCTAAGGTCTCCTTCCTTTTTTGGAACGAAGAACAAAGCTGAAGAGGCAGGGGACTTGGAAGGACGAATAAACCCATTTGCCAGGTATTGATCCAGGTATTGTCGAAGGTGGAGGTTCTCAGGCTCGGTGAGGGCATAAATTCTACTACAAGGAGGAGTAGATCCAGGTATCAGGTCTATCTGGCAGTCATAAGACCTATGAGGAGGTAGAGAGTTAGCCTGCTCCTTCCGGAAAACATCTTGGTATTCTAGGTATTCGGGAGGTAACTGGGGAGTCTCTGAAGAAATTGCTGCCAGTGCAACACCAGGTGGAGGGTGACAAGTAGAGACACATTCTGGAAACTGGACCGTTCTTGCTCGCCAATCGATCAGAGGATTGTGTTTCTCTAACCAAGGTATTCCTAGAATAATCTGGAACTGAGGGGCCTTGATCACATCGAACACGATCTTCTCATGGTGTCCATCTTGACTTACTAGCGTCACCTCTTGAGTGGTATGCGTTACTGGCCCGGAGGCTATCTCCGTACCATCCACTGTAGTAATGACGTCCTTTACAGCCTTGGGACAGAGAGTTAGATTCATCCTCAAAACCATTTCATGATCCACATAATTGCCGATGGCACCGCTGTCGACGTAAGCTTCAATTGCATGTAATCGATCCGGATTATCAGGGCTAATGAGGACCATAGGTATCACGAAATGCGAGGTCACGGAACTGGTTTTCACGCTCGGCAAGAGGACCTCTATTCTTGTCGGGCGAGGTCGTTTCCCTGCTCAGAGTTTGTAACTGTGGTAACTGCAGCTCCTACTGCCTTCTTGGCAGGTTTCACCGGACAGTCTCGAAGAAAGTGCCCTGAGTTTCCGCAATATAGGCATAATTGCAACTGTTTTCTCCTTTCCCGCTCCCTTTGTGTTAGAGGACCTTTCAGACCCCCTATTTGCATGGGTTCCCCGGAGTCTACTCCTTTGGAAGGAGTTGGCGGTTTGGAAAATACTCGGGCATCAAACTTGGAACGAACGGCCTTCCTGTTCTGCAGTCTGTGATCTATTTGAACGACCAAGTCTATATAATCCGAACAGTCTTGTGGGGGATTCACTACTTGGGCTAAAACGTCTTTGAGCTCTCCACGTAGACCTCTATAAAACAGCGTAATCCTTTTGTCCTCAGGCCATTGAGTTTCCACTATTAGTCTATTGAAAGATGCAATATAAGCCAAAAGGTCTTGATTACCCTGTCGCAACGAAAGAAGCTCATTGTCCAAGGCCTGCCCCTGTGCATGTCTTGCGAATAGTTTTTCCATACTAAGCTGAAAGGCTTGAAAATCATGGAGAACCGGATCATCTTGATTAACTAGAGGGATCGATCAGTCTGCCGCATTGCCACTAAGGTACGAAAGTACAAAAGCTACTTTAGCTTGATCAGTTGGAAAGGCTGCTGGCCGGCATAAGAAGTGCAACCGGCACTGATTGATAAATACCGCAAACCTCTTTGGGTCACCAGAAAATCGCTTGGGCGGAGCCAGAGGTACATTCCCAGGTAGGTTGATCTGCACTGGATTCATAGAGGATGTTGAAGGAAGATTTGCCCCTGATGCGGGTAGCGGGGTCTGTCCGGCTTGTGACTGTAGCAATTGTCTAGCAAGATCATCTGTTCTCTCCTTGGAAATAATTAGTTCCCTTCTTAGAGCGTTCGTTTCCTGACGAGCTGCATGCACTTCTGCCCTTAGTTCCCCAAGTAACCGGGCTAGGTGGTCAATATCCGATGTTTCCATAGCGCCTGGGCGAGAGTTTTGCGGTAGGCTTTGCGTTCTGTAACGCTCACCTGATTCTCGCAGAGGCGCCGGTCTTGACTGGGCGACTACCGTATCTTCAAAGGTGATGTGCAGCACCCGGTTGGCTCTTTGGGCTGGACCTCTGTGCCCTGTATGCCTGACGTGCAGAGTAAGATGTCTGCAGATAGAAAATACGGGGTTAATGAACTGGGGTTATTGGGGTGTCCCTATCTCTTTCCTCTTCTCCTCTCCTGTAGACCCCCACAGGTTAACGCTCTCACCTTAGGTAAGTGAATGCCGAGCTCTCCATCTGCCTCGGGGCAGGGTGCTGTAACCAGTTTCTTCACTGGATAGGTAGCACAGGCCTCTTGACTCCAGAGGACTGCTGTCCGTCGTTTACTGCACGAACGGTAAGTTTCGAGTAACTCAAATGTCTTTAAAGTCTTTAATAATGATGTCTCTTGCTTTGCAGGGTTCCGGCGATGGCGGATGACGGGCTGAAGTGAGTTGAAGATGGAGCCCGTGTGATGAATAGAAGCGCCTGGAAGCACGTAAGTAAGCGCTTGTTGCCAGCTTCACGATGCGCTCTAACTGTCTTTTTATTTTGCAGGTACAAGTTCGGAGCGGCTGCAGGGTGCCGGGATACCCACTGGGTTAGATGTGGAAAGGAGTAATGGCACGTGAGTATTAAAGTTCCCCAATGTCTTTAAACGCACCTTGTTTTGTCTTTCAGATGTGGGATGCAGCGCCGACGGCCTCCGGAGCGTGCGAAGAGTAGGTAAGCCTTTGCCTTTCAGATGCCGGAATGCTAACCTGTTCTTTCTTGTCTTTATAGGTGTTGCTGAAGACTGGATTCAGGATGGTAAGCCTTTTTCCTTAGGCCCAGGACCGGATGCAGAAGACACGATGAGCGTTCTGCTGCAGAGGGTGCAGAATAACGCAAAGTAGGATTCATGCACTGGGTGTGGTTTAAATAGCCTCCTGTAGTGCTTAGGTGTCTCCTTCCACAGCCACGCCTAAGTAAGAAAAGAGTTCCTAAGAAAAGAGTTCCTGCCTTCCAGAAGAGTTCCAGTGTTCTGAATCTAGGGAGTGGCTCCAGCCCCACCCAACAGGAAAAGTAGTTCCAAACAGAAGAGGATCAGAGGCTCAACTGGCAGGCAAGTAAGCAGCATGGTCTGCTGCAGGTAAGTCCACCCAAGCATTATGAGTCCAGCGCTGGGACTGGGCATATTTATGAGCCTGGTGCCACTGGCGCCAGGACTGGGTCCAAAAGGGCCCAATTGGGACTGGTTGGCACTCGGAACCTGGGTTATGGATCTGCTTCCAAGGGAGTTGGGAAAACCCTGACCTTTTGGAAGCAGAGATCATGACAATTGCAACCCAGGGCATAGTGGAGCGCACATTCGGAGTGCTCAAGTCACGCTTTCGCTCCCTTGACCGTTCTGGCGGGCAGCTGTTATATGCGCCCCCAGTAGTGTGCAGGATCATAGTGGCAGCATGTGTCCTGCACAATGTTGCAACACGCCGGGGCCTGGCCGTGGACATGGTGGTGCCCCCACATCTCCAACCACATGCACGCCCACTGCGCATGGGAGGGGAGAGGGCACGGGGTGAGGCAGCCCGTACGCAGCTGGTGGCTAATTACTTCACATAGAAATCACACCCCAGTGGAGTGCACACAGGCCTGGCACATACCATCTGATAAGCAATGATGACTCGACCTGACAATTAAGAGGAACAAAGGGACTGTCAACTGTCAGAACCATAGCAGCCTGAGATTGTTCATGTGGAAGTGTCACAATGTGTGCATCCCTATCTACACAAACACCACCAATGCAGTGTCATGAAAAGACACTTCCATGCTGCAGAAATGAATACCCACTTGCAAAATACTACATGAAAACAGTGCCATGTCACCCACCCCCTCCCCGGCACGGCCACACAACACACCATGGCATGTCATGCAATGTGAGAGGAAAGAAATGAATCCCCACAACATGCCCCAAGTGTCAGCAGCTACAGTGTCCCTAATGGAAACATGTCCACACATGAAATGCTCACAGTAATGCAGGACCTACAACCCACATTACCAAATACTTACCAAGAATACCAATCACCTACACAACCTCCAACCTACCTTAAACATGACATTACAGACTTACAAAATTAGCTAGCCTCACCACCTGATGATGACAGCCCTCTGAACACTTCCAAGTATACAGTGTTAGCGCCACGCAAGAGTGTAGGTGCACTGCTTACAACATGGACTCCAGTTCCAAGGTGGACCGCATTGTGAAGACATGAGGAATGGACCTGCAAATATGGAGGATGAGATGGATGCAGAGGCACATATCAATACACCACGCAGTGTACAATACAACAATATGCACTATGAATGTATACACAGTATTGACTACAGACTGCCCACACAGCTCATGGGAGTCCAATGTCACCATGTACGTCAATGTCATTTGGGCACACCCTTTGCAAGCCCATGGAAACGGGAAGCAGAAGGGGTGTGTGTGACAAAAAGCCAAGCATCTGAAGCAAATCCATGACAAGCCTGCATGTGCCCAGCCACAATGCAGCGTATGCCCACGGGAGCCACACAAGGCAACACACTGTCCCAAAAAAAAAAAAAAAAAAAAAGAAAAAATCAAAAATGGCCATTAATGGGCCCGGGGAGGTTGGGGAGGCCACCCAGGAGGTCCGAGGACAGGGTGCACACCAAAACCCACCTGTGTGGATCTTGCGGAAAAAAAACACCTCCATGGGCTCATGGCCTACACGGCTACCCTATTGTGGGAGTATCACTGCTGTCGCTATCCTCACCCTCTGCAGCTGCATCCGGAGGTGGTGGCACTATGGGAGGCAGCCCACGCAAAGCCCTTGTCTGTTCCTCCATGGCTGCAAGCATGCGGGTGTGGTATGTCTCGTTCTGGAGGATAAGTGTGCGGAGGTCCCCATGCAACAACTCACAGGATGCCCGGACCTCCGCCCAAGTTGCCTGCATGTCAGCTGAGAGCGTACGGGTGAGACGCTCCAGCTGCTGTTCTGTCCTTCGGTTTGTTGAAGCCTCAAGCTCAACAAGAGTCGTCCTGAGGTGAAGGAGTTCCAGCCTCAGGGCTTCCCTGTGACCCTGGGACTCTATGGAGATGGCTTCCTGCAGAGTCACCAGTGCCGCCCGCCTGTCCCTGTCGGACGCCAACATGTCCTCCCTGTGTGACTGGCAGATGGAGTCGGTTGCCTGCTGTAGTCGCTCCATCAGCCTTTCGGGGGGGACAATGGAAGTGGCCACCCTATCCATGGCCTGAGCCATCATCTCTGATGATGCTGCCTGTTGGGTTGCCATACGTTAAATGGATTGCTCCCATGCGGTATTGCCAGGTGGCGTATGGCCACCACGTCGGCGGGCACCACACCTGTCTGGGGCAAGGCGAACTGCGCCTTGCTGTGCCGGCACTGCCTGAGGCTGCAGGACTGCATTCCCCCTCTGATCTGCTGGCCCAGGAACAGGATCAGATGTCGCAGAGTGTGACCCTGCATCCGTAACCACCAATGGCGTACCTGCCAACACTGACATCCCCATTGAGGGTTCTAACCCTGGTGCAGGTGGGTCGGACAGAACAGAATCCCTCCCAGGAACACTCACCTGCGACGGCACGTAGGTCTCATCATCCGAATCAACACCTGAGTACAGCTCGGGGGAGGTGCAGCCAGAGACACCCCTTGAGAGCACGACCTGCAGCAGTTGTGGGTTCTCACCCACCACCACACCACGTCCCTCACTGGTGGTTGGTCGGCCCTCAGACCCCTCCTGGGTCTGCACCATCTCCACAACCCCAGCAGTATCAGGTGCGTCTTCCCCTGCAAAGACATAAAAGAAAACAAATGGAAACAGGCACTAGCACTATGGCACACAATGAGGGCTGAGAGGCTACAGAAACAGTACTTGATTGACACATGTCCCACATGACTAAAACACTCCCATGCATGCACCGTCACTGCGTGTGATGGGGAGGCAGATGGCACACATTGATGACACCAAGATGGAAGATGAACACATTTGCTGCATGCTACCTAGCAGTGGCATCACACATTGGCCAGTGATTGGCAGGTCAAATACACATGCCATCACACAGATGGCATGTACCCTAGCCATGAAGTGAAGAGGGAGAGGAGGTCACCAATTGTTCATTCAGTCCAGTTCGTTCATATGATTGATTATTTTCATTGTAATGATTCAAATGTTTAACATGCAGCTGCCAGTCAAAAATGGTCCTATAGCACAGGGACATGTCCAAACTAATCATGTCCACGAAACTGAGCCAGTCCACTGTACCATAGCCATGTCAGACATGTGACAATAGGACTGAGAAATCCCGAGTAAAAGTGGTGGTATGCAAACAATCTGCCTGAATAAACAGAGGTAAATAGGCAACAGTGTAGTGGCAAGATGACACTCCAAGGGCAACTGGCGTGGTGTTGGGCTGGATGTCTAATGTTGGCCGAAGGGATGCCGCTATACCCAAATGCTGTTGCCAAGAATGTTTAGGAAGAGGCACATGGGTGAGCCGAACCACTCAGGCACACACACCCTCCCCTGGCACCCAAACAGAAGTCCTCCCACACACACCATGCACATGGATGACACACACATGCATGTGCACTCACCGGACAATGCCTCGTAATCTGCCACTTCTCCCACGCCTTGGATCTGTTCCTCCGTGACGTAGGTCCCAGCAACCTGCTCATGTGGAGTGAGTTCTATGTCGTCTGCTGGAGACCCACCTCCAGTCACTAGAGTTGCGGCATGACTTGAGGACAGCTTATTCTTTGCCCTGCGCTTCAGGTCATTCCAGCGCTTGTAGCATTCATGAGCTGTGCGCCTCACGATTCCAAGGGCACTTATGATGTCCGCAATGGTCTGCCAGTGTGCCTGACGTTGTGCAGGTGTGGTCTTGGATCCTGCAACAATCACCATTTCGCGGTCATGTGCGGACACATACTCTACAAGTGCATTCAGTTCGGCCTCATTGAAGCTGGGCTTCCTTGACGGGCCGGACTGTGTAGCCGTGTCTGGGGCATCAGCCTCTACTGGACGAGCACTCTTCCTCTTCCGCTTGGAAGGTGGTGGGGATCCGGAGTGTCCTGCGCCGCTCTGGACACTAGGGGCAGGAGCGTGGGATTGCACACTCAGCATGGGAGTTGGTGCAGGCATTATCTCAAGGGTGATGGTGTCAGGGGGAATGTCAGCATGATGGACTTGGACCGACACTGTCCTGGATGGGTGTGTGAGAGGTGGGTTGGATGGAGCTGCAGCTGCCCCTGCAGCCTCCCCAGCCTGCCTACGCGGGGCAGCAGATGACCTAGCTGCCCCTGATCCACGTGGCCTGATGACACCAATGTTCACCGGCGCACGTGGCCTAGACCTGCTGACCTGGAAGTCAGCCATGGAGTCACCCTGTGCCAGGTCTGGTTCCACAGTGGGCTGGTCCAACAAGGGCTGAGCATGGATGGTGTCAGCCACGGTAACCTCAACCAGGGGGGGGGCATGGGTGTCCCTGACTGCTCCTCCACACATGGGGGGCTAGGCGCACCCTGCAAGTCACGGCCACGTCCTCTACCGGATCCACCACGGCCACCACTTGGGGCTCGGCCACCTTTGCCACCCTTACGGCTTGTTCGCCTCCCAGCCATGGCACTGATGTTATTGTGCGTATGGGAGTCGATGTGAACTATGGTCCTGGGCAATTGGGGGTCAAAGGGGTTGGGTACCAGATGGTAATCGTACCCTAGTGCTCTAGCAAGGCTGTATGTCACCCCTGGGGAAAGATGACGGGTCACGCAACGCACAGGCACCCCAAAAAAGCGACGTAAGGTGCACGCAACCCCTCCTAGACCACGTGCGTGGAAAAATAAACCTGCACTACGCTGTGGCACCCAGGAACACAAGAATGAACATATGCGTGTCACACGCAGCCTAGAATGACCTCTGAAGGGGTACGCGACACACGGGGCAAGCACAGATGTTAAATACGTGCGCGACTCACCATCCGCCAGGAACAAAAGCGTGAAAAATATGCGCGTGTGCACGTTGGCAACACCCCCGCCAAAAGAAGAATTGTACGCTGTCTGAAGAGACAGGACAACAGTAGTAGGGAACGCTGTTTGAGGAAACAGGCCCAGGAAAAAGAGGAAAAGAGAAAAAGCTGTCAGAGGTAACAGGGAGTACGAACTGGAAACGCTGTGAAGTAAATCGCGTGTGAACCGACAAGAAGTACAGATTTCACCCACTCGCTCTCCACGAAAAGCACGTACAAGGAAATGGCGTTCTACACGTACCTTTTATACACACGTCACAGACGCGCATACGCAATGAGGCCATTTCCACCAATTACGCGCTTTGACACTCGGACGTGTATCTCTTCATTTTTACACGCGCCATTCTCTACGGCCATGCGCGTGACGTCACAGCTGCGCATGGTGGCCTTTGGGCCAATGAAATTGCATATGCGAGCACACATGGTAAAACTGCACGTCCGAGTGTCATCACGTGTAATCGGAGGGAAGTGAGCGTACACGCGATTGGCCTGGGTACGTGTATTTCTGGGGTGTGCAGGAAGTTCCACACGCGATTGGTGGAAATCCACGTGTGCTCTGTCATCACGTGGAATGAGGGAAACACCCGCGCGCCTCACGTCACAGACGCGCTCACGCGCTAAGGGCCTTTGGTCCAATGAAATCGCATATGCGTGCTGACGTGCATATGCGCTAAGGGCCTTTCCTCGATTTACACGCAGACGTGCAGGATTTTCACGTGCCAAATCACTCCGTATCAAGCTGGCCACGCGTAAGCACACGGAAGACCACGCTCCTGCCCAAAAGGCCGAATTACTGCCCCCCAGAACCCCGAGCAGCCTCCCACGAGCCATCTGCTGCTGCCTGCCTGCCTGCCTGCCTGCCTGCCTGCTGCCACCGTGCCCTGCCATTTGGTGCCTGCACGTCAGCCATCTGCAGGGGTCCATTTGCTGTGTCCACCCCTGCTGGAACAGAAGACTCCAGACTGGGATACCATTGCTCCACAGCCCAGCCCCAGGACCCAGTTGCCCACCCACTCCTGCCTCTGGGGTTGCCATGTCGGGCACTGCAACATCTGGCACCACTGGCAACCCCCGGCCAGAGAGGCAGAGGGGCACCAGCTTCACTGCCACCGAAGTTGGTGTCCTGGTGGAGCAAGTCCTGGGGCAGTATGATGCCCTCTTCGGAAGTAAGCGCGCCAACAAGGAAGGACAGACTTGGATCTGGACGGACATCGTGACTGCCATCAACGCAGAAGGGGTGGCAGTCCGCGACTACCAACATGTCAAGAAGCGCTGGGATGACTGCAGGTCCAGGACCCTCTTGAAGGCCCGGCGCCTCGTGGAGGGGGGCCGGGGCCGCATGCGTACCATCCAGATGAGGGTCCTGGAACGCGTAGGCCCAGCGCTCCACGGCCTGATCCTTGAGAGGCAGACCCGTCTGGAGTTGAGCGGTAAGTGGCCAAGCATTGCTGTGTGAGACAGGGCATGTCGCAGTGTGCTGGTTGTCTGATACTTGCCTGTATGTGTGACATAGGCCATGTATGCATGTGTGTTTGCAGGGACGTCATGCATGTGAGACCAGTAATGTGTGAACCACATGGTTGGTGCATGTTTTAAAATGCAACATGGGTTGCCCTATGCGGAATGGCCACATGAAAGCATGCCAGTCTCTGTTCCTGGACATGGGTGAGGGATGGGTGCTGATGCCATGTACATGTATGCTGTCCATGTCTGTGTGTCTGACCTGCGTGTCTGTGACTTGTGAATGCCAGGGATGCATGACACATGTCTGTCGCAATGTTTAGGTTCACTGATGCAGCCTAGTCATCCTTGTATCCACTGTGTCTGTGGTGTACGAGGCCAGATGGATGAAACTAGGGTGAAATGTGTGCATGTGACAGGCATGGCACATGATGCATGTGAGTTCCAAAACAACAGTGTATGTTTCAAGAATCACTTGGACATGTATGCTAATGTGCATAGCATGTGCCATGCCTGTTACCGCATGTGTTTTACCTGCACTGAGCCATGTGTTGTGGAGGGACATGATGGAAGTGATCTTTGACAGTGCCACTCATCTGCTATTGCTTCCTGTCTAGGGGACCATTGTACAGTACCCTGATGCTTGTGTTCTATGTCTCCCTCTACACAGCGCCACGTGAAGAAGAGGGCGGAGACGGCTCTGTGGAGCAAAGCGGCGGGGATGCCCCCATGGCTGCAGCGGAAGGGGTGGGTGAGCCCCCACAGGGGCTTGCAACGGTGGAAGACGGGGTGGAGCCATCCAGGTTGGTGGTTTCCACAAAGGAGGAGGAGGCCGCTACTGAGGCGCACATGGGGCCTGGTGGGGGCATCCCTGCTGGTGCAAGTGTTGCAGTCCAGGGGCAGGGGCAGGAGGCAGCACAGGTCGCCGTGGAGGGGCCTGTGCATGTCACTGGCCCTGACACTGTGACTGCACCACCATGCACTAGCAGGGATGCCCCATCCCAGGCCCGTCTGCAGGTAGGGGGGATGTCCATGTCATCTGACTCCCCTCCACCTGCGTACGAGGGGACCCCTGGCCGTATGGAGAAGGTCCTGATTGGTGTCGCGTTGCGCACAGGTGCAATTCGTGATGAGGTGCGTGCTTCCCGGGAGGAGCATGCAGGTCATCACGGAGAGCACCGTGCCGACGTGGCCCAGTTGGGAACGGCCATGGTCGGGGGTCTCCTACATGTGTTGGCCAATCTGGCGACCCTCTCCTCCTCTGTGGAGACTATGCACCAGTCGTTCTCCATGCCGTCTTCCGGCCCAGATGCCACCAGGGCCCCCTGTGGACCTGCCCCGACCAATGCAGCTGGCTCGGTGGGGATCCCTCCCCCTGCCACAGTCGGGAGTCGGAGGTCCAGCAGGGGTGGACACCCCAGCAGATGGAGGATGTGACGGCATCATCGGGCAGGGCACGTGCACGACGGCGTCGGTGGATACCATCAGCCTGGATGCCGTCATGCTGGCACAGTCAGTTGCGTCGGAGGCAGCGGCAGGCTCGACGTGGGAGGCATCATGGCTCGGGGCCATCAACATCAGGGGTGCAGGCATCGGCCAGAGGGCAGGAGAACCCTGGAATGGGAGTGGCTTCCGTGTGGGAGCGGTTGGGCCAGTAGATAGGTGCAGAGCGGCAGCGGGCAGAGGAGGAACGGCTCACAATGGTCAGGGCGGAGGCGGGCTGAGTGCCTCGAGGGACTTCGCAGGGAGTTGGAGCTGGGCACTGCTTTATCCCTGCGAGACCTCATGGCCAGGGAACATGCCCGCCTCCAAGTCATTGAACAGGAGTTCGATGATGCCCTGGCCCATGACAACATCCAGTGAGCCGTTGGACTAGCCCGCTGCCCATGTAAATAGTTATGTAGTTAGTGTTAGGTTTCCTTTGTTTTTGCATTTTATTTGGACCTTTTGGACAATGGGCCACATTTTTGTATATAATTATTTTTTATTAGGTAGTGTTGTTAGATAGGTTTCATTTCTTTTGTTGGGATCATTGACCCTGGCTTGTTCACCTGTACATAGTTCACTGTTGGATTTTCTTTTCTTATTACTATTTACCCATGGAGCAATGGCTTTCAATTATTATTTCCCATTGGATTTTCTTTTCTGGACTGACACTTTGGACACCATTCCTTTGGATTCTGATTTTTGGTTTTGCAATTTTTTCATGGACATACTTCTTTTTACTTTTTTTACATTCCCATTTCTGTTAGTTTATTTTTGATTCAATTCATGTTTTCTTTAATACATATTTTTTGATCAAACTTCAATGTGTAGTATCATCTCATTGGTTTCATGCATATCATGATATGGGTTTTGAGATTCACTGACACCCATTGGGTGTATGTGAGGGACATGTGTTTGTTTCCAAACTTGCAATTGCAGTTCTATCCTGTTATTGCCATTTCTGAGTGGGTGGATGCAATACTCGGGTGGGTGTTTTGCATTTGGAGGCTGACCATAGGGACCAGGGATCTAGATTGTGATGACATGTTGGCTGGGGAACATGAGTTGGACATGAGTGGGGGCCTGCTGGCAGGTGCCCCACAGTGATGGGGGGTGGGGGTGCAGGGGAACATGAGTTGGACATGAGTGGGGGCCTGCTGGCAGGTGCCCCACGGTGCTGGGGGGTGGGTGTGCAGGGGAACATGAGTTGGACATGAGTGGAGGCCTGCTGGCAGGTGCCCCACAGTGCTGGGGGGTGGGGGTGCAGGGGAACATGAGTTGGACATGAGTGGGGGCCTGCTGGCAGGTGCCCCACGGTGCTGGGGGGTGGGGGTGCAGGGGAACATGAGTTGGACATGAGTGGGGGCCTGCTGGCAGGTGCCCCACAGTGCTGGGGTGTGGGGGTGCAGGGGAACATGAGTTGGACATGAGTGGGGGCCTGCTGGCAGGTGCCCCACAGTGCTGGGGGGTGGGGGTGCAGGGGAACATGAGTGGGGGCCTGGTGGAGGCTGCCCCTGCACTGCTGGGGGGGGTGAGGGTGGTGGGAGACATGAGTGGGGGCCTGGTGGAGGCTGCCCCTGCACTGCCGGGGGGTGGGGGTGGTGGGAGACATGAGTGGGGGCCTGGTGGAGGCTGCCCCTGGTGGCTGGGGGGTGGGGGTGGTGGTAGACATGGGTGGGGGCCTGGTGGAGGCTGCCCCTGCACTGCTGGGGGGTGGGGTGGTGGGAGACATGAGTGGGGGCCTGGTGGAGGCTGCCCCTGGTGGCTGGGGTGTGGGGGTGGTGGTAGACATGGGTGGGGGCCTGATGGAGGCTGCCCCTGCACTGCTGGGGGGTGGGGGTGGTGGGAGACATGGGTGGGGGCCTGGTGGAGGCTGCCCCTGCACTGCTGGGGGGGTGGGGGTGGTGGGAGGCATGAGTGTGGGCCTGGTGGAGGCTGCCCCTGGTGGCTGGGGGGTGAGGGTGGTGGGAGACATGAGTTGGACATGAGTGGGGGCCTGGTGGAGGCTGCCCCTGGTGGCTGGGGGGTGGGGGTGGTGGTAGACATGGGTGGGGGCCTGGTGGAGGCTGCTCCTGCACTGCTGGGGGGTGGGGGTGGTGGGAGACATGAGTGGGGGCCTGGTGGAGGCTGCCCCTGCACTGCTGGGGGGTGGGGGTGGTGGTAGACATAGGTGGGGGCCTGGTGGAGGCTGTCCCTGCACTGCTGGGGGGTGGGGGTGCAGGGGGACATGAGTGGGGGCCTGGTGGAGGCTGCCCCTGCACTGCTGGGGGGTGGGGGTGGTGGGAGACATGAGTGGGGGCCTGGTGGAATCTGCCCCTGGTGGCTGGGGGGTGGGGGTGGTGGTAGACATGAGTGGGGGCCTGGTGGAGGGTGCCCCTGACTGCTGGGGGGTAGGGGGTGGTGGGAGACATGGGTGGGGGCCTGGTGGAGGCTGCCCCTGCACTGCTGGGGGGTGGGGGTGCAGCGGGACATGAGTGGGGGCCTGGTGGAGGCTTCCCCTGGTGGCTGGGGGGTGGGGGTGGTGGTAGACATGAGTGGGGGCCTGGTGGAGGCTGCCCCTGCACTGCTGGGGGGTGGGGTGCAGGGGGACATAAGTGGGGGCCTGGTGGAGGCTGCCCCTGGTGGCTGGGGGGTGGGGGTGGTGGTAGACATGAGTGTGGGCCTGGTGGAGGCTGCCCCTGCACTGCTGGGGGGTGGGGGTGCAGGGGGACATGAGTGGGGGCCTGGTGGAGGCTGCCACTGCACTACTGGGGGGTGTGGGTGGTGGGAGACATGAGTGGGGGCCTGGAGGAGGCTGCCCCTGGTGGCTGGGGGGTGGGGGTGGTGGTAGACATGGGTGGGGGCCTGGTGGAGGGTGCCCCTGACTGCTGGGGGTTAGCGGGTGGTGGGAGACATGAGTGGGGGCCTGGTGGAGGCTGCCCCTGGTGGCTGGGGGGTGGGGGTGGTGGTAGACATGGGTGGGGGCCTGGTGGAGGGTGCCCCTGACTGCTGGGGGGTAGGGGGTGGTGGGAGACATGGGTGGGGGCCTGGTGGAGGCTGCCCCTGCACTGCTGGGGGGTGGGGGTGGTGGGAGACATGAGTGGGGGCCTGGTGGAGGCTGCCCCTGCACTGCTCGGGTGGTGGGGTGGTGGGAGACATGAGTGGTGGCCTGGTGGAGGCTGCCCCTGGTGGCTGGGGGTGAGGGTGGCGGGAGACATGAGTAGGACATGCGTGGGGGCCTGGTGGAGGCTGCCCCTGGTTGCTGGGGGGTGGGGGTGGTGGGAGACATGAGTGGGGGCCTGGTGGAGGCTGCCCCTGCACTGTGGGGGGTGGGGGTGGTGGGAGACATGAGTGGGGGCCTGGTGGAGGCTGCCCCTGCACTGCTGGGGGGTGGGGGTGGTGGGAGACATGAGTGGGGGCCTGGTGGAGGCTGCCCCTGCACTGCTGGGGGGTGGGGGTGCAGGGGGACATGAGTGGGGGCCTGGTGGAGGCTGCCCCTGCACTGCTGGGGGGTGGGGGTGGTGGGAGACATGCATATCAGTAGTGCAAGGTGACATGTGGGTTGGCTGGGGGGCATGCCCATGGTGGATGGGCTGCCTGCGGGACATGAGCAGGTGTGCAGGGTAGTCCCCCGTGGTGTGGGCTGCCTGCAGGGGCCGTGGAGGTTGTAGAGCGAACGTGTAGTACTCCCCAGAACTCCTGAAATACACGGACCCTGCTGAAATCGCGTGTGGAACTTCCCGCGCACCCCTGAAATACACGTACCCTGCTCGCACGGGGCCAATCGCGTGTGGAACTTCCCGCGCACCCCTGAAATACACGTACCCTGCTGAAATCGCGTGTGGAACTTCCCGCGCACCCCTGAAATACACGTACTCTGCTGAAATCACGTGTGGAACTTCCCGCGCACCCCTGATATACACGTACCCTGCTCGCACGGGGCCAATCGCGTGTGGAACTTCCTGCACACCCCTTAAATACACATACCCTGCTGAAATCGCGTGTGGAACTTCCCGTGCACCCCTGAAATACACGTACCCTGCTGAAATCGCGTGTGGAACTTCCCGCGCACCCCTGAAATACACGTACCCTGCTGCAATCGCGTGTGGAACTTCCCGCGCACCCCTGAAATACACGTACCCTGCTGAAATCACGTGTGGAACTTCCCGCGCACCCCTGGAATACACGTACCCTGCTGAAATCGCGTGTGGAACTTCCCGCGCACCACTGAAATACACATACCCTGCTGAAATCTCATGTGGAACTTCCCGCGCACCCCTGGAATACACGTACCCTGCTCGCACGGGGCCAATCGCGTGTGGAACTTCCCGCGCACCCCTGAAATACACGTACCCTGCTTGCACGGGGCCAATCGCGTGTGGAAATTCCCGCGCACCACTGAAATACACGTACCCTGCTGGAATCGCGTGTGATACTTCCCGCGCACCCCTGAAATACACGTACCCTGCTGAAATCGCGTGTGGAACTTCACGCGCACCCCTGTAATACACGTACCCTGCTGGAATCGCATGTGATACTTCCCGCACACCCCTGAAATACACGTACCCTGCTGGAATCGCGTGTGATACTTCCCGCGCACCCCTGAAATACAAGTACCCTGCTGATTTTGCGTGTGATACTTCCCGCGCACCCCTGATGCACACGTACACAGGACTATCGCATGTGGAACTTCCCGCGAACCACTGAAATACACGTTCCCCGCTTGGCGTTTGCTGTTTGCCAGCCCTGTGAACTGGTCCAGGGTTAGCGCAGCCCTTTGCGATTATTTGGGGATTTTGAACGCTTTTCCTTGCGCGAGGGCGTTCTTGGGGGCGTAACTGGCGCTGCTGTAGGGTTGCTGCGCCACGCTGCGCCACGGCTGGTTTTGGATGCGAACATCCATGAATACGCTGTGCGCGGAAATCGATTTTAGACATTCGCACGGGCATGCTGTGTTCCAGTCATGTGCGCCACTTTTTTGCGAATTTCTATGAATTACCCTGTGAATGTCTTCTACAGCCAGCTGAATGCATGAAGAGCTAGATTGACACTTACACAGCTAAATGGAATTTCCTCTACAGCCAGATGAATGTATGAAGAGCTAGATTGACACTCACACAGCTAGATTCAAATGTGCCCGGTTAGATTGGGTATCACTGCTCCCCTGATATTCACATAGCTAGATGAGCTGTTGCAGCTAGATATATACTTGCACAGCTAGATTAACTGCTACCGCTGATATTTGCACAGCAAGTATAATGGTTATAGCAACACTGATACCTACACCGCTAGGTACAGTTTTACAGCTACATTAATTGTCCATGCATGGCTTTATTAACGTTAGGACTGCTAGATTGGCAGCTGCACAGCTCAATTGGTTCTTGCTTCTAGATTGAAACTTGCACAGCCGGATTTAATAGTTTCAGGTTGATTGTTACTAAACGTTTCAGTACAGCTAGTATAATTTATGAACAGTTCGTATGATATTTGCACAGATACATTAACTGTTGCAACTAGATTGAAATGCACACTCCAATATCAATTATATTTTAACTGTTGCATTATTTTTGCCCTAGGTCAAAAGCTCTTTAATGGCTTGCTACAGTTTGTTATCCGACAATGTCTAACTCACTAGCACACTAGAACAACTGCTGCGTTATCTATGGCCCTAAATAGACGAGTGCATTCATGTATTCACTAGGATGACCACACTGTGATTGATAAATTGCTCTTCTAGCTGCTACACTGGATTAGTACAATTGCTCTATCAATGGCTTGAGTCCAAAATGTAATTCTATGCACTAATAGTAATTACTTAGTATTGCATATTCTCAGTATTCCCACTGCATTGGCAGTTCCACGAGACTGTTGCCATTTGTTCATTCCAAGTTTCATATGATTATCTTGCTCCTAGATACCCCCATTTTGACAACGAATGCACAGGACTGCTTGTGAGACACTTCAGCCTAGCTGCACTCACAATCTCATATACAAGCAACCCTGCCAGAATGCAGCTACCCATGAAGTCAATCAACCTTGCTGCACACATACTACTGATCTCAGAAAACCACCACACCACTCCTAGCACTACTATGCAGAGATCCACCATGAACATTCGGCCTGACTGCACATATACAGAGTGCACCCAAGCACTACGTACTACCCTACTTTCTCCACTGACCTGGCCTACGGTCCTTGAGGGAATTCACCCACAGTGCTTTGAGATTATACTAATGGTAAAAATATGTCGTACAAATGGCCAATATTATAACATAACACCACATATATGTGCAGCTTACTGGGGTCAGCCCTCAAGTTCTTGCACATTTTGGATGTTTTCTTGCTGATCCTGCCCAATGAGAAAAAACCCTATACCCATACTCCATGAATGCTATCTTGGAACTGCACCATGTTCTCTAACCTTCTTAGCTTCAGTACTCATCCCACCATGGGAAACCACTACTTATTTCTGGGGCAATGGAATCCAACCACAAACAAACCAACAGGGAGCTGACCACAGGCACAGGATGCAACAAACCACTAGAAACTCATCTAGTCAATTTATACAACCCTTTCACCGTAGGCTGCTAACATATACGAACAACCTGTCTAAGGAAAGACAGCCAGAAAAGGCGAAATTTGTCAAACAGCTATGACATCAATATAACAAACAGCTTCCTGTGAACCACAGATCCTCTCACCTACAGAACACCCATCAATTTCACCCAAGACATGCAAGAAGGGAGAGCCCATCAATTTCACCCAAGACATGCAAGGAGGGAGAGGCCTCGACCAACAATGAAGATTGTGCATCACACGCCATCTTTAACACAAGCGCTACTCCTGTAATATCAACCTTTTCTAGAGGAGAATGGGACATCTTCCCCATCACAAAGTACAAGGGTGGCACATCAATACTAGAAACTCTAGATCAAAACACACCCTTCAGCTCAGACACCTTGCATGCCGAGTTGTCAACAAGGCAGGTTTACACATGCAACCAAGAGATCCAATGAGAACAGAGATCTGCTAGAACAATTAATGAGCATCCCAACCCAATGACCCAGCCACAACAAACCCTTACAACACTGAAACCCAACAACACAGAGCATATGACAGCCCCAAGTGGCTTCCACAATGCAGGGGCACAAACACAGTCGCAAATAGCTTTACAATGGGACTCTGAGGTGGAGAAGAAGATTCATTGCAACCTGATCAACAAAGAAGCACACAAGGAATAACTCAAAAGATCAACTGTACCACAATGGATATTCCAGAATGGGAACCACTCCTCATCCACCTTATCCTCAACAATGAAACCAACCCTCCTTACCTCCTCATATGCAAACTGCCTTTCTGCAATCCCACCTTTCAGCAAGTCACTGTAACATTGTATTTATTTTGTATTTCTTTGAAGAATAGGGATGTCAGTTTCGACTACCCTATACAATAGCACAAAGATGAGAACTAGCATTGAGTCAGTTTTATATATATTTATATTCAAAGAAAAAACTTTGTTAAAGGGACGTTAAGGTTTATGGTTAAGTAAAAACGAAAAACCGCAGAAATTCGCCAGTTATGCTAAGCTAAACAACCATAACTCTCGTCACCACCGTGCACTGCTAAGACTAACACCCAGGAATCAAAGATGACATCACAAATGTCTTTGATGACATCACTGATGACATCACATGTGAAATAAATGTTGATGAAAAGTCCCTACAAGGAGTTGTGTTTATATTGTTGGTAACAAGATGTTAGGGGTGATTGGGAGACCTATCATGAACTACTTAATCTATTAAAGAATGTACTCATCTAATATCATTGTATTGGAGTGTTGTCGTTAATACAGAAACCTAATCAAATATAAACATAGGCAATGACTGCAGCATGCATCATAGAAGTACACTATAATCTTGTAATTTTGGATAGTACAATAATGAATGCTACCGTATCAGAGTTTTGAGTAATGTTAAACATGTAATAACTAGCTAACAATTCAAGACTTACAGCACTTGTGCTGGTACAAACAATACACATGAAGAACCACAATGCATACACGTCAGAGGCACATACAGGGAAACTAAAGTAAGGAAGAAAGAAACTGCATCATCAGAAAATGTTAATGACATTAAAGTTTATCTTCATGTATACAAATTAATTGTGTGTTTGAGGCCTGCTCATTTCCCCATGTACGTGCACATGAGCTGAAACCAAACCCTAAGGAAAGTACTTAAAGAACACATGACAAGGTTAACGTCTAGATATATAGCAACTTTTTCAATTTTATTATTCTGACTGCCAGTGAACAAAACCACCTGGCCTATGTATGTCAATAAACAAAAACAAGTGGCCCAGATATGTGATGTCATCATTGATGTCATCAATGACATTTGTGATGTCATCTTTGATGTCCTGGGTGTTAGTCTTAGCAGTGCACGGTGGTGGCGCGAGTTATGGTTGTTTAGCTTACCATAACTGGCAAATTTCTGGGGTTTTTCGATTTTACTTCACCATAAACCATAACGTCCCTTTAACAAAGTTTTTTCATTGAATTTCATAGGTTTTTATTAGTGCAACTTAACCATAACGTCCCTTTAGCAAACTTTTTTCTTTGAATTTCATAGGTTTTTATTAGTCCAACTTAGCCATAATGCCCCTTTAACGAAGTTTTTTCAGTGAATTTCATAGGTTTTTACCAGTGGATGCTATTTTCCTAGAACTTACTAAGATCATACCCAATATAGCAATGTTTGTGTCCAATTTACAAAGTGTCACCGTAAAACTCTGCCATTTCCCACCTTCTAGAATCATTTTTAACACTTCCATACACATTTTGCAACAATTTCAACTAGTTTTGCATCCGTAGATGTCTACGAACATTTGACTTCATAGCGGACCTTCCGGACAGTGCCACATAACCATACGCTGGCGCACGGCATGATGACGTATCCGAGAACCCGTCCACTCTTCACAATAAGATCTCTGCTGGTGAATTTCTGGGGGTTTTCGGTTTTACTTGAAACCATAACGTCCGTTTAACAAAGTTTTTTCATTAAATTTTATAGGTTTTTATTAGTGCAAATTAACCATAATGTCCCTTTAAGAACGTTTTTTTCATTGAATTTCATGGGTTTTTATTAGTGCAACTTAACCATAACGCCCCTTTAACAAAGTTTTTTCAGTGAATTTCATGGGTTTTTATTAGTGCAACTTAAGCATAACGTCCACTTAACAAAGTTTTTTCATTGAATTTCATAGGTTTATATTAGTGCAACTTAACCATAACGTCCCTTTAACAAAGTTTTTTCATTGGATTTCATAGGTTTTTATTAGTGCAACTTAACCATAAGGTCCCTCTAACAAAGTTTTTTCATTGAATTTCATAGGTTTTTATTAGTCCAACTTAACCATAATGCCACTTTAACAAAGGTATTTCAGTGAATTTCATAGGTTTTTACCAGTGAATGCTATTTTCCTACAACTTACTAATATCATACTTACCCAATATAGCAATATGTGTGTCCCATTTACAAAGTGCCACCTTAAAACTCTACCATTTCCCACCTTCTGGAATCATTTTTAAAACTTCTATAAACTTTTTGCAACTAATTCAACTAGTTTTGCATCCGTAGACATCTATGAACATCTGACTTCATAGCGGACCTTCCGGACAGTGCCACATGACCATACGCTGGCGCGTGGTATGATGACATGTCCGAGAACCCGTCCGCACTTCACAATAAGATCTCTGCTTCGTGGACAGTTCAGAACTGCATTTTCTACTGATCTAGGTACTTTCAGCTTCAAAATTTCCCTTTGCACAGCTCCAACACCTATTCCTACTCATTGGGCCTCATTACGAGTACGGCGGTAGGGGGTTAACGGCATCGGTAAGGATGCCGGTGCAGTTAACCCCCTACAGCCGCATTCCGAGGTCCCTTAGCGGGTCCCGCTAAGGGCGGCTGGTAAAACTAGCCACCCTTAGCGGGAACCGCTAAGGGACCAAGGAGCTAATAACGGGCCCGCTTTTTGCGGGCCCGTTATTAGCTCCTTCCCCATTCCCATTGAGCCCTATGGGGGCTCAAATGGGAATGGGGAATGGTTTTCAGAATGGGGACTTACCGGGTCCTCCAAGGTTGGAATGACCCGGTAAGTCCACCTTCCGACTACCCAGACATGGGTTTGGAGGCAGCCATGGTGCTATTAGCACCATGGCTGCCTCCAAACTCGTAATGAGGCCCATTATCCATTAACAATCTAGTACACAGTACATACTTTTATCAAAACTGCTATTTATCTTAAAATGGCATCAGCTAATACCATCCCTACTCCCCAAGAGCCACCACCACTGCTGTAATCAAGGAGCATGAGAAACAGTGCCCCCTAACTTAGAAATAACACACGTGCAACATTTTCCCCTGTCCACCTACCCCTCCATATTAGTGTTTGGTTCCTCTTCCCTCATTTCCCTCCCCACCTTTCGTTCTCAGCTCTGCTGCCAAAAAAAATACATACAACAACAACAAAAGACATATTCCTTTAGGAACCACCTTTCACAGTTAAAAAATAGAACTAAAAAAAAACAATGTATGGACTGCATCTACTTTATATTTCTCAGTAAAGTACATAGACTCAATAAGATTTTCCAACATTTCCATTTGTATTTTGTGTTATGCTAATGGGAATATTGTGGCGTTTATCCTCCGTTCCAGGGACTAGAATGGTGGATACCTGCCCAGCAGCCCAAGTTATCAGCCCAAGCGAAGCGAGGGTGATAACAAGGTCTCTGGAACATTATCCCCCCTTTCCAGCCCCTGAAATGGGGGATGAAGGCCATTAGCACACTAGGTTCCCAAAGCGGGAAGCCGAGGTGCTAAAAAGAGGATTTTTCTTCCTAGACCGGGACGCCTGTGGCGTCCCGGTACAGGAAGGAAAATCCTTTTCCAAGATGGACACCATGGTAAGGGAAGGCGAGGTTTCCATACAGGGCCCCTCTTCACTTTCCATGGCAGCCTGCAGAAGGCAAAAAGAGAACCGTATGACCATATTACAACAAGCACATTTTTCTTCCCTTTCAGATCTAGCCTAATTTGAATACCTTTACCACAAAGCCAGTCCCAGGTGGACATGGCCACTTTAATCCTATGTTTTGTCCCTTGTGGTCATGGCCAGTAGCCAGATTGTCCGGATCATGACCTTATTCCATGTCCCGGACAATCTGGCCACTGCCCATGGCCACAGGATACCCCTCAGTCACTAAAGGTATACTGCTATTTTTTGTGGCTACATTATGACACTTGTCAAATAATAAAACACTGGCACATTTGCAAAACAATGCTTGTAGGTCCTTGCCAATGTCCCTTACACAAGTTTTCTGGAAATCCACCCATGTTTTATTTTTTCTAAACTGTCAAATGTATGCACATACAATCGTCATATAACCTAGCCCCCACTTCACAAAATCCATTCAGACTTTACGAAAACATCTATATCTAGATCTATGATCTTTTTGCAAACCTTTCTGTAGATTTGTCAAATGGCACCACATTTATAAACATTTACAATATTTTGGGACCCCCCATCTAATTTTGCTCCCTCTTGACAGAATCCCACCAAACTTCGCAAAAACATGTATATCTTGATCTATTATTAGTTTGCCAAATGAAGTGTAGATTTGTCAAATGCCCCCTCATTTATAAGCCTTTACATTATTGTGGGTCCCCCCTTCTAATTTTTCCCCCTCTTCACAAAATCCCACCAAACTTCGCAAAAACATTCATATCTAAATGTATTATCAGTTTCCTAAATTAAGTGTAGATTCATCAAATGGCACCTCATTTATAATCCTTTACATTATTTTGGTACCTCCCCTCTAATTTTGCCCCCTCATGTCAGAATCCCACCGAAATGTGCACACTCACTCAAAATCGGATCAGTAATATACATGCACAATTTCATGCAGTTCCATTAAGTGGTGCAAAAGTTATAAGCCATCCAAGAACTGCATTTCACCAACCCTCTAATTCGTGAACATCCAAACTGTTCGCGGACTTTCGCAGCAAAAACCACCCATTTTTTTTGCTTGTTGCAGCCATATCCCATCCTCATCACCCCTCACCTCCTCAGAGATTATTTGATAAGTTTGACAAGTGCAATGTTGTGTTTTTTAATATGTTTTTACCACGATGTCCGTGGACACTGGCCGCTGTCCGTGAATCCAAGATGGCGGGCGTTTCCAAAAATCTGACGCACTTCACGCTCTTCACCATCCAATCAGTGAACACGTCACTTGTCCGCGGACATGACGCAAGCCGATTAACCAATCGGTGTCCTGTCCGTGAAGCGAACAGAGAAGTGTGTCCACGGAGCGGACATAGATATCACTAATTTTTTGTGACCTACTTTTTGGTCGTTTTAAAAAAAACTACTGGACGGATTTTCACCAAATTTACAAAAGCATGATTTTGGGACCAAGCTGCTGCTCCTGCCACAAAGTTGGTGAAAATCCGTCCAGCGGTTTGGGCTGCAGGCGTGAGCAAAGTTTTTCCCCATTCAGTCTATGGGAAAAACTGACATTTTGGCCTCCCCCCCCCCTATAACTTTGCCCCCCTGGACCAAACCTCACCAAACTTTGCAAATTCAGAGTGGGACATATAGTTCTTTTTGCAAAGTTTGGTGTGGATTCGTCCAGGGGGAGCAAAGTTACAAGCCACCCAAAAAGTGCTCTTCCTATGGATTTAGCAACTTAACCATAACTAAACGGCCACTACCGTGGGCCGTGTAATGATATGATATGATATGATATGGTATTTGTAACGCGCCTATACACAAGTGTTTCAAGGCGCGACGAGGCAGGGAGGGAGGGAAACAAGGGGAAGACAGACAAACGATCCTACTAGGCCAGGTGTCATTCAGATCGCGCAAGTGCAGAGGTAAGGGGAAAAGGAGGAAGTGCAGGGGGAGGAGGTGGGGGGGAAGTGCAGTACAAGGTAAGTAGCGTAAAAAAAAACAAATAATAATAATAATAATAATAAATAATAAATAATAAATTAAGTGTAATGTATATATATATATATTCAGTGAAAAAACTTTAGTTGAAGTAACGTTAAAGTGGAAACAATCTGATGCAACAAAACTCTGGAAATTCGGTGTAAAAGCTGTAGTTGAAATGATGTTAAGGTGCCAATTTAATGCCACAAAACCCCTAAAATTCAGCAGGTGCAGGAAGCTACTTAACTATGATGCTCTATTGCACGGCCCCTAAGCACATTGATGACATCACAAATGACATCTCTGATGATATCACATACGACATCACTTTTGGCATCATGAGTGACTTCACTGGTACAGCAGATCATGTGTGCAAGAAAGAGAGATGCAACATTTAAAAAGTGTGTTCCTGTATTAAGGGTAGGATGAGCTTTGCTTGAGTGTGCATTGAAGACTACTGTCCATTTGGAGCAATAGTATTCTTACCCATCAAAGTTACTCTATTAATTGAGCATTCCCCAAGAGATACTCTAGTACCTTTATCACTCTGTTCTAAAAACAGTACCCTATGCAAATACTAAATTTCTGTTTTTTCACTGAATTTCAAGGATTTTTTATGCTATACCTCACACCACCTATAACTCTGTCTTTTTTTATGATAACATCCGTGATGTCAACTCATTTGTTATCAAAATCTGTTCTTGAGCTACACAACATCAGGTTTATCAAGTATTTCATCTTTTCTTGTGTCCACTAGATAACAAGGGATTAGTAATGGTGTGTGTGACGAAAAAGAGCGAGACGGGGTTTAGTGGGAAACTGATAGGGAGACTAATGTTTTGTATTTGGCGACTGTGACAAGGAAGAGTGAATTCGTACACAAATATACCTTACATATTATAAACACAAAACTCCTTTTAAGGACTACCTATAAATATGAACATGTTCCCCCAAAATAATACTCAGATCAGAAGCTACAAAAGGATGAGGAAGAGGGAGTGCTAAAATGAGATCTAGATTCATGAACATTATCCGTAAAAAGGAGTAAACACTGTATTAATTGAACATTATTCACATAATGTCAAAACACTACTCATCACATGTGAAATTCTTTCTGTTTTTTACGTCCACTTTAAGCACTCATCACGAATCTAGATCTTATACCCATACAGCCCTCTTACTTGTCGTAGTACTTTATTGTATCGCAAATTCAATACAGAAACAAATAGTTTGTCAGCACATCCAAATTACATAAACATTTAGAAATATTGCCTATTTATATTGCTCACTCATCTCCAATCACATGAGCATGAGTTTCATATATTAAAATTGTATGTCATTGAGTATTGAAATCGAGAATTAACAAAAAAGGAAAAATATGAAGACACTATGTGAATCGAGAAGCAGATAAAATAACGTTTACTAAGTGTACCTTGTTGTGAACCCGCAACCAAAGCCAATCAAGAACTCATAATGTTGCAAATTATTCAGCTGATACTGAGACGAGGAAGAGTACAATGACCAAGGATTCAGTTCGAGAACCACGTATACGTCAAATGTAATAAAATCTTCATCTTACTCTTCCTATAACTTTATCTTATGTGCAGGGAAAATGTAAAGACTACAAAAAACATTGATAATTGCACTCTCTTTTGAAAAAAAGTTCAATAAAAACAGAGGAAATAATTCACTATTTTGCTTAACTTTGCAATTCAAACTGCAATGCAAGCAGCACTACAACTCAACATTCAATTCCCAAACTGTGATTCCTCAGAATATTCATATAAGGAAAATCACACATATAACATTCTTATGAATGCATATTTACCACACCTGATTTAATCAACAACCAAATAGGCACTTAACACATTAAGAAATCCTTAATATAAAAAGACTACAATGGTCTTATTTCTTTTCAAATTTCGCTTCACAGGTACAAATAAATCTGAAAATAGATTGGCCTAAGAGCGTGTGCAGAATATGAAATTCAAGAGATGATTGGTTCATAGACACACAGATCATGAATCACATATATATACTCCAGAAAACTGTACACTTTCTTATTTCTTTGGAGACAAATTCAGATTGTCACAGTGCAAACTTTGTCCTATTTGTTCAAAGAACACTTTTCCTAGCCAAACGCTTTTCCTGTGTGTTCCCCCTTTGTTGTACTTTGTTTTCTGTTGGTTGGTTTGTTTTACATTCACTTTTGGTTTTTTTTATTCCCTTGTTAAAGATTTTTTGATCCTTTTTGTTTTAATTATTGTTTTTTCTTTTTGATTGTTTCCTGGAGCTGGAGATACAAAGTCCTGAGCCACTCTCCAGCAATGAAGAGATTGATCTTGTTCCTGTTCCTGAAGACCCGGAAGATGTCGACTGAGTAGATCAGCCAACTCCAGCCAAGAAGTGCAGTTGAAGGAGTTTTACACCTTTCCTGTGCTGGCAATACTTCAAGTTCCTTAAGGACACGCCACCGTCATATGTTGAGAAGGGACAGTTTACAAATAACCCATTCGTCAACCACTTGATACCTTACCACTGGTGGCAAGTGGACAAACATTTCAGGACCAGGTTCCGGCAACTGGCAAACCGCCTTGGTTGCTATGCCCTGCAACCCACCACCAGAAATGCAATGCCACAGGCCACAGATGAAACAGAACCACCACCACAAACTGCGTCATCCTCTGAAACTCTCCCATCAACTTCATCTGGTGCCAATGATGGAAGTGTCTCCTCTGTCGCCACTGCATTGGACCCTCCAGACCCACACAGGTCTCCAGTGGGTGTTGTTTTCACCAACAGGAAGTGCTATATGGCAATAGCACTGAATGCATCTACTTTTGAGGCAATTGATGATGCCTAGGAGGAGCACGGGCAAAATTGGCAGTAGTTCTATTTTTTAATTCGTTTTTTTTACTCTCCTTTTCAGGTTTATTTTTAACTGGCTATTAATTACAAAAATCAAAACCCCCCAAAAGATATCAAACTTGTAAAAAAAAAAAGTTGGCTACTTTTCACCTATCATTCCTACATCCACTCCCTCCCACTCCCATCCCCTCCTTAACTCCACAAAGGTTCTTTTCAGAACCACCAAAGTTTTGAAAAGAATCTAAAGGTGGGTTTAACAATAAGCACCAGGGCTACTGGTAACCACCCGCCGCCCAATTTAAAGGTTCAAATGAAACAAGGGTCCCTTAATGCAGGCAGCAGTATCATTATTGTCAGTCTCAGCCTGCTGCCATGTATTATATTGCCATTAGCAACAATGTACTTTTCTACACATTTACTAGGGGTCATTAATTGGAGAACATTTTTTTAAATGTTTTATTTTTATACAAAGAAGAGCAATGCTCTTTTGATTACAAAAGAACATACAATAGATACGAAATCAGATATCATGGTTAACAGTGAGCTTCTTACAATACGGTGAGTGCGAATGACATTCTGACCAGTTTGTGAAAAGGAGTAAATGGAACAGCCTTCAGGTCATGGGGGTGCTTTTGAGATTCTGTTCTGATCTACTTGTATTCTAATTCCCCCACCACCCAAATCTTTCACTCTTTCCATCCTTTAAACATACATTTTTGATTTCTCCAAGCCCGTTCCTATTGCTTTCCTCTTGATCTATCAACCTACTGAACCTGTTAACTCATTTTGAATGGCCGTGATGTTTTCTTATCTTCTTTCCTTCCACTTGACACTCCCCCGATTCGACTGGGAGATTTAAATCTCCACCTTTCCTCTGTTATTCCACTTCTTCCTCTTCTTCATTCTTACCACCTCGCATCCGTCCCCTCTCCTCCTTCTCAAGTTTCTGGCTCACCACTGGATGTGATTATTTCTTCTTCTCTTTCGCTTACCTCAGTATCGGCTCTTCCCATATACTCATCTGACAACTCCCTTCTCTGCCTTTCGCTTATTCCTCCTCTTCCTTCCACTTCCCTGCTTCTTCTTCCCTATTTTTCCATTGCAATCTTTGTTCTTTTGACATTTATTTATTTATCCCTTCCCTAACATTGGCACTTCCCTCTTTGGAGTGTCCTTTCATCCTTTCCAGTCGATAATTCCTCCTCTCCATTTTCTACCTCGATTCTCAACACTCTCGGTATTCTCTATTCTACTTCTTCATCTTCACCTTCTTGTAAACCTCCCCAAACTTGGCTCACCCCCTCTCTTCGTTCTCTCCTCCAATCCTTGCGTTGCTCTTAGCATTGTTGGTTGAAAGCTCAATCCCCTTCTGACCTTCTCAACCTCTTCACTCTTCACTCTGACTATGATACGGCCCTCATCACGGCTAAAAACGTTTTTACACTACTCTTTCACCTTACCACCGTTGTTTATTTCAGATCCTTAACTGTATTCTTTCTCCCTTGACCCCTAACCATCTCCCTCACATATTCTCTCACTGCATCTGATCTTGCCTGCCACTTCTCTTCCAAAGTTACTCTTGTCTGGTCATCTATACTCTCTTCTATTTTGCTGTCCCCTTCTTCTCCTACCGCTTAACCTCCTATTTCTTCTTCTCCTTCTTCTTTTCATTCTCTCACTCCTTCTGAAATGTCTTGTTGTCTTTCTAAAGCCCATCATATGGCCTCTCTTTCTGATCTTCTTCCTCTCATTCCTAGGCTCTATCCTTATCTTGCTGCGTATCTGGCTTTGCTCTTCAATCACTATCTTCTGTCCTCTAATTTCACTTCTATTTTCAAACATGCTTCTATTATTCCAATTCTTAAGAAACCTCCCCTTGCCTCCCTCTCCCTTCTGACTATCGCCTCATTTTGCTTCTTCTTTTTCTCTCTAAACTGCTCAAACTTATCATCTACTCACAAATCTCTTCTAATGTTGTTAAATCCTCCTCTCTTCTTCTGATCTATCAAATCAAGCTTTCCCACTCTTCACTTGACTGAAACGGCTTTTGTTTCTGTCTATGATTCTCTTCTTTCTGCTCGCTATTCTCAGCCATATTGTCATCTGGCCTCTCTGCCGTTTTCAACACTGTAGATCATTCTCGTCTTCTCTGTCCCCTCTCAGATCTAGGTTTCAGTGGTCCTGAGAGCAGTGGATTTTTTTCTACTTGACAGATTGCACTTATTCGGTGTCCAGGGGCAGTCTTTTTTCTTCTTCTTTTCCTCTTCAGTATGGGGTTCCCCAGAGCTCGGTCCAGGGCCTCCTACTTTTCCCTCTTTACACAACCTCACTTGCCTCTCTTACTTTTTCGTTTAGTCTCTCGGATCATCTCCATTTTGATGACACGCAGATCTTTCTATTATTTTCTTCTTTCTCTTTTTCTCTATACTCTACTCTATTTCCTGTCTTCTTGAAATTCATTCTTCGATGTCAGCCCACTTTCTACCACTAAATCCCTCCAAGATTGAAGTGATTTCCTTTCCTTTCCTTTCACAACTCTTCTTTCTCCCTCCCCCCTTCCTGTTCCTTTCCCCCTCCTCTCTTTCCGTTTCTCTTTCTGCCTGGATTCTTAGTGTCATTCTTGACTCCTCTATTTCTTACTCTCCTCATATTTCTTCTATCTCCCATTCCTGTAATTTCCACCTCTTTAATATTCAGAAGGCTAGACCATTTCTTTCCTTCTCTGCCACATAAATCCTTGTTTTTTCCTTAATTGTATCCCCTTGTTCTACTGCTCCACTCTTTTACTCAGTCTTCCTGCATTTCACCTCTCCCCTATTTGTTCTATTTATAATTCTGCTATTAATCTTCCTGTGATTCTATCCCCCCGTCCTTGCTTCTCTTCAATGGCTCCCTTTTAAGTTGCAGCTATTGCTCAATATTCTTTCTCTCGTTTTCAAATGTCTGCATGGTCTTGCCCCACCTTATCTCTCCACTCTCATCTCTTTTCATGTCCCATCTCGTTCTCTCTGTTCCTAGTCCCATTTTCTTCTTACTGTCCCTCATCCCCTGTGTGCTAATTCCTGCTTTTGTTCTTTTTCTCTCTTGCCCGAAGCACTCGAACATGCTTCCTCTTTCTCTTTGTTCTGTCTTCTCTTTCTGTTTTCCACGCTCTTCTTAAGTCTCACCTCCTTACTTGTTAACGGTCCTTAATTTTGTTTTCAAAACTTGTTTTACATCATTTGTACCATTTTTACTTCTGTACAGCACTTTGACATATAGCACTATATAAATAAAATAAAATCAAACATCCAGCCTTCATAGAAATCAAACATTAAGCAATCCTAAAACCAACTTTTCAAACTTCTTCACAAAGCCTAACTTCGAGAGCCACACCGAAAAGAACACTGAATCGAGAAACGTTCTTTCAAATCATGTGAAAACCTCATCCAATCAAAACAAAACAATGTAACCACTGGTCGGCCATGAATGCTTCTAAGTGTTGCACTTTATATTCACTAAACAAAGTTGAATAAAACAGTTTAAATCTGAATACACAAATGCAGGACATCACATCACCTTAAAACTACCCCATTACACATTTTAAATTAATTTAGAAAGCATTTTTTAAATATGTTTTTATATTCCCAAATTAAGTCGAAAAAGTCATCTTCCCCTAACTAGCTACCACACTGATTACCACATCTTACAGTATGTAATTTTTTGGTATTTTCTCTTTTTTTCCTGTTCGCTCTGCTTCTCGATCTTGACAAAAGCTCAACAATAAAACAACGCTATCACCAAGCCTCAAACCTTCGCCAATCATTCTTCTGCATACGGTCCATGTGCTCCCTGCCCTCAAAACTCCCTAATTAACAACCTTTTTCAAAAGTCGTTACGGTACTTGATTCTCAAATTGCATGAATTGCATAATGGCAGACCTTCAGAAATGAAAAAGCTTGACTAACTTTTTGACTCCAGGGGCACCCTGCTCTGCACTAAATAAATGACAAATACATCCAATGGTTTGGTTCTGCGTGTGAGCAACATTTTGCACTATGGAAAATGAATGGAAAAGTGAAAAACACAACCTTTTTTTACCCTTCATATCTTTTAAACTATAATATAGATTTGCACAAAACATTAGAGTTCTGGGTGACCCAGGCCTCATATAGGGATGTCAAGTGCCATTCTGACCCGTCCTATGCCTGTAACCATAGAATATTCGCTTTTCCTAATGATCATACGCTTCATCTTAACTATAGCACTGATCCCTGGGGGTCACTGATAAAGAGGGCTGGGTGTGAGAGGTTTGCAAGTTCTAAGGGATTTTAAAGGATTATCCCTCAGGCGAGAGCAGATTAGTGAAACCCACGGTCCTGGAGAGAGAGGAGGAGAGAGGACTATTTGACAGTGTCGAAAGCAGCAGAAATGTCCTAAAGGCTAGTAAAGAGGAACATTTGGAGTGGTGAGAAATAGAGAGAAAGTTGAAGACATGCATGAGCACAGTCTTGGTGGAGTGTTTACTACAGAAACCAGATTGAAGTGGATTTCCAAGGCCATTTTTTTCAAATTACTAGTGATCCGGTCGAAGACCACCCGATCAAGGACATTTGAATTAATGGGGAAGGAGAGAAACAGCGTGATTATTTGCTGGGATGTTTGGGTCACCTGATGGTTGCTTTCAAAAGGGGTAAGACAGTTACAGATTTGAAGGAGGCAGGGAAGAGACAAGTGGATGAAGAGAGGTGAGGGCAAGTGATTGAGACTAATTCTTTGACCATTTGGGGAGCAAAGGGTTCAACTGGAGCACCAAATGGGTTGATGCTGTGAAGGAGGGGGGCTAATTCAATGAAAATGGTAGGGGAGAAGTAGTCAAGAGTAGAAGAGGTGCGGGAGGTGGTAGACAAATGAGGGCGAGAGAGGGATATGGAGGAGAGCTGCAAGACTGTCACGAATTTCATAGATCTAAGAAGAAAAGAAATGAGCAAAGTCATTAGCAGAAAGGAGGTAGCTGATAGATATTGGCTTGCAAGGTGTGAGATTTGAGGGTAGATGAAAGATTACGGGGTGATCTTGAAGGTGGAAGATAAGGTTTGGGGACTATGAGTATGTAGCAGAGTCCAATGGCAGAGGTTTGGGCCTCAAGGGAATTTTTGCAAGCTAAGAGTAAAGTAGGTCCTTCTAAATTGAGCCAGTGTCATAGGTCACGTGCATATTTGTTTTGAGGATCTACATTTCTGAGGTGATGCATCACCTCTACTGCCTCTCATCCATTTCTTACTCAGCATTCTACAAAATCTTTAATCTCCACCCTCTTGCTCATAAAACGTGCCTATTGCTCATGCCTCCTCCTTGGACTTCCTCTCTACTCCTTCCTATTGCTAGGCATATTCCTAATCTTCCCTACTTGCACCCTCTACAGACTACTCAGATCCCTCCCAACAATTATATATTAACACCATGATGGTTGGCTCTCTATTCACAACTGTTCCCTTTTGATGTCTCCTCTCCTAGTCTACAAAGCTTTCAATAGTCTTGCTCATCAGCACCTTCCTGGCTGTTTATCTACCTACTCACCATCTCTTTCCCTTTGCACTCAGCCTCACTGTTGCATGCCCCCTGTGTGCCTGTTGTGCCGTGCAGTGCTGTTAATGGTAGTAGGACTAATGTAGTAGGCATAATGCTCAGGCAAAAATGTTCTGATTTTATTTGCTCGCATTTCTTTTTTTCACTCCCCCCCCCCCAAATGTAGATGGTGAGTTTGGGTCAGGTAATATTGGTGTGGGTAGTTTTTGATAATTCAGTCTAACCGGGAGTCACCAAAACCATTTGGTGAGGGGGGGGGGGGATAGCTCATGTGCCAGGCATTTTTATTGGAAGAATTACAACGAAACACAGGTTCAAATCCCGACCCTGCGCTTAGAAACCAATCTCTGGCCTTATAAAAGAACAATTATAATTGCAACTTCATGCTATTCAAAATGTTTATGTTACTCAATGTATTTGTCAAGATCTAGCTTCATCTGGAATTCCACAGCTTTGGTGTTGTCTACTTTGTCTGCTATGATCAGCACCAAGATGTCTACTCGGTGACCGAGTGCTCAATAACTTGATGTGCAGGGCTTCATAAAGTGAGAAATAACACCACCCAAGGCATGAAATGGTCTTGTGATGCAGAAAAAAAATAAACGAGGGTCATTTAATGCATGCATGCCCTGATTTAGAAGCATTGGCATTTTGACATATCAGCATTAGAGGTCAAAACAGGTACCTTCAAACATGGCTCATAACATTTCAAGATACACTTTTTAAACTTGCTAGAGATTATAAAAAAAGGACCTTCAGCTAAATTGGAGAGGACCGAACCACGCTGCTTATTTGGGTCAATGCTTAACCGCTGATTGTGAATTGAATATCCAACCAGCCATCATCGTTCTGTTCCTTTTCTGACCATGTCATTGGCTACCTAGGCACACAACAATGTACTTACAGGTGAGGCTCATGGCTGATGGAGGACTGAGCCATTTCATTATTTCCCTCAAAGAGTTCAAAGACATCAATTTCAACACCACTGAGTTACTTAAGCATTTTTACTGCCATTAGAAAGAACTCCCCTGAGATGGGCCCTTAATGCTAGAACATGACTCATCAAAGGACTCTGGAAATGCAACCACATCGCCCCAACCCTCATCAAACTGAACTGGTCCCGCTGCAAACCTGTATCATCTTGTATCATCTTCAGATCCTGTTGCATCATCTACAAGACTGTCACCCTGAAGTCTGGTACAGGCATTAAACAGGTGTTTGCTAAGCACTACCATAAAATGTCCCAGTACTAACACCATTTGCCAGCTGTTGCATCTTAGGATGAGTACCATTATGGCAAAGCTTGGAAAATGCCTATCCAATGCTTACTGAACATCAAATACTGTTGTCTTTGCAAATGCTTGTTTTCTATTTGGGAAGGGTACACTTTTGAACTATTTAGATGCATTTATCTATCAATTATATAAGGGTGGCACCTCCAATGTAATATCCTCTGTGGTATAGCCCCACCCCAATATTCTGGACAATAAACAGATAATGCTTTTTTCTCAAAATTCGATTTTTAAATAAAGAATGAGGTAACTTTAACTACGGTGATCACCAGCTTTACCCTGTAAATCACTGCAATAGTAGCTGTATCCAAAAATCAATAATCACCACGACAGATTTACCTGATTACATAAATCTCATTATTCGGTAGTCATCCAGGCCTTCAGTTTTAATTCCTAATATATATTGCACTCTAAAAGACACTAGGATTTTAGACATTCCTTTTCTACATTGGCTTATCTAGACAACATAATTGAACTCAATGATAGCATTTCCAGATGAGGCAAGTGTGTTTCAAAACATTCAATTTTCTCCAGCATCAAGACAAATATGGTATCAGAGAGCATTGCTTAAACAATGAACATTTAGACCACATTTACAATCAACTTGACTCCCCAGTGTATGTGGGGTTGTGAGGGTATTGGCTAATGGAAGATCATTTAATATAGACCATGGTCAACTTAATTTGGCTCCTGCAAGTTTGTTTTAAAAAATGAGCTGAGCGATTTGTTTACCCTGCCCTGAACCAACACATGTGCTATATTCGCAGAATATTTGTGTGCAGCTTGCTATGAACATGCATGTGTGATTTTCACTAAACATGAATTTGCTTCTGTGTGTGTGTGTGCGTGTGTGTGTGTGTGCGTGTGTGTGTGTGTGTGTGTGTGTGTGCGTGTGTGTGTGTGTGTGTGTGTGTGTGCGCACACGCTTGGAATACAGTTAGGCATTTCAGATTTAAACACTGTGGGCCTCATTACACAGAATGCAGTAAGGGTTTACCATTACCGGTAAGGTACCGGTAAACTCTTACCGCCTTACTACGAGGTCCCTTTGCGGGACCCGAACTCAACGGCTGGTTTTACCAGCCGTTAAGGAACGGGCCCGCAAAGGGACCTCGGAGGCAATTACGGTACAGCAATTTGTGGTACCGTAATTGCCGCCTTCCCCATTCCCATTGAGCCCTATGGGGGCTCAAACAGGAATGGGGAAGTGCCAATGTTGAATGGGGAATTACTGCCCCCACACACCTTGGAATGTGGTGGTAATTCCACCATTCACCATGGCGGACTCGGTACGGTACCAGCGGCAACCATGGCGCTAATAGCGCCATGGTTACCGCCTACCATGTAATGAGGTCCAGTGTGTTTGTGTGTGTGTGTGCTCTATTTACGTGGGCAACTATCTTGTTATGTAGACATTCACAGCCTTAATGCACCTGTATCTGTGTATAGTTTTCAGCCTACATGTTTTTTTTATGTGGGAGACAAACTTGTGTTCCTATTCTCATTCCCCTAGTTTCCCTGCCTTTTCTTTTCCCAGATCTACCTTGTTCAATTTATATGAACCGTTTGAGGTTTACTGTGGTTTATATTGTGTTAACTCTTCCCAATCTTTAGACAGGTGTGGTTTTACAGTCCCATGATTCAGAAAAGTTGGAGGGGGTCATTACTATGAAGAAAGTGACAATTTCATTTGTGTGGCCTAAATTTGGATCTGAACATGTGAGATGAATAAAATAAACATTATCACATTATGTAGATCAGTGTGCACATTTGGACACTTGCTTGAGCATGCTGTGAATAAAATTGTCGAAGTTGCATGTTTTTGCTGTTTTTCCCCTAATCTTAACGTGGCACAATATTTACATTTTTACATATTCTGGTATATAAAACTTATAGCTAGGAAATACACTTTATTTTGTGTTGATCTGATCTTGCATTGCGATGCAATGATTATTTACTCTAATGATTAAATATTTAATTTAAGATGTTCCTCATGTTACTGTCTGTTAGTGTGCTAGTGTGGAATTGCTGACTTTTTGCTTGCAGGTGGCACTGGTGGTGCCTCCTTTACTACATCACCCATCAGTGCTTACCTTTCTGTCAGCTTCATATGGAATACAATGAGGGCTAATGAAAGGGTAGTTCATGTCATGACTGGCACATTAGTTATTGCACCCTGGGTTTCAAGCACTGAATTTAGATTGCTGTTTCCTTAATGTTGGCCAATTCTGGTAATGAAATGTACTAATAACCACTGATATGTGCATGAAGGAAGATGGCTATTTTCATACGTCCTCAAATGTGAAACACTGAATTAGAACTTAGCAGCATGGCCAGGTAATACCTTTTGCGTGTGAGGAATTGCTTATGTTGAGGGTATCCAGGTGCAGTTGAGCATGATTTTCATAATATTTTAAACTGTGTTCTCCTATCCTCAGGTGCTAAATTGAGATGGCAATGAGGACCGTGAGTTCCTCTCCTAATTACTTATTGACTGCTGTAACGTTTGATGCTGAACTCATTTCCAGATTTGTCATTGCTTCAAATATTTTGATGAAGAAATGCACTCAAATATGACTATCATCTTAAAGACACTATAGTGAAGAGCAATACACTCAAACATACAACTTTAGCATGTACCTTCTTTTGAAATTCCTTGGCTAAGTTCTGTATGTGGGGAAACCATGAGGACTTTATCATAACCTCAACCACCTTGTTTGCTCTTTAGTCATTTAAATATTTTCTGTAAGGGCTACATGAGAATATCTTGGAAAGGAAAGCTTGGTTGAGCAGCGCATTGGGGCATACAACAAATCACCTCCCAGTTGGGCCTGTTCTGTGAAACAAGCAAATATCAAACTCTGATAATGAGAAACAAGGTGTATGTTAGCAATGGCAGCACAAAATGCAGTATACATTATGTGGCCATTCCAGCACACGTTCAAGAACAACAGGTTGCCACAATCTAGAAAATGAATGTTTAGATGGTGTATTTCTGCAAACTGTGAATTTGTGCTACATACATATCCTATATTAACATGTGCATAGCTCGATATTTAAAGTTTAATGGTGTGCTTTATAGCGGTATACCTACAAACTAACAGGAGTTTATTTTGCAAGTTATTTACCAACAGTGCACCCTCTATATATCATTTGGCAAGTGACTGCACCCACATTTCTCCATCTCTGACTTCTCTTACTCCACTGCATTGTGCCATGTTCTCCCATATTGCTCAGTGGGCAGCATTTTACATCTGACCTTCTTTATTCCACCATGTAATCACCAGAGACTACGATGCTCGGGTAACAGTATAAGTTAAGGAGGTTTTTGCAGCGACCCAAGTCTGGAATGGGCTTCGCAATTTGGTGTGACTGTAACCCAGTCTTCTGTACATGTTAACAACACAGCTAAGGTGGGTTCATTAATCTTGATATAGGATTAATTAGCAGAAAGTGGTTGCAAGAGAATAAGCTTTGCCTAAGTGCAAGCAACTGGAATTTCCTTCAAGGGTGCATGAGGCAGAGACCCTGAAATTATTATCTAGGTTTTTCAGAGGTGCTTTACTATGTTTTTGTCTTTAACCAAGAAAATGTGGAAACCTCTTGTGAAGGAGAAAATAGGTGGGTCTTAAAAAAAATTTGAAATAATCATGTATATACTTAATGGCCAAGAAAACTGCTTCCTGGAAATGTGAGGTCCTTTCGGCCAGTATTTATCTTGCACACACGTGTCAGCTAATACCCAAAGTCAATAGTACTGTTTAATGCAATGCTGTGTCTGCATAATGGGTGATTCATCATCCACCACTTATAACCTGTATCAGCGAATAGCTTTGCAGCTATTTTTAAATGCACTCTCATGATCATATTTTGAGAATGTAATTCTTTCAGTTCAGCAGTGAACCATTTAGCCACTTTGGGAGAGGGTGTACTCTACTAAGGTTTTTTTTTTTAGAGAAGAGGTAGATCATGGAGGGCAGAAGATATCCAAGGAGTGCATTGGTCATACACAAAATACAATGGGCCTGATTTACAAAAGTGTTTTTCAATGGGGAAACCCCATTGAAAATGCTTGGTAAATTAAGCCCAATAAGTATCCCCAGTTTAGTGGGGCAGCAAAGATACATTTCTGATCAAGTGGAGGTACATAGTACATTTTCCAATCACAGGTTGCAGGGAGAGAAGCAATTGATGAAGAAATCGGAAGAATGAGGTCATGGGGGACTAGAGGGCAAAATAGTTTTTCCAGACAAGTATGGTAGATTGCATCCAAGATGCTATGTTAGTTGGAGCAAAGATCAGATCAGACATCTAGCCTGTTCAGTCAGTGCAGACACTCCCAAACCGAGAAAGGCCGAGAGACAGAAAGTGACGCAGAGAAAGGCTGGATGTAGCTAGATTGTAAGATAGTCTCTCCAAATACTCCTACTGCAAAAATTGATCATGGGGTCTACAGTCAGGAGTAACAAGATCTGTCAGTGCATTGGCCAAGAGGGCATCTGAAGTGTGTGGGCAGTAGGTAAAAAAGAATCTACCCCAGAGCAAATATTTAGTCCTGAGAAATTCAGCTGTGAGAATAGGGGGCCTAGAGGGGAGGAACGATAGCTCAGGGGCAACGCATTTTTTGTCTTTGTAGCATAACAACGCGGGCTCCACACAGGTTTAAATCCCGATCCCGCGCTTACAATCCACTCGCTAGTATTAAATGCCTCATGTACGAACAAGAAAATGAATAAATATAAATGTTGCTAACAGTGAAAATATCCCTACAAATGGTGCCAACCGCACCCACAAGGAGTCACGAGTGATATACTAGCGTAATCTGTAATCCTCTCCTCTCAATAAACAATGTTTATAATGAAGCCATGGCAATGACTTATGGACGTACCAGTAGTGTGACATCTTTGAGTTCATCAGCTGCTATATGTGGATGACTCTCCTATCATTAACTTAATGGTGAACATCATCCAGGCCGGTATCGCATTGGTTTTCCGATATTTATTTCGAAGTTATTTTTGTGGACAAATTTACCACGAAAAACCTCATTGGGGAAAAATTACTTTGAAAATAATCATGTTGGCAAAGGGACATAGAACCACCCGGGCCTTGCTACGGGTAATGGACCCCCAGTGTGACACAGGTATGCTGACAATAAACCTGAGACATTTAAAGAAAATTCTCTGCAGATCACAAAAGATAAAGGTTAAGACAGGGAACATTTATTGTGACATAGGATGGATACAGGATGTGCCTCTTTTTTCGCTATCTTGGCATAAACATCTGAAATAGGCGTGGCTGGAAGCAACCTTTAAAAACTGCATCTGCCAGAGGAGAAGATGCCGTGGATCTTGAGAATTGCGTGGCGGAGGAGGAAACACCTTTTAAAGGAGATAAAGAACAACATCTAAAGCCCAAGGAAGCAGTGAGGTCTTGCACCGGGCGCATCATTGTGGTCTCTGGATCACCTTCTAGACTCTTAGGGCCCCAACTAAAGGGAGGAGGATGACTATCTAAATGCTTTCCACCATCAGCCCTGTTTGGCATCCGCTTTAAATGGAAAGAGAGGAAAATGATCCATCGGGGCAAAGAGGATGAGCTTGAAAGTCAGCGTAATGTTTACAAGGGCCCGGAGATGTCCCTGATAATGGGGATACAATCAAAGGAATGCAGTACTCGTAAGGCAAAGCTATCATCTTCAGGCATGTCATGGGCCTGCATCCGGGCATCCGCCCCATGTCATAATACCTTGGAGACAAATAAAGAGCCCCTAAATATCAGCCAAATATCAAATCTATATTAAATATACAGGACCTGTACAAACATCTACTTCATATTAATTGTAATGTTTTTCTACGAACCTTGCCCTGTATGGTATCCAGTGATATAATCGCTGGATATAACATCGAGGGTGACTCGATGTTTTTTTTTAAAGGCACTATCCAACACTTTCCCCAAATATTCTAGGACGGGAGTTTGTTTATATAATTGCACCAGTCCTAAAATGTGTTGGGGAGGGTCTTTAGTGCCTTTTACAAATATAATGAGTCACCCTCGATGTTTTAACCAGCGATTATTTCACATATAACCCCCTGCAGCTGTGTACAAGAAAAAAGCAGTCGGTGCAACATTTTTTGGGCCAGGGGGTCCTCATTTGCCTGAAGATGGCCATTCCATCTCTGATCTCCATCATGCCTTTAAAACTCCTAATATGAATTCTTTATTTTTTGCATACTTCGTTTTTTTACTCTATTTTGACATTGTCGATATTTTGTACTCATTATTTCCTTCTTGATGTGTGTACCTGCTTCGCATGCATGGTTCAATTTCACAATATCTGGAACAAAATAATGATATCTACCCCAAAAGAAAGAAATGTTCGAATTTTTGTGAAAAAAATTGTACTTGATGGAAAATACATACATTCAATTTATGTTATGTTTCAATGTTATTTTATTTAGGCTAATGGACGTTGCTTTTTTATCTATTTCACAGCTGCGCCAATACCTGATTGACGGTTGTGAAAGTCTTACAATCACAAAAGAAGTTTTACAAGGGCAGCCAGCAAACAAAGAAACTGGACATTTTAGTATGGGCACTTGAGCTTGAACTTTGACAGAGCTTCTAAGGAAAATTCGATCAATTTAAGGAATCCTCTGGAGCCATGCCTGTTCACTCGCACTAGTCGATGGGATCCATAGTCTCACTCCTTCTGCCTAAAGCATGTTTATCTATGATTCTAGGACCTGAGCCCAAAGAACCCTAGAAATGGCTGACCCTCAGTATCATGAAGGGTGCCATCATTATGTTATGTTAGGCATACTATGCTATGTTGGGGATTTAAATAGTGCAAACCTAGCGCAGAAGTAGTGTAATGTAAGAGAGCCCGGACAGTTTATTTGACATTCGCTTGTAATCAGTGACCGGTCAGATGCTGCCAGTAGAGAGTGGTCTTCATCTCTTTTCTTAGGGAAAGAGAGAAGGGACCAGCATGATATCAAGGAGAGCTTAACATGGGTAGTGGATGTCTTGCCGGCCTTCCCCAGGCCACGCTCCCTCCCCTTAAGACAATCTTTTATTCTATAGCCAGGGCGGTTGCCAGGGACAGGAAGTCTGACCACCTCAGTCTCATTATGGAGTCCCTTCACTGGCTGCCACTCGGGCCAAGAATGGAGTTTAAAATGCAATGCGTGTCAGATGAAGCTGCAGCCGCCGGCTGCTCGTCCTCCAGGCCGATCTGCAAGCTGCCTGGAGGGGCCTCGGACCCAGAGCTAACGGTGTCAGGCAAGAAGTAGTGGAAATGTGGCCCCCAGGGCTGGGGCGGGTGGGTCGAGAGCATGGAGCAACACATATGCTAAATTGTTGGGGGCGAGCAGGTAGATGGCCAAGTCAGAGCGGTGAGTGGAAGAATCTTGCCCTCCTTGACTGTTCCCCATTTTGTTCTCTTTATCTTAGACACAACTGCCACGGGGGTTTGACAGGATGTTCTTCAGAAAGTTCTAGAGAAAAGCCAGAGGAGGTAATCATGTATGTTATTCGTCAATTACAGTTCCACACACTTTCAATGTATACTAGTCTAAGATATCATGTGCTGCACAGACCTTTTTGATTTCCCCAAAACAATGGAATTCAAGCGGAGATGGAATGTGCCTCTTTTCTTCTGTATAAGGGATGCTGACAATGGCCCAGGATCAGTCCAGGAATAGTTGAGAATAGTTGAGAATGTGCAAGAAAGGACAGATACACACTGTGACCCTAAAAGGATGCAAAGGTCGTAGTAAACATGTTCTCTGCCAGCCCCCACGCACGGAAAACATGATTGATGAATAATTTGCCACCTGTAAAGCACCCGTCCAAAAATGCATGATTCTAGCTCGAGCTCTTGCTCTATCTAGACATGATTACTGCAACGCCTTATATATCGGGGCCAACAAACACATCATACACAGAATTAAAATTTTACAAAATAGCGCCCTGAGAGCAGCCCTTGGTATCCTTAGACGAACACACATCTCTATGATAAGGCGCAATAACAACTGGTTGTCTACCCAAGATAAAATACTACTGAAAGTAGCCTCCATCACTCACAAAGCCCTCAACAACATGGCTCCTCCCTACCCAACTGATAGATTTGTAGAAAGAAGATCCTTCAGACCCACAAGAATCTCCAATGCCAACACACTGATCATTCAAGTTCTCCGAGCAGAGTTCTCCATGCCAACACGAGTTAAATGACAGCACTTAACAAGACCTCACACATTGTTTTTCTGAGGTCTCGCTTGGCAGAAGCTATGATGTTCAGCAGCTCCAGAACTGTGCAAACGGTTGTAGAATGTAGTGAAGTATTACCAGTAAAAACATACAAGTAGTGATCCTCAGTTGCTGATAGTTCCCACTCACTTTGACCTCTGCTTGGATGCTTCACACATCACCTCTCAAGAGATCTTTCTCGGCTGCGGCAGATGGATATGTTTCGGAAACTGTGTTGGGGAGAATTCTCATATCTGTGGTAATTCCCTTCAACCTTAGAGACCACCAGCTCTTTTGCTGGACTTTAGGACTTTAAAACTTTTACCCTGGAGTAAGTGAGCCTTTTTTCTCACTCTCTCGTGTGATACTGACTTGGATTATGTGTTTCCTTTGTTTTTGGAGTCTGACAAACTTCATAGGCTTCTACTTTTTGTATGGTGACACATAGCACCTTCAGTGCAGTGTCATAGAGAAATCCTTTAGATTTCTCATACGGTTTAAATACCTTTTCTTGTGTGAACTACTGTTCCCAAGAATAGAAAAGGGAAATTGACTTTACTTACCTTTTCTCTTTGGGGGTCCAGCACACACCATCTTATGCGGAGTGCTGGGGGGGGTTATTTAGTAGCTCCTTATCCTACCTACTCATGTAACGTGTTATGTTGCCCTCACTACTTTAAATAGCTGGTGGCAGTGGTTTAATTTTCCTACCATTGTGCTTTTCTACCGCAGGATGAATCTTCAGCGGCAGTATAGCACCCATGGGTGACCATTTTGTCAAAATGGCCCGGTCTTCTTTTTCACCATTTTCTGTTTGTGAGGACTTTCTTGGGTTTTACTCTGCACGCCAAGCCAGGTTTGAGCCCTTTGTTCATTTTGCCTTTGGCAGGCTTCAGCACTGAAACCCACCTCTGGCTCCAGTGTGTCTGCAAGGGCAGGGAGGGAGGGAGGTTCCCGAAACTCCATGTCCTTTGTCTTTTGTAATGGCTGAATGCACAGAGTCCTGATTGGCTGGCTGGCTGTCCTTGCCACCCAGCTGTTTGAGTGACAGTTAGACTGTGCATGAATGGGAGAATCCTGCTTAAAAGGCGAGGGCTCTGGGTCTGAAGACAAAGTCAACCACCGGGAAGAACAACCTGACGAAGAAACCGTGAACAAAGCTTGCTGCATCCTTCTGGAGCTTTGAATTGCCCAGTGAAGCCCTGCTGCTGGGAAGAAACTCCTTCTTCTGATTGACAAGAGAAGCCCTGGAAGGAATGGCGTCTTCCCTTGGGTTAGTGGTACCAACTAACCCCGAGACGAACTCCACTGGACAATCTTCACCGACTGGCTGCACTTCTTTACCGCTGCTGGAACCGAGTGTCAGGGGTCGAAAAAGAAGTAGTTAAGTGCAACAACTGCAAGCCGGCCAGAAGCTCCAGGAGTCTCCCCAGGACCCTCCAGAAGCAGGGCGACAAGAGCTTGAGTCCCCTCACCAGAGTGCAAGACTCAAGGAGTGAAGGAAGCCCAACCAGTGTCCAAGATCCGCAGTGGTGTTGTTTACCAAGCACTGAAACCACAAAGTGCTTCTGATCTGAAAAGAGCCAGTGTAGCTGGGGCCGACCTCCCAATTGCTGTCACATGAGTCCTCTAGATGTCCTCCCACTTGTCCCCACGACTGATGCCCAGGAACCCAGGATCTGCATCACTGCAACCAGACAGAAGCCAGCGGAACCACTCTTCTTCTAACCAAAGGTACTGTTTGACTTGGGGTACTTCCCTTAGCTTTGCTCTTCTCAGTAGTTAAAACTTGCAGTAGCTACTTTGATAGAGTTGATTTCCGCTCTACCATTCACAAGTGGAACAGCCTGTGACCCTACAGTGATTTTGAACAAACTCTCTAACTTTGTGCAAGACATTGTTGTCTAAGAAGTTCCTCAGCTCAATAGACTGTGCTCCAATTGACATTGGCTCTGCAGGCTCCCTGCAGACTTTTCTAGTCCATTTGACTTTAATGTTTACTGTCCCTCAGAGGAGATAACTTGGTTGTTAACTATTATTGCTGCAAAAGGTTTTCATCTAGTCTTCATTGTAAGATTTAAGTGCCCACATGCTCTGGGAACCTGGTTAAACTTTTTCCTTCCCTAACCAATCCTTTCTGCAAACCTCAGAATCTACAAAGTGTACTAGTGATATATAAATGCCATTACTGTCCTAGTTAGTGAAGTCACCGCAGGTGAGTTTCTACTAGCTTTGCATTGATTATGGAAAAGTATTGTAAAGTATATTTGATTGTTACATATATTGCCCTTTTTAAAGAAGCCTTATTTAAAAACTACTGTTAAATAAATAAATAATTATTTATAACAAAAGCCTTGAGTATAAGTGTTACTTGGCCACTTGTATTTGTGGGTTTCATTGCTACAGCTCTACAGCTCACAGTTACCCCTCTTGAGATAGGTCTGGCTGCTCAGTCACACTACCAACTTGTGTAGTACAGGCATATACCAAAAGGTTGGTTACCTGATACCAAGAGGACAAGTGTTGTGTAGTTGCCAACAGGGTTACTATATCAATTCTTGCCTAACACACTGTTCCCGTTGAGCACTGCAAAAGCAACTATTTTCTCGCATTCAGAAAGGCTTCAAACACAGGGTTTTTACATAACAGGTTTCTAAGGGGACAACTTGCTTTAATACTTAATTCTTGCGCAGATTCCCTCATTGCCTTTTTTTTTACCTTAGGGTAGATTAATTTTCATCCATATTCAGCTGTGTATTATTTTATGGCATGTGCAAACCTGACAGGCTCAGCAACATTTCGATAAAACGCCTTTATGGTATTAAAACGTTTAAATAATGAGGGGATGCTATTTCCAAATATAGGGTCATAAAAGGAGAGATCTGCTTTCTCCAGTAAAGTGCCAATTAATTTATTTTCATATAGCTCTTAATGCCGGATTCCTCCTGCTTTCAAGCACTATAATCATTGGTGTTATCATCTAATTAAATAGAGCACAGTTAATCCACTTTGAAAAGAGAATGAACTGAGTCAGCCATGCCAGGAATTCGACTTGCGCCTTTCAGGTGGGCCTTATTCCAGAGGCAGGCACTTAACGCGCAAGCTATAGTCTTAGCTAAGGCAGTATTGTTCTTTGGGTCAGTTGACCCCGAAAATATGTTCCTAGATTATGTATGATTTTAATGAGGAAAATCTAGTTACTAGGAAAATTTCAAAGAAAATGAAATGATAATTTACTTCTATGGTTATATAAACCTGATATCATTGTAGATAAATAAATAAATAAATAATGCAACACATACATACTCAAATGCCAGTTTTCTGGCCAACATTGGAAAAAAGTCATCTATAGAGAGTGAAGTATTGCTTGAAGCAAACTTGGAACCCCACCTTTTGTTTGGGAGTCTCTCATGGGTTTTTCATGCAACAAATGTGATCAACAAATTGTCCTGCTGTTCCCAAGGTTTCAGCATAAACATTTTGGACCCAGGATTCTTTTATAAGAATGTATATGATGATTTTCTGGATCTGGTACAACTCAGCTCAGTGGCCATTTCTCTGCATTTTATTCGGTCCTTGTTTTAAGTGGGGTCAAGCTCCACATGCCGCTTCTACACCCTCAATCCCTCCCCTGCCCTCACTACCCTAAATTCCCACTAAACATATACCCTTATCCAGTAACCCACCTAAAAAAATAAGGCGAAAAAATGTGTTAAAAGGGCCATTCACCATAGTCCAATATGGGGGCTCAAATGGGAATGGGGACGTACCGGCTACGGGTCCCGCAAAAGGGAAATTACCAGGCCGCAGAGGTCGGAATGCCCCGGTAATTCCCCTTTCGCGGGACCTGGAGCCGGACCCGGGTTTGGGGGTAGAAATGCCCTTATTAAGGGCATGGCTACCTCCAAACTTGTAATGAGGCCCATTGTATGATAGAACCTCGATGCTCCTTGAAGCCCATCTGAATGGGATGTATATGGTGTTAAGCTAACTGGCAAGCTGCGTCCCGCGACACAAAGAGGGGAGCAAAGTGGGAGGCGAAAGAAGGAGAGGGGGAAGAGGGGATATCTGGGGGTAACAGGCATTGAGACATTACTTGAAGAACAGGGCCTTTGTTACTGGGAGCGATGGGGGGGCCACCTGATGTGTGCCAGTATGTTATTCCAGAGTTTAGGGGGCGAAGCAAGAGAAGGCCTGCTTTCTGGTTCTTTCCTTCTTTCTTCCCTTAGATTTCTGGTTGCAATATTGGAGCTTCCATGGCTGTTCTGACTCCCAGATTGCGAAATCCAATTTCACCACATCATGAAAATCAATGATAAATATTTAAGTAATTGTTTTTTTATACTGTGATCATGCACCTCCTGTTGAAAGTAAGATTAGAAATATATGTAATGGTCAGTATTACATAACCTTTGCACCAGCGAAAGTACAATTAGAAACAGAGTAGAAATTGCCCAATGCAAAAACCATCTTCTTTCAATGCATATCTGCGCCAAGGCATATTTCCATCAGTGATATGACTCGAATAAGCATTGCCCGTGTCCAGAAATGCCTTGAAAGCATAGGGTTTTTGTGTTGGGCAATTTCTGCTCTAGTTCTAATTGTTCTTTCGCAGGTGCAAAGTTTATTTAATACTACACATAATGTTTACCGAATTTGGAGCGATAAAAGCGCAACTTGGATGTTATTTTTTTGGTTTTGTTTCGGGGAAGTGTGGCTACAGCGCTGAAAAGCTATAGACCATTCACAAACAAGGGGGACGGTTCTTTTATTTCAACTCAGTGGCTACATTATATAAATCACATTATGTTTACATACATTTACACAGTCAATCCTATATGTTTATAGAAGCATTGGTTAAAGAGTGCATGAAAGGTGGCTCTCGCATTTATATATGCGTGCGTAAAACATCTTAATACCTCAAAATTTGCTTGAAAACGAAATGGTAAACACATGCCGGAGCAGCCCGTCTATAAAGAGCGAGGGGGCGCCAATCCACCAGAATCCTTGCCCATCATGGAGGATCCATGCCAGTAGTGCCAACTCACCGAAACCATCCCCCATCATGGAGGAGTCACACTAGCCCAGGGACGCTACCTCAGATGCTTGTTTCAGATGAGATAGCACTCCTAGGCTCGCTCAAACTGTGAATGGTAACGCAGTTTCCCTTTGACATTTAAAACTCCAGCTGTGCATGTCCAATAGGCCATGCATGTCCATGGACATTTTGCTTCCCCATCCTTGCATGGCCCATTGGGAATGCAGCCTGTGGTACTACATGTTTGTATGTGTGGGGGGGGGGCACTCCTTCGACTCCCTGCACATACAGACAGATCTGGTTACTGAGTCAAAGCCACTCTGGCTCATGCATATATGTGCAGGAACCAGGATGCGCTCTTCGCTTCCTGGTTCCTTTTCATGCAGCGCGGGAGCCAGAGGGTTTTCTGCCAGCGATAACAGAGTTGCGTGAGGATCGGGGCTGCGTGCAGGTAAGATTTTTTTTAATGTATTATATGTCTGTGAATCAATGAATGTTTAAGGTATGGGTGCCCTTGTGCACGAGTGAGTGAATGCTGTGTGTAAATGGAATGAGCGAGTCAATGTGTTGTGTGAATGTGTGTGCATATATGTGTTTGTGCTGGGCAGGGGAGTGGGTGGGGGCGCAGCAACACCACATGTTTTACTGGTCATCTATTATAAATGCCCAGTAAAAAATCATCATTCTTTCTTTTATCAACTGATAGTTGATAAAATAAAGGGTGCTGTGTTATTTTGTGGCTAAACTGGCATTTTGGGGCAGCCAATCTAGCCATTTCTTACTGTGGCATGACATTCTTTACTGGATATCTATGAAGAAGCATGTTAAGTGGTATTACTTGGCTAGACTGGCATTTTGTTTCAGTTAGTCTAGCTCTTACTTACTGTGGCATGTTTAACTGGGCATCAAGGATAAAGCAAACGTGGTAAGCATTATTACCTGTCTAGACTGGATTACATTTTGCTGCCAATTTGAACATGGTTTATAATCATGGCATGGTATTTTTAAAGGGAAAGGCATCAGGAGTATGTTCTTATGTGGGGATACTGCCATATATTGGCAGAGCCAGTGTGGTCATGTTTTCTTATATTATGATTACTGGCACTAAGTGTCATGTGTAAAAACATGTGTATGTTCTTTTATAGGAGTTTGGCCATATATTGGTAGAGCCAGCATGGAAATGTATGAGCACCACCAGTGTAAAAATGTTTTTATACTGGCATATACTGTGGGCGTAGGTGTTGAGAAATGCCCCAAAGCACTGTTGGTGACTTGTAGCTTTTGCATTTTTTGAATGGAGTTGCGTACAAAACCAATTGCAAACTGGATGTTTTTTTAACGTTTTTCACAGAAAGTGTGCTGTAAAACGCAACCTTGTAACCCAATATTAAAAAAATATCTTAGGGGTGGGGGAAATCCCCCCGAAGCCCTGTTGGTGGTTCGGTCTCTCTAGCTACACTCAGTTGATTCGGCCATATCTGTGGGAAAGATTGAGAGATGCAACTGAACACACGTATGTATATCTGCAGAAATAAACATTTATTTTACTAAAACAATATGCTGGAGAGTGTTAAATTCATGTAATTGCTATGGGTCATTCACAGGATCAAAAAATGTGTAGAAAAAAATCACGTTTTCCATTGCGTAGTAAGCCAGCGCGCGATTAAAAGCCATTGCATAATTTCCCACTATACAGAGCATAGAAAGCAGAAGTTAGTGTTTGAATACCAGCAAGGACAGTATGAAGCCCAACGCCTGCACTTTTTACGAGCCCGCATAGTAACACTTGCCTCACAAGCTCACACCAGCACGTGCATTAGGTGCATCCTATTATGAAGGCGCAGAGCCTGATTCGCAAAGGCTTGCAGTGGAGCACATCGCAGAGGCAGGAAATCATTTCTGATTCGCTGCCTCATAATAGATTCAGAAAAGCTGCAATTGGAGCAAAAGGGCCGATGCCTGGAGCATCTTTGGGACGCTCGGGTGCAATTGTGATTCTGAAAGATTTGTTCCAGGCTCATCCAAATTCGTTGACGTGTTGAGGCCTGATTTACAAAACATTATTCAATGGGGCGGCGCCATTTTAAAGCGTTTTTGTAAAAGAGGCCCTATACTTTGTGAACGCGGTGTCAGGTGCTCCAGTTCTTATCTTTGTGATTCGGGCCTGTGGCATTCTTGGGAAAGGTGTCAGCACACACGCAGCTGCTGTCCAGGGCCTGCTCGCTTTCAGGCATCCTCTGGTGAGCCCTCGGTGTTTGGCCGGCGCTCTTGTTCTCACAGGAACTTGACGTGCACTCTGGTTAAAGACTAAAAATAAGTCAAATGAAACGGTGCGCCTCAAAAGTGTTCCTTCAAGTCCCCTGGTTCACTTGACAGGCATCCTGCCCCGCCTGAAACGTTCAACTGGTGGCTGCAGAAATGAGAGGAAGCGCACGCTCCCTTAACGGATGAATTAATACATGAACGTATGTATTAATGAACATTAGTACCTGGCGCGCTGATGCCGCGGGTACTACACTTACAGGGTAATTCATAGAATCCAGCGCACAAGTAGCGCACGCGGCTGGCGCACAGCGTGCGCCTGCGATAGTCTGCGCCAGGCACGTGCGCTAAAACAGATTTCCGCGCACAGCGTATTCATGGATTTCAAGCTCCCAAAACAGCCGTGGCGCAGAGAATCGCAGCGAGCCTGCAGCAGCGCCAGTAACGCCCCCAAGAACGCCCTCGCGCACGGAAAAGCCATCAAAAGCGCTAAATCATCGCTAAGGGCTGCGCTAACCCCGGACCACTTCACAGGGCAGGCAAACAAGGAAAGCAAAGCGGGCAATCTCCAAATCAGGAGTACGCGGGAAGTACTACACGCGACTAGGCAGGGAACGTGAATCACAGGGGTACGCGGGAATCATCACACGCGAACAGCCAGGGTGCGTGTATTACAGGGGTAGCGGGAAGTTCAACACGCGATTGGCCAGGGAACGTGAATTACAGGGGGACGCGTGAAGTAGAACACGCGATAGGCCAGGGAACGTGTATTACAGGGGTACGCGGGAATCATCACACGCGAACAGCCAGGGTGCGTGTATTACAGGGGTAGCGGGAAGTTCAACACGCGATGGGCCAGGGAACGTGTATTACAGGGGGACGCGTGAAGTAGAACACGCGATAGGCCAGGGAACGTGCATCACAGGGGTACGCGGGAATTATCACACGCGAACAGCCAGGGTGCGTGTATTACAGGGGTAGCGGGAAGTTCAACACGCGATGGGCCAGGGAACGTGTATTACAGGGGGACGCGTGAAGTAGAACACGCGATAGGCCAGGGAACGTGTATTACAGGGGTACGCGGGAATCATCACACGCGAACAGGCAGGGTGCGTGTATTACAGGGGTAGCGGGAAGTTCAACACGCGATTGGCCAGGGTACGTGTATCACAGGGGTGCGTGGGAATTATCACATGCGAATAGGCTGGGTGGGCCCCCACAGGTGTACCCTGTACACCCTCCCCGGCCCCTGCAGGCAGCCCACAAAACAGTGGACTACCCTGCACACCTGATCATGTCCCCCTGCACCCCCATCCACCAGGGGCACCCTCCACCAGGCCCCCACCCATGTCTCCCACCACCCCCACCCCCCAGCAGTGCAGGGGCACCTGCCATCAGGCCCCCATCCATGTCTCCCACCACCCCCAACCCCCATCCACCAGGGGCACCCTCCACCAGGCCCCCACCCATGTCTCCCACCACCCCACCCACCAGCACTGTGGGGCACGTGGCCAGCAGGCAGTCAGGCAGCAGCCGATGGCAGGTGGGAGCGTGCTCAGGCTTCTTGGGGACTTAAATTTGGCCTCCTGGCCAGGAGCGTGGTCTTTCGTGTTAGAACGCGTGGACAGCCTGATAGGGAGTGATTTTGCACCTGAAAACCCCACACTCATCGCGCGAAAACCCGTCACCAGCATATGTGCGTCAATAGTTACCTGCACGTGCAGTGTCAAAGCGTGTGATTGGTGAAAAGTGAGCGACACGCAGGAGTGTCGAAGCGCGTGATTGGTGAAAAAGGATCCACATGCAGGAGTGACAAAGCGTGTGATTGGTGAAAAGTGAGCGACATGCAGGAGTGTCGAAGCGCGTGATTGGTGAAAAAGGATCCACATGCAGGAGTGACAAAGCGTGTGATTGGTGAAAAGTGAGCTACACGCAGGAGTGTCGAAGCGCGTGATTGGTGAAAAAGGATCCACATGCAGGAGTGACAAAGCGTGTGATTGGTGAAAAGAGAGCTACACGCAGGAGTGCCAAAGCGTGTGATTGGTTAAAATGGGCCAAGCACGTACACGCCGTAAGTGACGATGTACGTGTGGGCCTGTATAAAAGGTAGTGTTGAACACAATTTCCTTGTACGTGCTTTTCGTGGAGAGCGAGTGGGTGAATTCGGTACTTCTTGTCGTTTCACACGCGATTTACTTCACAGCGTTTCCAGTTCGTACTCCCTGTTACCTCTGACAGCTCTTTTCTCTTTTTCCTCTTGTACTGGTTTTCCTGGGCCTGTTCCCTCAAACAGTGTCCCCTTCTACAGTTGTCCTGTCTCCTCAGACAGCGTACACCTCTTCTTTTGGCGGGGGTGTTGCCAACCAAAAGTGCTATTTTTTCACGCTCTTTTACCTGGCAGACGGTGAGTCACGCACGTATCTAACATCTGTGCTTGCCCCGTGTGTAGCCTACCCCTTCAGAGGTCAATCTAGGCCGCGTGTGACACGCATACGTTCATTGTGTTACTGGATGCCACAGCGTAGTGCAGGGTTTTCCATCAGCACACGTGGTCTAGGAGGGGTATTGTGCACGTTCCTTAACTTTTTTGGGGTGCCTGTGCGTTGCGTGACCCGTCATCTTTCCCCAGGGGTGTCATATAGCCTTGCCACTGCACTAGGGTACGAATACCATCTGGTACCCAACCCCTTTGACACCCAATTGCCCAGGACAATTGTGCACACCCACTCCCATACGCACAATACCATCAGTGCCATGGTTGGGAGGCGTGCAAGCCGTAAGGGTGGCAAAGGTGGCCGAGCCACACGTGGTGGCCGTGGAGGATCCAACAGGGGACGTGGTTGTGACTTGCAGGGCGCCCCTGTTCCCCCCAGTCTGGAGGAACAGTCAGGGACACCCATGCCCCCCCCCCCCCCAGTTGAGAGTCATGTGGCTGATACCAACCCTGATCAGCCCATGTCGGACCAGGCCATTGTGGCACCAGACCTGTCCGAGGGTGATTCCATCGCTGACATCCAGGTCAGCAGGTCCACTGCACGTGCACCGGTGCACATTGGTGTCATCAGGGCACGCGCATCTATGCCAGATAGGTCATCTGCTGGCCCCCGTAGCCAGGGTGTGGCTCAATCCACCCCACCTCTCATACACCCTGCCAAGACTGTGTCGGTCCTAGTTCATGCACCTCAGATCAGGCCTGACCCCATCCCACTACCCCCAATGCCTGCACCTACTCCCATGCTGAGTGGGCAATCACACACACCCAGTACAGAGTCCACCACGGCTCCTGCCCCTAGTGTCCACAGCGGCGTAGGACACTCTGGATCCCCACCCCCTTCCAAGCGCAAGAGGAAGAGTGCACGTCCGGCACAGGCTGATGCCCCAGACACGGCTGCACAGTCCGGCCCATCAAGGAAGCCAAGCTTCACAGACGCCGAACTTAATGCACTTGTTCAGTATGTGTCAGATCATGATAGGGAAATGGTCATCGTTGCAGGGTCCAAGACCACACATGCCAGACGCCAGGCACACTGGCAGACCATTGCTGACAGAATAAGTGCCCTTGGAGTAGTGAGGCGCACAGCTAGTGATTGCCAGAAGCGCTGGAATGACCTTAAGCGCAGGGCAAAGGATAAGCTGGCCTCAAGTCATGCCGCAACCTTGGTGACTGGAGGTGGGTCCCCAGCACAGGAAATAGAACTCACACCACACGAGTCCGTAGCTGGATCCTACGTCACCGAGGGACAACTCCAAGGTGTGGGAGACCTCCCTGATTACGAGGCATCATCCGGTGAGTGCACATGCATGTGTGTATTATCCATGTGCATGGTGTGTGTGTGAAGCATTCATGTTGGGTGCCTGTCAAGGGGGTGTGTGGCAGAGTTGATAGTGGCACCCATGTGCCTCATCCAGTATGTTCAGTGCAACACCATCTGCCCACAGCACTATCCCTACTGGCAACAGTGCACATATGGGCCAACACCATGGAAGTTGCCCTTGATTAGTAATTTTGTCACTACATTGTTGCTCATACTCCCCTGTCTATTCATCTGATGTCTTACATACCATTCCTCTCCTTTCCCCCAGCCATTCAAGTTTCATCTTCACATGCCTGACATGCAATGATACCACATGCTAATGCGTCCTCTGTATATAAATGCCTACCAACATGCAGTCATACTGTGGATGTAGCCTTAACATCCACCTCCTTCCTGGGTCCTTTGGTACCGTCTGGTTTCGAGCCCCATTCCCTCACACTCCATGCTGCTCTTCATGGTCTATCTTCCATGACTTCTACAGTTCAGACCATCGTGCCCTACGCACGACACCTGCTTGCCAAAAGTCAAATGAGGGCAGCCTGCCCTCCAATGCGACCCACCCTATTGCTGACCAGTGCATCTGAGCCTACTCTAAGCTAACTCTCACTGACATCTGCTCATACATGCCTTTGCCTGTCCCATAGACCCTTCACATGGTCCCTGTCCTCTCTCCTTGCTCCTCTTCCACCATCATAGGTGGGACCCGTTGGGGTGTACTCCTGGCCTCCTTCCAATCCTCAGATACCACTATTGATGTGCATGGTAATGGGAGCGTCTCAGTCCAAGGCCCTTAGGCCAACCTCAATCTCCTTGAGAAATGCTACCCACATCTCATCAACTTCCTTACCTCTCCTGCTGTCCCCCCTCCTCTCTCCTCATCAATCCTGCACTGCCTCCCTGCACCCTCCCATGAACCTTCTCCGCCTCCCACTCCAACTCCTACACATGCGGCACCTCTGATCTCTAGCACTCCCCGTAAGTCCTACAAGGCTGTCAACCTCCTCCACAATTACACTCCTTTCACTGCGGCTGCATCAGGCATTCCTCCGATAACTGTCACTTACATGAGGTTATGCACCTTGACATCCTTGGTCTCATGGAAACATGTCTGACGGCCAGCTCTGTCTGCATCCTTGACCCTCTCCTTGGCCCGCCACTACTGTGCAGGGGGGGTGTGCCCTTGGCTTCCCTGAGGGTATTCCTGCCACTGTCACACCTACTTAGACCTACTCCACTCTGGAATGGCTTGTGTGAGGTTTCTGTCCACCACACCTTGACATTCTCAAACAGTGCGTACTGTGTCTGGGAAAACTGGTCAAATGTACTACTTCCTTTCTGAGTGTCCTCACCTCTCCTCCTCACTCATGTCCCCAGACACAGAATTCCTCATCCTTGGTGCGGTACGCATCCACCTGCATGCCTGTTGACGCCCCCACGTGACCTTTCTGTGACCTCAGCAACTCCCTCTCACCCTCTAGACTCCCGTCTGTCCCTACTCATTCTGCAGGGCACACTCTTGATGCTCTGATCTCATCTGACTTTCCCCTCTCCGTCCATCTCTGCACTCCTCTCTCCTGGAGTGATCACATTCTCCTCTCCTCCCAGCTCACCCTCAACACCCCACAGGCAAAGCCACCCTCACCACTGTCACACACCTTCTTGGTATTCCGACCCATGAAGTGTGTGTCAGTCGAGGCTCATGCTGCCAAAATCTCCCCCCCATCCAGCTCCCCCTTAGGCTCACTCCCATCCTGACAGGGCCCACTCCATGCTCCACTCCATGTCAGGTACACTGGATGTCTTTGCCACGGTCATGACCACCTGTCTGAAGCCCCATGCCAATGCAGAGTCCTGGCATGACTCGGATCTTGGGAACCCAAACCACAGGTGCCGGGTGGCAGAGAGGGAATGTCCTGCATCATGGCCATCCTCTGGCAAACTGGCCTGCCACATGCTCCAAAGGCAATAGCGCCTCACCCTTCTCACCAAGATGAGATCCCCAATCCAAGGGCACATATCTGCGGCATGTGACAACTCTGCAGGACACATAGAAATCTGAAAGGACCTTGCCGAGCCAGAAGCAGTGTGTACCTCCCCTGTCCCCTCCGAGCCCACAGCACAGCATGATTGTCTCTGTACCCCTATAGGCCACCCCCCCAGCACTTGTCTGCGCCTAACACCATCTGCCCTTGACGTCAAGTCCTACTTACCTTGTACAGCACTTCCAGCCGCCACTCCCCCTTGCACTTCATTGTGCCACCCACCCCTGCACTTGCGTGACATGAATGACACCAGCACCAGTAGTATTGTTGACTGGCATCCCCTTCTGCCCCACCACCCCTCAGTGCTCCGCTGCACCTACAAACATTACTTGACCGGTGCTTCACGAATGCAAAATTATTCCGTTACAGGTGTTGGGGAGGTGGAATCACAATGTTTACTGCATTATGTTGATGTAGACAAGGCACTGTGCATCGTTGCCAATTTGGACTAGCAGATCCATGTACAACATGTATACTAATTGATGTGACGATGCAATGTCAGGACCAGAGTGGTTGAAATCCAAAAAAGTAGCCCTCCTCTCCCTCTTCACTTGGTGGCTATGTCACATGCCATGTGTGTGATGGCATGTGCCTTTGACATGGCAATCACCGCCCAATGTGTGATGGCAGTGCTAGGCATCAAGGTGAGCAGGCGTTGCTCTCCAATCAGTACATAGTATGCCCTGAGCCTCCCCTACAGACCCAGTGATGGTGAATGCATAGGAGGACTCCCAGTCATGTAGGACATGTGTCGTAGGACTACTGCCTATGTTGTTCATCAGCCCTTGTTGCATGCCATGGTGCTAATGCCTGTTTCCATTTTTCTCTTTCATGTCTTTGCAGGGGACGAAGCACTTGTTGATGCTGGGGATGTGGTGGTGGAGCCGTCCCAGGAGGGCAACCCGGGCCGACCTACCACAAGTGAGGGACGTGGTGTGTTTGTGGGTGAAAACCCACAAGTGCTGCAGGCCGTGCTGTCGAGGGGTGTCTCTGGGGGTTCCTCCCCCGAGCAGTATTCAGGTGTAGACTCGGAGGATGACACCTATGTGCAGTCGCAGGTGAGTGTTCTTGGGAGAGAATCTCCTCTGTCCGACCCACCTGCAGCCAGGCCATTGGCCTCAATGGGGATGTCAGTGTCGGCAGATCAGCCTCCGGTGGTTACGGATGCAGGGCCACACCACCCAATCTCTGATCCTGTTCCTGGGGCTGCAGATCAGAGAGGGAATGCAGTCCTGCAGCCTGAGGCCTTGCCGGCACAGCAAGGCGCAGTCCGCCTTGCCCCAGGCAGGTGTGGTGCCCGTCAACGTGGTGGCCGTATGCCACCTGGCAATACCGTATGGGAGCAATCCATCTACGGTATGGCCACCCAACAGGCAGCATCATCCGAGATGATTGCACAGGCCATGGATAGGGTGGCCACTTCCATTGTCCCCCCAGAAAGGCTGATGGAGCGACTGGAGCAGGCTACAGAGTCCATCTGCCAGGCACACAGGGAGGATATGTTGGCGTCCAACATGGACAGGCGGGCGGCACTGGCGACTCTGCGGGAATCACTTTCCATGGAGTCCCAGCGCCACAGGGAAGCCCTGAGGGAAGAACTCCGTCACCTCAGGTCGACCCTGTTAGAGCTTGAGGCTTCATCCCATAGAAGGACAGAGGAGCAGCTGGAGCGTCTGACACGGACGCTCTCGGCCGAGATGCAGGCAACTCGTGCGGAGGTCAGGTCATCCCGGGAGTTACTGCATGGGGACCTCCGCATGATTATAACCCAGAACCAGAACTACCAGACCCGCCTGCTTGCAGCCATGGAGGAGCAAACTCGTGCTTTGCGTGGGCTGCCTCCCATTGTCACACCATCTTCTGAGGCAGCTCCCCCACCTCCAGAGTCAGCTGCAGGGTCTGGGCAGAGCCATAGCGACTCATCTCCCACAACAGAGTAGCCGTGTGGGCCACGAGCCTATGGGGTGTTTTCCTTTCCCATGATCCACACAGGTGGATTGTGGCGTGCATCCTGTCCTCGGACCTCATAGGTGGCCCCCCCCCCCCGCCGGCCCTTTCATGGCCATTTTTTCTCTTTTTCATTTTTATTTTGCAAGAGTGTTGCCTTGTGTGGGTACCTGGGCATACACTGTATTGTGGCTGGGCACATGCAGGCTTGTCCTGAGTTTGGTTTCGATGCTTGGGTAGCAGACATCCACACCCCTCCTGCTTCCGTTTCCATGGGCTTGCAAAGGGTGTGCCCAAGTGACAGCAAATTACACGGTGACATTGGACTCCCATGAGCTGTTGGCCAGTCCATAGTCAATACTGTGTAGACATTCATAGTGTTCATTGTTGTTGCACCTAACTATGCATGATGGTATGATATGTGCCTCTACTTACATATGTTGCTCATGTTTTGCAGGTATTTCACACAGATCTTCACAAGGGCATACTCTCTGGAGTCACACTACATGTCGGTAGATGTGCACTGACACTTTTGCATGGCGCCATCACTGTACATCTGGACGGTGAGGACATACCAGCTGAATCAGGTAATGAGACTACCATTGATTACATGCAATGTGTCTTGTTTGGGTGGGCTTCAGGGTGGGTTGGTGTGTAATTTGATAGAAATTACTCTTACACAGGTGTGTAGTAGTGGCTCCAGGGCGGTTAGCTGCTCAAGTGCGGCTATGTTCCATTTGGGGCACTGCTATTTGTGACACTGGTGTCATGTTGTGATGGCCAGTTTGTTTGCTGTCACATACCATGACATGGTGTCCTCAGTGGCGGGACTGTGAAGGGAGTGGGTGACATGGCAATGTTGTCATGTAGTGAATCGCCTGTGGCAATGCATTTTAGATTGATGGAGTTGTGTCTTTGCGTTGTGATGCATAGCTGGTGTATGTGTAGCTAGGGGTGCACACATATTGACACTTCCATGTTAACAATCTCAGGCTGATGTGTATCTGACAGTTCATTGTCAAGTAATTTTCAGACATTGTCAGGTAGAGTCATCATTGATTGTCAGATGGTATGTGCCAGAGCAGTGTGCACTAGCCAGCACTGTGATTCCTAGGTGAAGAAGTTGGCCACCAGTTGCGTACGGGCTGCCTCCCCCCGTGCCCTTTCCCCTCCCATGCGCAGCGGGTGTGCATGTGGTTGTGGATGTGGGGGCACCACCATGTCCACGGGCAGGCCCCGGCGTGTTGCAACGTTGTGCAGGACACATGCTGCCACTATGATCCTGCACACTATTCGGGGAGCATATAACAGCTGCCCGCCAGAACGGTCAAGGGAGCGAAAGCGTGACTTGAGCACTCCGAATGTGCGCTCCACTATGCCCCGTGTAGCAATGTGGGCTGTGTTGTACCTTACCTGGGGTGGCGTGGTGGGGTTCCGGATTGGGGTCATCATGTGGGGGCTGATAGGGTAGGCACTGTCCCCTGCGGAGGTGGTGATGGGTATCATTAGTGGTGTTGTGTCATGACCCAGTATCTGACATGCATGCATGTGGAGTGGCATTCATGCTCACCAAGCAGCCATGTATCTCCATGCTGGCCAGCCTCTAGGTCCCGGCATAGGGTAGACATTCTGTAGATGAAGCTGTCGTGGGTGGACCCTGGATAGTTGGCATATACTGATGTGATGATTCCCTTGGCATTGCATACAACTTGGACGTTGATGGAATGCCAGTGCTTGCGGTTTCTATAGATGTGCTCTGTTGCCCTGGGTGGACGTAGAGCCACATGTGTGCAGTCAATTGCACCAAGCACTTTGGGGAATTGAGCCACACCATAGAATTCCTGGATGCACGTCCGCCTTTCTGCATGAGTCCTGGGGAGATATATGTGCCTGCGGACTGAAGGCCGTGCAGTGATGATGTTCAAGACCTGGTGTAGGCAGCGTGACTGCGTGGCCTGTGACACACCACCCACTATGGCACTTGTCCGCTGAAAGGATCCAGTGGCCAAGAAGTGCAGTACATTCAGGACCTTCTGCAGGGGGCTGAGTGCTTGGGAGCACAGGGTGGGTGATGTGAGGTCATCCTCCCACTCACTGACCAGGTCCAGTATGATGTGTGCTGGAAACCTGTACCTCCCATACACCTGGTCATCAGGCATCCCGAATAGGCTGGTTCTGGGTGTGAATATTCTGGCCCTGACTCTCCTCCTCATCCTCCTTTGGTAGCCCACTGCCACTGCTGCTAGGAACGGTATGTTCATCCTGGCATCTGGCTTGTTTATTGAAAAGTGCGCAAATTAATGCCTTGCGCGTGTAGTAGGCAGCGTGTGAGCCTCGCACCCCTGGAATCGAGTTCCCACTCCAATCGCGTGTGGAAATTCCCACGCTGCAGGCATACAGGTGCGCTGACGTACTTGCCTGTGTAAGTGGCCGCGCGCCCCTGAAATACACGTACATAGGCCAATGGCGTGTAAGCGCACTTTTGGGCAATTACACGCGATGAAATACACGTACATAGGCCAATGGCGTGTACGCGCACTTTTGGCCAATTACACGCGATGAAATACACGTACATAGGCCAATGGCGTGTACGCGCACTTTTGGCCAATTACACGCGATGACACTCTGACGTGCAGGATTTCCACGTGTGCTCCGTCTTCACGTGCTGAGTGGGGAACGCCCGTGCGGATCACGTCAGACGCGCTTACGCGATGAGGGACTCTGGTCCAATAGAATCGCGTATGCGTGCTGACGCACTTACGCGCTAAGGGCCTTTCCTCGGATTTCACGCTGACGTGCAGGAATTTCACGTGCCAAATCACTCCGTATCAAGCTGGCCACCCGAAAACACACGGAACACCACGCTCCTGCCCCGAAGGCCGAGTTACTGCCCCCCAAGTGCCCTGAGCAGCCTCCCACGTGCTATCTGCTGCTGCCTGCCTGCCTGCCTGCCTGCTGCCACCGTGCCCTGCCATTTGGTGCCTGCACATCAGCCATCTGCAGGGGTCCAGTTGCTGTGTCCACCCCTGCTGGAACTGAAGACTCCCAACTGGGATTACATCGCTCCACAGCCCAGCCCCAGGACCCAGTTGCCCACCCACACCTGCCTCTGGGGTTGCCATGTCGGGCACTTCTACATCTGGCACCAGTGGCAACCCCAGGCCAGAGGGGCAGAGGGGCACCAGCTTCACTGCCACCGAAGTTGGTGTCCTGGTGGAGCATGTCCTGGGGCAGTATGATGCCCTCTTTGGATCGTCCCGCGCCAGCAAGGAAGGACGGGAGAGGATCTGGGCCGACTGTGTGGTTGCCATCAACGCGGAGGGGGTGGCAACCCGCAACGTCTTGAAGATCAAGAAGCGCTGGGAGGACTTGAGGTCCAGGACCCTTGTGAAGGCCCGGCGCCTCGTGGAGGGGGGCCGGGGCCACATGAGTTCCATCCAGAAGAGGGTCCTGGAACGCGTACGCCCAGCGCTCCACGCCCAGATCCTTGAGAGGGAGACCCGTCTGGAGTTGAGCGGTAAGTGTCGAAGCATCACTGTGTGAGACAGGGCATGTTGCGGTGTGCTGGTTCTATGATACTTGCCTGTATGTGTGCCATGTGCCATGTATGCATGTATGTGTGCTGGGACATCATGGTAATGCATGTGCGACCAGTGATGTGTGACCCACATGGTTGTTGCATGTGTAGAAATGCGGCATGGGGAGCACTATGCAGATTTGGGACATGAGAGCATGCCAGTCTCTGTACCTGGACATGGATGGGGGTGAGGATGGGTGCTGATGCCAGGTACATATATGGTAGCCATGTCTGTGTGCCTGACCTGCATGTCTGTGACTTGTGCATGCCATGGATGCATGACTCATGTGTGTGACAATGCACAGATTCAGTGACGCACCCACCTTACCCTTGTTTTGCCTGTGTTTGGTGTGATTGTGGCCAGATGGATGTGACTGAGGTGTAGTGTGTGCATGTGATATGCATGAGCCATGATGCATGTGAGTTACATTTCATTGAATGTTTCAAGAGTCAATTGGACATGCATGGAAATGTGCATGGCATGCACCATGCCTGTTACTGTGTGTGTTTTGCCTGGACTGACCCATGTGTTGTGGAGGGACATGATGGAAGTGTACTTTGACAGGGGTGCTCATCTGCTATTGCTTCCTGTCTAGGGGACCATTGTACAGTAGCCTGATGCTTGTGTTCTTTGTCTCCCTCTACGCAGCGGCTAGTGAAGAAGAGGGCGGAGACGGCGCTGTGGAGCAAGGCGGCGGGGATGCCCCCACGGCTGCAGCGGAAGGGGTGGGTGAGCCCCCACAGGGGCCTGCTACGGCGGGAGACGGTGAGGAGCCATCCAGGTTGGTGGTTTGCACAGAGGAGGAGGAGGCCGACACTGGTGCACACATGGGCCCTGGTGGGAGCATCCCTGCTGGTGCAAGTGGTGCAGTCCAGGGCCAGGGGCAGGAGGCAGCACAGGTCACCGTGGAGGGGCCTGTGCATGTCGCTGTCCCTGACCCTGTGAGTGCACCACCATGCACCAGCAGGGATGCCCCGTCCCAGGCCCGTCCGCAGGTAGAGGGGATGTCCATGTCAACTGACTCCCCTCCACCTGCGGCCGTGGGAACCCCTGGCCGCGTGGAGCAGGTCCTGATTGGGGTCGCGATGCGCACGGCTGTGATTCGTGATGCCGTGCGTGCTTCCCGGGAGGAGCACGCACGTCATCACGAAGTGCACCGTGCCGACGTGGCCCAATTGGGATCGGCCATGTTCGGGGGGTTCCTGCATGTGTTGGCCAATCTGACGGCCCTCTCCTCCTCTGTGCAGGCTATCCACCAGTCGTTCTCCTTGCCGTCTTCCGGCCCAGATGCCACCATGGCCCCCTGTGGACCTGCCCCGACCAATGCAGCCAGCTCGGTGGGGATCCCATCCCTGCCGCAGTTGGGAGTCGGAGGTCCAGCAGGGGTGGACGACACAGCAAGTGGACCCCAGCAGATGGAAGATGTGCCGGCATCATCGGGCAGGGCACGTGCACGACGGCGTCGGTGGTTACCATCAGCCTGGATGCCGTCGTGCTGGCAGAGGCAGTGGCGTCGCAGGCAGCAGCGGGCTCGACGTGGGAGGCATCATGGCTCAGGGCCATCAAGATCGGAGGGGCAGGCATCGGCCGGAGGGCAGGGCAACCCTGGCATGGCGGTGTGTTCCGTGTGGGAGGAGTTTGGCCAGCGGATAGGTGCGGAGCGGCAGCGGGCGGAAGAGGAGCGGCTCGCCATGGCCAGGGCGGAGATCTCCATGCATCAGGCATTGAGGCGGGCTGAGTGCCTCGAGGAGGCTCGCAGGGAATTTGGAGAGCACATGGGGTTGTCCCTGCGAGACCTCGGGGCCAGGACTGAGTCCCGCCTCCAGGACATTGACATGGAGTTCGAGGATGCCCTGGCCAGCATCACCAAGTGAGCCGCAGGACTAGCCCGCTGCCTTTGTATATAGTTTTTTAGTTAGTTAGTGCTAGGTTTCCTTTATTTAATTTTTTTTTTTTGGACCGCTTGGACAATGGCCACTTCTTTGTACATATTTTTTTAAATAGTTAGTATTAGGTTTAATTTGTGGTGTTGGGCTCATGGACCCTTGAACAATCCTGTAAATATAGTTATTTTTTGTGAGATAAATTTTTTTACTTTCATATTGGTCACACCATGTCGTAATGGTTTATCTTTCATTTCATTCTACATGTGTTTACTTTGGACAAAATCTATTCATTTTTCTATCCTTTGTTTTTTGGTTTCTCATTTTTGTTCCCGGACATGGACCTTTTATTTGCTTTACCAGATAGTTGTCAGAGTTTACTTTATTTTTATTTTTTAATACATTTTAATATTATCTTACACTTGTGTCATTTTTTCTTTGGTTTCTTACATGCCATGATATGGGTTTTGACATTGACTTGCACCCATTGTGTATGTGTGTGTGGCGGACATGTGTTCTTTTGCTTACTTGCCTTTGGGGTTGTGTCATGTGATTGCATTCACTATGTGGGTGCATGCAATCCTTGCCTGGGTGTTTGTGCTGGGTATGCTGGTCATTACTGCCATTATTGTGTATCGTCAGGACCAGGGGCCAGGGGGACATGGGTGGGGGCCTGGTGGAGGGTGCCCCAGGTGGATGGGGGGTTGGGGGTGGTGGGAGACATGGGTTGGCCATGGGTGGGGGCCTGCTGGCAGGTTGCCCACAGTGCTGGGGGTGGGGGTGGTGGGAGACATGGGTTGGCCATGGGTGGGGGCCTGCTGGCAGGTTGCCCACAGTGCTGGGGGTGGGGGTGGTGGGAGACATGAGCAGGTGTGCAGGGTAGTTCCCTGTGGTGTGTGCTGCCTGCAGGGGCCGTGGAGGGTGTACAGGTAATGCCTGGGAGCACACAGCCAAATCGCGTGTGCAACTTCCCGCTCACCCCTCAAATCCACGTTCCCTGCCATATCGCGTGTGGAACTTCCCACGCGCCCCAGAAATCCACGTACCCGGCCATATCGCGTGTGCAACTTCCCGCGCACTCCTGCAATCCACGTACCCGGCCATTTCGCGTGTGCAACTTCCCGCGCACCCCTCGAATCCACGTTCCCTGCCATATCGCGTGTGGGACTTCCCGCGCGCCCCAGAAATCCACGTACCCGGCCATATCGCGTGTGCAACTTCCCGCGCACCCCTCGAATCCACGTTCCCTGCCATATCGCGTGTGGGACTTCCCGCGCGCCCCTGAAATCCACGTACCCGGCGATTTCGCGTGTGCAACTTCCCGCGCACCCCTCGAATCCACGTTCCCTGCCATATCGCGTGTGGGACTTCCCGCGCGCCCCTGAAATCCACGTACCCGGCGATTTCGCGTGTGCAACTTCCCGCGCACCCCTCGAATCCATGTTCCCTGCCATATCGCGTGTGGAACTTCCCGCGCGCCCCAGAAATCCACGTACCCGGCCATATCGCGTGTGCAACTTCCCGCGCACCCCTCGAATCCACGTTCCCTGCCATATCGCGTGTGGGACTTCCCGCGCGCCCCAGAAATCCACGTACCCGGCCATATCGCGTGTGCAACTTCCCGCACACCCCTCGAATCCACGTTCCCTGCCATATCGCGTGTGGGACTTCCCGCGCGCCCCTGAAATCCACGTACCCGGCGATTTCGCGTGTGCAACTTCCCGCGCACCCCTCGAATCCACGTTCCCTGCCATATCGCGTGTGGAACTTCCCGCGCGCCCCAGAAATCCACGTACCCGGCCATATCGCGTGTGGAACTTCCAGCGCACTCCTGCAATCCACGTACCCGGCCATTTCGCGTGTGCAACTTCCCGCGCACTCCTGCAATCCACGTACCCGGCCATATCGCGTGTGGAACTTCCCGCGCACCCCTGCAATCCACGTACCCGCCCATATCGCGTGTGGAACTTACCGCGCACCCCGGTATGCACGCACACGTTTATTTTTTCTCTCTGCGCGTGTCTGTGTTTGTGGGTACCCCTTTGTACGTCATTTGTCCAGGAGGGCAACAGTATTGTACATTGGTCATGTCTGTATATAGGTGCTATTTGTTGGCGCGCCTTTTAGCGCACATTTCTTGCAGGCGCAGACACGCTACCGCCTGCTTTCTTGTGGCGGTCGTGTTTGTGCCTGTTTGTGCCTGTGCGCTGCTTTGAGCGTGCGCTTTTTTGCCCTATTCTATTCCATGAATATGTGTTGTATGCGAGCGTGTGGGCGTTCCGCGCACTTGCCTCCTGAACTTTCCCCGTGCCGCCCACATTCTTCCCCATTCCGAGTGTTGTGCCCCATTTTATTCCCCATTCCGAGTGTCCCGCCCTGTGTTCCGCCTACTTTAGAGCTGTGCGCTGCGCTCGGAGTGATGGCGCAGTGGCCGTGGCGCACGACGTTGGTTGACCTGTGCGCCGGCCTGCGCCGCGCGTTTTTTCCGCGCACGTCCTCTGCTTTTCTTGCGCAGGGACTTCCATGAATCGACGTGCGCTGGTTTCCCTGCGCTTTGCGCTGATTTTCGGCGCAGCGCACGCATTGGCCCCTCTGCGCCGGGATTTTCGGCGCACATTTATTCCATGAATCGGCTTGTATATGTGCATTGGCTCGATTCCGAACCATATCACAGTGTAATCCTGTGTATACATTTGCGTGCATCGCGTGCCGGATCGAGTGAAGCTTCCTCACTCATCTCTCCATTCATTACTACGGATCAACTGGGTCAAATTGAAGCAGTACGCAGGTTCTAGTCTTTCTAGAACAAACGCGTACTGCAGCACTGCTTTTTTTCAACCGACAAAACAATAGCTGATTGAAAAAAGTAACAATGCCATTAGTATGCTGGTGCTAAAAACCCTGGAATACTAATGGCAATAAGTCCCTCCCTAGCGGGCCATTAACGCCTAATGGTAATTCCCCAGGGCCTCCGTTAACTATAGGCCCCGTGGGCATTACCTTTGGTGGTAATTCTGTACAACCACGATAGACACCAGGCTTTTTCTTGCGGGCAAACTTGTCTCGAGGTGCTATAAATATGACAACAAAATCTTTTGGAAGACAGCTCGCACGGCATAATTGCAAATGTCATCTATAAAAGTACAGTCACATCCTGAGAGCAGCCTGTTCTGAAACAGTCCTATCAAAAGGAACACAACTTTCTGTTCACTTCAGAAATTGTCAAATTATAGACGTGTCTGTCATCACGCTCGTGTGTGTGCCTGCGTGTAGGGGGGAAGGGTCCACTGTCTGTGTGGCTTTTGTGATGGACAGAGAAACAAAGCGCTATGCTAAGAGGAGAAGGAAAGACGTTTTGGTTTTCCTTGTGTTGCCTGCACTACCCATTTGTTTGTAAATAACCCCTCTCTGCAGAGTTTACTTGGTGGGTGTGTGTTGAGGAAATGCCGGACAGCCTGCGCATGATACATTCATATTTACTACCCATACACGATGTCCGCGCGCAGTGCCTTATTGACATAAGTCGACACATCGTTCGCGCCATGAGCACTTCATAAGCACTTCATAAGCACTTCATAAGCACTTCATCAACATGTTTCGTGCCATAGGCACTGCTTCATGATGCTTCATAACACCCTGCATAGGGACATTCTGAATTTATGTTGCTGATTGTTGATGAAGCAGGTATGGGGGAAAATCTGTTTTGAGTAGAAAGACCCTTTAAGCCTGCAATATGATGCGATCCAAAAATGACATCAGCACAGGCACACACTGACAAAAACAGACACAAACATATACATAAAAGTCATTCCTAAGAGACACACATATAGATACACACCCACACTCACCAAAATAGGTACAAACGTATCTACAACAAGGCCGACTAGGCCTATGGCAGCATATTACCAGAGGAGCAGCATTTTATTGCAATTTATTTTCAATTTTCTGGTTGTCATTTTTAAAATATAAAGCCCATTTTGATTCTCGAGTCTGACTGACCCACAACACTGTGAGTAATTGTGAGCTGTTAGCAGTCATTCTACTCTGACAACTAAACTTTGACTTTTGTTTATTAAAGAAACAATGAACCTTGTACGATATCCAGCATGCTTTTGTTATTTGGTGAGTCAGTCAAACAACTCTTATAGACATGAATGACAGATATAAAGCTATTTGGTCATTCTCATATTCCAAAATAATCTTTAATATGCAAAACAGACACAATCTAATTGGTTTTATTGGTGCCACTTCACATTATCTTTGGAGCTCTTTCTAATCAATACACACATACACAGTGTCAAACAATCACTTTTATATTCAAAGACACAGCATGCATTTTTTTAAAAATTAAAAAATGAGGGATTTCCCTTCAGAAAAGTAAAGGATAAAAATTATGCATCATTTTACAATATCAAAAGCAGGCCTCTGCTTAAGTCAAGCACAGAGTTCCCACAGGTGGCACTGACGTTCAAAAGTAAGCACTCATTTCTCTCCCCAGCCCCACATTTCTGAGGTCTGTGGCAGCCCAAAATGTGCAAGCATGAAATAGATCATAGAGAAGGTAAAATGGCAAAACGTTAATCTGGAGGCGCAAGTGCATCAAGAAACCTTTGAAAGGATACCCAAAGCCATAGAAGGGGGAGAACAAAACCTGTGTGCCAAAGGTATACACCTTTTTACAGCTGTAAAGGTTTCCCGTAAAGATATCCATTCAGCAATCTTTACAGCAGCTGCTCAGTGCTAAGCAGGCAAGTGGCATCCCTGCTGGGGTTATCTTGTGTCTTTGATGACATTCTGCTGCACGGTCAGTTCCACCAGAGGAACCAACTGCAAAGTATGTCACACAATGGATAACTGCGATGTTTATAAGTCAACTTTACATTCATTATATTTTAAAAACAAGGTCAGTCTTTTTCTGTGAAACAGTACTTCAAACGACAGCAGGACATCTATATCTATACCCACAAATCTCAAAATGTTCCTAATTATTGTACAGTCCAACCAACACCACAGAGTTAAGAAACATTTTAAATTACCTTAAATGCCTGCTGGCAAGACCCATAGCCTAAACCACATCCACAAAGGTAATATTGTGATGGAACGCCCAATTCATTTCTCAGTATTACTCTTGGATTGTTGGGTATTTTCAACAATTGCACAAACAGCAATGATATAAACGGTATGTACCACTTCATTTGTTATAATAGCTGTCTGCATTGTTCAGCTAGGAGGAATGCTGTTGATTCCCACACATGAATGCAGCTGACATGGGATTTAACGGCGCACCAGCCCGAGCTTTGCTCGGGCCTCAGCTCGGGCTGGGGACATGAAAGCTATTTGCACCCTGGGATTTACCGGTATGCAAATAGTTTTCATTTTTTTGTTCTTTCTGACAGGAGATGAGCTCAGCGCGAGCCCATCTCCTTTCAGAGAAACAAAATGAACAAAAACATGGCCACCGCCGCCACAAATATAGAAAAGGTACTAGGTCCCTTTTCGAATGACGGCGCCCATGAAAAACATGGTTCAAAATTGCCACTGTCATCGAAAGCGGACAAAGTGGTGGCGATTTATTTTGCCTTTTTTTCTGTCACAGTGGTCGATGAATGCACATTCGCGCCCGGGCAAGGCGAATTATGATTAGTCAATCTGCCTTTCTCCGGTGCGAATGTTCAGAGTCACCCTTATCCAAAACACCATCATAAGAATGCACAGCCAAATATTCCAAGAACCTTCTCCAACTGTTTTACTCTACTGAGGTATCTATGCCCAGGCAGAGATTACAAACGTCACTTGTGATTTTGCCATATTTTAATGGTGTCCCAGCCCGACGGATCGGAGATACAGCAGCTTATTTGCATGTGCCCCCTGCTAACACCAGAACTTTAACCAAGATAAGAGGGATGCATTCTTTTTATTCAACATTATTATAAGATGTGCCTGTACCACTTGCATATATTTCATATGTAAACTTTACATTTTAACAAGACCGGATGTAGAAATGTAGTCATGCTTCTCCTAGAGTGACAGTAGGCAATTTGTGAGAGAAACCAGATATTAACATTGAAACCAAAATGTCTTGTTCCAATCTTCTCTCGCTAGTGTCCAGTTGGCAGACAGCTTATGTTCGTATCGCTTCTTCTAAAAGATATGGTATGATATAAGTTATTTATAACTCACTTAATACCCAGAAGTTTCGAAGTGCGGACCCGGGGATCAAACCTGTGTTGCTCCATGTCGCCTTGCTTCCAAGGCGAGCACGTTGCCGCTGAGCTATCCTCCCAAAATTCAAGATTGTTTTCGGGTCTAACCCAAGTAAACAATTAGCCGTAACAATTACTTCTAGTGCACTCAACTGTAGAGCACACTGTTTTCTCCAAATCTTGGGCAGCAGAGATCTGGAAACACTCTTTCAACTAACAACATAGAAGATGACAGGCTTGAATTAATAGCAAGGAAGCAATAACTTTATAAACCCTACAACCTTGAAAACATCATTATAATGTTATGGACCCAAAATGGGAGACAAAATGGGGGTGAAGAGGCGTTGTTTGGACAACGCAGACAGAGTTTGTTAAAGGGGGAAATCTGGTAAAGGTGCAGGATCGGCAGAGGCAGAGAAAAGTTGGGGGGGACATGCACTTATTTGGGCCTAGGGGAGCAGAAAGATAAATATGCCACTGCACAAACACATACATAAAGACATTACTACAGACACAGAAACACACACACACACATACAAACCTGCACGCATACGCACATATATAAGCCACAGAGACAATGGGGATGGAAACGTTTGGACAACCTGCATGTATTCTTTTCTATAATAATACATAATATAATACAGTTGAAATTTAGTATTTATACAGCAACGTTTAATCATATAAGTGACTCATAGTTGTAAGTGTTATTTTATTATTTCAGTTCCTTTATTGACATTTTGTGCTCCATAAGTCAACACGTGTTTCATGCCCTAGCCACTTCTTCAGGGAAACACACGGAGCATATTTTATGTTCGAGTAACATAATTTGGATAGGTCTTGGTTTCACCCATTCAAGGACTCCTTGTTGCGCGTGTCCCTAATGTCACCATTAGTGACAGTAGAAGCCTTCGCCCGTCACCACATCACTGCGTGGAACTTTGCACTGGGTGGTGCATGCTGCCTGGCAATAGACCTGCCTACTGGCGGGCCTTTATTTGCATGCATTGGTGCAGGTAGCAGATAGAGGGCAACTTAAGGTTCTTTCAGGGTCCAGAGCTCCTGTCTTTTAATGAGCCCTCATTCCGAACGACTAGGTCATGGCATAAGAACCCTCTGTGAACAGTATGCGCTTACATAGGTCACATTTGATTTCTGTCCTGCACAGGTGGGTATTTTATCAACGCCCCTCCCTCTGGAACTTACTCCAAGCACATCTGCATTCAACTGAGTATTATGTGGTAGATTCACAATTAAGTTGTAACTGTGATTTACTCTTGACTTACTCCTGAAATGCAAAGAATTTATCATACGTTCCCTTTGGCTTATTTTTGACTACTTTTTGGAAATGGGCTGTTTAATTCATGAATAACTTACCAGGAGTAACGTTGACTTAATCCTGGTTGGAAAGGAGTGTGTCAAGAGTAAGTCAGAGTCGCTCATGGTAACTTCTGTAACTTATCTGTACTAAACCCCTATGTTTTTACCCGCAAGGAAACTTGAAACTATTTTGTTTGTCTCTTTCTCTGGGCCCTTTAATTATGACTTATGCCATCACAACACACTCCAGTGTTCACTCCCTGGCGTGAATAGAGCTGCTGCTGAATGTATACAATATAAAACATAGAGAAATAAGAGATCCAACTCTAAAAAAGTACACATAAAATAAAAATGAAGGCAATGAAAAGCGCTGTGGAAACAAGAAGCCGCTGCGTTAACGCCTCAAAGAGGCAGAGTGCATGCTCTGTTTCATACTTGTCTGAGATTTCAAAGCCATGCACTGCCTCTATCACACAAATATAGATATTTGCTTTGCTTGGTCAGCAAATATTATAACAAAAGTGTAAACCCCAGAAACATTGTGATGCGCTTTCTGGTGACTGTCAGTTCTGGCCTATCTTTCTGTCTGCCTATCTATCCATCCATCAATCCTTCCATCCATCCCACGACCTTCCATCCATCCAATCCATCCATCCATCTAATCCATCCATCCAGGCAGCCATCCATGCTCCATCCACCTACCCACCATCCATCCATACATCCATCCATCCTTCCACCCACCCACCAGACATGCTTCCATTCACCCACCATCCATTCATCCCTCAATTCTTCCATCCACACACCCTCCATCCATCCATGCTTCCATCCACCCACCCACCATCCATTCATCCATCCATCCGTGCTTCTACCCATGCACCATCCATGCTTCCATCCTTACACCCATCCACCCACCATCCATTCATCCATCTATCCATCCATGCTTACACCCACCCACCCTCCATCCATGCGTCCACCCACCCACCATCTATCCATTCATCCATCCATGCTTCCACCCACCCACCATCCATCCATCCATGCTTCCATCCAACCACCATCCATCCATGCTTTCAACATCCATCCAACCATCCATCTTTACACCCGCCCATCTATTGTGGATAATTCAATACAGTGTGAAGAAAACCATTGACTTTATAAGTGCTTTTGCTGAGAGCACCTAAAGAAGCACAAAGCACTAATGAAGCACAAAACCAGACAGCCCGACAGATGTACAACACACAGAAAATGCAAACAGAAAAACCACCAGATGCAAGAAAAGGAGGCAGGCGGACGGATTCACAAAAGTACTTGTCAAAGAGTAAAGTCTGGGACGTTTCCTAAATGCCACAATTAAATGCAGCGTGCTTGCTCGACATCAGAAAGGGACTGGGTGTATCAATAGCATGCATGATATTAATATGTTTATCAAGGGGTTTCTGTTAGCTGAAAAAAGAATATATAAGAACCCTTGAATGCGTCAACCAAGCCACCATCAAAGCACTTATTATATAGTTATACAAATCCTTTATATATGTTTACTTATTAATATAGCTACCAAGATAGCTCTAAAAGTTAAGCACTCTCCCAAGAACGTTATCAACATCTGCTATCACAGCACTTAGAAGGGAGAGGAGTGTGGCATGAAGCGCTACATGAAGAGAGATATTACTGATTGAAACTACCTCCTAATAGTTGGCCAGATTTATATCTTTTCGGACATTCTTTGGACCTAATAATCAAAGCCCCGGGCATACCTTTCCCTTTTCTTTGACGAGTTTGTCGCAGTCACGCCTTGAAAACACCGATAGAGAACATGTGTTGGGATTAATGTAGCGCCCTCTTACCTTACGGATTCTCACAGCTTTTTAGCGCATCTTCCAAGAAGCCATGTTGCCGCCAAATACGAGCTCGTCTGCGGGGTTGAGCCGAGCCGTCCCTCGTGAGTTTTTTGTTGAGGAAGCAGCCCTTGAGCCGGCAGCCTCCTTTACGCCAGGCTGACACTCGTGGTTTCCTGTCGGGGCCGGACCGCGCATCTCACTGGCTGCTGCCGGTCGCCCTTGTTAACCAGGGCATTTAATAGACACGGTCCCAAAATAGTGGTTAGAGAAGGGGCGTGGCTGATTTCTGCAGAAATGCTTGTTTTTTGTATATTTACCCATAATCAAGAAAAGGACACAGATCCCAATTTAAGATCTGACTTAAACAAGCGTTGGCAAAGCCAATAGGTCTGGCTTTGTAAATGTAGTGTAGCCCTCATGGGACATAAACACGTTCCCAATGCTTATTAGTGTACCTTTACCATTCAAGAGCAATCCCATTGATTCGATTCACAAAGGGCCATGCTCCCTATTTGCTCTGCAGCCTTATTTGTGTTTTAGGTTCTCTGTCCTACACCTATTAGGCCTGCTACAGAAATCACCCAGGTCTTATTTGCATACCATGATTTGCTGTCTTTTGTACTAGACATGACTCCTTCCTTCCTGTTAAAAGGTTATGTATTTCCACTTAGGACGGGTTGCCAAGGCTTAAGTGGGTAGAGTTAAATGGATGGCAAGTGTTATGAAAAAACATATGTCCACTCCTAGTATTTGGGTGGGAGACCCAGGTCCCTGTGGAGAGCCCTCACAGGGTCTAAAGATGAAGACGAGAGCGCCCCAGGTTGGAGCACAGACAGAGGGTCATGGGGACCAGATAGATAGCGAGCACATAGAAAAGGTCCAGCCGACCCCCCCAACCCAGACGCATCCCGAAAGAGGCGGCAGATGGGCACCAGCAAATGCCAAAGGCTGAAACGGGTGCAGCAATATACCACCCAAGACACAGGGTGGCGGGGGCATGGCCTCTAGATAGCCCTGCAGACAACCCTCAATCACACACAGAATAAAGGAGGAAGACCCTGCCGTCCCCCCTAGAGTACCACAATATGAGGCGCTAGCAGGGAGGCGTATCACAGGAGGCAAAAGCGTAGGAGGTACGACAGAGGGCCGCCACTAAACCAAACACCACTAGCAATCTCATCCCTCTGCTCCCACCTCTCAAATTCTAAAACACAACACAACCCTACCTATACTGAACAACAAACCGCACACACTTCACCACACCACAACAACGAAACAAACGACACATAGCCACGCACAACAGCACACGACAGCTACAAAGCAGAAAAAAGTCACACCCACACTCAACGAACGGTGTAAACCAAATTGAAGCTGCCAACAGCACCTCACAGCTCTCCTGATCCTTTTCCCGCTAACCCTAAGTCATAATACCTTACCCTACCCTCTTGATTTTCTGATCTCCCAGAGCACCAGGGGACCACTCCGATGGTGATACTGTGCGTTATAAATATCCTTTAACATAAAATAAAACCCCACAATAGTGCAACTCTTTCAACGAATGGCTAAAAGCAGGTTAATATATCACTGGTTTGTTTGGAATGTGCATTTAGCAATTTCTGGCTTCAAAGCAACTTACGTGAAGTTCATATTGCTTTGCATTCTGGTACATGTCGTCCTTTATGTATAGAGAAATTAGCACTACACGTACATTTAAGGTATGCAAAATGACATGAGCCTGCAGACTATCTTTCTATGCATACATTTAAAAAAAGGTTTTGGAGAAGTAAATGTAGATAACCAGAGCAGGCATTCATTTGTTTACATTTTTTGGCTTGCTTTTGCATTTTGCATTTTGCCTTCTGCAGTTCCTCTTCAGTGTTTACTTTGCAAGCAAATTACTATTGTTGGACAGAACACACAGCTTGCAATGCTGCCATGCAAATCAAGAGAACATATTGGAAGGGGCTAGGTGCAACCCCCACTTTTAGTTTGGGCTAATAGGTGTCACTTGCAACACCTTTAAGCCAAAACTATTGCATTAGAGTACAGATAGGGAGAAATGGCATATGAGGAGGGACACACAGATTGTGGGTGTTGTTTGGTTATTTGCTCACCCATGGACTGCCCATGTCCATGCTAATCCCTATGGGCATTCTGACCCAGTCCATTGCCATTCACTCCCAGCTTGAGCTCGCTTCAAACAAGATTTACCATCAAACTTTGCACTCGAAGTGCCAGACAGTGTTTTTTCAAAGTAGTCTTCTTAGAGTTAATGACTTAATTGGAGTTGTAAAACCCCTGTCTGCTACTGTTGTTATAAACATGTCTTAACCAGGTCTACCTTCAGCCACTCTGTTAACAAGCACTATGCATGTCCTTCACTCAAGTCCTACTAAAGACAAGCATTGTCAAAGCCAACAGCTTTGTCTTGTTTATAAGTATTAGGCATTTGCCAGGCGCTGCTATTAGATGTCCAGATACTTGCAGCCTTTTGCACCTGCTACCATTAATGGTCATTTAATACCACTACAGCTTTGCCTGGCAAGTTCCTTTCCCATGCCTACACAAACTCCCAACCTGTTGGCACTGCCAATACATTTTTAAACGTGACTGGTATTGTCTTGCTGTGATCTTGCAACCTCTGATGTCAATTTTCTGCAGTGTTATTATGCATTCTGTATGCTGTTTAGTCCCCTCCGCTGTATTCATTTTAGGATTCGTGTCCTGACATTTATAGCAATAGGTGGAAAAAGTCAGTCCTCAAACCACACCAAGTGTAAAATCAGCTATTGATCTAAAGGAAAGAAACTATGTCTTGGACAGTACAGTGCAGGTGAGAAAGACCGATCCTGGCACAGAGCTTGTATGTGACAAACAAACAAATGAAAGTGTCCTATGGTGGAGGATACTCCCTTCCCCCACACACTATCACTATCAAAGTCTGATCCAAGCTAAGTAAATGTTTCAGATATCTTCAAAGATAATCAAATTGAAAGAGATTGAAATAATCTTGAATTTGAATCGACATATGTGAGGTAAGAGGTTTATGTTATGTTATGTTATGTTGTGTTGATGCATACCGTATGGGTAAGGTCCCGTGTCCAGGGTTGTTTGTTGTATGCTAGTGATTATTTATGTTGGGTGTGTGTTTGTGTATAGCCTGGCTAACCCAGTGGGCATGTACAGTACTTGGTGGTGTGTCGAAGGGAGCAGGAGCCGGGTGGATAGTACATTGACTACTCTATAAATTCGTCTCTGTGGCTAATCTACACAATTCTAACTAAATGTGCCGCTTGACTAATCTTCGCAGTACTATCTAGTGATACGCATGGTTAATTTTCAATCTATCTAAGTGTGACGCGTGCCTAATCTTCACAAATCTATCTAAATGTGATGGCTGACTAATCTTCACAATTATATCTCTGTGTGAACTGTGGCTTGTCCCTGCAGTTGCTAACTGCTGAGTATTGCTACCTTACACAATTAGGCTAAACGTAGAATGTGAGATATGGCTGACTAACACATATGGGCAAAAAGCAAGGTAAGGCTACCTTTCACAATTAGGCTAAATGCAAAATAGTGCTGACTACCACACATGTACACCACTGGACACACTCAGTTTTAACTTTGGCACTGCCATAGAAACAGCTCGATTTAACTTTGGTAAAGCAAACCGGAAATGGCCTACATCTAACCTTGGCAACAGCAAAGGAAACTCTGAGATTTGACTCTGTTTTGTATTGTACTGGTATTTATAGAGGGCAGCAAAGACCAAACGGCATCAAGGCGCTGAAGAAAGAGTGTGGCTATGTGTCACGGGCTAAAAAAGAAGAGTCTTTAGCTGTTTTCGGAAGGAGGTGAAGTCAGTAATGGCTCAAATCTGAGGAGGAAGGGCATACCACAGCATAGGGGAAAATACAGAGAAGGATCTTCCTCCAGCTCGGGCCCTCTGAAAACGAGGAATAACCAGCAGTGATTGATGGGCTGGGCAGAGGATTCTATTTGGCTCATAGGGTATGTATCTAGATTGAAGAAACTCAGCCCTGGTGTAATGGATGGCACGATACAATACACAAGATTTTGAACTTCAACAGGGAGCCAGTGAAGATGGTGAAGAAGGTTGTGGAAGTGAGCCATTCTAGAGGCATTCAGGGAAAGAAGAGCTGCTGAATTTTGCATCGTCTGAAGACGTTGACGCAGAGGCTCTGGTTGACCAAAAAAGATTCCATTACAATAATCAATTGACCTCATAATGGAAGCAGTCACAATTTTTGATGTAGAGTCAGTCGGAAGGAAAGGGAGAACCTTCTTAAGCACTTTGAGCTCAACGAAGCCCGGTTGACAGACTGAGGAGATTTGGGCTTCTCTGGATCCTGAGGACATGATTTTAATTCCTAAGCTCTTGACTAATGACGAGGGTTCAGGAGGGGGCCAGAGGATACGGGCCGGTAGTCAGAGGTCCAGGACTGTCTTGCACAGCTGGGACCAACCAGTAAGATCTCGAGTTTTACTCTGTTTAGCTTAAGCCAATTACTGCCCATCCAGATTCACACTGCCGAAAGGCAATCCTTCAGTTTTTGGGGGGGTCCTCCAATGGGACATTTAGCCAGAAAAGAATCTGCAGAACCTTAAGGGACCCCACAATCAAACACAGTGGGGGATGAAGTGAAAAGGCGGGAGCAAGACTGTTTGAAGCCGATTTGAAAGAAAGGAAGAGTATCATTTTAGAATGGTACCTGAAATACCAGCTTCAAGAAGACAGTGGAGAAGCTTATTATGATCAACAGTGTTTGGCAGTGTAATCGGAACTCCTACATGTGATAGATAAGATACAAATAAAGGCAAATGCCAAATCAGGATGCCTTGTACAACTAAGCCAAATGCAAACAATGGCTACTTCACACAATTTGGCTAAGCGCAAAGCACAGCTACCCTAAACAACTAAGCCGAGTGCAACATACGGCTGACCAACGCAGCTGGGCCAAAAGCAAGGCATGACTAACTCACACAATCAGGGCAAACGCAAAATACGGCCACCATATGTCACTGGCTGAAAGCAAAATATGAGTACCATATATAATTTAGGCTAAATGCAAGATGTGGCTGCCTTATACAGTTTAGGCTAAATGCATGTAGGTGTACGATATTAGGTAGTAAGAGTGGTGGGGTTTTACTGGAGTACAGTAATAGCTTTACTCACCACCAAGACTACACTTACCTTATCAGTCGCGGCTGGTTGACTTCGGCAGGCTTCCCTGGTGAACACGGGCAAACACAGAGTGGAGCTGCTTCTTCTGGAGCTGCACTTTGCCTTTTGGCCCTTAAGCAGTGGCTGCCCGGGCAGGGGCTGCCCCGGAAGGTTTTTCTTAAATAGGGTTGCTAGGCCCAATCAGAAGCTCTGAGTGGCATAATGGAAGATGGGGGGAAGGGAATCCAGAAAGCAGTGCAGAGGGGCAGCAGGGCTGGGGCACATGGTGCGCAAAGCGCATAAATAAGACAAAAACTGCTCAATTAAATGCAAAGGGGGTCGCAGACCCCAGACCTCACCTCAGGCACTGTTTTGGTCTGGTGGGCTCTTGGCCAATCAGAAGCTCTTGGCGGTGAGTGGGAGGAATGGAATCCAGGAAGCAGTGGGGAGGGAGAGCAGGGCTGGGGGACTGAAGCACAGAAATGAAACAAAAATTGCTAAATTAAATTTAAAGGCGGTCGCATACCCTAGAACTCACCTCAGCACCAAAGGCAACTTTGGAATATAGACTTTTCAAAACAATATCATCCAACAATTGTAAGTAGGTGATCTTCAAGAGGTAAATTTATTCGAGTAGATGTAATCCAGAATTTCATATCTTAACACATTTCCGGACAGTGTAGTCCCTTCATCAAGAGAATCATTTGCAAATCTGTTAAATAAAGAGCAGGTAGAACAATATTATAGGAAAAATAGTATTTAAGTGGCACAATAAGTGTTTGTTGTACAATTTAAAATGCATTACGCTTGTGTGGTCATGGTAGTGCCCTCTGTGACATGTTTCTTTGCTTTTTCAATGATTTAATATGCTGTGTTCCTCTAATAGTCTATGGCTATTCTTCATGCTGCCATCCGCTTCACACCTATACCGATTGATGATATGCTACAGATTGTTATATTTAAGAGATGTTACAAGATACAACTATCTCGCGATTCACATCGGGCTGCAGCCATTGTAAATCTTCCCCATTGAAGCCAGTCTAAGCTGAGGCACAGGTGACTCCTCGCAGTAGGGAGATATAGGTATGTTTTGGGACTCAGAGAAGGTGGGAGCCAGTGGATTTTCTCTAGATAACTCACAGTCTCAATGATTGATGATAAAATGGATGTTGAGAAGCGGGAGGACAGTCCAAAGTGGCAGAATGTTGTAACGGTCGGTTAGCTGGGTTAGAGTGCTAAAAAAGGTAATTAAACTTTAGTCTTTACTCTATCTGGACCCCCGCTTCATGACACTGAGTTAGGCTGCCACAATTCCAGCTCTGCCATCTTACCCTCACCATGCGGCTGCTGATATATGTCCCTTAGGAGAGAGTGATACCAACCTTTCCCTCGCACATCTTCTCTTGTTTGTGCCTCTCATTCACAGTTACACAGACAATTCTTGGCTGTGCCACTTCAGACAAACAGCCTGGCAGACCTCGGTCAACATATCTGGGACAGCAGGGGGTGCCTTTCAACACTATCTGGCTAACTTTGGCCAAAACATTTATAGGGAACACCCGATGACTTTTTGGGTCCATCACACATCCAGCCTTCACTAATTTTCCCAAACACTTCTCTTTGAAGATTCAGAAACACAGCTCTCACATGAAAATACGCCTCTCCTAGAGGAATCACGTGTTCCCTTTCTGTCATCATGAAGATTTTCCAATATAAACACCACACAGTTCATATAATGTAGCCACCTCTTCTCGCACCACATTGCGATCACCCTGTGTGTCTCAACGTTGCTCATCATCTCTTAATTCCTGTCTCTATTGTTTAGTTTATCCTTACTGCTCACAATTGCTGTAGATCATGGTCTGGGTATCTCTGGTGAAAAGAGAAAATAGAAGAGGGCCCAAAAGGTGGGGCCCTCCCGTCCCCTGCACACTATTTACTGATGCCACATAGGGCCTTCAAATATATAGATATAAATCTATCAATGTATAAATATATAACAGGAAAGTGTGTCCAGAAGAGGAGTTGCAGGAACATAAATTGGCTCTATCATCTCATCTCAGCTTGGACAGCAAAGTCCCCAGCAGCGTTGGCACCATAAAAAAGCCTGACATCTGTAGTAGGACTTGCAGACGCAGCATCTCTCCAAGCGTCGGTGTGTCAACCTAACCACCCATGTCCCAGCAAGAAGAATCCAGTGAAGCACTTGACCCAGTCACGCAGGCAGTTCAATTGGGCCCTTATGAAGAAGAGGTTACCCTCGAAACGCGTCGGCCACCCCACAATTGGACAGCATCATCTCTTCATCATTTATTGCTTCATCGCAATTTGTTTTAATATGTCATACGTCATGAATTACTTTGTATAACAGATTGTGCTTTTTGGCAAATTTTATTTTGTTTTCTTCTTTGCCAAATAAATCGTTATATGCTCAACTAACAAAACTGCTGTTATATATTTATACATTGATAGATTTATATCTATATATTTGAAGGCCCTATGTGGCATCAGTAAATAGTGTGCAGGGGACGGGAGGGCCCCACCTTTTGGGCCCTCTTCTATTTTCTCTTTTCTGATTTAGGCTTTGTGCCAAGGCCTTGTTTCCTCCCCCGCACCTTAAAATTCTTAAATCAGCTCTGCTGTACGTATAATGACGATTTGAATTTCTATATCAAATGTTACCAGGTGTGCACCACTGTCAGCATTTTTTATCTCTGGTGAAGACCCTATTTATCGGTCAAGGTCTTATTGAAGTGATTGGAGCCGTATGAAAGACTCTTAACATAACATAATGAACTATAACCATGAACTGTATCGGTCAGTAACATTGCAAACAATGCCGGACTTTATCGTTACCAGGATAGCTATAGTAAGGCCCATTGAAGGAGATGGTTTGTCTCTTATTGTGTACTGATTTATTGATTCACTCGGATAATGAACATGGATCAGTCTGTTTTACTTCTCATCTTTCTTTATTTACTCACCAAGTTTAAAGCTCCAACAACAAGAATCCATTGAGAAAATCCAATGACTTTGACAGCAATGATGCCTGCAGGGCTGCATCTCTCCTGCAGACCATATTTTGCACTATATGGCTCCCCGGAGGCGTAGAGCACCAGCCCACTGAAGCAAGACTGGCCCCAGAAATGCTACTCTTCCACTGACTGCCTAGTCACACATCTACTGTTTCCATCAAAGACACCAACTCTTTCATTATATTCACTGTTTCATGCACTGACGCTTTGCAGGAGAACTCAGTGCTGCCACCTCAATATTGCTGTGCACACTCTCCTTTACCTAGCTCAGCCTAGCACTTTAGGGTGGTAGGCCTTTGGGGTAGGGGCTGCGAATGTCTCCTTCCACATAATGCTTGTTTTTTTTTTCTTTTTTACACGTCACCACTGTGATAAAGCAAGAGAGCCCATTCGCCAGAAGATGCAGGAACCTCATGTTGACTTTCACGTGGCTTTATTGCACAGTATTGACAGGGATCCAGTTTCTCTTAGTTACAGTTTGTACATAGGCAGACACCCACCAGCCATCCCTTTTTGCTCCAGCCCAGGCCTCACTTACATTTACACTCAAACATGTCATACCCCCAACTTTCTCCCGAGCTACCAATCACTTTGTAAACACTTAAATTCTACTAACATGCCAATATGGCCAGTGGGATCAGACACAGCCACTTATCTATATGTGACATCCAACGACTGACACACCACACAGTCCTAGAAAAAGTGTCTAATTCTGAAACAAGGTATATATCTCTTTATATATAAAAGGGAAATCTGTGGATATGTGTGGGTGGCTGTTCAAAATGTTTAGCATACTTCCCAACATGCTAAAAACTTGAAATGTGTCATGTGGACAGGTTCCATGGTGTAGACAGTATAAAAAGTATAAAATATAAACATACATTTGTCTAATTATTTTTTTGTAGAAATTACTGTACGAAGCACGGGTACAACTGCCAGTATATATATATATATGTGAAAAAACCTTCGGACCGGGCAAAAGTTGCTGGATAGCACTCCTTCAAAACAGTAGAGGGCGTCAGAATGACTCTCTACTAGAAGACAAAAACACTGTGGCTCACCAAGACTGGACATTCTTGTATTTTACTTCAGTCAACATGGCAAGTAACTGCAAGGACGACGCGTTTCGCGGTGACACACCGCTTGATCACGTGGATAGTACATAACATGGACGAGGTCACTAAAAAAGACTCCACAAACTCCACATAAGCAGATAGAGCGTCTCCTATTAGAGGCAGCAATACCTCACTGATTCCCAAAAGCGGCAGACATCTTAACGCTGGCAATTCATAGCGTAACTACACCAGAATGAAAAATGTTCGCAATACAACAATGCTTAATTTCAAAACAAGTTGCATTGAGCTCATACATTGTATATCTTGGGAAAATATATCATTGTTGCATTGCATTAAATGCCGTGCAAATTACAAAGTTAAATGTTCACGTGTGCATAGTGCACTTCATAAAAACGTAATCCGTAAATCACCTAACATGTTGCGCATTTAAAACCTCCATATATGGGATAAATACAAACAATATATTAAAACCCCTATGATTGCCAGAAATATATGGGGTGAAAAAGCCAAAGTATGTTAATGTCTACATTGCTCGTAATACAGGAGAATCATACACTGTTGATATGTCCTCAGTTTGGGCAGGCATAGATTGATAAAGTGCTTAGTGCAAATATCAATTAGTATAATAAAGATTCAAGCCATAAAAATAAGTGGCAAAGTGCATAGTGAAAGTACAAATTGGCATAATAAAAAAGTCGACCTGTGCAAATATGCAGAGCAGCATGGATTGGGAAATCCCAAAGCAATAAAGTGTTTAATGCTTGTAAACATTGTTTTTAAACAATTTTGACCTGTGCAAAACCTGCAAAGAAGAAAAGAAAATGTTAATAACTATGGCTGGTTCTTACCTGCACTTGAGATGTTACCGATAACATAAACTAATGTAAATCTTGATAAAATCTCTACACTCCTAAAATCCTGCATATGTCTAGTCCCATCGGTAACAGAACCCCTGTGAGATCATTATAAAATGTACCTGTATTAACGAAAAAGTGAGCAAGGCAAAAGCTCCACATTTGAGCATAATACTTGTAAATGAGCCTGCCACTTCAGGAATCAAGAATAGAAATAATAATTAAAGGAGTAGGGATCAGTGGATTAGGACCCTATAATAAGTTGAAATTTGTTTCCAAGGAAACAAAACAAGATAAAAAATAATAAACAGTATAGCAAAAATACTGAAAAGAAGCTGTGCTTAAAAGAATTGACCTTTAGGATTTCACAGGGTAGACATACATGTCTATGTGAGAGACTCTCTCCAAAACCACCAAAAATTAAAATGAATGTGTCCTGTGAGAGATCTAAAGCAAGCGCAAGCAACCAAACAGTCCTGGGAAAACCGAAGAGAACCCTGGGTGACTGAGATAAAGCCAAAGAGGAGAGAAAATATGTTGCAAAAAATATATGCAAAGTTAGAAAGGAAAGGAAGAGAAAAAATGGGCCAAATCCTGTACTCTAAAAATAAAGAAGTGCAGGTATAGCCCATCGTCCAATAGAACTAATATGTACAGTTTCATATAAAACATAATTATGTATACTAGACTGGTTCAAACAAATGAAAAATAATAATAATAAGTAGCCAAATAAGTGGCCACAGTAGGGCATGGAAAGGCATTGAAACATAGCATCGTAGAACATTATTTGAGAACATCTATATGGCTGGCGTAATCATAACACATATACACCAGTCCTGCAATGTTAGGTTGCTAAGAAGGTATAGAGTTCTTCATCTAAATTGTGGCCTTTAGGTTTTTTTGTTTCTAGGTCGAAGATGCATTTTGTTTCCAGTTGCCTAAGTTCCAATTCCCTATTTCCACCCCTTGGGTGTTTGGCTATGGTGTGGATGCCAAAGACAGTAAGACTATCTGGTTTTCCATTGTGAATTTCCTTAAAATGTACAGCCATGGGATATGTTGGGTCCTCATTTTTAATAGCCCGAATGTGGTGGAGCATACGCAATTTAAGTCTTCCTATAGTACTCCCTACATATATATATATATATATACACGGCCGCTACCGTGGACCGTATAATATATATATATATATATATATATATATATATATATATATATATATATATATATATATATATATATTATACGGTCCACGGTAGCGGCCGTGTAGTTATGGTTAAGTTGCTGAACTCAAAGGAAGACCACTTTTTCGACGGCTTATAACTTGGAGGAATCCTCACCAAACTTTGCAACAAAAAAGTATATGGCTGGCTCTACATTTATTCTCCAAGTTGAGCGAGGTTTCGTGAAGGAAGGGCAAAGTTATAGGGGGGGTCCCAAAACATTATTTTTTCCATAGACGTTGCGCACGGCTGCAGCCCGAACGGCAAGACGGATTTTCACCAAATTTGCGGCAGGAGCGGGGTTTGGGTCAGAAAGCGTGCTTTTGTGTGTTTGGTGGGAATCTGATCAGTACTTTTGTTGCAAACAACTGAAATGTACGTCTCTAAAAATTAGTGATATCTGGGTCTGCTCCGCGGACCCATTTCCCTGTTCGCTCTGTGGACAGAAGTGTCATTGGCTTGCAGAACAGCGTGCTGTCAGAGAACTTCAAGGCGGCCAGTGGTTGGCTGGAGGGAAGCGTGCTGTGCGTGAACATCTTTTGGCTAATGCCGCCATGGTGTATCGGAGGACAGTGCGCTGATGGAAGGGTCTGGAAAATATACCGTATGTCATGTGTTGGCGGTAAGAAGGGAGGGAAAGGGTTAGGGAGTGAGAAGTGGTTCATGTGACATATGTTAAATAGGTGGAAGAAGACGGAGGAGTGCCCGCAGTATTCGTGAGTATTCCGCCACTTCGCAGGTACCTAGACAGGCGACTACTTTGTGGTGATTGGAGGCAGCTGTTGTAATGGCCCGATAGCTTGTGCCGCAACCTGTTTGCAGCGACCTCTTTCCGTGGTGAGTGGTAGCAGGTGACTTTCAGAAGGGGAGTGAATTGCACATGGCATAGGTTGGGTGGGAGCGCAGGTGGCTATGCTCTGTGGATGGATTGCGGTAGTTGGGCACATGGTGGCATGCATGGGTGCATGAAGTAGTGGTGGGTCTGTTGAAGGATTAGACTACTGGGTGCATGGCCGAAGGCCATAGGCTGTAGAGCATGCACTCAAGATCCTAGGGCTTCAACCCACCCACCACAGCAATGCATGTCTGACTCTGCATCCGGTGGAGGCTGGTGCTTGCATAGTGTGGTGTGTGCAGATTTGTTGGACTAGGGCCAATGTTACGAACAGTATGTGGTTAGGTTGCCAGTGACACAGTACTTTGTAAATAGAAGTGGGTACGCCCATAGTATGTGAATGAGAGTGCACAGAGGTGCAGGAGACAGTGTTTTCTTTCTACATTATGGTAACTGTTGCAAGTTATTGCTGCATAGCTCCATGGCGGTGCGCAGATTGGGTAGGAGTGCTGGTGGCAGTGGTGCGTTTGTGGATTGTCGTAGTTGGTGACATGGTGACATGCATGGTGGTATTATGTTGTGGTGGGTGTGTTCAAGGCCTAGACTATTGGGTGCATGGCCGTAGGCCGTAGGCCGTACGCCATGCACTCAAGAGCCTAGGGCTTGAGCACACCCACGGCAGTAATGCATTTTTGACTCTGTATCAGTTAGAGGGTGGTGACTTGTACAGAATGGTTGTAGAGCACATTTTACACGCAATAGAGCAGTAGAAGTGAGCTGTCATGCGTGAATGTTTGGTTTCACAGGTGAGGTCACTGTTATAACATGGTAAAGTTTTTAATGCGTGGTTGGAGATGGTGCAGTGAAAAGTCACACAGTGTGGGCACTCGGTGCAATGTTTGCGTACTGTCAGTATGGAAGAGGGTATGGTGGAAGAGCAGCTTATATGTGCTTTGATAGTGTGCTGTGTGCACATTGCTTGGAGTGAGGGCAATGTTGTGAACATTTTGTGGTTAGGTTGGCAGTGACACAATACTTTCTGAGTGGAAGTGGGTAAAACCATAGTATGTGAATGAAAGGGCATAGGGGTGCCGGAGACAGTGTAATGTTTGTAGATTATGGTAACTGTTGGTTTTTACGCTGTATAGCTGCTTTGCAGTGGGGAGGTTGGGTAGGAGTGCTGCTGCTAGTGGTGAATATGTGCATAGTGGTAGTGGGTGACATGCTGACATGCATGGTTGCATTACGGTGCAGGGAATGTGTGCAAGGAGTACACCCACTGCAGCAATGAAGGTTTGACAGTGCATCAGGCACAGGGTGGTGATCTTTGGAGAATGGGTGTGGAGCACATTGTAGATGTCCTACAGCAGCACAAGTGAGTTGAGAAGCATGGCTTTTGTGTTCCATGGTTGTGGTGATATTTGCAACATGCTACAGTATTTGGTGTATGGCAGGAGATGGTGCAGTAAGAAGTTGTACAGTGTGGCCACACGGTGCAGTGTTTATATAATGTGAGTATGGAAGAAGGTATGGATGAAGTGCAGTTTATAGGCACAGGGTGGTGACCTTTGGAGAATGGGTGTGGAGCACATTTTAGACGTGCTACAGCAGCACAAGTTTGTTGAAAAGCGTGTATTGTGCCTTCCATGGATGTGGTGATAGTTGCAACATGCTACAGTATTTAGTGTATGGCAGGAGATGGTGCAGTGGGAAGTTGTGCAGTAGTGTGGCCACATGATGGAGTGTTTATATAATGTGAGTATGGAAGAGGGTATGGTTGAAGTACAGCTTATATGAGCTTGGTTACTCTGCTGTGTTGTGATTTATAGATGTAGGTTCAATGTTGTGAATATGTTGTGCTTAGGTTGCCAGTCACACAATACTTTGTGGATCGCAGTGGGTAGAGGTGCTGCAGGCTGTGGTATGTTTGTGGATTCTGCTAATTGTGACATGTTTTCATGAATGGGTGTTTGATGGTGTGGGGGAGTTGGGTAGAAGTGCTGCTACGTATGTTACATTTGTGCAGAATGTTAGCTGCCCACATGGTCGCATGCATGGATCCATAGTGTTGTGGTGGCTGTGGGCAAGGGCTGCACTGTTGTGTGCATGGCCAAAGGTGTGGTGGGTGCACAATCGTACATTCTTTAGCAAAGGTTTCTGGTGGATGGGCTTTGGAATCAAATGGAACATGCACTGAGAGTGTTTAACAGTAAATATGAAGTGGTGTACAGAAATGATAATGTGCAGTGCAGAGGTTTTGTATGTGATTGCTGCATGTGTGTATGAAACTTTGACAGCACCCAATGAGGGAGTGCTGCAAAAATGCCAGTACAAAGGGAAAAAGTATTGTGTCTGTTTTTCTGGGCGGTGGACCTCACTGTAGATGGAAAAGTGCACGTGCCACATCCTGCCATTATGAGCATGGTGGCCATGGAAATGGAATTGTGGGAAATAGGCAATTAGGTGTTCAGGGTGTGGTTGACCGGAAGGGGCGGTACCATTTCTTCCCAATACTGTGTCGGGAAGTTGGTCAAGATGGAGAGACGCACAGTGCTTATCGTCGGTGATACCTTTGTGCACCATATGCAGAGGTGTGAGCAAAGAGGCGTTGCTGGTAATTTCGGGTTGGAAGGAGTGGATGCTTTCTGGGGCTGTCAGGGTGACTGCAGTTCTGGCGGGATGGTTCGCCTTTGCAGATATGTGGCCTCCGTCACGAACATAGATTTTGTTGTGGTGCACTATGGAAGTCTACATTTGGGTTACATGTCGTGTGGACGTTTAATCCGTCACTTGAAGAGATTGCTGAACGCAGTGATGCAGATTATTCCTACTGCCAAGGTCGTTTTCTAATGCATAACACCAAGAGGAGTATGGGCCCATGCCGGTGTAATTTGTCCCGAGCCAGAGGTCTGAAGGTGTGTTATAAACAGAAGCATGTGTGAATTTATGCAGACTGCAAGCATGTTCTCTACCCACTATGAGATCATGAGGTCACAAAATATGCAGTGGTTCTGTAGAAATGGCATTTATTTGTGCGCGATTGGCACTACTGTTTCCTTTTACACTGTGCAAGAAGCATTGACCAGAATGTGGTAAAAATGTGAAGCGAGGCAAACAGACATGCATATAAAGAGAAAAATCAAAAAAGGTTGCTGGCACGCATGTAAAAAATCAAAAATAAAAACCTTTACACATCTACGATGGAAGACCCAATCCCCCACACAGCTTGCTGTTGCTGCCAAGGTGCTTTTCTCCTATGTACCACCGAAGTTACTATGCACCTATTCCAATGATTGTTGTCGCCAGCTAGAGGTCAGAAGGGGTCTCATCAACAGAACCTTGTATACTTGTTTGTCCGTTCATGGGATGTTCTTCTGCAACAATGACCCCATTGGTTGTGGAAATGCAGAGTTCTTCCAAGCAAATGGCATTTTGTTGACATCCATTGCTAATGCATTGTTTCTTACACAAAAAAACACAAATTCAAATAAAAACCGAAAAAAGGTGTTTCTCTAGAAGCATCTAAAAAAAAGGTCTTTTGAGAGATGCCCCTTACAACAACAACAAACTCCCCCTACCCTGGTTGCAATTTATTCTCACACGCCCGCACGCAGCGCGAAAGCCACATCCGGGAACTTTAAGGATGGCGGTAATGGAAATGGGACTGTGAAGGCAAAGGGATTTCGCAATGACGTTACTGGGCGTGGTGTGTACGTAGAGGACTGTTGTACAGAACTGATACTGTTACATGGGGAGCTCTTCAATGTTACTGGTGGATGCGTGTGCAACTTTTTAACAATACGCAATGATGGCATGCTGGAAAGAAGACAGTAGAAAGGGAAGAAGGAATGTTTCTGCTTTATTGGGGCACGGCCGTTGCCGTCGTTGGGGAAACCTACATGTACATACTCCCAGTTTCAGTTTGCTACCGATGTCATTGGGACAGTGGGGACTATCACACCTGTGGGTGCGGATCACAGGAAGGGACATTCTTAATTTTCTACATTACTGTGCACAGTGAGCCAGACTGACATGGTTGCATTTACTTGCAAATGAAATGTAGCACAGCCCATTTGGTCCAACATCAGTGACACGCCAAACCTATCTGGCCTGCTACTGTGTTCTGAAAAGCTGCAAACAGATTGTGCAGCAGCTCTGGGGTGTGGCCTTTTGTAGGGCTGCTGTGGAGAACTTGCACCCGGAAAACAGGCCTACATTGTTCAAAAACCAAAATACATGTACAACGGCCCATTGTGGTGTGTTCATAAGAGTGTACTTTCTGAAAAACACTCCCTACATTCCTCAACACTGTACTTTGCCACTGTCCATGGGTCTGGATTGTGTCACCGAAATAAAGGCCCACGTGCAGCGTGGGTGCGGTCGCATGGTGACGTCGCCACTGCTCTCCTTTCGAACTGCTGTCCATAGGACACGTTTTGGGTGGAATACATTGTATGCATGTGCATATCATTGCCACGTCTATACTGAATAATAGGGCGCCATACGTGTGCTGAGCATTTTGGGAGATGCTGGCTATTCATAGCGTATAGCAGGTGGGATGTTTATCTCTATAGGTACCTGTAGGCTGTCAGTGGGTGCTCGGGCCTAATTAACGTTCATTCCCATATGCTGCACAGTGGCAGTGTTACCAGGACACAGAGGAACAGATACACATGCGTGTACTTGCACAATGACCAAATTTCCCCTCACACATGTCATCGTAGGTGGAGGACAACATGCAGACATGCAGACCGTGCTGGCATTGTACGGATGCCTCCATTGTCATTGTGGATAGGCCGGGCAACTGCAGTGTCCATAGGACACATATCTTTTCCTTAATTGCAGTCATTCTATTGAGGACTGTGTGCCGCTGAGTGAGAACGGCATTTCAACAAAAAAAACGTGTTACACATACACACAACAACCTTTCACTTATTAACGTTAACTTGTACACAGTCATACACACCATTAGGGAAGGGTTAGCATAAGTGGATACTTATTGTGGGGAATGGGGGATTTCCTCAAGTTGGTTGTGAGGGGAGGAAGACATTGAGGTATCACCTTAACGTCTCCCATCACACAGGTTTTGAGGGGATGGCGTACTTTCACATGGGGAAGGGGTACACGTGTAGGTCCCGCTGTAGCTGTTTAATTGTGTCAATAATGCACCCTTGTACGCAACCTTTCAGCCGGCACAATTGTTCACCAGTTTTTCCACTTTGGTTTCCAGCCTGTCCTTTTTGCTATGCAAAGAGTTTCTTTCCTTTGCTATGGCCGTATGCTGTTGTGGAAGGGTTGCCGCTTGTGCTGCCTTGCTTTCCTTTCCAATATGTTCTCTCACAGAAAAGAAAATGTGTTTGCTGTACATATAGCAATATATATTACATAATGTACGCTTCACAGTACTGTGCGTACCAATGGGGTTAGTAGTGTAAGTCATTGTGCCATGAGGGTAATTTTCTTCCAGCCACTCTAAGGTGCTTGCCATTGCTCCGTAATAAATTAAACATTATGCTTCTCTACTATTGTTTACTGCAGCACGTATGCAGTTAGTAGACAAACTTCAGTGTTCTTACTACATTGTAGTGACGTTCTGGTCTTGGTACTTTCCAGTCCATACTCTCTGAAAACACATTGTTAAATGGACGTTATGGTTAAGTTATGCTACTAAAAAACTATTGCCTTTACTGAAAACACTATGCTAAAGCAACGTTCTGGTTACAGTGCCCTACTAAAAACCTATGAAATTCACTAACAAAAAATATTGTTAAAGGGACGTTATGGTTACAGGTAAAACCGAAAGAAAGAAAGAAAGAAAGAAAGAAAGAAAGAAAGAAAGAAAGAAAGAAAGAAAGAAAGAAAGAAAGAAAGAAAGAAAGAAAGAAAGAAAGAAAGAAAGGAAGGAAGGAAGAAAGAAAGAAAGGAAGAAAGGAAGGAAGGAAGAAAGAAAGGAAGAAAGAAACAAAACCTTGTTACCCTGTGGCCCATAAAACCGTTTTTTCTCCCGACATTCTGGGCCTTGGAATCTGGGCACTCAAAATGTTAAGGTTGTTTTTAAAAGGTGCTGGAACCAAAGGATAAGCTCGACCAAGAGTGAGCTGGGCCAGACAATGGTTAAGCTATGACATGCTGGGAAAAGACAACACCATTATACATATATGGGCCTAATTACGAGTGACCCAGTCTGGAAATAAAGGTGCCGGTAAAACACTACCAGCACATTCACTGGACCGTGTCACTCCGAGTCTGCCAGTAGGCGCAACAAATAACTGGCAGGCCTGAACTGCTGGTAGTTCAGGACCCTACTGGCAGACCTTTCACTGAAGAACTGGCAGCGTTAACAACGGTGCAGTGGTTCGGTGTTCCCTATCCTCCTATGGGACTCCATGGGAATGGGAACTTACTGTACCGTCGCCGCCTGTGATATCCCGGTAACACCGGGATGCCAGGTGGTGGAAATGGAATTTTGAGGTTGCCGGCAACCTCGTAATGAGACCCATAGTATGTTTCACTGAGCTTATGTCACCCAAGGCAATTTGCAGGCAGGCGTGTTGCAGAATGTCACAGTGGCTTTCTTGCATCTCATTTCATAGACAGCTCCAGGAGATGAAGAATCTATGGGGGAAAGCAGGAGAAGAGGTCCACAAAATGGATTGGTGGCCATCCCCTTTTGGCTCTTGTAGCTCTAGGTTTTTTGAGTCAGAGTCCTGCTGAGGAGTCCCTGCTTTCAAATGTATTTGAAGCCAGAGTTGTGCTCGCAAACTGGCTCAGTGGGTTGTGGGGTGAAATATAGCCCCTGAATGACAGAAATAAAGAAGCCAGGGTGATTTGGCAAACCCCATTGAAGTATAAGGCCAGCGCATTAATGGTGATGTCGGACATGAGGCATATTGAACCAAAAACAGGCCTCAATCTCAAAGGAAAGAAATCTCAAAGGTGCGTAGATATGTGCAATGCATTTCAACCAGCAAAAGAAAGACATGTGGCTGACAATGCTGTTTTACTAAATCCATGGAGAGCTGCACTTTTACTTAAAGATATAAACGGCAGCATGTACAATATCTTCATGCAACATGAGACTGTGATCCCGAAATTATAATTGAAACCAAGCTTCTTGCATTTACAAGAAATAAAAGAATTTCCTTTTTGTTTTTCCTCATCCAAATGACAGTATGCAAACAGAAGTGCTCACTAGACTTTCATAGTTTGAACATGGTTTTCTCATATAACTGCCCTATACATATGGACAATCCATTGCAACTATGAGATTAAAGAAGTACATTACATATGCCCACCAATCCTTCCGCAAAGCACTCAAAACACAACTCTTCATCTAACTATTCAACTGTTTTCCTATGTCTACTAAAATTTGTGATGCATACTGTACCTGTAACTAAGAGACCTCTCGGTCACATGTAACCCTGCCTACTGAAAATGCTTATAAAAACTCTTGTAACAGGCGCCACAATGCCTCTGGGCTGTAGGTGTGCTATACAAATGCAAATAAATAAAAAATAAATATGGATAAGGCCCAGGTGCCGTATAAAATGGCATGTAAAATGCATTGTGTATGAGTTTAAAAGCCATTGCTTGCAAATCCTACATGCAGCCGGTCATTTCTCGAAAGATGAAACTTAACCTCCAGGACCTTTCCTCTGCTGTCCTGGAGAAAGAGGTTTGGTTGTTAACCATCAATCAGGGCCATTGCTTAAAAAATATAGAAAGAAATACACTGCTTAGATTTAAACCACAGTGGAAACAGATAAAGGCATGCCTGTTCATTCAGCAGAAGTGACCTTGTAGTCACAATTCCCATACAATGTCCATTAGAGTTATGATCAGGGCCATCACAGGCCTTGAAGGGGGAGGTAAACATAAACATGAGCCAGCCTTTGGTTGATCACATGCTTAAGGGTAAATGCAACTTAAGAGAACAAAGGAAAAGGACTGCAGTTGAGTTAATAGAAAATTACATGTTATTGCATAAAAGGGGCAGTGTATATGCCACAATGGTCATTCCAGACTTTTATTAAAGGTGACAGTAACCCCCTGTGAACCATGCTAAAATGATTTTTGTGTAATAAACATAACTAAAGTTATCAATGCAAATTTGATTTCAGCCTTCCCTTGATTCCGAGACATTTTAAAGTTGGTGTGAGGGTGAAGGAAATAATTTACATGGGAACTATGAAGTGGGATATTTTTCACTGATACAGCTCCTGCGTAAATGAAGAAAAACTGTATCTGTGCATAGGAAGGGCGTGCCGACTTCAGATTAACATCATCTGATTTGCCTTAAAATGTAGTTCTTAAAAATAAATTCTTACCTCTAAAGATTTGAAAAATTAGGGTACTTGCCATGTTGATAGATAAGTTTTGAACATGCCGAGCCCACATGTCAGTTTGGATGACAAAGCTTTCTCCTCCCACAGCTGTCTCAACTCAAACCCCTCATCTCCTTGTCCTATTAGCACACAGGTGGGAGGTGGGTAGAGAAAACCAACCAATCCCTTTTGCAGGAATCATGACAGGTTTGTGATGTCATTTGCCCTATAAGTATACTAGTTTGTATTAGAACTGGGTTTTCCACTTATTCCGGGAGGTAACCTGCTGCTGAACTCTTGCGAGAAACATCCAAGCAGAGATGCCTCACATCTTGCAAGAAGAGACAGGAACCAGGACACATGGAAGCTGACTGGAACCCCTTAGAGGATTCAGAGGAGACTATCCTTGCCTGACCCCTTGCTGTCCCAGAGGTGTCCTGCTGTTCCCTGTTGCCCATTCCAAGGCCTCTCTTGTAAGTAAAACTATCCCAAAGCCATAGATTGTGTAGGCCCTGCATTTTCAAGCATTGTTTTAGTTATTTCCCCCTAGTAAAATATCCTGTTTGTCTGTGTAGATCCTGAGCATATTTAATTAAAGTAAATCAATTAATTCCCCTATAGAAATCATGTGATGTATTTTGTTGGCATTCAAAACTAACAATCTCTTCCCAGTGTGTTTTGAGCCTGTATAGTCATAAAGATCTTCCAAAAGAATGAATCCCAAAACCCTGTTTCCATGTGAGTGTGCACAACGAAATTCCCCATTGACACCCTTCATTTAAAATCAGAAGTGTGAAGCCTGGTATTTCTTTTGCATGTGTGGTTAAAAAAATGAAATTGCCCCGTTGTTCCTATTGTGTTCCCACTCTCTGCCACTGGTCTTCAATTCAGAGGGGTTAAGTGTAATTGATGTTTGGAGGGTGGGTTTGTTGGGAAAAAAGTATTATAACCAAATCGGCAATGACTGTGTCTTGAATTATTCTTTTTCTGTATTGGTGGGTGATTTAAATAGAAATTGTGACTGCATATCTCAGTATCATAGCTGTGTTGGTGCCTTTACGGAAGTCATTTTTGCTCTTGTGCTGCCACAACACTGGTGGCTGATGTTAGTCTGTTTGTCAAATTTGGTTTAAATTAATTAATACATTTATATTCTTGCTACACACCGGCCTGCTTCCTAGTCGATTGTGGCACCGGGTATTTGTTGGGGTTGGGTGCGAAACGGGTTGGACGGCTTACCAAATAGGACATGAATCAAAATAATAGTGATTTGTTGTGCGCCACATTCATTGGGGGAAAAGGTACTCCCTGAGTTGAGCGTAACCAAGTAATAAACGGCGACAAAACGCCTTCAGTAAAAATCATTGGAAAATAAGGCCTTTGAAGAAAACAGGATTTGAGCCAGGACAAGAATGGTGTCAACACTGGTTTCACAACATTAAAGTGGCGCAATGATCATCAGGTTCTTCTTCGACAAAGAATCCAGATTGCAAAGTCCTGCCCAGTACGTGTCTTAGCACCAGCACAGTTGGCAGCTCCATGTAGCTGCTGCAGTGCTCTCAATACAGTCTTGTTTGTCAAAACATTGATCTCTCTGGACCTCTCACAAGGTTGCACCAGTAAGCTATTCCTACGCTCTCAATGGCAGGACCTTGGAACGGTTCATCACTTCCCGTAAGTATCACACTTTCATCAATGAGACATCGTTATGTATAACATAAAGAGAAAGTAGAAGTCAGATGGCCATACATGTACAGAACACATTGTATGACAACTAAGAATCCAAGTAATATGTGGAGTAACATATGACAAATATATAACGTGGGCGTTTCATAGCAAAATCAATAAACAGCAATTCGACAATTGAACCTTTGTTGGGCATCATTTGAACTATATACTCATCCTCTAAAACAAACGGATGACAGAAACATGACCATAAACTGACTTAAAGATTACATGTTGACCTACTGTACACTGAGAAGTAAAAAACTGATAGGAATGAATGCTAATCTATTGGAACAGGTCAATATCTGTTAAAGGAATCATGTACAAACTTAAACTGTTATGGTGAGATTGAACTACTGGCGCAATGCTGCTGAGGACTAAGGGTGCTGTGAAAAAGCAGAGGGTGTTTCACAACCTAGTCCCTGGCAATCTGGTACTCAGGTGGTCAGGGAAAGGCTGTCACTTTTTGATCCCGACCATAGGGGTGGACAAGCAAGGGAGGATCACCTGGGGAGGGGGTCCTCGAACAGTGGGGGAGAAGCACCAGATGTTGAGACATGGTATCCCCCTTTTTCCACAAAGCATCAAACCCCTATCCCACTTATTATATGGGAAACTACATATCCCATAATTCCTCCCCACTTTACATTGAAAACACTACTTAGCGGAGTAAGGTGAGGAATGAGGCCAGAAAGATTACCTCCCCGGACTTGCAATGGGTCTGCCCCTGTAATGAGGCAAAGCAGAGTCAGACACGTAATCCTAATAATACACACATGCCACTTGTTAACACTCCCTGTGAGGATAAAAGGTGGCACGCACAGGTACACTATGAGGGAGGCTTGGTATGAGAAGGAACAGCTCTTTCGGGGCTGATGCGAACCAGGTGATGGAAATAAAGGTTTTCAAAACTTGTATCCGTCGGGTCTGTGTCTACTTCTTAACAACATGCCTTCCTTACAGTGCCCACTAGGGAAGGTAATATTGATTTGTTCCAGAGCAACTGTGTGCAGAAGACCAGGGCAAAATCAAAAAATGAAAGGATAAGAAATAGTGGTGTCTTTTGGCACTTGAGGTTGGTTGGGTCAGTTTAAGATCAAAGGTACTTTTCTGGGTGCCAGGACACCCTATGTATTAGGGAGAGTGCTGCAGTTTTTTAAAAGTGTCACATATTTTTGAATCAGGGAAAACTCGAATTCCTTTACATGTGGTGTTAATTCTACGACTGTCAAGGTGGATTGGCTGCTTCAAGACAGCCCCTTGTATCTTTTGTTAATGGGGGTTAGGAATGTTTTTGCATGGAGTAGCTTACAGATGGTGCAGGTTGCTCAGGATGTGCCTCATATCACAGGCAACACTCAATAAAGACTCAGGTTTCAAGGAGTACACTATGCCCTCTGCGTGAACACATGTGGTACTGGTGAATTGCTTTAATCATTTATACCACACAAGACTGCAAATCGATTGCCAATAGGTACAGAAACAAGACTCATTAATGCAGAGAACACAGGGTAGAACAGGTACACTTGTATAGCTCTCCTCCACAGCGCCAAACTGCTTAGATGACGAATTTCCATGGGGAAGGAGCTTCACAATTGGATCTATGTGATCACTGCGCCGCCCATAATGTCGACTATTAAATTGCTGACTCCCATTATGGCATGGCGCAGTGATCACATAGGTCACTGTGCCCTACATCCCCATAACCGCTTTCCCCCTATCCACTTACCTTTTTGGCAGCAAACCGTGAAGTTTGCTGCCGTCTCTCCTCCGACCCTGCAGCGTCAGTTCTCACCCACTAACGAGGGTCTGAACTGGTGTTGCAGGGTCCTTTTTTCTTTTTTTCTTCTTTTTTTACTTTTTTTTCTTTATTTTCCCCTGCAACCATCTAATGGCAGCGGGGTACACCCCGGCAACCCCTGAACCCCACTACAATGACAAAGGAGAGCGGGGGACAACACCGCACCCGCAACCCCTGCTCCCATTAGTCAGTGTAATGGGGATCGGCATGTTATTACCACGCAAAGGCGCAGTAAATAACATGTCGCCATTTTCGGGGTGACATTTTTGCATTATTTCCCACAATTTCAACGCTTGGATGGCAAATTTCCTCTGTCCTCTATATTTAAAATGGATAAGTACAACTTGATCGAGCAGTACAAAGATTTTGTCATGTACATCTGCAGTTTTCGTACCATATATCAGAGGACAAACCCCCACAGATGCTGAAAATAAGTCACAGAACCGTAAAGGTGAAATGGAGGGCAACATGGAAAATTGCCCAGCCCGGAGAAGGAATCTCTTTTTTGCAGGATGAACACAAGTCAGTGTGCTCCCTGCTGTACTCCCAGCAGACTTTGCGGCTGATTTGCTAGGACGCTGATGTAGATGAAATTAGCATCATGTAACTGAGAATTGATGGCCGTGGCACCCCCATTAAAGCTGAGGCGTATGGATTGGTCTGTCTGGATCAGGGAAGGAACATGGACACCGCGAGGGGGTCTATAGGCTACACATGTCTGCATTAATGTAGGCTCTATAGCAACCATAAGCAGGCATCAGGTTCAGGGGTGTTATGCCCCTACTCTCAAGACTCCCCCAAGGTTTCCGAGGACACGCCCCTCGAATCTGCTGCTGGCTTCTGATTAGTCGCTGGGGACACAGAGTCCAGTCTTGTCATGTAAAAGAATAGCGTTAAAAAGACCTGTAGAAGTTGACTTAACCTGAGGACTTGACCCTATGTATAACATGCCTGATAAACCTCCCTTTTCTCATCTTAAAGTGGGCGCCATTTAACAGAGTTTTGGCATGTTGATGGCTGCCTCGAGAGGCACAATGATTCTTAATTCTAAAAGCCATCAGCGGACAGCGTCAACCCATGGGGAGGGCCTTAGCCATGGCCAAATCTTCACAAGGGCTGAGCAGTAGACTTTGTGGTCCTTTAATTCTCGGGCTCCCCCGAGGCAGTCTCTGGAGATGGCCAGACACTGAGAATCATCAGAAGGGGGAGGGAGTAGAAACACTCAAACCAACAAGCTTATCGGAAAGGAGAACTTGATCAAACACAGGGTGATACACAAATAAGTCATTGCGCATAGCTCCCCATAATCTCTCATACGGTACCCTTTGCCACAAATCACATTCATGCTTATTTAAAGTTAAAAGTGACAAGGTAATCAGAATAACATCGATGTGGCATGCACATTGATTTGCGGCACACGGTTATACTCAGAGGAGGGGCCTCTGGTGGTCTTTGATCATCTATAATTGTGTACACATGTGCATGTCCTGCGAAGACCATGCTCGCTGGACCCATTTCACAGAGGAACACCACAGTACACAGCTTAAGATCATTATCATCATATCATGTTTATTTTGGAAATGTACAAAACATTCCATAAAAACAATACAGAAAGATAAACAAAATACATATCAATACAAAAAAAACAGAATACAATGTTTAAAAAACCATACAAGTCAACATGTCATGCCATACTCATGATCAAACGTTTAAAACAAATAACATAGGAAAATAAAAGCTTTGGGATGCAACCTGAGAGTCACCAAAGTCCCTGCGCACACAAAGCCTTGGCTGAGAAGGTTCATAAACTCCCACTGCTGCAACCCGCGCGGCAGCTACCACACCTAGGCGACCTGCGGGAATTTGTGGCTCTATTTTCGAGACTTAAATGTACTTTTTTATTAGTTTGGGCCCTCTCTGAGTGCTTAATTGACTTGAGGCTGCTAGTCAGCCAGGCACAATCCACCTGGACCCTGTAGGAAACCTCGTTTCCACTGCAGCTGCTGCCATGAGACTAATGATCAATAGGAGTGTTGTTGCGGGTGTAGACAGAACCTGTAGTTTAGCTGCGTTATCTTGCTGGTGCAGCATGAGTCCTGGAGGTGCTGGACACCAAGAACCCTCTTCAGTTTCTCCCCAACAAGTGCTACGACGCTGGTGGGAGGTTCTGTCTGGTATGAGGGATGAACCATCAGCTGCTCTGCCTCCCAAATCGTGATCGTTTGCAAAGCCCGAGAAATGTACAGCGGAAGGAGGGTAAGAACTTCATAACAGCTGCCCAGATTGACAGTGCCATGATTATGTTACACTTAGATTTAGTAACCACCTCAGATGAGCTTGAACAATTGTAGTGTGGGGCGTGCGTTGCCCTATGCAATGCAAGCCGTAGAATGTTGGCTAGTGGTGGAACCCTGGGTTCCCTCAGGGTTCCATGGATGACAGTTAGGGATTCAGGATCGGAGATACTACTGAGAGGAGGCTGTTATCTATGCTCTCCCTCTTCCTCTAGGCCCTGAAACTCAAATAAAGTACTTCTGCTTTTTGTACCTGCATCCTCTGTGTACACTACAAAAATGCACTAATTGTTCTCTACTTGCAGAGCTGGGCAATTATTTTTAGCAAGAGTAGGTGCAAAAGAGAAACTGATACTATAATATAATTGCCCGAGGAAAGACTGAAAGGGTGCATTTAGACGTCTTTGCAGGATTAAGGGATCGGAAACATGTGATAAGAGACGCTACGCCTGATTCAAAGAAGTGTTTTATAATGGTGCTATAGGAAAATGCTCTGTGAATCAGGCCCAGGCCTGTGTCAATAGTACATATCAGGCTATTTACTCCAAGTTTATCATAAATTCGATTTGTCTGTTGTCATCGAAGAACGGGTGCAAGAGACACGGCGAGTGTGAGTCACGCTTATCTGGCAGTCTGAGAATTCTCTAAATAAACCAAAAGAGGGGTAAATGCACATATTTAAAATTACTTTTGCCCAGACAGGAGAACTGCGTTGAACCAGACAAAGAATGTGGAGCGTCATTGTCTCTGTTCCTCATTTAAAAGGTTTGTGGCTTAAAGTAATTTAGTCAGAGCAGGCCATGCTAGCGAAGTTTCACTCTGGGTTCAAAGGGGAACTGAAATCAATGACAGTCACTCTGATTGGGTTCCCAATGTAGTGGAAAAGATGAAAGTTGACACTTCCGTTAAATCAATGTTCCTCCTCAGTGGAATTGCCTATCTCTAGACAAACAGAAAGCTTGCTTAACCTTTTTAAAACCCTTTTTATTTATTTATTTATTTATTTATTTATTTATTTATACACAGGGGGAAAAACAATACGCTTTCGATCACAAAAGAATGTACAATAGATAAGAAATCATAGTTGACGGGAAACAGTGAGCTACTTCCAATGGGGTGAGTTTGAGTGGCATTCTGACCAGGTTGTGGAGGGGAGTCATTGGAACAGTCACGGGGACAATAGATTAAGGGCACCCAACATTAGACACGTTTAAGTGCAGGTAAGTGGTACAGCCAGCTGTGTTAGGGATGTTTGGGATGTTTAAATACCTGTTCCCGAACAGTAATAGACGTTACTCTGCTGCAAGCAGTCATTTTATACTATAAGTGTTGACTAAACCGATTAGAAATATAGTCAATGTTTATTTAGCACATTTTTCGTGCCCTATACGTGCCTGCGTAGCCAATGGTAGCTTTCCCCCTGAACTGGTGGTGGAACAGTTACCACCAAGCCAGGGAACACGACCTCCCCAATTCAGCTGCAGACAGAAAAGATATGTTAGAGCAGCCCGCAATAAAAACGATTGTTAACTTGAGTTGGTTACCATCCTGAGCTGTGGGATGCTAACATGTATTGTTGCCCTGGACAGCAAATCATAGCACCAACAGTGGAAATAAAATTCACGCACCAATGTAGACTTTCTAAGTGCACGTTTTTTTTTTTATCATTGTTCTCAGTGCAAACAGATACACAACCTATTGAGACACTGCACAACAAGGGCTTGGCTATGTACATAATAACAGCTCATGTAGACAGGCAGCGAAAAAGGTAAGAATGAAAAGCCACTAGCTCAGCAGAGTTGTCAGTAGTTGCCCTACTTGCCTAGGACCAAGTCAAGCCGCCAATCATGCGTCCATTGCTACTGCCCTGCTCAGCCTGCCCGTCCCTTCACCAAGTTTTAATATTACATATGATGTCATTGTGATGTATGTTTTTCCTTTATTGGATTGTTCCTTTGGCTTCTTTTTCTTTTTTTTTCTTTTTATTTATTTCCTTTTTTTTTGTGCTTTTTTTATTATTTATTTATGTATATGTTGTGTTAAAAATCTGATATTGTTGGCACGTTAAATTAAAAAAAACGTTCACAACCACCTAACTCAACATCTGAAGTGCAGCTGTCAGCATTGCCTTCCAGCCCCTGTCCCATACTGAAGTTCTGACGTGAGCATTGAAAACTGGCCTGGGGCAGGAATACTGCCCATTTCTAAATATTTTGGGTACATTCGCCCACCTGTTTTTTTTTGCCAACACCACTCAAAATCTGTAAACACAGACTAAATCTGGTCACTAGGCAGCTGGAGGCCACTAGCTGATGACATTTAGTAAACGTGTGCCTCCAGAACCTGGCCAGTGTCAGGAGGAGTGGCCCTTCCTTACTTGTGGCCCACAATCCAGCCACTGCACTGCCACAGGTGTCTGCTACGGCGGTGGCTGCACTCACAAAGGCACTGCTTGCATCTCAATCTCACACCATGGTCCTAGTGCATGAATGCACTCTGTGTGACTGTGCCGAGGCACTCGGTGAGGCACTCACTAAGGCACGTGCTTCACTGCCAATGACCCCTTTGTGCCTGAGTCTCCCATTGGGTCACAGCCCAAGCCGCCAGGTATGCTGTCAACTCAGTGCTCCCTGCATCCTCCATTTATGCCCGGAGTCTCTGGCAGCACCTAGTAAACCTGTGCCCGCCCCTGTTGTCCCCCTCTGCCCCAGGTCCAGGAGGGTGCTCCTCAAGCTGCTACTATTGCAGCACCAGCACAACACCCCTCTCCTTGTCTCCGCAGCCAATGGGCGCCATTATACACTCTTCATCCAGATCGACAGCAGAGTCGATCTGTATCACCTCTCCACGGGAGTGGAGTAACTTTGCTAAAAATATTCGGGGGGACATGACATCTAAAGGAAAGGGACCCCTGCCAAATGAGGGGGACAACATGGTGTGCCACAAAACCGCCTTTCCCCCCTCTAAAATGACACCCTAAAACTAATCCCATGCCACGGGTTTCAACTGCACCTATCAAGCAGGCCGGCTCACCCGGGCCAGAGCGTTGCCCCCACCCAGGCTGCTCTGAGAGCACAGATACCTGGGGCTTCACCTGCACCACCATTGGGGAAATGCACCATGTTGCTCTCTAGTGCTGCGCCTACCCCTTAGACGTCTACGGTGGAAGCTATCCTTGGGTGGTTAATTCAAGCAACAGTCCCCCAGGAGTTGGCACTGTCCCACTACTCCCTTGTTGCAGCCAAATGGTGTTTTAAGGTGCATCAAAACGGAGGGAGTGGGGGGAGGGCAGGGAAAAAAACAATATAAAAACGAACCTATTAGATCTTAACATTCAAGTGCTATAGGCTAGGCAAAATTATATGCAGTACCCTTTGGGAACACCACACACAATTAAGACTACAAGTGACCCTACAAATTCACCTTTGGTAGAAGCCTGTACTACACAGTAAAGTGGTAGCAATGGCTGAGCAGCCAGACTTATCTCAAGAGTAAAGTGAGCAGTATCAATAGTTACACAAAGGACAGCAATTACTATGATTCAAACAAACACTGACTCAAGGTTTCTGAGTAAAAGAATATACATTTATTTACACATCAGTTATAAAACATTTCACTAAGGTAAAGCAGTTTAAAAATCACAATCATAATACACTACACACCACCCAATAGATTCTGGACAAGTTAAGCTCAAAATGAAGTGTGAGCAAAATGGCACTCCAGCAATTTAAAAGGGAGGGAAAGACAAAGTTAGACAAAAGTTGAGCAGCACCAACAAGTGAGTAAGCAGGGCAATCTAGAAAAAGGAACTACAGTGAGGAAATCAAAATCAAGGGCCCTGGGCCAAAGTCAGTGGACCAAAGTCTATGCAGAGGATCACACAGTTCAGGGTAGTTCGCGGTTAAGTCTTTGCCAAGAGTTCAGAACGAAGTTGGTCAGGCTAAAAGTTACTTTAAAGAATAGAGAAGGACAAGCCCTTGGATTGGCAAAAGGTTTCACACACTTTCACCACGGTCGGACGAAACGAACAACCGGAATTGAACAGTACCTTAAATGAAGAAGAAGGCTGTAGCTGAGGTAGGCGTTCCTGGCAGGTCCTGCAGGCTCACGGTTCCTGAAGTGAGTGTCAAAGTGACACAAAGTAGGAAGACTGGAGGGTCCTGCACTGCCCAGGGAAGAAACCAGCAGCAGAGCAAAGCAACAAATAAAAGGTGAGCTCCTTAAAACCGAAGCAGGGACTGGTCCTCCTGGCTATCCGGTTCACTGTAGCTGTGCACAGCAAATTCGACCAGAGGGGGGAGGCCTGGCTTGCAGTTTGGCGAACTGGTTGATCCCACCAGCTCAAGGGGAGAAGATTCCTTGTAGATCTTCCCTGTCATTGAAGTTTGAAGATTCAGATCCACAGCAGGGCTTCACTGGGAGGTTCAGTCATGGTAGAGGTCCTCTTCTGTCAGCTTCTCTTTGGTTCTCTCGATCCAGTGGCGACTCTGCCTTCTCAGTCCAAGAGACCTGCTTTTTATGCAGTTTTCCCCCATTCACACAGCCTGGCTGTCAATCACACAGCAGGGTGGCTGTTCTGGCGGGACAGTCACCTAGTGAATCATACAGGAGTACGACTTGGGTTACCAAGGGAACCCATGCCAGGGGTCCTGAAACCCCTCCCTCACATCCTGCCTACCCAGACTTTCATGCGCCTAAGGAGGGCTTCTGTGCAGAAGCCCGCGAAAGGGCGGTGAACAAAGGAACCAAACCTGGTTTGGCACGCAGAGTAAAACACGAGAAAGACTTTTACAAAAAGAAATGGAGAATAAACCCAGCTGGAACCAAATTAGAACATATATGGTCCAGTGGGTTTAAGTTTGAGGCTACCAAGATAGCTTAAAACAATACCAACGCTATTTAATATAACCGCGGTAGGAAAAATCAGATAGATACCACTGCCAACAGCCAAAGACAGACAAAAAGGTAAAACTATTAACCCTTTCCAGCACTCTATGTAAGATAGGTTGTACTGGGTCTGTGATTTAAAAGGACTAATAAAGTCAATGGCAACTTTACATGTTCTGGGAGACAGTAGTCAGACCCTAAAAATTTAGTCTGAGTGGGAAGGCTGAAAAAGACAACCCTGTGTCACTGCACTGAAGGTGCTATGTAAAACACAGTAAAAACATGATGCCCATGGAGTAGGTGAAGCTCCACAATCTATGAACACAAAAATGTTAAACACACACAGCACAACACATGTACGAGTGGGAAAAAAGTTCACACTCTTACCAGGTGAACAAAATAAATCCTAGAAACCCAGCAAAGCTTCTGGGGGATACTCAGTAGGTAAGGGAAATTAGCCATTCTGGAGAATTCTCCCTAACACTCACCCCCCCCCCGCCCAGACTAGGGGACAGGAGGAATTAACCCACTGCTGGATGAATCTCTTCACTCTAGTCAGTTATAAACATCCTAGAGAGACCCTCCCCTTTCATTTGCATTAACGATCTCAAGGGTTGGTGGTCCGTCTGAATCACAAAAATAGATCCATAAAAGTATGGTCTAAACTTCTTCAGAGACCACACAATGGCAAAACACTCATGCTCCATGGTTGCCCACCTTGTTTCTGGTTCCTTCAGTTTCCTACTGATGAAGCAACTGGGGTGTTACGTACCTTTCTCATCCAGTTGACTAATGACTGCACCTATACCTGTATTGGATGCCTCTGTCTGCACAATGAAGGGTTGGTGATAATCAGGAGCTCTTAGGACTGGAGCTTGACAAAGGGCTTTCTTCAGGATTTCAAAGGCTTGAGTGCACTCCTCATTCCATCTAACCTTTTTAGGGAAATTTGGAGAGGAGATCACATTTAAGGGAGAAGCTATGGTCCCATAGTTCTCTATCAAATTCCTGTAGTACCCAGTGAGACCTAGGAAGGCTCTCACTTGGGTTTGAGTAGTAGGGGTGGCCCAGTTCTGTACAGCTTGTACTTTGCTAGGCAATGGCCTTATTTCAACTCCTCCTACCTCATGACCAAGGTATACCACTTTGCTCTGAGGCCTGCTCAAGAGCCTACAAAACATATCATAAGTGATCAACATGTTCTTTCCAAGTAGGGCTGAACACTGCAATGTTATCCAAGTATGCCAAGCAGAAGTCCTCCATCCCATTCAGAACTTGATTGACCATCCTTTGGAATATAGCAGGTGCATTCTTTAATCCAAAAAGCATAACCTTAAACTGGTAGAGGCCTGCTGGGGTGGAGAATGCAGTTTTCTCCTTGGCATGGTCAATAGCCTGACGTCAGATCAAATGTACTGAGGTACTTGGCTGCACCAAGTTTATCCACCAGTTCATCTGTCCTTGGTAAAGTATGGGCACCAGTCTTAGCAACTGCATTTAGAGCTCTATAGTCCACACAGAATCTCAATTCCTTGGATCCTGCCTTTGGTACTAGAACAACTGGACTAGGCCATGGACGTGTAGAGGGCTCTAAAACCCTGAGATCAAGCATCTTGTTGACTTCTCCCTTGATATGGGATCTTACATTTTCTGACATTCTGTAACCTCTTCTTTTCACAGGTAAACAGTCACCAGTGAGAATATCATTCTGGCCCCAAGGGGTCAAGCCTGGTGAGAGTGAAAACAGGGAAGCAAACTGATTTAACAGATCGTTGCACTCCTCAGACCCAGACTTTCAGGCGCCTAAGCAGGGCTTCTGTGCAGAAGCCTGCGAAAGGACAGTGAACAAATTAACCAAATCTAGTTTGGCGTGCAGAGTAAAACACAAGAAAGACTTTTACAAAAAGAAATGCTGAATAAACCCAGCCGGAACCAAATTAGAACAGATATGGTCAGCGGGTTTAAGTTCAAGGCTACCAAGATAGCCTAAAACAATACCAAGGCTTCTTAATATAACCGCGGTAGGAAAAATCGGGTAGATACCACTGCCACCAGCCAAATCTTAATGAAAAGGGAACGAAAACAATGTTCCATGAGAGACAGACAAAAAGGGATAACTATTAACCCTTTCCAGCACTGTATGTAAGATATGTTGTACTGGGTGTGTGGTTTAAAAGGACTAATAAAGTCAATGGCAACTTTACATGTTCTGGGAGACAGTAGTCAGTCCCAGAAAATGAAGTCTGAGTGGGAAGTCTGAAAAAGACAACCCTGTGTCACTGCACTGAAGGTGTTGTGTAACACACAGTAAACAGATGATGCCTATGGAGTAGGTGAAGCTCCACAGTCTATGACCACAAAAATGTTAAACACACACAGCAAAACACATGTAAGAGTGGGAAAAAAGCTCACACTCTTACCAGGTGAAAAAAATAAATCCTAGAAATCCATCAGAGCTTCTGAGGGACTCAATAGGTAAGGGAGATTAGCCATTCTGGAGAATTCTCCCTAACACTATAAACATGAATACAATGCGAGAAACATGAATACAAAGGGAGGAGGGCAGTGGTGAAGACAAGCAAAAACAAAGAAGAGCAAGAACAGAAACACTCCTACTAAGTCTTGCAACAATTCAATTCGGGACTTACGTGCAAGTGCTGCAACATATATTTCAGAAAATGGGGGAAAAGGCCCAGGGTGTTTGCACCTTCTGGGTGCTTTTCCCCACTCTGTTGTTATTGCCGTTGGTGCTTGGCCCCATTCCCTGCCCAATTAAAGCCTGCAGATCCCTGCGTGAGGACGAAGACCGCGGGGGAGAGGGCACGGGTGTTTGTGCCTGCTGGGTGTTTCGCGACACCCAAAACCTTCTCCAACTGTTAGTAGGAAGGAGCAGTATTTGCAAAACCCGACATGATAGTCACGGTGGGTTAAACGGGGCTGGACTGGTGTGGCATATAATTGCTTCCATTGGCACAACTGACTTCTAAGGAAACAGTGCATTCAATGGTTGGCTATGGCAACACCCGATGCCGCGTCACCCTTCCCACCCATGATATCTGTGATAAGTCAGTGCCCCCCGCATCTGTCCCCATTCCCTTACTGCAATGGAAAATACTGTTGGTAAAAAGCAAAAAACCAGCAGCACACACTTTGCCCGTAGCAGGTGCAACTGTGCCCATCCCAGCGAGTTCTGTAAAGTCTTCGGGAGAAGCTTTTTCCCTAAATAGCAAAAGCAACCATTTCATGGTATCATATGGCGCCCCAGTCAGCATGGATCCCTGAGGGTGGAGGCAATCTGCTGTACCAAACATTGCTGCTGCCCTCACCAAGCCTGAAAAGACCACATGTTTATGCCCACCCGTTGAAGATATAGAGCCTATGCTGCAAACAACTACTTCTGAAGCCCACCCCGGGACCAGTGCAGGCCGTGTTGTTTGCCTCAAACCTGGGACATCCATTCCATTTCCGGTACCACTACAAGGCCATCTGCAGTGTCTGCTGTCTCGTCTTCTGATCACTCTCAATCGGAGTGTAACCGTTATGTGCACTCCTCCGATAGGGTGGGAAATATAGTGTAACCTAAGATGCCTGCTCCTGAGGAGCCTTCATGTTCCATCAAGTCCATTATTTCAACTTCCTGCCCGCAGCAGGCGTCTTCCAACGGTCCATTGCTGTTTGAAGAAATCCCAGAGACGGAAAATAAGGTAAATGTGGAAATGGAGATGCAGGCCTCATTATTGGGGGTAGTTAGTGACTAGATAATGTCCCGCGTGGCTCTTTTCCTCTTTGTGGGCAAGCAGGAAACTTTCCTCAGACTCAGCTTGTTTGAGGGAGCCAAGTGTCAAATGTTTGTCAAAGTAGTATTGTGTTAGACGAAATTTTGATGCTAAAAAATGTAGTCCTATCTTTGATTGAGGTGGTTGGCAGTGGAGTGTCCAAGAAGGGTCTACAGAATGACAAATTTGACGCTAGGAGGATCCTTGCCAATAACCCAGAAGTCAGTCTACCTCTGCTTGGAAAATGTGGTAATAATATTTGTGCTATGCAGGTTGGTAGTCGTCTCATTAATGAGACCGTAGCAAGACACCATCCTGTAATTGCATTAGTGGTTGACGATGCCCTGCCTAAAACAGATTCAAATAATGACGGCCATGTTGGGATTACTCAGTGGCCTGTCTTACCTTCACTGTCTCAGCCTTCTGGCTCTAAGGTAGCCAGGGTGCCCAGGGAGAACAAAACTTCAGACAATGTAATAAACAGGTTTGTCGTCTCCATTTCACTTTAATTGCTAGAAGTAGTAGGGCAACAGTATCCAGGACAGAGGTGTCATTATATCTTCATAAGGTTTGTAAGCTGGCTCCAAACTGCCTTGAGCCCGGCAAGACACTTTTAAATAAATGTGCTCACTGGATTTGGGCAGTAAGGGGTTGTTTATTTGTAACCGGAGAGCAAATTTCACCGTGCACCAGGATTTATTGTCAGGGAGGCAATGCATTTGACTCCATTAGAATTTATTTTTGAGAAACTCTGGTTTAATTAAGGGCCTATTAAGCTTTAATAGGAGATGTCAGCCCCTGTCTAGTATCGTGTAGGGTGAGCGCAGAGATTCTGGAATGGAACGGAGTGACGAGTACAAGGGTGTCAGTTGATGGAGGCTGAAGGAGACAGACTTTTCCGTTCATATCCCCATATGTATGCTAAACGTTTATGAATCTTTATTTAAATAAACCTGTGTTTCAATCACTTACCTGGCCTGCGATGATTCTTCAAGTTGCGACCAAGCGTCTCCATCAGAAGGCAGAGATCAGCAGAAGAGTGCGACTCATCATGCACCTATAAGGTGAGAGCGCAACTGACACTGTGAATTCCCCTACGCACAAGATGAAAGGGGTAAGAAAGCGTGAAGCACAAAGCTTCAGAATGCGACTCCAGTTCATGTTGCGTAGTTAATTGTTACTTGTCGAGTAACACGTAGGCCACCAGCAACGTTCAACAAGATGCTAGAGCAAAGGACCTAACAACGTGACTCATACCAGGTTGCGTTTGGGCATTTTGAGAAGTCATGTACCAGAACAGGCTTCATTAAAGCCTCTTCCTCGTGATATTTTTTTTAAAACAAAAAAATGATTTTTCTTTACTCATTCCTCGGCTACTGCTTTGTTTATTCACAAGACATTTGATCAACAAGACATCATATTCAACCATCAGTAGAGCATACCAGATGATATGGAAGGTTAAAGATTCTATTTGAAATAACAATAAGTTCACCGTTGACATTCAAGAATAGTTAACACTAATAACACTACAGCATATCGGTACATTCTAAGTGAGTCATCACCCAGCATACATATCAGGATGGCTGCCCATAGGGGTAAGGGGACATGTCAATCCACAGTGCCCCTGCTCCTCCAATGTTTTTACCCTACGTCGGAGAACCTACACTGCCATGGCAATTATGGCTTAAGTCATTTGGACACTATGCCAATGTTGTATGTGGCACTAATTAGAGCGTGGAGAGAAAGAGGTCTCTGTTTTAACACTTCTTAGGCCCAGCTGCTCAAGAGAAATTTGAAGATCTTCCGGATCTTGTTGCTGATGAGTGTAGGGATATGAATGAATTTGAGAAATCCATACAGAAAATTAATAAACACTATGAGAAGAAAATAAGCACTATTTATGAACAATATAACTTTGGGGAAAGAACACAGGAAGAAGGAGAGAGTGTTGAACAATATGTCACAGCTCTGAGGAAACTTGACAGAACATGCAAATTTAGCCAACAGCTAGAGGAAAGATTGAGAGATCAATTTATGTTGGAATGTAACAGCAGCAAAGTAAGAGAAAAACTGTGGACAGAAGATGATCCACCCCTAGATACAGTACTGAAGATGGCTAAGTTGAACCCGCAGAAAAATGTGTAAAAACCTTGGAAAGTAGAGTGAAGGAAACTGCAGTCAGGGCAACAGTGGTAAATTCGGTGCAACCAGCTGATGGTGAGGTGATTACAAGTGTGAGTAATCAAAATAGAAGAAGAGGAAGCAGCAATACCACAGATGCAAGAGCAAATTATGAAGGCAGATTCAACAATGAGAGAAGGGATGCTCGAGAAGGGATGTACAAGGAAAGAAGACCTGACACTGAGTATCAACCTCGGGTTTGAGCTGGATAGCAAGGAAGAGGAGGAACCATCTCGAGAACAGGCCACAGGTGTGATAGTCCTTCTCATTGGGTGAACAGTCTGGATTGCCCTGCTCTAAGGATTATTTGCAAGAACTGCAATGGAAGAGGACACCTGGTTAGGTGGTGCAAGAGTAGGAATACTGTCACGAATTGGATTGTTAATGAAGACAGTGATGAAGGCGAAGAATGTGTCTTGGTGGTACTCAGTGAAGATGAAGACCTGGATCGTCCGAAGACTACCGTCATGGTCAATGGGTACCCAATAGTTATGATGGTTGATTTGGGAGCCAAATACACACTTATCTTGGAGATAGCATGGAGGAGATCTGGACCAAAATTTCTACATGAAGTTGTATCAATTCAAGAGCTTATGGTGGTGCAAAGATTTAACTAATTGGATGGTTCATGGCAATTTGAACCTTTAAGAATAGACAGGCCGAAGGTCGCATTTATGTCTCAAAGAGAGGGACATCCCCTTGTCTCAGTTGGACTCATCAGAGATTGTTAAAGGTCCGACTAGATCATGATGCTGCAGAAGCTGTTTTTTTAGTAGAAGGTACAGAGATGAGCAAAGAGAAAATAGAAGCTGAAATATTCAAGGATGGCATAGGTCATGTGAAAGGATTCACGCTTCGCATATTACTTAGACAGGCTACCAAACCATTAGCGTAGAAACTGTGTAATATCCCTTTAGCAATGAGAGACGAAGTAAAAATCGAACTCAAGAAGCTTGAAGAGCAAGGGATCATTGAAAGTATCGATCCATCTGAATAGGTTTACCCCTTAGTTGTTGTTAGGAAGAGCTCAGGGAAGGTCAGAGTGTGCATTGACTTAAGAGAACTAAATAAGTGCATAGTTCCTTAGAGTCATCTGCTACCAAATATACAAGAGTTGATTTCGATGATGGGCTCGGCAAAAGTATTTTCAAAGCTTGATCTTACAGATGCCTATCATCAAGTAAAACTATGCAAAGAGTCAAGGCAGTTGACGACTTTCATTACTCCAGAAGGGCTTTTCCAGTATCGCAGAATGCTGTTTGGATTAGTTTCAGTAGCTTAAGTGTTTCATAAGATTATGTACCGCATTCTGGACGGAGAGCTGGGAGTCATCTTCTTTCAGGATGATATTCTGGTGTATGGTGAGAATGAAGAGGAACATCACAGATGTTCTAGAGAAAGTATTCAAAAATCTGCACGAGGTAGGGATGATTCTTAGTAAGGAAAAGTTGAAAATTAATAGGAGAGAGATTGAATATTTAGGACACGTAATTTCCAAAGAAGAGATTGCACCAAAAAAGGATTTAGCGGATGCAAAAAAACACATGACCATGACGAACTGCAAGGATCAGCTCAGAGCATTTTTAGGCATGGCTGAATATTATGCTAGGTTTATTCAAGGGTTTGCTGATGACACACTGTCTCTGAGGAACATGATGAAAATGAACAAGAAGTTTGTTTGGGATGTAGATTGTGAAGATGAATTTCGATATATAAAGGTGGCTTTGGCTGCTGCACCGGCTTTACAGAACTGTGAAAGATTGAGATGCACAGTGATCACTACAGCTGCAAGTATCATGGGACTGTGAGCGATTTTGAGACTGTTCCGTGAAGGAAAGGAGTACATCATAGCGTTTGCATCTCGCTAAAGGAGCAGAAAAGGCATACACAACTATTGAGAAGAAAGCAATAGCCATCAGATGGGCTACAGACAAATTCAGGAGCTTTGTCTGGGGAGCCACATTTGAATTGGATTCAGATCACAACCCACTAGTGGAGGTTTTCTCAACAAGAGGTCTGGACAAAATAGCAGGCAGGATAAGGAGATGGGTGTCCAGACTACAAGAATTTGATTTTACTGTGACATACATCCTGGGTGTGAGGAGCTATGTAGCAGATTGCTTATCAAGAATGACTAACAATATGGACATGGAAGATGTAGATGATGATCATAAAATGATCTGTGAATATCGGGTGCAGCAATATCAAAGCAAGAGTGGTATGAAGAATTGTTGAAGGATACAAAGATGTTGTTCGTTATCAAGAAGCTGGAAGCAGGAAAAATAAACAAAGATGAGATGCAAAAGGCAGGAGCGCTAGGCTTCTAGAATGTAAAAGATGGACTATGCGTCCAAGATTGCTTTATTATGAGAGGAGACAAGTTAGTGCCATCTCAGGGAGCCAGAGAGAAAGTGACATATCTTGGGCATGAAGGGCAACAAAGAATTATAAAGACCAAGCACAGAATGAAGAGTATGTATTAGTGGCCAGCATGTGACGTGGAGATCGAGAGGAGCATCAGGAACTGTATCCTTTGTATAAACAGTGAGAAAGGGTGTGTGAGTGAAAATGATCGAATGGTTCTTACAGACATACTGGAGGAAACATGGAAGAAATTAGCCACTGATGTTCTAGGGCCGGTACGGAGTGGTGGATGTCAGACGTATTTTGTTGTGATTATTGATACGTTGACCAGATGGGCAGAACTGATTATGACTCCACGTGTGACAACTAGAAGGGTAATTGACTTCTTAGAAGAGTTGTGTGAACGTGAGGGATATCCAGAAGAGGTGTTGACTTATAATGGTTCACAGTATAAGTCTAAAGAGATGGAAAGGTGCCTTGAGGAAAGATCCATTGTCCATAAAGTTAGTGCCATACATCATCCTCAAACTAATGGCATTGTGGAGTGGTACAATAAAGGGATTAAGGAGGCTATTAGGTGGGCATGGTCGAATGGGAGAGATTGGAATTAGGTTGTAAGAAGAACAGTGGTGGCCCATAGATTCACACCGCATAGCACTACAGGTGTTTCTCCTTTCGAACTGAGCAGGGGAAGGAAAGCCAACACTTGTTTCCAGGTTGGATGGTATATATGGGAGGCATAGATGTGAGACTGGATGAAGTGAAGGACAAAATCAGGGGGGAGATAATTAACCAACAAGTTATAGCAAGACAAAAGGCGTTTCAACAGAATGAGAATGCCATGTTTTGGTTGCTGGGTCAGGATTAAGTTACCGGTTGTGTTGAGGGAGGATGGACGCATTGGTCAAAAACTATTGAGGTTGTGGAGATGTTCAGACATGCTGTGAGAACAAGGGATGGTAGAGCGTGGAACAAGGAGAGAGTAATGGTTCTGTCAAAGGATGTGGACGAGAGCATGGGATGGAATGGTGGAAAAGTCAAGAGAGGAGAGGTACATGTGTTTCTTCTCCTGTTGGGAGCAAATTTTCCTTTTCAGAAAATACAGATGAGTCAGTGACCACATCAAGATCTGGAAGAAGCTACCGAAGATCAAGCTACTTGAGTGACTATGTCGAATCATAAGAATCCGGAACCAAGAAGAGCCTTGAGTAGCTGATGTGTGAAGGAAAGGGGATGTGTAGTATCATGTACCATGAGCAAGGAGATTCAGGAATGGAAAGGAGTGACGAGTGAAAGGGAGTCGGTTGATGGAGGCTGAAGGAGATGGACCGTTCCGTTCATATCCCCAAAGATAAACTATCATTTTATGAATCTTTGTATTTATATAAACCTGTGTTTCAATTAATTACCTGGCCTCTGATGATTCTGCACCCTGGCAAATGGCTCAATGGAGTTAAGCCCTTTGCCCTGTAATAAATTGTGGTAGGGGCACGTGATCTCTGGAGAAAATGCTGTCCTTTAGGAAACAGGCCCTGAGGTGATGCCTCTCAACGCAGACCTTCAGAGTATATGGCGCACTAAGGGCATTATGTAATCATTGTGACTCATCTCGCAATAGCTTTGCCATGAACTTAATCACCTGTGTGTTAGGAGAGTATTAGTGTAATACTGCTTGTAAACTGATTGAATCTCTTCTTTGTGATTTATCTGTGATGTTTTATTTGCATTGCGATAGGTGTCTTTTATATTGATGTGTTCCCTTTAATGAGCCAAATTAAGTTATGATGATGATGATGATACATTTTAAGAAGGGGAGGGGAGAAGTGGAGGAGTGGAGTGCAGGTCAGGGAGCACGAGGGGAGGAAGGCAAAACAAAAACGATCCTACTGGGCCTTGTGACAATTCGGAACATGCAAGTGTTGTAACATGAAATGCAGGGGTGGGAGGAGGGGAGGTGCATGTATAGGAGGAGGGAGCACTGCAAGGAGGGAGGGAGGAGAAAGGACAATAATGCACGAGAGCAAGTTCAACACAGCACGATTGGAAATGAGGAAACAGTGGGGTGGGCAAGAATTGGAAAAGCCTCATCGAATGATGTAGGAGGAACAACAACAGGTATTCATTGACATGAATACAATGGTGACAACACAAAGGGAGCACAATTTGAGAAGCCAACCACTAAGTGCGGGGGGCCCATCAAATAAGCACATTCTAAAACAACAAGTTTCTTAGTGGTGACCAATCTCTGAATCACTGACATGAACATTCCAGGCATCCTCCAGCAAGTGGCCTATGGCTCTGCTTTGCCTCCACAAACCAATAGCTGTAATCATATCATTACCAAATAAGATACAATAAAACACTGCAATAAACGTGCAAGGTAAAATGTGTGTGTCTGCATTTATTCATTCCTTCCCACCGGTGTGTCCAACCAACCTCTTAAAAAAACAGCAGCCCCGAAACTAGGCATACCCTATTTGGACCACTGGTTACACCTGCAGCGGCCTTAGTAAATGCTTGAATAAGGCTCTTTGGAAGTAGTTTGCTTGCTTCATTAATGATTAAAAAATTGCTTGGATTTTGACTGTGGTATTCTTGCACTCCTTGGCCGCACGCTCGCCTTCTGGGTCAGTTTTGCACCAGATGTTGGGGAGCATGTGCACAGAGATGCAGTGTCAGCTCCGCTGGCAAGATGTGACCACAGATGGGGTGACAGTGTGCTCGAAGCTGTCTTAAATTAAATGTCACTGTTCATTTAAGTGCTGTTTTTACTACAGCACTGTATTCTTGCTATATGCGATTGTAATTGGCATGCCCTTCTGCACTTTATAATTACTGCCCCTCGCACAGGAGAATTGGTAAAGTGTGTAGGCTTCCCAGGAACTCGAGTCAAGCCCTTTTTTGTGCTTCATATGCAGGGGTGTTTGTGCTTATGACTGACAGGCACCGCAACACCGCCGTTTTTAGTTTGGGCTATCATAGGTGTCACTTGCGACACCTATAATAGCCCAAACTATTGCATTCAAATACTGATTCATGTGTACAGAGGGATATGGGCTTCTGACAAGGGGCACACATGAATGACATTTGAGGAGGAATACACAGTGATTTAGGTGTTTTTTGGTTATTGATCCCCCCATTCCCTGCCCTTAGCCATGTTAATCCCTTTGGCTAATCCCACCCCTGCCTGCCTTTCCCCACCTCCACACTGCCTCCACACAGAACTCTTTGAGTTCTGAGCACTTCCATGTTGGAAGCCATCTTGGATGACTGTCTCTAAGGCATCTTTGAATGGTGAATATATCATGCATCTTCCAAATAAAATAATACATTTACAGGTGATTACCGCATTTTATCCATTTATATTTTCCATTTATGTGTCGAGCAAAACAATCATTGGCAAAGCCAACATATTTGGCTTGTGCATACGTTTTAAGCTTTTCCCAGGCACTGTTATTAGATGCCCAGGTACTGGCACCATTTTGCAACTGCTACCATGACACCTATAAGCCGAAACGATTGCATTAGAGTACAGATAGGATGGAATTGCATATATGAAGGCACCAGTCTGTGGGTGTTGTTTGGTTACGTGCCCACCAATTGACTGCTCATGACCATTCCCACCCAGTTCCTTTCCCGCCCCACCCAAAACTCCTCCTCAAGGGAACTCTTAAGCTCGCTTTAATCAAGCTTTACTATCACTCAATGTGCCTGCCAGTGTTTTTTCAAAGCAGTCTTCTGACCATTAATGACTTAATTGAAGTTCTAAACCTGTTACTGGCGTTATAAAAAAAAGTCTTACCAGGCCTGCCTTCATCCACTCGATGTATCAGTCGTGTGAAAAACAAGCATTGGGAAAGCCAACAATTTTGGCTTGTGTTTCAGTTTTAAGCTTTTGTCAGACACTGCTAATAGATGTTCAGCTGGCCAGTTAATATCACTATGGCTGTGGCTGGCAAGCCCTTAGGCACAAGCCAAAAATGCTGGCTTTTTGCCAATGCTTTCCCATGCTTATACAAAAGCCCAAACCTTTGGCTTTCCCAGTACCTGTTATAATAAAGGTCTGAAACCTGAGCTCTAGGAGTGTTTTCTATCACAAGTCCTATGATCACTCATCATTAACAATGCTGCGTAGGTCTCATGGGAGTTGTGGCCCAAAAACATCTGGAGAGTCAAAATGTGCAGAACCCAGCAGATAAATGTGCCTTCAAAGTGTCATCAAGAGCCGTTGGGTTTGAGACATCACAGGAAGTGAGTGAAACGTATTGCATTTTCTGTGTGTACTTTCTTACCTGATATTGAAGCAGTGAAGCCACCAGGGACATTGTTTCACCAAAATGCCACGGGTAGCGGAAGTGACATCACACGACCCTTGACCACTGATGACACCACATGAAGTGATGTAATTTGCCCCACCCCCAAGTGATATCGCGAAAGCGATGGAACACGACCTTTCACCCATTGACAAAACAGGAAGTGGCATCGCATAGCATTGTACACTGCGAAAAATATGGTTACGATATCACTATAATGTGATGTACATTTCATACAAGAATGGATCGACATATGTATTGTTAAGATATGTGTGTATAGGCCCATATTACTGTAAAGAAGCCGCAAGCCAAGGTAAGTAGGAAACAGTTTATTTACTTAGTTTCCAGCAGTAAAGCATAAGACCCCCAACACAGTCAGCATCCAGGGTACAACTGAATAAAGCCAAGCATAAACATTGATGACATATCATTCCAGAATGGTATAAACACAAGGGATCCAATCTAGAATCACAGATGCCCTGCCTGTCAGAACACAGAAAAGGCATTAGCACTTAGCAACAACAATAACAATACATAAAGCATTAGTCCCTTTATAACACATCCCCCTCCCCTATAAAATAAAAAAATGTATTGATAAAAGCAAACAGCAGTAAAATGAACATCAAGAAGAATAAAATGAAATGCGAATGCTCTATCACTTTACTTTTGCAATTCTGGACAAACACCATATTTGTCCACTTTCCACAAAAACAGCATTCTTGAAAACTCATGTAGCTCTAACTGGTTCCGTGTAAAGTGGCTTCCCTTTCTTGGAGATGACCGCCTTCCTTATCCGCACCAAATCTCCAGCTTCGACCACAGTGGTTTTCCTAGGATGTCTCTCATTCACTTTTTCCACCCAATTATCCTTTCGAACACCCATCTTTTTCTTTACAGCATCCACAACCACATCTGTCGCTCTTGCCCTGCCCAACGAAGCTGGAGCCACACAGGTATTCGCCTTTCGGCCTCTCATAAGTTCAAATGAACTAATTCCTGTTTCTACTCGCGGAGCATGCAACCTGTCTCTCACTGCAACTCCTTTGTCCAAACCACATGCATTGGCTCCACAAATGGCATCCATAATGCATCGATTCACTCTCTCAAACATGCCGTTGACTTGAGGACAATACAAAGGCGTTCTTTTGTGTTTAATTACACATTTGTGAAGATACTCCATAAATAACTTCCCCACGAATTGTGGGCCGTTGTCAGTGAGTGTACTTCTAGGTAAACCCTCCCTCTCAAACACATCCTCCATGAATTCAATGATACTTCTGCAATTAACTTCCCTCAAAATCCTAAATTCCGTCCATCTTGAAAACATATCAATCATGACTAAAATGAATCTTCCTCTACCAACACCCATGTCAACTAGACCTAGCACATCCATGGACAATTCCTGCCACACTCCCTCTGGTATACTTGTTTTTCCCATGGGCTGTGTTACAGCTATCACATTTTTACCTGACTTGATACAATCATTGCACGCACCAACTACCTTCTCAATTTCACGATCAATCCCTGGCCACCAGTAATCAGCTTTAACAACCTCTTTTATCTTACACACTCCAATATGTCCTTGGTGGGCGCAATTTATTAACTTCTTCCTCAGACTACCTGGAACCACCAACTTATCCCATCTATATTGAAGCTCTCCTTTTACGGACAGTTCATTTCTCACTTCCCACATTTCCCTTTCTTCGCCAACTAAAAGTCTTTTCTCTGGCCATCCTTCCACCACAAAAGCCATAATACGCTTCCACATTTCATTTGATTTAAGAATTTGAATCCACTGTTGTTTCTGTATTATACCTTCCACGGTTGCAAAAACCGTTTCATTCTCACCACACATATTACTTCTGTCATCATCTTTATCTTCCAACTTCGCCCTCGAGGCATGGTCGGCCTGTACATTCTCTTAACCAGCGACTACTTCTATCTCAAACTTATGACATTGTAGTCTGGTTACCCAGCCCGCAACTCTTCTTGAGACCTTGTCAAGACCTTTACTTTCAAAGATCGCCTTAAGTGGTCTATGATCTGTTCTCAGGATAAAATCTTGACCCCAAACAAAATTTTTCATTTTCTCTATCCCCTAATGGCATGCCAATGCTTCCTTCTCCAGTACCGAATAGTTCAATTCTGCCCCTCTCAACATGCGGGATGCATGCATTACAATAATTTCTGTGCCATCCACATCCGGCTGCAACATAACTACTCCTATTCCTGTGTCACTGGCATCAACAGCCAGAATAGTTTTCTTTCTCGTATCAAACAGTGATAAAGGTTTAGCCATGTCAATTTTTTTTTCATTTCTTCAAATTCTTTCTGACATTCATTACTCCATTCAAATTCAACACCTTTCCTTAACAAAGCTCTTAAATTAATTATGGAGTCAGCAAATCTGTCCACAAATCGGTGATAAAACTCAATAGTGCCAAGAAATGATCTCAGTTCAGCCTTATTCACAGGTGTTTGTGTTTTCAAAATTGATTCAACCAAATTTCTTTTCGTTTTTAAACCTTTCTCAGAAATTTCATGACCTAAATAATCGACAGTTTGTGTCATAAAAACACATTTCTCACCCCTCAATGTTATTCCTCTCATTTTGAAAAGCTTAAGGACCAGGTTCAATCGTGTCTTCAAATCAGATTCATCCTTCCCACATATCAAAACATCGTCCTGAAAGCACCACACTCCACCAACATCCTTCAACAATCTGTCCATAACCTTCTGGAATACAGACAAAGCTGATACCAATCCAAATGGCATGCGCTTGTACTGATAAATTCCCTCATAAGTAATAAAAGCTGTCAATTTTAGTGAGTCTTCATCTAAACTGATTTGATGATACGCACTTGCCATGTCAAGTTTAGCAAAGTATTTTGCGCTCCCTCTCCTACTCAATAACTCTCCCATATTGGGAAGAGGATGGCGATCCACTACCACACATTGATTAAGTTCCCTCAAGTCGATGCATACTCTCAAATCCCCATTACTCTTCTTCACCACTACAATGGGGGATAACTATTCTACCGATCTAGCCGGCTCAATGATTCCCTCTTTCTCCAGTTTTATTAACTCATCACGCAGAGCCTTCCGCATAGACAGAGGCAATGGTCTAAGCTTAGAGGCAACGGGACTGCTCCCTCTTTTTATCTTAATCTTGTGAACCATCCCTTTGAGGCATCCCACTTTGTTACAGAATACTTCAGGATATCTAGCTACCATCTCACATTTGGCTCTATTGCTGTTAAGCGCAAATGGATCACTTACATTGAGAACTGTAACGCTCACCTGACTCCCATGGAGGCACTGGCCTGGTTCGCGCTGCTGTGACCTCTTCTAAGGTGATGCGCAGGGTTCGGAAGACGGACTGGACTGGGCCCCCCAAATCTGGCTTGTCTGGCTCGCAGAAGTATCCTTCTGTAGGCGAAAATAGGGGATTAACTGTCTGTGGGGTAATGCAATCAACCTCCCACTTTCCCCTCTCACCCTCCTCGAAACCTTTCTGTGATTCCTCGTAGCGTCTCACTTTAGGGTCTGGAAGGACAAGCTCTCCATCCTGCTTCTGATGCAGGGCCGCGTTGGTATCCAGTTACTTCACTGGATTTTCAGATTGGTGAGAACCAAACTTGCTTGGCTTTCAGGTAAGTTTTTTGATAAGAGGTTCGCCTTGTGTCCATGCATTAATGTACTAATGCTAGTGTCTTTTTCCCCATAGGGGCCGGGGTACGGAATGCCGGGGAACAGGCACCGACCCGAGATGAGAGGTGAAATCCTTGGAGAAATCAGGTAAGTCTTTAATGAGCGTTTTTTGGTAATGTCTTTTCATTCGCTCATTAATGCTGATGTCTCTTTTTCCCCTTAGGGGCCGGGGTCCGGAAATGCCAGGATGCGGCGCGGACCCGAAATGAAGAGAGAATGAATCAACAGGTAAGTCTTAACATGGAGATTAGCTTTCCTTATTCCCTTCTCTCTCTCACCTTTTGTTCTGGTCTTTTTCTCCCTAGGTGCTGGGGCGTGACTGCGAATCCGGATGATCGCTGCTGAACATGGAGGCGCCCAGTAAAGGTGAGTGGAATGCAGCGCTGCAGCGATCGACGCAATGAGCTTTTAAATAAAAGTCTTCCTTTTCAGGATTGTCGGCGAGATGTCTCTGGGATGCGGATTTAGCAGGTAAGGAGTTTTCCTTCTTCTGTTCTCTTCTTCTCTTCCTTTGCAGGTGATCCAGGATGCTGGCAGGCGTGGCAGAAGTCAGGATGCAGGAGCAGACACGGTGAGCGTCCAGCTGCTAGATGCAGAACAACGCGAAGCACGTGTGGCTGTTCGGGTGGGGTTTAAATAGCCCTGGAAGAAGTTCCAGGTATGTATCCTTCCTCCAATCAGGTATGTATCCTTCCCCGACCACGCCCGGATGGTAAATTAGTCCCACAGGTAAAGTAGTTCCTTTCAGGCCTCAAGGAGGCCGGGATCCTGCAGCATGGTCTGCATCAGGTAAGTGCACCCAAGCACATCCATAATGAGCCTGGGGCCTATGGCGCCAGGACTGATGTCTTTTATGAGTCTAGAACCATAGGCGCCAGGACACTGTCCAAAGGGCCCCTATATGGGGTTGCTGGGTCCTTCCTTGGGGACTGGATATCCGCTTTCGGGGACGCAGGGCTTGAACCGGCTCCCTGGGAGCGGGCATCATGACAGCACTCCCCCCAAGGCCCCTCCCAAGGTTGTTCCCTCCGGGGGTTTTGGTTTGTCTGGGAAGAGTCGGTGGAATTTCCTGACTAATCGAGGTGCATGCACATGGTCGCTGGGTTCCCACGACCTCTCCTGAGGTCCGTACCCCTTCCAATCAATTAGGTAGAACAGTTTTGACCTAAACATTTTTGAGTCTAAAATGTTCTTCAATTCGAATTCGGGCTCCCCATCTATTAGAATAGGTTCTGGAGGTTTGAGTAGTCGGGTTCCGGGTACCACTGGTTTCAGAAGTGACACATGAAAAACAGGGTGAATTCGCATACCAGCTGGTAAATCAAGTTTAACAGCCACTGGGTTAATTATTGCTGTAATAGAATAAGGTCCCAGATATTTTGGGTTAAAAGTTCGAGGCCCTTTGAGTGGTAAATGTCTGGTAGCTAACCACACTTGATCCCCAATCTGATACGGAGGTACTTTACTCCGATGTAGATCAGCATTCTCCTTATATTTTCTCTTGGCTTGTTGTAAATGCGTAGTTGCCTCTTTGAAGGCTTGAGTAATTGTAGATTGCAGATGTTCTACTGCAGGCATTCCGAGGTTCTGAGGAGAGTCAAGTTTTGAGGTTCGAGGGTGATGCCCAAACAAAGTATAAAAAGGACTGTGGCCCGTTCCAGAGTGTACCAAATTATTATATGCATATTCGGCTATCCAAAGAATGTCTTTCCAGTTGCTTTCAGATTGCTGTAACATACACCGTAAGTATTACTCAAGGGTCTGATTTGTCCTCTCGGTCTGACCATCGGTCTGAGGGTGGTGACTGGTCGATAATCTTACGTCAATCTGCGCCATTTGACAACATTTGCGCCAGAAGTGGGAAATGATTTGGCTTCCCCGGTCAGAGATTAGTATAGATGGGAATCCATGTAGCTGAACAATATTTTCGAGGAATTCTTTGGCTAGGACAGAAGCTGAAGGTAAACCTTTCAAAGGAATAAAGTGGGTCATTTTGGGAAACAAATCCACAATTACAGAATAGTATTGTACCCCGAACAAGGAGACAGGTCCGTAATAAAATCCATTGATAAGGTGTGCCAGGGTGCTGGCGGTATGTCTAGAGGTTGAAGGAGACCGGCTGGTCTTTTCTTTTGACTTTTATTTTGGGCGCAAACACCACAGGACATCACAAAAGATTTAACATCTTTTCACCAAGAGGGCCACCAAAATTGTCGTTTCACCTTTTCCTCTGTTTTGGCAATACCGGGGTGTCCCTCTATTAATGCATCATGATAACCGGGAATAACTAGTTTGTGTAATTCCTTATGTGGCAGGAATAAGCGTCCTTGAAAATAAGGTAAACCATTATCTATGTTAAAGTCTGATCCCTTTTGTATCCAATCCTGTAAGGTTGTAGGGTCCAAGAGTTGTTTCACTCTGGCTTGAATGTCTTCAAGCGTCTGTAACGAAGTCATGCCTAGAATCCTCTGTTCGGGAATTATTGGTACTGGTTCTGAGTTTGTATCAGATTCTCCCATTCCAATTCGGGATAAGGCGTCTGCTTTGCCATTCTTACAGCCAGGTCGATAGGTAATCACGAAATCAAATTCAGCGAAAAACAAAGCCCATCGGAGCTGCCATGATGACTGAGCCTTGGCGGTTTTCAAATACTGTAAATTCCGGTGATCAGTGATCACTGTGATGGTATGTCGAGCGCCAAGCAGATAATGCCGCCAGGCTTTAAAAGCGGACTTAATGGCTAACAGTTCTTTGTCCGTGATTGCAAAATTAACCTCCGGTGCTGAGAATTTTCTGGACCAAAATGCTACGGGATGCAGTTGGTTGGTTTAGGGATCTCTTTGGGACAGGACAGCTCCCATGGCTAGGCTGGATGCGTCAGTCTCGACGACATAAGGGAGATCTGGACGCGGGTGTTTCAATATAGGTGTGGAGGTAAACTTAGCTTTTAAATCCTGAAAGGCCTGCTCGGCTTCTTCAGACCATTCAAAACGTTTATTTTTCCTCAAGAGTGCAGTAATGGGTTGTACCACGCGTGAAAATTCCGGGATAAACCTGCGATAGAAATTGGCAAAGCCGAGCATGCTTTGAATCCCTTTTACAGAGCTAGGTGATGGCCATTTGAGGATGGCATCCACTTTTCTTGAGTCCATTCGGACTCCTTTGGGTGTCAGGATGAAACCTAGAAACTCGACTTCTGTGGTATGGAAAACACATTTCTCCAATTTAGCAAATAGTTTGTGTTGGCGCAGTTTTTCAAGTACTGCCCTGACGTGTTTTCTGTGATCAGATTCCGAAGAGGAGTACACCAGAATGTCATCGATATATACGACAACACAAACATCGATGAGTTCCCGAAGGACATCATTCATGAAGTATTGGAAGGCAGCCGGTGCGTTACACAATCCGAAAGGCATCACCTGGTACTCGAATAATCCGTATTTAGGACTGAAGGCAGTTTTCCATTCGTCGCCTTCTTTAACTCGTACCAGATGATAAGCCCCCCGGAGATCTAACTTGGTGTATATGCAAGCGTCCTTCACCTGGTCAAGGAGTTCCGGGATCAGAGGCAGAGGATAACGGTTTTTAACCGTTATCTGGTTCAATGCGCGGTAATCGATACAAGTTCTAAGGTCGCCTTCTTTTTTGGGCCAAGGATGCCGGGGACTTTGACAGGCAAATAAAACCATTAGCTAGGTATTGATCCAAATATTGTCTCAAATGCAGATTCTCAGGTTCGGTAAGGGCATAAATCCTGCTACAAGGGGGTTGTGCACCGGGCACCAGATCGATTTGGCAATCGTACGATCTGTGAGGAGGTCCTGATTGCCCTGTCGCAGGGATAGAAGTTCGTCATCCAGAGCCTGCTCCTGAGAGTGTCGAGCAAAAAACCTTTCCATGCTTGCTTGAAACCTTTGAAAATCACAGAGAATCGGGTCATCTTCAGTAACCAGTGGAACTGACCAATCGGCAGCGCAGCCGCTGAGATATGACAATACAAAGGCTACCTTGATCTGATCATTAGGGAAGGCCCCAGGTCTGCATAGGAAGTGCAAACGACACTGATTCATGAATACGGCAAATCGTTTGGGGTCCCCAGCAAAGCGTTCGGGTGGGGCCAGCGGCATGTTTCCAGGTAGATTAATCTGCACAGGGTTACTGGAAACCACAGGAGCGGGGTTCCCTCCGGAACCGGGTAGAGGAGTTTGCCCAGCTTGACCTTGCAAAAGCTGTCTGGCCAGGTCATCAGTTCTTTCCTTTGATATTATTAATTCCCTCCTGAGGGCATTAGTCTCTTGACGAGCGGCATGCACTTCGGCCTGTAATTGCCCCAGTAATTGGGCCAACTGATCAGTCTCAGAACTTTCCATAGCGCCTGGGTGGGAATTTGTAGGAAGGCTTCGCGTTCTGTAACGCTCACCTGACTCCCACGAAGGCGCTGGCCTGGTTCGCGCTGCTGTGACCTCTTCTAAGGTGATGCGCAGGGTTTGGAAGACGGACTGGACTGGGCCCCCCAAATCTGGCTTGTCTGGCTCGCAGAAGTATCCTTCTGTAGGCGAAAATAGGGGATTAACTGTCTGCTGGGTAATGCAATCAGCCTCCCACTTTCCCCTCTCACCCTCCTCGAAACCCTTCTGTGATTCCTCATAGCGTCTCACCTTAGGGTCTGGAAGGACGAGCTCTCCATCCTGCTTCTGATGCAGGGGCGCGTTGGTATCCAGTTACTTCACTGGATTTTCGGATTGGTGAGAACCAAACTTGCTTGGCTTCCAGGTAAGTTTTTTGATAAGAGGTTCCCCTTGTGTCCATGCATTAATGTACTAATGCAAGTGTCTTTTTCCCTATAGGGGCCGGGGTACGGAATGCCGGGGAACAGGCACCGACCCGAGATGAGAGGTGAAATCCTTGGAGAAATCAGGTAAGTCTTTAATGAGCGTTTTTTGGTAATGTCTTTTCATTCGCTCATTAACGCTGATGTCTCTTTTTCCCCTTAGGGGCCGGGGTCCGGAAATGCCAGGATGCGGCGCGGACCCGAAATGAAGAGAGAATGAATCAACAGGTAAGTCTTAACATGGAGATTAGCTTTCCTTATTCCCTTCTCTCTCTCACCTTTTGTTCTGGTCTTTTTCTCCCTAGGTGCTGGGGTGTGACTGCGAATCCGGATGATCACTGCTGAACATGGAGGCGCCCTGTAAAGGTGAGTGGAATGCGGCGCTGCAGCGATCGACGCGATGAGCTTTTAAATAAAAGTCTTCCTTTTCAGGATTGTCAGCGAGATGTCTCCGGGATGCGGATTTAGCAGGTAAGGACTTTTCCTTCTTCTGTTCTCTTCTTCTCTTCCTTTGCAGGTGATCCAGGATGCTGGCAGGCGTGGCAGAAGTCAGGATGCAGGAGCAGACATGGTGAGCGTCCAGCTGCTAGATGCAGAACAACGCGAAGCACGTGTGGCTGTTCGGGTGGGGTTTAAATAGCCTTGGAAGAAGTTCCAGGTATGTATCCTTCCTCCAATCAGGTATGTATCCTTCCCCGACCACGCCCAGATGGTAAATTAGTCCCACAGGTAAAGTAGTTCCTTTCAGGCCTCAAGGAGGCCGGGATCCTGCAGCATGGTCTGCATCAGGTAAGTGCACCCAAGCACATCCATAATGAGCCTGGCGCCTATGGCGCCAGGACTGATGTCTTTTATGAGCCTGGCGCCATAGGCGCCAGGACACTGTCCAAAGGGCCCCTATATGGGGTTGCTGGGTCCTTCCTTGGGGACTGGATGTCCGCTTTCGGGGACGCAGGGCTTGAACCGGCTCCCCCGGAGCGGGCATCATGACAGAACTTGCTCCTCACTATTGGGATCTAATTTGATTCCCAAACCCCTTTGTTCCTTCCAACCCAAAAGGGTTTCACCTCTTTTTGTGACGTATATTTTCCTGTGTGTCATCCTACCCTTGAACTTGAATTCCGCTACACAACATCCCAAAATTTCTATTTTATCACCATTTTATCCTCCTGGTGTTTTATCGGAGGGAACTAAACGTCTAATATCACCTCCAATTACATTTTCAAAGACAATTTTGGATACCAACGTAATTTTTGAACATGAATCAGCAAGCATTTTAACTGAATGACCATTTACTTCTATCCACGCTGAGGGATGCTCACATTCATCACACCCCAAGCACTTTACCATGTGGGACTGTAACTATCTCGTTCTCAGAAACATCAGCTTCTTCAGACGATATACCATCATCTTCTTTATTAAAAGTGTTCCCTTCCCACCACCACTTCGATAATTTTCACAGCAATTCTCAAAGTGCCCCCATTTCTTACACAAACTACAATTCACACGTCGTCCAGGGCAAATGGGAGATGTGGATAGGTGTCGTGAACTCCCACAACGAAAACACAATCTATCCTCTCTCTTTACATTAAGTTGGGTAGTATCTCTTTGAGAACGTTTGTTGGGTTGCTCACCACCTCCACCTTTGGTTTGGGTATTCTCATGACGTTTATTGGGCTTGGTTTTAAATTTCTTCTTCTCCTTCGAGCAACCACCCTTCTTGTCGCCAACCCTCAACACTTCAACACCCAGTGATGGCTTATTTTCTTTGAGACAGTTTCGCTACACACTGCAGGGTATGCTCAATTCTCTTCGCTGAACTAATAACCTCATCTAAATTGGGATCATCCTTCAACCAAATTTCCTCTCGTATTTTATCATTAGAGCAATGAATCATAAATTGATCTCTTATGTGTTCTTTCAGTCCACCCCCCAATTTACAATTTAGTGCTAAATGCCTCAAAGCAGTTACATAGTCTTCAACAGATTCTCCCTCATGTTGGCACCTCATGCCAAAGTTATATCACTCCAATACAGTGCTTGTTTTTGATTCAAAATGCTTATCAAGTTTGATTAACGCTAGATCAAAATCATTTGTCCCCTCTTCCAAATCTAACTCACCAATATCTGGAAGAGTGTCATATATCCTCTGACCTTCATAGCCCAAGAAATGCATTAACATAGCTACTTTGCGTTCTACTGACATTCCATTTCCACACGTGGCTTTAACATAATGAAGAAAACCTTTCTTCCAAGGGGCCCACTTGATTTTTGGCGGGCCTGGTGTAGGCATAAACACCTGAGGACCAGGTACCCCAGACAAAGCCATGTCTGTCTTTCACTCTTAGAAAGTATGAAAAGCAGTAACTTCTATTGGGATTGGAATGCAAGGGAATGCACTCACTGCACCAGCGTCCAAATATTAACTAGGAACTCGTGGAGGTGTGTCAGATGTCACTGAGAGCCTTAACTCTCCCAATTGAGGAAACTACCCATGACAGATCCTCTGTGGGACTAGTTTTCCCAGTCAAAAGTAGAGTAGTCTTCCAATTTTAAGAACACTTCCTCATCTGAGAAATCACACTTCCTGCAAAATGTTTAATAACACTTCCTCATCTGAGAAATCTCACTCCCTGCATAAGTAAAGTAGTTTCTCAATTTTAGGAACACTTCCTCATCTGAGAAATCACACTTTCATCCTCAGGGAACGCACACTTCCTCACCTGCGTTGCATCTGAGTATCATTCAACTCGCTCGCCTTCCCACAGGGGGCCCTGGGCGAGCCTTCGTTATTTTCCTGTGTTACGCTACTGCCGGCGCCACATCCACGTTCAGGCAGTCAGACTTTTGAGACTGGCAACTCCGTTTCGAGCCAAACTTGAGGCTGACACGGGGCTCCTCCTAGCCCCGTGCGGCAGGGCTCGCCTAATCCCCCTCAGACAAACTTTTCCAGCGTCCGATGGTGTGAGCTAATCCACAAGATCAGGGGATAGTCCTCCTGGATGCCGGGTCCCGCAGGCCACCCTGGACTGTTCTTCTCCAGCGCCTATTTTGGACATTTGGGGGTCTTGGCTTCAGCAGGGATTCATCCTTATCCCATCCTCGTCACCATTGTAAAGAAGCCGCAAGCCAAGGTAAGTAGGAAACAGTTTATTTACTTAGTTTCCAGCAGTAAAGCATAAGACCCCCAACACAGTCAGCATCCAGGGTACAACTGAATAAAGCCAAGCATAAACATTGATGACATATCATTCCAGAATGGCATAAACACAAGGGATCCAATCTAGAATCACAGATGCCCTGCCTGTCAGAACACAGAAAAGGCATTAGCACTTAGCAACAACAATAACAATACATAAAGCATTAGCCCATTTATATAACAATTACCAAATAACTGTGAATGCAAGCAGACGTCCATGACCAAATGATAATGATGTATTATTATATAGCACTTACGCTTAAGCGCTTTTTATAGAAAAAATATACACCCAATATTACCCAACCTGTGTTGGTACTCATTTATCGACCTCAAAAGGATGAAAGGCTGAGTTGAGGCGTTTAAGAACAGACTAAATCAGTGACTCACCCACTGAAGTGTGCTTGAAATAAACCTGTAATGAGTCTACTGATTATTGTTTAGAATTCCAGAAAGACACATGTTCTTATTTTTCTTCTTTTTTTTAAGGGCCTGAACAAGAAAGCCAGCTGCTCCCGAAGTAAAGAGCCACATAGTGCTGGCCACAGCCCAGGAGCATGCATTACAAAAAAATCATTTTTTTTATTTTTTTGTTTTTTTTAGAGGTCGCAAGGGAGACTACAGAGGTCGCAAGGGAGACCTCAGAGGTCGCAGTTACGACCTCTGGCGACCCCTAAATGACATCCCTGGAAGCCACCTGTGGACAGGTGAGCTGCGTTCAAACTCTTGCAATAATTGCAGAGAAGAATTGTAAAGACCTGACAAATTCTGCTGTGTTACTCTGGATGACAAGGCGTGTTGACCTATGCTTTAACACAGTCAGGGATGACCCTAGCCGTGTTGACAGTGTAAGCCACCGGTACCTCATTTCAACATCTGTTGTTTCCGGTGTGTGGGTAATCAATCACATTCTGGCGCAGCTAGTCACCATCAATGATAGGGGCCTTCAGATAATCATGGAAATATGCTTAGTGTTGATGCTCTCGTGCATCAGAGTTTAGCTAACTACACACAAAATAGAACAAAACGCCATGCTCTGCACAGGAAATGTCCCTGAAACATTTCATAATCAGTAGAATGCCAGTTTATGATTATAATTGTTTTTTATAACCTACTTAATACTGAAGAGGTTTCCAAACACAGACCCGGGTTTCGAACTGGGTCGTCTTGCCTTGAAGATGTGCGCGTTGCCACTGAGAAATACTACCCGTTGTTAAAATTATCAAACAATAACGTTTTGAACAGACCTACACAATGTCCTTGATTTTTATAAATATATTTGCATTTTTTGTATGTAAATACACTGTGTCCATGAAGAAGGAAACGTCTTCTAAAGCCATGCCAAGTCATTGGAACCAGCCCAGAAGCATTTACTGGAAGAAAAAAAAACATGAGCATTCCCCGAAGGGGGTCCATTTTCACAAAGATAAATACATGTACATCCCAAAGAGGCTAGGCAGCAGAAGCTAGTGTAATAAAGCTCAACCTGTTTGGAGTCCCTTGCTTGGGTTCTTCTTCAGGAGCAAACCATGTTTTGGGTCTGTGGGAACACATTAAAGTAGTCATTACATGTTAAATATAATACAAACAAGACAACATGCGTTTGGTCTACATACTATTGCACGTGTAACAGTTCTGGCACAGTCCTTAGACCACCAAGCATAATAAAATCTGCGATAAATGAAATCTGACTTTATTGTTCTAGTTATGACTGTTGGAATCTGGCCATACCTTGCTGACTGGGCATAAAAGGATCTAGCCGTCTTTATTAATGTGCACAATTGATTCTGACTCTACTATACTAAGCTGGCATTTTGTTTTCTGTCCTTATTGTTCTGGCTCTGCACAGTCAATTTGTTTTTTGGTCCTGCTCGAATCAACTCATACTTGTTGATGGAAGTTTTTTTTTTGTGCAAGAGTTTAAGTCTTAAGTCTGGTGTTTTGGCCCTTGTATTGATGTTCTCCAGAGAGAGAGTCTTACTATTCATCTATGAAAATAACATATATATTTAGATAGATATGTATATATTAAAGGGAATAACTTTATTTGCAGTTACGTTCAGGTGCAAACTTAATGCAACAAAGCGTGGAAATTGCGCTAAAACCACCTTAACTTCGCGCCCCCTGTTGTGAAGACTGTGACCACAATGATGACATCACAGATCACATCACTGATGATGTCACTATTTACATGTTGTATGGGAACAGTGATGACATTACAAATCAAATCACTGATGCCATCACTGGTGATAACAATTTAGGCTATAGACTTGGCCATGACAAAAGCTGGGGTCACTGATCAGCACCAAAGCCCATACATAGCTAGTGGTCGGTTAGTGTTAAAAAATATCAATGTGCATGGTTAAAAGCCATGCCTAGTAACCCATCACTGTTTTAAAATATACAGTGGGTAACGTTGAAAGCAGTAGTCAGTGGCCATGGCTAAAGGCCATACCTAGTGCCCATTAATATGTCAGAATATACAATTGGCATAGACAAAGGCTGTGGCCACTGGCTAGTATTGTGTTGAAGACCATAGCTAGTGGCTGGTTAGTGTATTTAATATTAATATACGCTGGGCACGGTCAAAGGCCATAGCTCGTGCCTGGTTAGTGTTGTGTAACACACAGTAGGCACAGCCAAAGGCCATCGTTTTTTGCATTTTATTATTTTAAAATTTACAGTGGACATGGCCAAAAGATGTACAAACTGATCAAGGTCAAAGGCCATGGCTAGTGTCCCATTTATATGTTAGAATATATAGTGGGCACAGCCAAAGATTGTGTCAACTGGCCAGTATTGTGCTAAAGTCCCGGGCTAGTGCCTGTTCAGTGTATATGATCTACAGTGGACACGGTTGAAAGCTGCATCCACTGGTCAGTGTCAAAATCTGTGGTTGGCCGCTTGTTAGTGTTTTAAAATATTCAGTGCACATGGGTGAAGGTTGTGACCACTGTCCATAACTGAAGGCCAAGACTAGCACCCATTCATGTGTTAAAATATGTTTGGCCAGGCACACTGACCATGACTGAAGGCCATGCTTAATGCCAGTTACTTTTGTAATGTAATTAGTGATGTCATCAGTGATGTCGTCATTCTGGTCATAATCTATGCAAGAGGTGGTACGAAGTTAAGGTGGTTTTGTTGCATTAAGTTCTCACCTTAACGTCCCTGCAACTAAAGTTTTTTCTTTATTTGAAATGTTTTGTTACAATGTATTTCTCACCGTAGTGTCCCTGCAACTAATGTTTTTTTCCTTGATTTTCAAGGGTTTCATTATTCCATAGATTTTAGATCGCTTCCAGACCACTAGCATGGTCTTCGGCCATGGTCAGTGGGCATGGCCTTTGGCCGTACCCACTGTCCATTTTAAAATGGTACCAGACCACTAGCCATGGCCTTCAGATTGCAGGCTTTGAGAACCCACAATGTTTTTGGCAATGCACAGTGAGATAAAATGATTTGCCAAGGAGCACACACTTTGGTTAAGCAGCATTCTCCAAGCGGTGCACCCCTTTTCGTTGCCATCATTTTGGCGTGGGCTAATTTGACATGGGCATTACACTACAGCGCCCATTTTGGCGCACCCTTTTTGGCGCAAAAGCCGTTCCGGTGCCATTTATTTGGTGCAAGGGATGTTTGGGCGTGGTTGTCATTGCAGCAACGTCTAAATGCCCTCATTTTAAGTAAGATCACAGGACTGCACTGCAACAAACCTCACCACCTCCCAGTTGCATTGCTTTTATTTTAATTAATATTGGTTAGTTAACAAAAAAATAACACACAGCCTTGAACCCTGGTCTGCTACAGTTCAATGCCCAGCAATTAACCACTAGGCCACAATGTCTTAGTGTTTAGTGGGCATATATTTCATACTTAGCCCATAATGTAATATGTTCAATGATAAAAGGCTAGGTATGAAACTTGTGAGAATCCAAACAATAACTTTATTGTAGCACTGCATCTCGAATGGCAGTGTTCAGCATTAATGTGATTTTTCATGAATTTGATTTTTTCTGTTTTCTAATGTTGCCCAGAAATGGTGTAGTACACTTTTTGATTATATGTGCAGTGTAAGGGGGAATGTGTGGTGTGAGGGTGTGCATGCAATATGTGTGTGTTTGATGTGAGCTGTGTGTGTGTGTACATGGTGTGAAGATGTGTGGGAGGGATTGTGCATGCAGTGTGCATTTGCACTGTGAAGACGAGTGTTAGTGTGTGCACATGCATGTTCACCCGTCTGTGTATGTGAGCATTGTGACACGTCGAGTGTGAGTTTTCAGTGCCAGTGTGTGTGTGGGTGTGTGTGTACATGCATGTCTCCATGTAATTCGGAAGATGCTCCTCCAGTTCTTGTATTTTGTTAGCATTTTGTGACCTTTTTATTTCTCCATCAAGTGTCCTGTACTACAAGTCCCAAAATGCAAAGTAAAAGTAAAATCTGAATGATCATATTCCAAATAACAAGGGACGTGTGGTATATAACAATACATACAAGACATGGAGCTTGGCTATATTCATGATTTCTCCTGCACCTCTATTTGTTTGGGTTGAATGGCAGTAGGGGATCAAGTTGTTGAAGGAGGAGGTACATAGCATAGAATCAGAGGAGGGGAAAAAAGTTAAATATGTTTTCATAGTCTCAAAGTAACACGATATATTAAGGGAATAACGGGACTGTGTGGCAAGCCCCTCCCTTGAGCTGCAAAGAAAGTCTTGTTTGCTCAAAGCACAACTATTATTAACCCATTGGCAGTGCAGCTCAAAAGACCTTCTTAAAATCATACAGTGATTGGGTGAACGTTTCCAGGAAGGAGGCCACATGGACCAAAGACATGCCTGTTAAGACTAGATATTGCAGAATACAGAGTGTTTATCAAAATATACTGTTTTAACTTTTTTTTAAAAAAAAATATCTTGGTCCCTGGTCTGTCAGAGTTCAAGGGCCAGCCTCCAACCACAACCTCTCAATGAGTTAGTGCATCACAGTGCTTGCATTTAATACTTAGCCTACAATTGAATATGTCCAATTGTAAAAAGCTAAGTATGAAACTTGTGAGAACCCAAACAAGAATATAATTGTAGCATAATGGTTAAGTGCTGCATCGCCCATTTCTGCAGGCCAGAGTTCTCGAAGGCCGTGTACACCACAAATGTGTTTTTATTTTGTTTTTTCAGTTTTATAATGTTGCCCAGAGGCGATGTAATACATTTTCCATTCTGTTCCATAATGTTGCAGTAAATAAATTTCATGTGTAATATGTGTTCTATTCTGCGATGTCGGTGTTATACATGTCCCATCCTGTTTTAGAAGTTTGCAGTAAATAAATGTTTTTCATGTTTAATCCATATTACAAAATGCAAAGTGACTGCAGGTTCATGCCAATTGTGACCTCTCACGCCACAACATCAGGTCGCCAAGAGGTACAAAATGCAAAGTTCCTGCAGGTTCATGGCGTGCCAATTGTGACCTCTCGTGCCAAAACATCCTTGTGCTGAGAGGTGCCTGCGTCTCTAACTGGGTGTGCCCAAACGGGTATGCCCAAACGGGACCTGCAGTGAAATGGTTGCCCCATAACAGGGTGCACCCAACTGGCCATGCCGAAATGTCCTGTCCCATGCTCCAAGCTCCTTTTTTTATGACCTGTCTCTTGGTGACGGTTGTGATACATCGCACAACTCCAAATAACTACATTTAAGGAGCATGAAAATGGGGACAAAATGACCGTCTGCAAGAATAACGTATGCCCGGATACTTTCTGCACCCATAGCAAAATTAAAAGCTGGCACCCATGAATATAATCACAGTACTGCTTAGTTTCAAAGTGAGTAAGGGGTCCGCCCCCTAAGGCCATGTTGCTTTAAATGGTCTTGTAATTTGCCTCACTTATTAGGCACTATGGCCTAAGAGGGCTAACCTTTTCCTCACTTTGAAACTAAACAGGGTCAGTTCCTGATTACTGCATGGATGGGAGACCCGGGGCACCAGTGGGTTTTCACCCTCAATGTCACGGTAGCTGTAAAAATATCAATTTTTTTTATGTATAAAAAATTGCAGGCTGTGAGAACTCCCAATGTTTTTAGTTAATGCCCTGTGCGATTTCATTATTTTCCGAGGATCACACACTTTGGTTAAGCAGCGTTCTACAAGCCCCTTGTTTTATGGCCGGACTGTTGTCATACATCGCACAATCCCAACTAACCGCATTTAATCAGCATGTAAAAGAGAAAAAAATGACCAGCTTCTAAAATAACATATGTCCAGGTACTTTTGCACCCATAGCAAATATCAAAAGCGGGCACGTATGAATATATGCACAGTAAGTGAACATATATCTTAAAGTTAAACATACAAATGTAGTTCAATAGGCCTACTCCTTGGATGAAAGTGCACAAGACAAAGTACCATTGGACTTTAAAAAAGTAATGAACTCCAGAAAAATAACCTGAGAGAGTAAATGTTCCATTAAATATGCGGGCAAAGGATAAAAGGTGCTTACCTTGTTAAGGATTTCAATCAGGCGACACGCACCTTAGTCTCGGCCCAGAATGCAGCGCATGATTGAAATGCTTATGTTAGATTAGATTCAAAATTGAGATGATACACCACTCATATCACACCCCCTTTTCAAATACCCCGGGTCACAATGGACCATAAACCAGGCTGGTTGATAAAATATAATACTTATTTATTTATTTGAAATTAAAATAAATCATACCATTTTTAATATGGGGCAGCAATCACCAGTGGGGTGCTAAGAACAATAGGAATGTAAGCAATGCGCTTGGTTTAACCTTCTATTTACACATCTATAAAACATCAGGAAATAGGAGCACTTTTTGATTTTAGGAAAGATAGCACTTGAGTTAGAATTTCCCCCTGCAGGGTTCCCTCAACCCACAAATAATCAATTTTAAGTGGATAAACAGAATCAGCAGGTAATCAGGAATGACAGACAAGAAGCAGAATTTAAATCCGACCTTCACTCCCCAAACAAGAGAGACAAACGGATTTCAAACCCTGGCAATGCTAAAATGACACTCGGAAATGGATGAATAAATTAATGAATGTGTATAAAACTTTTGAAACAAAAACAATTCTGTACTGGAGCAACACTGGAAAGATACTAGCAATCACAAGCAATGGATTGAGCAAAAGCATTCCATTCAAAATTAAATGGAAGATTTAAAACAGTTTATAATCAAAATGATACGTTGAAAATTTAACACACTTTTGCAATTCCCGCCTGAATTTACCAAAATGTTTTTTAATAAAAACTGGTGAAATATGTGTTGTGGTGTAGGTATGGATCCTAGGTATAATATGAAAGTGAAATGTGGTCTCTTGCTGTTAAATTGTGTGAGTTATGCAAGATCTAGTGAGGTGTGTTTTTTGCGAAAATAAAGGTGTGAAAAAGGAACCGAATTACATTTTGACCAGACAGTTTTACTCTACACTAGGGCATTCAGGCTAGGCTACCAGATTGAGACACAGTAAGCTCCGGGGTTGACTCACGAGTTCAACCCTAGCACCTCCGTACCTGCCCTGGCGGACCCAGTCCGATCACTCCAAACAGGATTAATAGCTCAGAATTTTACAAGACAAAACTATTAAAGATGTTGGCGCTAGCACTAGGAATCAAAGGCAGGGTTTCAAGAATGATTTTGCCAATATTACAATGATCGGGATAAGGATAGGAGGACTTAGAGAGTGGAACTAAGGACAAGGCAAGGCAAGTTAGTGTATGTTTTTCTATGGTTCCTATTGATACTCACAGTCCACTTTTAGTTTGGATTTTAGACAGTCAGCGGTTCTGGTCGCCACAAAGATCTGGTCTAACACAGGACAGCCGGACAAAGTCAGCGGGACAGGGTCATCTGGGCATGGACTTGTTACCGGGTAGCACTTCTGGTTACTGGATAAGACAGGGCATCAGGAGAGCAGGATGGCAGCAACATGCAGTGAGTGGCAAGCCAGGGTAGTTCAGGATGCTTCCCAAAACACCACAGCGTTTCCCTTGGTTATTGGGATTAATTTAGAATTGAGGCCTAGCTGAAGCAGATCAGCAATACTTGCCCTTGTGGTTGGGATCTGGAATTTAGATGAATAAATGCAAGATGAAGGCAGGAACAGACAGGAACAGAACTCCGGTGTAGGAAATCAGGAATCAGTGTGTGTCCAGGGTCTTGTCAGGGACCCTTATTTATAATGCAAAATGACCTCATCAAGGTAGAGGCTGGGCAGGGTTAACTATGCTCATCCCTAAACTATTTGCATTGGGCAGGGGAGCTAGTCTCCGCCTTGCTCTCAGTTGGTTGGATTTCTAAGGGGATGATGTCTGGTTTATGAGGTGAGGTTTACAATGTCCAGAAACTCCCACATTTACTTTACTGAAAATCTGATTTTGCCAAAACATACATTTATACACTTGCAATCTCTTGGCAAATTATACCCAGAGGTTACATATGATGTGCAGCACAGATTAGTCCAATCCTCCAGTCTGTGCAACCTTGTTTCACCTTTCTGATACATTTTGGTGGTTTTATACATTAAAGGTTTGGCCTAAAAGTCCACAATTGTATACACAAATGCGAATTGTCCCCACGGATGTATGTACAAAATCTTGTTTACCATATTAATACTAATATTAATACTTTCATGGGAATCTGTCATATTTCGTAACTTCTGTTCCCCTTGCGGCAATGAGTTCTACCAATAAGAAAATAAAAAAATTAAAAGATAGCCCAAGAATTAGATTAAAAACTGCAAACTTTTTAATTTCTGCTACAGAAATAACAGTCTTTAACGTTTCCTTACAACATAGTCTCTGGCAACAAAAGGCAGTCCCTTTGTTACTTGATCCTGTTTTATTTTCTTCCTTCAACTGCAAGCATCTGTCATTTCCTTCCAGGAAAGGAGGTTTCCAGTCTTAATTGAAGGTTTTATGGTCCCTTCACACTTGACTGGTGAGTGTCGCAGGACTGCTATTGTCCCAGCCTGGAGCACAGACGAATGTCTGATGAGCATGTGAACTTTCATTGTCCTATCCCATTCAAAGTTTCTCAAGCTGGCACTTCACACCTATGTGTCCTGGATTTAGGGTGTATCTCCCTTCCTTGGAGGAGTTTCATAGCTGGCAAATCATTTCTTTCTTTAATTCGGTTTACAGTTCCTCAGATTGCCACTGTCTTGGCAGCTATAGTCATTTTCCTTGCAGCAGGACTCTTATCTAAAGTATAGATACATGTATCCTTGACCTGGCTCAGAGAGTAAAAAGTCTCTTTGAACTGCTGCGCCTGGATACATTTTGTCAAGAAATAAATGCGTGTTCTCGTGCAAGGGAAAAAAAAAGTTGCTTTTGATTTCTCTGACAGTTGGTTTGACTGGGCCTTTTTACTCACAGTGATTTCAAAATGACAGGTGGAATTGGCATCAAAGCAGCATTTTGAAAGGGTGACAATGGTTTCATTTTGAAGGGGAATCTTTGGCTTTTGATTCACTTGATTCCATATACATGTCTCAGAACACACTGGCATACTTTTTCAGTTTGTCCCCTTGTTTCATTTTGCCTGAAGTGTGTGAGGCAAGATAGTGCCGCCATTTTTTTGTTGCTGCCAAAATGCAGTTTTGAAGTCCTGGTGCGCACCCGTGGCAGCACCGCTAGTTTGCTGTTTCTTGCTGTTTTTTGCGCAAATGCAGCATAGTGATGTGAGGCAATGCTGTTGAGCGAGTCAATGTATCCCACAAAATCCAGCAATCTGTTGTAAAATATACCCTGAAAAACTAAATCCCAACACAAAACAAGTGCTTGTGGTCTTGTGAGTAAGTGTCTGCACTGGGAACATGACAACCTGAGTAAAACCCTGGTAGCCAAATACTTGAGCTGCTTGCCAACCTCAATAAAAAGGGTTGCGTTCACTCTCTGAAAAAATGTTATGCTGTCCACCCACATGTGTCCTTTACTGGTGCCCTAAAAAACAGCCACCATCAGGGGAAAATAAATAACTGTGATGTCATCTTTGATGTCCTGGGTGTTAGTCTTAGCAGTGTACGGTGGTAGCGTGACTTATGGTTGCTTATCTTACCATAACTGGCGAATTTCAGAAGTTTTCCTGTTTTTCTTGAAACCATAATGTCCCTTTAACACATTTTTTCAGTGAATTTCATAGGTTTTTATTAGTGCAACTTAACCATAACGTCCATTTAACAAGGTTTTTCCAGTGATATATATATATATATATATATATATATAAATGAAATACTACTGCCACTTTTGCTATTTTGTAGCACTGCAAATAGTAGGTTTACTATTACCCAATCTGAAAGTATTCCCTCCATCAACCACAGAAGGGTTACAGTTGGAATGGTATCTGGTAGGACTGAAACCTGTATCTATGTGTGTATGGTTTGATATAGCAGAAACCTAGATGGGAAACAGCAGAGCACTGTATAGCAAGGGAATGCAGTAATCAGATTCTGCAGTATAGATAGGATTAAGAGAATGGAATATACTATGTTTTCCCTCCTGACTCTAGTATTCCTCCTAAACCTCGATTCCTAGGACAGAACCTTCTCTCAATGTATAGTTTGATCTCTTTAGTGCCATGCTGCCCCTTTGTGAGGGAAAGGTCATGCTCTACAAGTGATAAATAATAAGAATAATCATGTGACACTAGCCAGGACTGGAACCAGTGCTATATGTGCATACATGATGGCTAATGTGGCCCTCGGGTCTATTCCAGTCCTCCCTAAATTCTGTCTTTATCGCAATGGTTTATCTGATGGTGGAGTCAAGTGTGGAGAGTGCTCCAGCCTCCATCTGGCGCTCCCTGCTACTCTCATATCATTGCAAACATGCATCATGTTACAAGCACATGCGTTGCCCTGTGACACTTGCATTATACTTTACATGTTACTCTTTGTAGATCCTCTCTCCATGTTGTTTCGACTGCTCCTTTTACATTCTACTCCTCCATATGTTTGCATTTTATTGAATCCTTCCTCTATCCCCTCTATGTGCAATGTTTCATTGCTACACATTCACTGCAAAGAACCAACGTATATACAGATACTATCTAGACCTCATAACTCAATCTAGAAACAACCAAAACTCTGTCTTAATTCCTTTTATATCTGCCCAGTAACGTATTCGAAAGTCCTCTATCTCCTGTCTTATCATTTTCTGTGTTTCTACCTCTCTTATACTTGCAGCTACCCTCTCCTTTTCTGCATTCCAATCTCTCCTGATCCCCACTCTGATGTTGCCTAAGCCACTCACACCAAACACCTCTTTTCCTTCATATGCCAATCATGCAGACAATACTCAGGTCCTCATTCCTCTCTCAGGCAACTAGGAGACTGATTCCAATACCCTCACTTCAATCTACGCAATCATACACACATGGGTGGCTGAAAACTGGCTACGCCCGAATGGGGACAAGACTGAATTACTACTGCTTGCCCCCACTGACGCACGCATCATCCTTGATGAGAAATACCAATCATTCACTATCAACAACATCTCCATCCCGGTCTCCCACTCAGTCTAAACACTTGGAGTATACTTAGACACCAACCTAACCATGTCCAGACAAGTGAGCCCAATCACTACCTCTGCAGCATACTACTCCAAACCCCCAATTGTCTAATAATTGCTTGAGCCATCATTGGCTCAAGACTTGACTATTGTAATGTATTCTTTAGAGGTCCCTCTGCAATAAACCGAGACAAATTGCAAACCATTCAGAATAATACCCTCCGTGCAGTCTTGGGCATCTCCAGAAGAGAACACATCAACGCAGCCAGACAACAAGCGCACTGGTTGCCTATATGCCAGCGCATTTTGTTCAAAACACTTTCCATCATGCATAAATGCATCCACCGCACTGCACCTCCTTACCTATCCCACCGGGTCTTCCTGCCCCCGGCGGCAAGACCCACTAGAACACCTTATTCTAACCTACTGCCGGTTCCCAGAATCAGACGTGCAAGAGGAGGAGGTGCGAGCTTCCCATTTATTGCAGGTAGACACTGGAACTCAATGCCACACTCCATCAGAAATGAACCCTCTCATCTCGCCTTCCGCAAGGCCATCAAAACTAGACTGTTTGTCTAACCCTTACACGCAAACTGACAGGCCTCAACCTCACTCACTCATACTCAGTAGCACCGCCTCTTTTAGACTAGAATCTCCCTAACCCATCAACTGTACTATGTTTTACTGCATCCCGAATGTAAGCCTGCTGCCTCCCTATGCATTAAAACAATGTAACTTCCCGTTTACGTACTGTGATAACCTCTCACGCTTACCCAATGAATGAATGTCTAATGTAACCAAGCCATCTACCTAAGAAATGTAATGAATACTTGTCTGCGGGCCAATGTAACCAACAGCCCATTTATGTACTGCAACTAAGACGGAATCTTGAAACAGCGGCTCAATGCCTCTGGGCTGTGTGAGCGCTATACAAATAAATAAAGTAAATAAAAAACATTTTCCCTCCTTATTCACGTGCAATCCGTTTTAGATTTCACCAAGGTCAGATGCAATATTTCCTTGCTCACTATGAGAGAACGGCTGAACGGGTACCGGGTCCAGGTTCCCGGAATGGGGAAGTACCTGCCCATTCCGACCTTGGAGGGCCTGGTAATTCCCCTTCCCGGGGATGGACCCGGTACATCCCCATTCCCATTCGAGCCTCCATAGGGCTCAATGGGAATGGGGAGGATGCAAACGATGGATCCGTTAATGACGGGCCTGTTGTTTGCATCCAGTTCTACACGCGGGACCCGCTAAGAACGCCTGGTCCTGCGAGGAGACCTCGTAATGGGGCAGTAGAGGGAACACGGGGCCAGCATCGCTACCGGCCCCGTTATCCCACTACCGCATACCTCGTAATGAGGCCCAATGGGTGGTATTGTGGCGTAGGGATGCCAACATTCCATGGTGAGGTTGGTGAGATCATCACTAACCTCTTGGTGATGATTGCATCCAACAGCACTGGTCCTTCTTACTTGATTTCAACAAATAATAGTGCACCTACTTCTAGCAAGGGCAGCTCCAGCATTGGGCCAGTGCTTCTCAACGGTGATGCCTCACTATTCGTTCTTATAAAGAGTGCTATAAAACTGTACCACCAAACTCTACCAACACTTCTCCATAAGCTCAACAGTACTGAACTATGACACCTCTGGTAGGATCAAAAAAATGCATTAGCACCTTTTAGAAGGCCCGCAATTACACAGTAGCCCATCTTGTTAGGTCATAGTGTTTACAACCCATAACATTTTATTATGGCTAGGATTGAGGTGGCATGTGAAGAGGGACACACAACTTGTGGGTGTTGTTTTGGTTAATACTCACCCATTGACAGCCCATAGCTATGCTAGCTGTAAATATGTAAATGTGATAGTGGTGTAAATAAAATATCTTAATCAGGTGTGTCTGCATTCGCATGATTTATATTTGATCCTTGCACTAAAGTCTTATTAAAAACAAGCATTCACAAAGCCAAGAGTTTTAGTATTAGAAAGGCATTTCCCAGGCACTGCTATCATCCGCCAGGCAATCCCATCATTTGCCAGCTGCTGGCATTTTATGGCCAGGTAATAGGCAGTGCCTGGCAAATGCCTCTAGCATTCCTACACAAAAGCCAAAACTGTGGTTTTTCCAATGCTTGCTCTAGGTTGTAACAATGCTGCATGCCTTCGCAGGCCTTCATCTGGTTGCCCTACAAGACCCTTTTTGCTATTATTCTGCAAGGGGGCAGTACACTTACCCGTTGTCATCCATACTATGTTGGGCCCCTTTACAAACCCTTCTAGGTGCACCAACCATGTCCAATACTGCTGCTGTGCTTCCAAGAAGGTCACTGTTAGGCATTTGTAAAATGTGAACCTGTTGAAGTCAATGGAGGTGAACACCTTTTTCCAGACTGTGGAAGTTTGCTAGAAGGTTGATCCTACTGAAGGCCATGAGGGTGTGTTCAATGTTTGGATGGTGACGTGGATTCCTGATATCATAACGTAACTATCAAATAGTCCCATGCTGTGCATGGCTCATTCAGAACACATTCCAACATGTCCCATTCCATTCAGGAGATGGTAGTCCATTCATGTATTTTTTTTGCATTCTGGACTTGTAGTCCTGGATGTCCCCATTATGAATGCAATTGACTGGACCTTTCATTTCTTGATGCCTCTCACAAGCCCTGAGCCCACTTTGTTGAACCATACTCTTCTGTTTGCTTCCTCCTGCAATCTCACAGTTTCTGTTCGCCCAAAGTATTACCTCCTCCTCATTTTAAGCAGCAGGCCTTTCAATAGTTCAACCACACACTCGCACTCCCTATGAGCAATGGTATCCCATTTACTGCTTTACCGTCTCCCATCCTCAACTTTGGATCTTTCCCGTTGAAAAACAATTCAGAACAGCCATGCTCCTCCACTGACATTGCTGGCGTAAACCTGTTCCTAATCCCTTCTTACTCCTTTCTGGGAATCTCTTCTCAGGCTGTCCTCTGCCCCATACACTGCAAAGTCGTGCTGCTTCGGTTCACTTCCAACTCGACAAGCTATCCAAGACCATCCGTTCCATGCATGTTCCCCTTGTCCACTGTCCACCCCTTCCTCTCTCTCCACTGATGACTTTGCAGGTTACTTCTCTACCAAAAACTCAAAATGTAGTCTCATTCTCGCAAAACCTCTTTTCATTCCTACCCTTTCTACCTTTCTGGTTCTCACCTTTAACTCTCACCTGGTCGGCCATCGTAGGCCTCCATTCACCAATACAGATGACTGGCGTACATCCTTTGATCTGACATCACTTGCAGGACCCATGCTGATTCTCGTGCACCTCAAAGGATGTGGAACCCCTTTCCTGTACTAAATGAAATCTTCTGTCTTACTGCTACAAACCATGCACTGCAACCTCACCAGAACAATTGAAGTCTTGACCCCCAATCGAATATAAATAAATGGTTTGTCACGGAGCTCATGCTCCACAAGCGGTCTAATAGGAAGCAGGCAAATTGTTATTTTTAATTTTGGCTTCTAGGTGACTCGTGAACACCACCTGTAAGCAGAAATAATTGCACTGGACATTGGCTAGGAGAGAGGTGTTATGTGAATAGGGACACGGCGCTTGTGGGTATTGCTTATTTATTTACTCACCAACTTTATTTGGCACAGAAATCTTAATAAACATGACAAGTTGAGCTATAGGAGACATCACAAAGGTTGCTGTGCTACTGCTCAATGGAAAAATAAAGCTTTCCTCCACAACTCAATCTCAAAGCACATACCAAACCTTTTTAATATGTTAAGAAGTCAGAAATCCTCCGGAAAGCGTGCTCGACCAAATCACTTCCCAAAAACTAACACATTAACTGGCCATTTACTTTTAGAAAAAGAACCGACCAGTCCTTACCCAGAAGAAATCTGCAGTCTTCGCCAAAACCTTTAGGCAAATGTGAGTGGCAGTTGTCACACCATTGGTCACTGCAAGGAAGGCTTCTCCAGGATAGAAAAAAACATAATTACACTTCCTACCTCTCTGGTGTAGTGTTTATGAACAGCTCACTCGAACATTGCCTGTATCCCAAAGTGTTTGAATAAAACGACCATATCTCTGCTTCATAAAAGCCAGACCGCATCATAATCCAGCATCCTCAATACCCATCGCCCAATTGTCAACACCTATTGATGACCAATGAGGACGCAACAGCTGCAGGAGTACAGCGGAAGGCTGAACCTCTTATGGGAGCAGGGGTCAGGCTTTCAATCTTACAGAGACACAGAATCTCTCCCACACCTACTCATGAGGGAAGAAGTCCTGGCACCTCAAAAACACACTGGCCTTGCTAATCAGTCTGCACCCATTGGCACAGTAAACCCCCAGGCACTGCTTAAAAGTCTTAGCATGTCTGTGGGCAAAGAAGGCCTTTCCTGAAATGGGATGTCTTCCTTTTTGCAAAATAGGGAATTCAAGTAAGATTCGGAACCGCCCTATCAACGGTGTCACTGAATAACTGTGGGGTAACTCAGGAACAGAGGTTCTGCCTCCCTGGTTGTTCAATTCATACATGAAAACGCTTTCTGATCTCATTGCACCCTTCTCCATTTCCTTCTAAATGTACGCTGATGACGCACAGATTGCTTTAAACTAGGGACTAGTTCAAATGACTCCCAGAACAGCTTGATCTGCTTCACGCACATTTAAGATTAGAAACCCAAATGCCTCCAAATCTGAAATAGTTCCATGAGGACACAAACCTCAACTATGTTCCTTTTCCCCTGGCCCTCGCCCCCAGCCCCAAATGGATGAACTCCCATCTCCTTTTTCCGTTTCTAATTTCCTAAACAAATCCAGGATCGAACCAAACAATCCTGCTATCACCTCCACAGGTGGACATGCAAACTGCCTTTCCCCAAAATGTCATACGAAATCGAAGTGATAGGAGTCATCGTGCATCTAACATCAACTGCAGCACCAGCCTTGTGTCTCCAAAAAATCAGATCCGCCTACTCCAACTGCTGCAGAGCAAGGTAATGAGGCTGCTCTTGAGGCTGGAACCGTGACACCACATCCCCCCAGCTTTTAGAAACATCCCCTGGCATCCTGTGAGCCAGACAACCGACTTCAAAGCACTCTGTTCTTTACCTAGTGCCTGCTTGAAAAGCCCTACAATAAAGGAATTCCTACCATTAAGAAACCTTAGATGTGTCAGCTCAATGAAACGCACCACCACTGTCTCCCAGAAGAAAAGGTATGACGGGAGAACCCTTATAACCACCAGCACTTCCCTCAGGAGTAACGTTAATTCCTGCTTCTGTGTGTGCAGAGAATGAACTCATATTCAGAAAACAACCAAAAACTCATCTTTCCAAATAATCCGCCACCAAGTAACCCCCTCTGCACCTCTGCCATATGTTGCTTGACCAGGTCCACCACACACCCGCTGATATTCTGAATCACCACATGCACTCCTCTGAACCTTGGCTACGGCTTCCTTTGCACTTCTTCTGGGCTCGCCTTCCGTCTATATCTAAACAGGAACTTGCCCAGATCTATGAAGGACTCCTTGGTAACTCCTTAGTAAGTGTATAGATCATGAAAAGCACGGCCTGCCGTGTAGCAATATGGATCTTGGACCACTTCATTGTCTTTTTTTTACTTTGCAGTGTCCCCCCAAATCATTGTTTGAGGATCCCTAGTGTTGGGTACCACTTGTGCTCCCTCTACCCTCACCTTAGCACTTGGCTGATCTGGAATGCACCAACGACTGTGAATGGTCAGAACACCTGTCTTAATTTTAAATAAATAGATATATTCAAAGGAAAAGGTCCACGTATGTAGAGCGCACAACATTCTGAATCATCTCTTACTGCTTGAATAATTGGTGCTGTCTAATCATTCCTCAACCGAACAGTCTTCATTTTATCACCTTCCCTAAGCATTAGGGCCCGATTGCTTACACGTTGAGTTCATAACGTGTCAATCGAACGTATCAATCGAAACGGGGGCTTTACTCCACATGGCTGGAGGCTGCCATCCTCCCCCGCTGGGGATTCAAGTAAGTGTTTATTTTTTTCCTCCCCCTGCCCTGCAAACATTCCCCTCTCCTCCCCTCCCCGCCCCCACTTACCTTCTTATTTCTCCTTTTTCAGGAGCGAACGTGCCGCTTCTGTTCCCAGCGCATCCACTTCCAATGGCCGCCATGGACTCCGTTTTCCCTTCCGGGCGATTTTTTTTTTCTGTTCCAAAATGCTGCAGCGTTTCGGAACAATAGAAATGCTATTAGTACCCCACCCTGGTGGGCCAAGCAGTGCTTTAAGTGGGACAGGGCCTGCCGGGGCCAGTCCCCTCCAGTCTCCAAAAAGTGGGGATGAGCAGCGGCCCTGCCGGGGCCCTCCAGTCCCACACAACATTTGAGGGACGCATTATCCCGCCGCGGCTGCAGCCGCACGGGAGTTGCGCCCGCCATTTTAATGTTAGGCGAGCTGACAGCAGTGCACTTCCGTCAGTCACTGTAAATTCCTATGGTGGCCCCTCGGGTCACCAAAGGAAGTTACAGTCCCTTTGTTTCCCCAGGTCGCCGAAGAGTCTTTCACCCTCGGCGAACCTGGGGATTCCTGTGTTTCTGGCTTTATAAAAGATGGGTTGAAAAGTAAACAATTCAATCCATCTTTTATAAAGCTTTGCCGACGGGCAAAGACGCCTCAGGCTTTGTCCATCGGGAAAGCTTTATAAAAGGTGTATTGAATAGTGTACTTTTCAACCCATCTTTTATAAACATAAAAATGTTTTAAAAAAAGATGGTTTGAAAAGTACACAAACCATAAGGTACGCGCAGCAATATATAAATGTTATATATCTGTGTGTATACCTTACTGTGGTTTGTGTACTTTTCAAGCCATCTTGAAGTACACAAACCATAGTAAGGCACTAAAACAAATATATAAATGTATGCATTTTTATATTTATGTAATATATAAATGCTTACATGTATTTATATATTTATTTGCGTGCCTTACTATGGTTTTTGTACTTGGTTAGGCCACGCACATCTCACAAGCCACGCTCCCAAATGAGTGCCCCCCCTCGAGTTCTTACCCCACTTAAAGCCCTGGGGCCAAGAAACTAATAGCAATAAGCCCTTCACCACGGGGGCATTCCCGGGTCAGGAAATGCCTCGGGCCTTCATTAAGGCCCTCGATTGGCTCGATAATGCCCCCGTGGCTCGAGGCTTATTGCTTAAATAAATTCAATATTGGATTCAGACGATTCTCTCTAAATAGTTGAGATGTCCATATGATAATACAGAATCACATCAGCAATCCATGTTTTCTTCTTCATTGAATGCGTAAGTTTGACTGTATGGTATCTTGGCATTTGTAGCAAGAGGTATGCTGCAGTTATTTGGCCGATGCAGTTGACGTATTGGTGCAATGTCTCTAGACCATGTTTCCTTGACTAGCTCTTAAAGAGACAACCCAGGAATTGATGCCCAGAGAAGAGCACACCAAAGCCGTTGGGCACACAGCAGGATCAGAAGAAGAAAGTTACGGTTACCAGCAGAGGAGCAAGTAAGGGGTTGGAGGAGCTGGGAGATAGGGTTAGTGGGGGGGCCTTTGCGAAGGTTGGGGGCTCACTGTAAAAACAAAGAGAAAATATCGAGGCTGAGTACCCCAAAAGGAAATACACTGAACACGGGTTACAAAGGAACATACAAAGATCTTTATTTTATACTGAACAGTTTCTAAGGACAAAAGTAACGGATAGCTATCAGCCCTCAGTACAACACAGCGAACTCCAGCATGGTTCGGTGTGCTCAGTGAGTGGGACTGTACATTAGAATAGTCCTGCTTTATATACGTTTGCGAACATGATGTCCAACCCTACTGCGGGTTAATATTCCTCTAATACATTACTGATCTAGGGTTCAAGCCGAGTTCACACATCTATATGCTTAGGGTTTTGCCTTTAATACATTCGCCAACAAGTCTACACGGTAACAGTGTATTTTAGGATTTCTCATAAAGTCTTCTCAAACATTAATACAATATAGTTAAACAAGTGTTCTTAGTTCAGTATTTGGATACATTGTTCTTAACATGTGCTTTCGGATTAGTTTAATTGGCACGAGTAATCCTTTACACACAGGTCAGCGAAGGACAAGGTCTCAGTTTACGACCCCAACAAGTGGCCTGCAGGTAAGTTGCATATTAATCACACACAGAGGTCAAGACGGCCATGTTGTATTTCGGAATGACATCATCCACCATTTTAACTCACAGGGTGACTTTACAGAGAGAACCTAAAATGTCGGATTGACCTAAAATGGCGGCTTACATTGATTCTAAGGTCAGGACCTTGCAACACGGATATCTTCGCAAGTGGTTTATAAGCAGCTTGTCGTAGGCCAATATACATATATTCATCACAATAGGAGGCACAATATAATTTCCCGTTCGACAAACCCTCCTTTTGGCCTATGCCAAGTGCTAAACTACTTCTGATCTCCTTGCAAACAACTCCATGCATCATCGTCCATGCACCCCGAATCGCTGTCACAAATATCTATTGCCATCAGATCATTCTCTAAAATGTCTTTCAATACATACTCTTTGGAGGTTTTATCTGGGGCATACACTTTATGTCCTATTGTACCTGTCGCTTGTGGACAACATCCCCCTAGCATCGAACATCTACTAGGTAAGCACTGGATACAACAACAAAGGAACAACAGAATTCCCAAAATGATCAGTAAAACAGAAAGTACCTTCCAACCCCAAAATCGCAAGAAGTCCCAGAACCAAGCGCTAAGATCCCAGTTTCCCTCGAGAACATGCACTTCTGAACTAAGGACGTGCAGATTCTGTATTGCCTTGAAGATAGTTGGGGAGAAATCTGGCGCGAAAACCCAGCAAGCGGACCCCACTAATTTACACACTCGACCACGTTCAGCCAAAATGACATCTAATGCCATCCGGTTCTGGAGCGCTACTAGTCTTATCGCTTTCTGCTCTAATGTCATATTATAGAGTATGTCCGTAGTCCGGTTGATGGTTCTCTCCAGTACTCTTGCTAGTCTTCTGATATCCTTTGAATTCGCTATCTGCCCCCAAAATGGCACAAATGATTTTGCTACATCTCCCAAGACCTGTGCTGGAGTGTCCTCGTTTTCGTCCCGCCGTGGACGAGCCTCTGAAACCTCTACAGTACTAGCTATGAACACCCCAGGCAACGGGATCCCTAAATAACCGGTTCCCTGCCGATCCCTGGGTAACCATGGAAATGCTGCACTACCGCAAACAAAGTAGACAGGTTCGCCTACATACAAAGGTCTGTCTTCCCCAGTCAAATTTGCAACGTTGGCACAACCTTTAAAATCTCCCATTGACTGAGTCCCATTCCTCTGTATACAGAAAGAAACTGAATCGGGACTATGGTTAACAGTGTAAGAAGGAGGCATGGCATCCTTATTGCCTATCGGAGCCATCTTGAAGGAAATCAAAGATTGAAAAGAACGAGACAGTCTATTAGAAGGCCTAATAGAAGCAACGTTGAGCTTACTCCTATTTGCGAAAAGCGAGCATCCCAGGGGAGTCAGAACACGTTTCTCAAAACTATTCAAATGAGTGCCTTCAAAGTTCCCAGAGATGCTATCAGTCCATAGGCCAAAGAACAGTGCTCTAAGTGAAGCATAACAAGCAGTTGTCAAAGGTAAAGGGTGAATATACCAACCTAGCCCCTTATCCCCATGTTGCGGTAAATGCAAGCAGACCCAACAGTTGGACCTATTAAAGATGGCATGTGTAGCATTCATAATAAGTAACAGAGTATTGTTATGGTACCTTTGTCTATGCTGGGAGTCTCTAGGGGACAGAGTATGCAAATGTACGAAGGGAGTAGACACGGTGGGTACATTTTCAGTCGGTAACAAGGACTCTAAAGGATGAGTTTCCTCGAGGTACCATAGGCCTAAGACAGTGACTATTATAAAACCAAATATTATTATAAAAACACAGCAATACGTTCTCGGGGCCCAAGTGCTTTGTCCATTATCCCGGCTGGTCACACAATCATTTACAAGTCCCATACGAGCGGAAGCGGTGGCAGGCATTGTAGTCTTCAAACGACAAACCCCAGTGTTCTTATCTGGCGACCTCCCGGCCACGTGACTTCTTAGTCCTTCCACAATCCTAGCCAACAGAATCCCCTTTTCCTCACACAATTATTTGGGCAAAAAGCAAGCCCTCGATGATTCATTTTCTTCTCCGAATGCATAGCCAAACCGTGCCGTACGTCTATCAGATGCACAGCAAAACCGTGCCGTAAGTCTATCAGATGCACAGCAAAACCGTGCGTAAGTCTATTTCCTTGGATGCAGATTGTACCTTGCTTTTCCAGGTACTGATTGATCCGGATACAATGTGTCATCACTTCCCGTTGGAAGCAACGTATCAGGAGCCAGTGAAGATGCAGAATTTGAAACGACAGTTTCCGGAAGTGAAACTTTTGGAGAGTAAGGAGACAAGATGACGGGTTCTCTAAGCCTCACGGGCTCGGAAAGACTTTCCGATGCACTCTCAGCGCTATTTACTGCTTTGGGATCGTTGGTTGCAGCGTTAGCGAGGGGTTCTGTTTCTTCTGTATCGTGTGGCACTGGGTGAGGAAGTTTCTTGACATGCGACGCGTGGATCCAGTTTTTTCTGCCTGAAACAAGCACCGCCGTTTGTGTGACCAACAGGACCTGGAATGGGCCCCGCCAACGAGGTGCAAGGCAGGAAGAGCGCTCAAATGCCTTGATGAGCACCCAGTTCCCAGGCTGTATGCTGTGGCTCGGGCCCTCATATCGCATAGGTAAAGCCTCTTGCACCTGGTGAAAAATCAAATACAGGTTTTTAGTCAACTGGCTGCAATAATCTGAAAGAAGTACATTTCCAACATTTTTCAAGGATCTACATTTAGGAAGGTTCCAGATATTGGCAGATCTCCCCATTACCACCTCAAATGGAGAGAGCCCAGTCTTAGTTTGAGGTGTTGTACGCATGGCTAATAACACGATAGGTAAGGCGTCCGGCCATTTTAGTTTGGTGCCGGCACAAGTCTTAGCGAACTTGTTCTTGATGATACCATTGTGTCTTTCTACTAGTCTGGCGCTCTGAGCGTGTCTGGCCGAATGGAACCGTTTGTCGATCTGTAATGCCGCACATATCTGCAGAATTACAGCAGCGACAAAATGTGGACCAAATGTCTGACCAGATGACTCTTGGTAGCCCGTACAGAGGAAAATACTCCTTTAACATGGTTTTCGCAGTAGTCATGGCTGTAGCATCTTTGACAGGGAAAGCCTCGACCCATCTACTAAAATACTTCTTATTATTGCACCGTTCCATTTCAATAAAATCAAAGTGGATGACTTCGAAGGGGACAGAAGGTGGGCCAAAACCTCCCCTTGGAGTTGATGTCCCCTTTCCCACATTGTGTTGTAGGCAAATCATGCAGTCCTGAACATAACGCTGAGCAATTACGAAATTTTGTCATTTGCCCAAACTTTCTCTAACCTTTTCGTAACTTTCTGGGCACATATATGCGTAGGACCATGGGCCATGACGACCATTATCATCACATAAGCGTCAGGGAGTGGCCATTTCCCTTCAACTATGTCCACCCAACACCCATCGTCATCAATTTTCCCCAAGCCTTCAGCCCACCTCTTGGATTCTTCTAACGTGGCATCGGCTTGAATATCCCGTACAGACCCAACACCGTCATCCATCGCATAGGCATTCACAGTCTCCCTTGAAACATACATCTCCATAAAGAGATCGGTGGCAGTTTGTCTAGCTATCTGATCAGCGAAAGCATTCCCTTTTGCTATATCATCTATAATCTTTCGATTTGCTGCACATTTCATGAAAGCTAACTGAGTAGGGAGCGCAAGCGCTGAGAGCAGTTGTACTATTAGGGAGCAATGTTGGATCTTTGTGCCATGCGAAGTTAAGAACCCTCTCTCTGACCAAAGTCTCCCAAAGTTGTGAACCACCCCAAAGGCATACTGACTATCGGTATATATGTTTACTGTAAGCCCTTCAGAAAGTTCACAAGCTCGGGTCAATGCTATAATCTCTGCGGCCTGCACGGAGTTATGCGTGATTCTCTTGGTTTCCACGACGTGCTCAATGTGGTGATTGCATAAGCAGCTGTGGATGTACCATCCGGGAGTTTGAATCAGGAGCCATCACAAAACAGCTTCCCTTGTGGATTGTTCAAAGGAGTCTCTTTTAGATCAATTCTACCCTTTGCCTCTTGTTCGGTAGTATACAGACAGTCATGTGACTCTTCGTCACTGCAAGCAGTACCTTGCGGGAAAGATAGGAGTTCAGCCGGATTAAGAACACAACACCTCTTAATTTGGATGTGAGGAGCAAACAAGATCAATTCATATCTCGTCAGCCGTGCGGAGGTTATGTGTTGCATTTGGGTTCTGTTCAATAGAACATCTACAGAGTGAGGCACCATCAGGGTTAGATCATGGCCTAGGACCATTCACTCACTCTGCTTTACAGACGCAGCAGCAGCAGCAACAGCTCGCAAATATCTTGGCAAAGTGCATGCTACAGGATCAAGGGCAGAAGAAAAGTAACCGCATGGCCTATTCTTCCCTCCATGTTCCTGCGTTAATACAGCAAAAGCACATCCATCACATTCAAGCACAAACAACACAAAGGCCTTTTCATAGTTTGGTGTGCCCAAAACCAGTGCTGAGCATAATGCAGTTTTGAGCAAATCAAATGATTACTGATGCTCCGTGTTCCACGGCAATGGTGAAGAAATGCCCTTCTTTGTCAAAGCCAACATAGGTTTAATCACTAGTGAGAAGTTTGGGATCCACAACCTACAGTAAGAAGCTATACCTATCAAGGCTCTAACTTCCTTCTGCGTATTTGGGACAGACATGCCAGAAATGTGTTTTATACGTTCAGGTGTCAATCTTCTTCCCTCCTTTGACAGGAGATAGCCTAAATAGGCGACCTTCTGACAACAATATTGAAACTTTTTAAGCAAAGCTTTGTGACCATGTTTAGCTAGATGAATCAGCAATAACACAGTGCCCTCCTTACAGGCACTTTCGGAATCTGCAGCTATAAGCAAGTCATCAACATACTGAAGCAATGTACAAGTAGAGGGCAATTCAAGAGTATCAAGCTGTTCTTTCAAAGCCTTACTGTAGATGCTAGGACTCTCTGTGTAACCTTGCGGCGCACGGGTAAAGGTGAACGAGCGGCCCCCTAAGGTGAACGCAAACAAGTATCTACTATCCTTGTGTATAGGAATACTAAAGAAAGCATTCTTCAGATCCACAACACTAAAGTAAATAGCTGTAGCTGGAATCATAGTTAATATTGTCGTCAAATCAGGCACAATTGGAAATTGCGGAGCGACGACTTTATAAATGGCATGCAAATCAATTATGAAACGGAATGGGATTGCATTATCACCTTTTTTGTACACGGGTAAAATCGGACTATTGCACAGACTACCTGCAATTTCCTCAATCACCCCTCGATGCACAAAATCGGAAACAATGCATTTCAAAGCTTGCTCGCCTTCAACTGAAATCTTATACTGTGGAATGCGCTGCAGCTTTATCCCATGTTTCAAGACTATTTTAACAGGCTCAATCTGTAAAACACCGACATCATTGTCGTCAATTGCCCATAAACTCTCTGATACATCACTAAATTCTGAAGGCAAAGGTCTGGTTAGGAATTGAGAGACAGAAGGTTGCTGTGGTGAAATCGTGAAACGCACTCCATCAGAAGAACAATGAATTACCACATTTAATTCCTTCAACAGATTCAACCCCAGCAAATTCTCTCCACAATTCGAAGTCAACAGAAATGGACAGTGGTCTGTAAAAGGACCCAAAGAAATAGGTACCGCTGAAGAAACTGGACAAACAACTGGTGTGCCAGAAAACCCTACGGAAACATTGGTTTGCCCTGACAGTGGAATGTTTGGAACCCGAGAATGATCAATGGAACACTTCTGTGCTCCAGTGTCTATCAAGAACAGATGTTTCCTATTTCCCACTCCCATTTCAACGTAGGGACCTTTCTGATTAACGGGAATAGGTGTGGTTCCAAACCCTGCTTCGGGCAATCCTAATGAAACAGAATGTCATCAAAATGAAGTTCTTCAGATAAATATGCAGCGGACGGATGATCAAATATGTTTCTAGTATCCACACTCGAAGTCTGATTATCCTGCGAAAAAGGTTGCTGGGGATCCTGTGCAAACTGACCTCTACCAGGGCATCCTACACCCGGGCGACCTCTGGATCGTCTACCCATATTACCAAATGTGTTATTCGACCTTTGTCGAAGGACGAGGCATTGTGCACGCCAATGACCCTCTTGTCGACAATAGGCAAACTTGTTAATGTTAACAGGACCCAAGGGCACATTCCCTTGCGGAACATACTGACCTCTAGTCTGCTAACTACCCCCTCTGGGGCCTCTAACAATTTGTTGTAATAATACTTTAGTCTTTAAATCACCCTTTCGCTTCTCAACTCTATCTTTTTCATTATTGACACGATTCTCGTAGTACTGAGCCATGTGCAGTACCTCTGATTGGGACTTCGCCTGCCAAGCGCTCTCAGAAGACATAATTTGTGACTGGATGTCAGGCAGCAATCCACGCACAAATGTGTCCACAAATAATATTTTCCCAGACCCTGTGCCTAAGTCTTGTCCACTGAAATCCGAGAATACCTGTTCGAACTGATTAAAGAACTCGGTAGCACCCTCGGACTTCCCCTGGGCACAGGCCGTAAACTTGTCCCAAATAATTCTTTTTTCGGGAATTATGGTTTTCAATTTTGAAATGATTCTATCAGGCAAAGTTAGTATCACCTGGGGCGGTCTCTCACCAGCTGGCCTTTCTCCATCGAGCCTAGTTATGTTAGCCCATGTATCTCCCAACCCTGGTACGTCGTCTATAGTCCTAACTTGTTTCCACAAATCTACGGGCAGGAGTACAGGAAATAACAAATCAATATCACTCAAGGTGAATACTGAGGACTGTAAGACAGAGGGCCTCATTACACGATAGGCGGTAAAAATCGCCAATTACCGGCATGGCGTAATTAGCGTGTCCGCCCTCACAAGAGGCCGCAAATTGTGTGCCATTACGAGATCGCAGGCACGAGCCTACCGCCATGCCGGTAATGAGCCTACCGCCATGCCGCAAAAGTCCCTAAAAAGTCCCTTAACGGCATCGTCAAAAGCGCTGTTAGCACTTCCGACCTGCCGCCACATGCAAATAGTGGTCTTCGCAAATAGCGGTGACCGCCATTAGCGGTCACCGCTAATAGCGGTTACTGTAATTTTGTGGAACCGGAAATAGCGTCATCGCACCGGAACGGGAAAGAGCACGGCGGCCATCTTTAAAAACACAATCCATTGCCATCCTCCTTATCCAGGACACCTTACCAGGAACCACGTTGGAAAATACACCAAGGACACCGTAAAGATGCCAAAGGCCGTTAAAAAATCGTCTAAGCGCAACGCAAGGAGAAATTTAGCAAGGAGGAGCTCCTTATGCTCACGCAGACACTAGCAGAAAATGCACAGGTGGTCTTCAATAACGACATGCGTTGGGAGACCATTGTGAAGAAGAAGGCCATCTGGGAAGAGGTAGCCCACAAGGTCAGCGCGGTAGGCACCACAACCCGCACAGTTAAAGACTGCCGAAAGAGGTGGGATGACCTCCGGCTCTGTGTGCGGAACATTCTATCCGTTAACCGCAACCTGGCTACGGGCACAGGAGGAGGCAGTGAATCGCCAATCAAGCTCACTGAGTGGGAGGAGACGTGTCCCTCAACTATCGGGCTGGAATCCATCGAGGGAGTTGGACAAATGGAGCATGGCGTGGCCATTTCGTCCGATGGAGGTGAGTGTATGCATCAAACAATGCACAGTGAAGTGTGATGTTCCCCCCAATCATGTGTCCATATGAATGCCGTGGATCCAGCCACAAACAAACATGCATGCATCACCACATACCCGTACAACACAGAGCCATTCATGCATGACCCACCCAAATCCCCATTACCTGCATCCACACTAAAGAGCCCTAAATGCATAGAACGGCATGACGTATTCATTTAGCTCAAGGCAGGTCGACCCATGACTGATTGTTTTCCACATTTCTCACCCGTACAGGATCACACACTGACACTGAGGAGGCATGCACTTCCACACCTGCTCCCACATCCAGCAAAAAACCCAGGAGGGATGCCACAGGGGACACCGCCACATCCGCAAGGGCAGCCAGGACGAGTGACCATGACCACAGGGACAAAGGCAGCCGGAACACCAGTTGCACGCATCCACAGGCCATGCCTGCTCCCGCCGTGGCACCCACGGAAGTGTGTCTCCCAGCAGGTGAAGGCAGCATCGAGGGAATGCACTCTGCTGCCACCAACTCAACGGGTGAGGCAGCAGCCACTGCCCCACCTTCAGATAAGGAGGAAACACCTGCCATTGATGATGAAAGCCAGAGCCCCAGACCAACAAGCCCCTTACTGGCAAGCCTGAGGTTCTCTTCAGGTCAGAGTAGTCATGGAGAACCACCCACCCCTGAAGGGCCATGGAGCCCCCAGGTATTCTCTCCTGATGCAAGTACAATGGATCCAGGTGCATCAGCCATCCCACCAGCACCCACCATGCGACATGACCTCTCGTCCATCTTTCAGAGGCAGACCGAGATGAGTGGCCTAGTAGGGCAACATGTGGCTGAGACAGCCGCCTGAGGGAGGACATTGCAACACTTGCACAGCAGACGTGGGAGGGCATGGAGGCATGCACCAACCGAATCTGCAGTGAAATGGCTCAACTGCGGCAGGCCATGAACCGCATAGCAGACGCAATTGAGCGTCGGTACCCACTCACGGTCCAGGAAGAACCAGGCCCCTCCTCGTCTGGGAGTTCACGTCATACTAGTCCCCTACGCCGGTCTATGCGGAACCTGCGGTGCACCGCTTCACAACCACCAGATGACGATGCAGGCACTGGCAAATAGGGCCACCAAGATTCGGGTGCCACATGTGGCGATGGACACATTCACATCATGAGACTCACATGGGAGTGTTGAGGGGGGAGGAGGGTAAGGGTGTATTTAGGTGTGTTGAGGGGGGAGGGGGTAAGGGTGTATTTGGGTGTGTTGAGGGGGGGGGGTAAGGGTGTATTTGGGTGTGTTGAGGGGGAAGGGGGGAGGGTGTATTTGGGTGTGTTGAGGGGGGAGGGGGTAAAGGTGTATTTGGGTGTGTTGAGGGGGGAGGGGGGTAAGGATGTATTTGGGTGTGTTGAGGGGGGAGGGGGGTAAGGGTGTATTTGTGGAGTTGGGGTAATGCACTTTTTATCACATTATGTTCAATATACACTGTTCTGAGTTTGAAACCCAAGCGTGGTCTCCATTATTGTGTATGTGTCATTCATTGTGGAGAGGGTCCTTTGTGGGCCTCGAAACATGCACCAGGGCAACAATACCCGTCTACGTCCATGCTATTTCACCTTGGTGCCTGATGAGATTCCAGAATCAGATGCTGATGCACATCATGTGCCTCCTTGGCACTGCCTCTTTCATGTCCTGCCGGGGCATTCCACCCACACTCATCCCCAGCCACATCATACTCTTCGGTGGTTGCATGTCAATTTCAAGTGGCATAGGCACATTCCATCATATGCACATTTTGTGATGCTCTACACATGCCATGGTTGTCTTTGCCACTTTGACACGGCCGTACAGGAGTGCCACACCCAGGCCGCTTAGGCAGCGGAGCACTGTCATTGGAAGGATGTGCAATATTGTTGTCCTCTTCCTGATGGTTCTGTGGGTTCCCTACAGGGGTTAGGAGCCGCCTCCTCAGTGGATAGCTGGCATCGCCTGTATGGTGTGAGGAATGGGTACCTATTACGGCTCACCTCTGGTGCTGGCTGTTTTTGTTGGTGCTGCACTGCTATCATGTACTCCAGCCCATCATGTCATGCTGCTGCTATTGGGACCATCTTGGTGTGGGAAGGGGTGTGGTGTGCTCTTTTGTGCTGCCTGTCTCCATTGCATACACCTGTGCTGATTGTGTCCACCTGTGGCACGTGCTTTTCGATGCCGTTATTTGTGCCATGTCGGTAAGGGGTTTTTAGGTGTTTTCCATGCCGCTAATGCCATGTCCGCATGGCTTGTGATGCCCTGGTATTAGCGCCATGGCGCTAATTCCGGCATGGGGGTCGCGCGCCCGCGGACTTGCTGCTATTAGTGGCACCATAATTAACGGGTGTGCTAATAGCGGTGGGTCCAGGTCGTGATTGGCTTGGGAAATTACCGGTACCGGTAATTCATTCCCGGTACCGGTATTCCCTTACCGCACAACGTGTAATGAGGCCCAGAATCTATTTCTTTATAGAATCCTGTCGGATTTTTCCTAATATCAGGAATAGAGTGTCTAATAATATTCACTTCCTGTCTTGAGAACGGGACGTGAAAAAACTGTGATACATAATGTGGAGGAATGTCCACAGCGGCTGTACTCGTAGCTACATTAGTGGGGATCTCAACCTTCAGGACAAATGTCGGAAGAACCTCTCTCATAGGCAACTGAGAAGTAGGCAACTCCGAACGCTTACTAAGCAACAGAGCTAAGTCGAGCGCTAAAGCAGTCGAAGAAGTGTCAAGTGAAAAAGCTCTCTTATAAATACTCAATAGCTCTGTGGGACAACAAATCTTTCTCTTTACACAATCATCCTGTAGGTACTCTATCACTACCTCTATTACTTTCCTCTGCATTTCTGGCGTACACTGACTATATGTGTCATATACCTCTACTGGAGTTATCGATATGTCTGAAATCCATCTAATTGCTTCCTTTGTGCAAATTCGTACTTCCTCAGATGTCGATTTTCGACAAGGAAGGAACCGTTTCTGTGCATACATACTTTCCTCATCATCATCCTCATTCTGTAACCTTTCCAACTCCTTTCTATAGTCAAATACCCTCTCAACATGCTCTTGTACTTTCTCCACAGAGTCTCTAGAGAATGTTAAGGTGTTCAGATCCCTCAATCCTTGTGGAAGATCTGTATTATTTAACCTGCTCCACATTACATATAAATGAATTCCTAGTGCTTCAATAAAAACATTTTTCTCAGGAAAATTATCCATATTAGAAAGTGTGGCAAAAACATTAGCTTGATCATCCCTCTCCATACAATGCTTAGCTTAGCCCGTGCGATCAAGTCCCGTTTCTTCTCTGGAGGTACAGTATTGCGAGTGACAACCCTTGACCCCGCACCTGATCGACTACAAGCGGTACAAGACCACTTGGAAGAGGGGGAGCAGGCAAATTCAATGGAGGTACTGTTACTAGTGCAATAGGAAGAGGTGGAGGAATAGGTGGAAGAACACCAACTGGAGGAAGAGGAACATTAGGAGGAGCAGGAACAACAGGAACAACAGCAGGAAGAGCAGGAATAACAGCAGGAAGAGGCACAACAGCAGGAATAAGAACATATGAGGTGGCGCAGAGGCACCAGGCCTTCGTTCGTCTAACAATTTGTCAATGAATTCATCAGAAACATGGAAATCTTTAGAAGGATAGATTTTCTGAATGCCAAGTGAGAAAGCCCTATCCATATTCCTAACCGACTCAGACTGTTTATCTTGGTCATACAACAATGCTTTTTCGGCATTCGTTTTATGAGGGCGCACATGTTTTTCCCTACTCTTGAGTTGCTGTAAGGCTTCTTTTTTCCAATTCTGCAAAACATCAAATGCTGCAGGTCTAGCCTTTTTCTTTAGTAGAATTGATTCTAAATACTCAATACGAGGGATTTCAAAACTACCTTTGATTGGCCACTGAAGTTCGGAGGCATGTCTGGTTTGTCTGTGCCAAATTTCATTAAACACTGTACTACCAATTCCCTGCTTACAGTACATAGTAGATGCCGGCGACCCCTCCTGTGGTGCCGGACGGCTAAATTCCAAAGATTGTCTATCGCTGCGGAATAATGCCCTAAAGCAGGTAGACAGTTTCCCAGGCATATCAAATTATTGGTGTTACCTGGTCAATAATTGTGTCTGCAGATACAATGTGCCAAAATCAAATTATCAGGATATTTAAGAATCGGGTGACAACTCACCTGAACAATCCTTAGGAGGTCCTAAGTCCGAATCTTACCTAACTATTCTTACCTCGTGTTTGGGGATTTCGGCAAATCTGCCCGCCTCGATAAGTGGACCCTCGTCAAGATGCCGTCTCGGACCACAAGCTAATCGTCCAGGGATCAGATCATGCAGCGCTGCTGAGGTGTCGCGTCTCGTTCAGAAGGGGCCCCTTATTTTGTCACACCATCCGATCCCGGTCCGATAGCGGATGTCAACCTTCAACAATCCCGCATCAATCTTGAGGGTCCCTATTCGGGCGCCGACTGTGAAAACAAAGAGAAAATATCGAGGCTGAGTACCCCAAAAGGAAATACACCGAACACAGGTTACAAAGGAACATGCAAAGATCTTTATTTTATACTGAACAGTTTCTAAGGACAAAAGTAACAGATAGCTATCGGCCCTCAGTACAGCACAGCGATCTCCAGCATGGTTCGGTGTGCTCAGTGAGTGGGGCTGTACATTAGAATAGTCCCGCTTTATATACGTTTGCGACAGGATGTCCAACCCTACTGCAGGTTAATATTCCTCTAATACATTACTGATCTAGGGTTCACCCCGAGTTCACACATCTATATGCTTAGGGTTTTGCCTTTAATACATTTGCCAATAAGTCTACACGGTAACAGTGTATTTTAGGATTTCTCATAAAGTCTTCTCAAACATTAATACAATGTAGTTAAACAAGTGTTCTTAGTTCAGTATTTGGATGCATTGTTCTTAACATGTGCTTGCGGATTAGTTTCATTGGCACGAGTAATCCTTTACACACAGGTCAGCGAAGGACAAGGTCTCAGTTCATGACCCCAACAAGTGGCCTGCAGGCAAGTTACATATTAATCACACACAGAGGTCAAGATGGCCATGTTGTATTTTGGAATGCCATTGTCCACCATTTTAACTCACATGGTGACTTTACAGAGAGAACCTAAAATGGCAGATTGACCTAAAATGGCGGCATGCATTTATTCTAAGATCAGGACCTTGCAACACGGATGTCTTTGCAAGTGGCTTACAAGCCGTTTGGCGTAGGCCAATATACATATATTCATCACAATAGGAGGCACGATATAATTTCCTGTTCGACACCATGGTTGATTCAGATGGGTTTGGTATAGGCGTGGTGACCAAGATGTGGCAGGGGAACAAGTAATCAGAGGGCTGGTAGCAAAGACGGGCATGGGTAAGCAGAGCATGGGGGACCAAAGTATGGGGACATTCGGGGTGAAACATCCTGATGGAGCCAAATTCCTTCCCTTTACAAAGCTCTTTGGGATGGCCAAAAAAGGCAGTCTGTAAAAGTGGTCAGGGGACTATTAGCAGCCTTCCGATGTAAATGGAAGAGGAACTGGGCCATGGAAATCCCCTGCACCAAGAACAGAAGACCCAGCCATAGAGCAAAGTTCTACTGTCTTCATTAGGCATTCAAATGACAGGGAATGCAGCATGAACAACCTAACATTCTCGACGCTGACTTTAGGCGGTTGTCAGCTGGTTTTGTTCACTAGTTACATCCCAAAAAACCTAACGTGACATGGGATACATTAGTAAGGTGAGCTACATAAACTTTTCTATAGGTGTTAGTGCACCCATTCATTGGGTAGCCATATCTGGTGGCTACACCTGAGACCACCTCCAGAAGTATCAAATACAAAGTTACAGGTTAATGAAAGGTGGTTGGCAAGTGCAACGTTGTAAAAACTCATCGGAGTAGGTGAATAGGGATTGGACAGACAGGGTCTTCTTAGCCTTGGCCAAGTGCAACACACAAGGTAGTGGGAACGACTCTGAAGGTGCTGTGTGTTCCCAAGAAGTTACCTTCCCCGATCTCCTCTGCCGTGAGACAGAACGTTTGTCTTTGAACCTGGGCTATATTTGTTTCTCCCTGTATTCAGGCCGGTGGGAACAGCAATATCTAACTAGCTCAAATTAATATGAATTGTCCACCATGTTCAGGTCTTTTGTGTAGGGACCACTAAATGGCTCTCTTCTGTCTGCAATTCTGAGGATTTTCAGCTTCTTGCAGGTGCCCTATTGTTCATGCTTATCTTGAAAAGTTGCTTCCCCCTGTGGCATTGGCCATCGGTTCACAGTAACTGTGCTGGAAGCCTGCTCTGTCAGCTTCAACTGGATCAGTCTATCAGTGTTCTCTGTGTCTCGAATTCTCAAAGCTTCTCCCATTCACTCCAATTTACCTATGTCGGCCATGGTTATTTGCATGGTTGTCCCTATTAGTTGCATTAAGCTTCAGCAAGCTGTCCATGTGTACTCCTATGCGTCTTGCGGTTTTCTGCTTAGCGAAAGGTGTATGTTTATCTGTCTTCTAACTATGTGGGTCATAAGCATATCCCTCGTGTCTATCAGCAATAAACTAAAATGTCTGCGTAGCTTCATGCAGGCATGCATATGTGCTTCATGTCTAACGCAGCTATGTCATGATTTCAGTTGTGATGTCATCAGCTCTTTGTGGCTGCAGTGAGAATGCAAGCTCGACTCTTCTGTGACATCATCAGGATATGGTCTGAATGGCTGCGTGAGTGAATAGCGTCTCTCACACCTGCGATGAATCATCGATGATGGGGAGGTGGGGGTCACGAGCGATGTACATCTCTTATTTCTCTGTTGATGGGCTGAGAGTGGGATAGGTGCAACGAGGGCAACGTTTAGGTACACCTCTTCAAATCATTTGGAGGAGAAGTGTTGTATCTTGGCTTTCCAAGCACCCTGCCTTGTATGCATGGAATGCTGTGAGTGACTGACATGGAATGCTGTGTGAGAGAATGTTATTAAAGTTTCTGTAGAAGTCAGTTGAGAAGATGAATTGATTGAGAGAGGATGCCAGTGAATGTTCTTCCCCTATGCACTTACCTGAAGTACCTATATTGTGTACCTGAACTTGAAAATGAGAAAAGATGTTTCCTGTTGCTACACCAGTCTCAGTATCATGCTTGGCCAGGACCCCAACGTAACAGTGGAGACAAGGATGCTGGCTGTACTGGGGGGACAGCACCACGAAAAGGACATCCACTGCAGCCCGAACCATGAGAAGATCCACTATCAAGGTAGGAGCGCTGTGGGCTGCACTGGGGACCATTGAGACCCAGCCATTGATGTATTAAGGCAGCCCCAGGGCCAAGGGCCTACCAGTCTCCGAGGGGCAGAGACAGAGACGTACTGTGAGGGGCAGATATAAAGACGTTTCTGCGAGGTGAAGTTCAGACAGTGCAGTGTGGCAATTTTGGGGCTAAGGGCCCATCATGTCTGCAAGGGGCTGCAGAGAAGTTCCCAGGGCCAGTGCATTTGCCAGTGGAAAGGCATTGATTTTACTGCGAGGTACAAGAACCAGTGAGCACATGCCTAGCCAAGATGGCCCTGGGAAGGCCAGTGGGGCAGCAGTGAGCTGCCAGGTCTGCAGTGGGTTTTCTGTTTGAGTAAGCGATATCACGACAAGTGGCATTTCGGGAGTTGAAGCACCATTTTTTCTGGCCTTACCTGCTCTGCATTGTAGAGGAGTGCATTAGACATGTTTGTCCTTGCTTGGCGGCTCCTGGGGGTCCCGCCTGGTTCCCGGTGGGTCAGAGTGCTTGGATTACTCTTGCATAGTGGGGTGTCCAAACCTGGAGTGAGTTGGGTGCTCTGTTAAGGGGTGTAGTATGCCTGTTGTTGTGTGGGCATCGGAGTTTAGGAGCTCTAATAATATTGATGAGTGTGTGTGGGCATACCTGACATAAGGTACGGCATGGTTTTGCCTGAGTCATGTGGTTTTGGGCAGGCAGCTTGGATTTATGGAGATACTTGATGTGGTATCCTTTCTTTAGCTGATGGTGTCCCTCCCTACTTAGTAGAAAAGGGAAGAGGCATTGTGTTGTGCAGTTTTGTCCCACTAGACGAGGACAGTTGCTGGGTTTGTGTGGGTGTGTGGTGGAGAGGCTTTGTGATAGAGGTTGTGGGATGTACATGTGTTGGGATAGTGTATGTTTCTATGTCTCTTGTTTTGTGAGTGTTGTGTTGTTGTAGGGGAAAGATGTATTGTATCTTGGCTTTCCCTGCACCCTGCCATGTATGCATGGAATGTTGTGAGTGACTGACATGGAATGCTGTGTGATAGAATGTTATGCTTTCAATGGTTCTGTGGATGTCAGTTGAGAAGATGGGTTGACTGAGAGAGGATGCTGGTGGATGTTCTGTCGCTATGTACTCACCTGATGTACCTATACCTTGTACCTGAAACTTGAACATGAGTAAAGATGTTTCCTGTTCCTACACCAGTTTCAATTCATGCATGGCAGGACCCCAACTTAACATGTGGCCTCCATGGGGCTGGATACTAACAATGAACCAAAGCATCTTGGATTCAACAGAGCAGAACAATTTCCGGTACTACTACCATTCCATGGTCATTCAGAAGATATCTAGCGAGCCACAGGTGGTGCGCTGTTACTCTAAACAAATGATTCTGTCGAAAGTGTAGAAATAGAGGAAATGATTCAGCTAGTTCAGTTCATTCAAAGCTTTTCTTTAACAAGAAACTGCATTCCAAGGATAATGTTGAAATTGATTGTGTTTAAAATGTCCAGGATCATCCGTTCGTCATGAACAGTTCCCTGTATTATTGTCAGCAACCTTCATTGAAGAATCGATGGCGTGGAAGATATTGTTTCTGGCAGACACCTGGTCCCTCCCTGATAGGCTGTTGTCAATCAGGAGGATCATCTGTAATAGCTGTCCTTTTGATCTCAGAAAGAAAATTGGTGGAGGAAACTGATGCATCCAAACCTCGTGTTGCTTGTAGAGTGGAAAGTTGGTTCTGAGTAATTCAAAGACATGCCCCTCATCGCCAGGTTTACTTGTTTCCCAAACTTATTGTTTTTTAGCCTGGCCTCTCAGAGCAATTACTTACACAATGACAAGCGTACAGGTAAAGTGAGTGTTCTGCTCTCCTTTGTCGTTCCTCCTTAGTCACATGCCAAACTAATGTTTCTGCCCCTCTGCAGGCCATGAGTGTTCAATGTCAGCTATTCTTCCTGCAACTAAGAGGGTGGTTTGCATCAAACAGATGTTGCACTGATTTTAAAGATCACACTAGTCACTCAGCCAGTATGCCGCTGTGCATCAAATAAATAGTTAAAACTCATTGTAAAAGTGGCTAAGAAATGAGCAGTTATTCCACTTCAATGTTGCCGCTCGGCTAAGATTCTGAACTCCAAACAGCTGGCAAACAGTGTTTCAATATATGTATTGTATGTCAAGACTGGACGCTCGGATTATGATTTTACTCATTTCTTTACTTCCCGAGAAGCATAATAATAAAGTTTTAAAATAGAACAAAACTATGAGAAACTGCAAATCCCAAGAAAATTGCATCTTTAGGTAGTGTATGTTAGATTGCAGTGCGTTGTCCCATGAACCTCTCGACCAATTCATGTCCTTAACGTCCTTTATCCACTCTACCCCACACTGCATCTCATTGAAGAGCTTGATTTGGATGTACTCGGTCTCACCGAGACTTGCTTCACGGCCAGCTCTGTCATGCATTTCAACACTCTCCTTCCCAATGGCTACAAGATCCTCTCCGAACCCAGAACCAACCGTCCTGGTGGTTTGTTTCCCAGAGTGGATCCCTGCTTCTATCATTCCAATGCAGCACTACTCTTTTTTTGAATGCCTGGTCTGCAGGCTCGCCACCTCTCTTGGCCTCTACAGGCTGCCTGGACAGGTCAACCTCTTCCTCTCTGAGTGGGCTGACCTCCCCTCCTTGCTCAATTCATCTACCTCTCAACTTCTCCTCCTCAGAGACTTGAACATCCACCTGGATGCTACCAGCCCTTCTTCAGGACTCTTTTGCAACCTCTGAGATTCTCTCTTTTTCTCTCTCTATTCTTCTCTCTGGCCCGACTCACTCTACAGGGCACACCCTGGATGTTCTGATCTCCTCAGACCTCCCCTTCTCTAACCCTCTCACCACTCCTCTCTCTTGGAGTGATCACATTCTCCTTTCTTCCCACCTCTCTCTCTCTTCCACGCAAGTCAAGTCGGCTCCAGCACTGCCCCCTACCTTCTCAGTCATCAGACCCATGAAGTGTGTGTCAGTTGAGGCTTTTGTCGCTACTTTCTCTCCACCTCCTGCACTTTTGGCTGACTCACACCCTGACACAGCCCTCTCCAACCTTAACCTCTCTATCTCTTACACTATGGATGTCCTTGCCCCTGTCGTGAGGATCCACTTCAAGCCCAAATCCAAATGCAACTCTTGGTATGATTCCAAACTCGCCACTCTTAAACACAAGTGTAGGGCAGCAGAGAGGAAGTGAAGGGCCTCTGGCGCAACCCCTGATAAACTGGCCTGCCACCTTCTCCAAAGGGAATACTGACTCTGTCCTCTCTAACAAGAGCACCTACATCCAAGCCTGCATCTCTGCAGCATCTAACAACTCGGCTGAACCTTTCAAAATAAACAAGGAGCTGGCCAATCCTGCTGCCGTCTCTACCTCTCCTGTTCCCTCCCAGACCATCCGAACAGCCTTGGCCTCTCATTTTACTACTACATCTGGGGACATCTTGTCCACCCTGTCTTCCTCTACCTTCTCTTCCTCCTCCTCCACCATTCCTGACCCATCTGAGGCCGTCTCTCCTCCTACTTTCCCCTGTTGACCCCTGACAATGTTTCTAGACAAGTACGATCTATGCAAGTCTCGTCATAGCAGGCTCTTCCCTGCTCATCCACAACAATCAAGGACCACGTCGACACCCTTGCTCCAGCCTTGGCTGATTTCTGCAATCACTTCTTTGCCACTGGAACTTTCGCCTGCCTCCTTAAGCACTCTCAAACAAGTTCAAACTGTGGTTTATTACAGACAAAACCAGCAGGGATCGATACAAGAACTCAGAAGAATTCCAGCATGTCTCACAGTAAATGGCGCACGGGCCGTTTTTGTTCAAAAACACGTCACTACTCTGTCGTTACTTGGGCCGTTCTTCAATAACCTATTGTGGTGTGGGATTGGCCGTCAGGAGCATAATAACCTATATGGGTACCTATATGTATTATTCTAATGGCTCACGTATGTCAGCTAGCTGGCCTGTCCCATCCCCAATTTACTAACTAAAACATTTTTGCAGAGTAGTGGGCTTATCATTGGTTCTTACCCGTTGCTACCCACCCCTAGGGTACTAAAATGTGATTGGCTAGAGCTGACGTCCCCAGGCCTGGAACCCGAAAAGGTTCTCAGCTCACTGTGCACCTTTTCAAGGTGATGCGAATGATTATGTGTCTGTATTGTAACTTGTGTACACTACTTTTGCCTTATGAGACCATGTCCAGCTCATCGCAACACTTATTGCACATTGTTGCATACTTGTTGCAGCTTGCATCTGGCTGCCTGGGATCGGCTCTTCTTTCCTACCACCGATCACTGCCTCAGATGCATCACGTGTCTAGAGACCACGAAATCGAGCTCTGCAACTCTGAATTATAAGGATTTATTCCACTTTTGTGCAGCTGGTCCCTTTGTTTGTCTGGGCATTGGAATGTCTTCATATCTCTTAACCTTGGCTGTGGGATCTGTCTAACACAACTTGCTCCTTATCCAGCCTGAATCGGCTCAGCTCGTATCCTGCTCAATAATTTGAGGCCGGCTGTAGTTTTCTTAAACCTTATAAGGAGGTTTCAATATTGTCTATGTTACACTAAATTCTCTATGAGTTAGCTACATGTGGTTTGATCAGGTTCCATATATGCTCCTGTATGTCCACGCGACTATTGGCTTTAAGCATCAGCAAGCTTGATCAGGATCTCTTGTGCCTTGCAGTTTCTGCTTTAGGCTAATGACAAAATAATAAAAGCAATGACCGTATGTATAGGTATCTGTCCTGTAACTATGAACTATATGCTCGTGTGCTTCATGTATTTAAGTGAATGTTTGTGCCGTGCAGTGCGGAGTGCACGTGTGCTTCATGTCTAACGCTGCTATGTCGTGGTGTCTCTAATGATGCCAGCAACATGGTTTTTTGGTGTTCAGTCCAGGCTGTCAATATAGGTGTCTCTGACCATGTCCTGCAGCTCTTCATTCACGCATGGATGAGATTAGTACGGCAGCTGGTTTGTATAGCTGGCTGAGAGGGCACCTCACATCTGTGATGTCTCTAAGAAGTCCAACTATCAGCTGCACCTCCTCAGAGCTATTCTTCCTTTTCTCACTTTCCCCCAGGAGCTCACTGTCTCCAGAGCTCTGGACCTCTCTAGGCTGGACTATTGAAACAGCCTCTTTCTAAATCTTCCTGCCTCTACACTTCGACCTTTACTACTTTTCCAGAACAGGACTGCGAGACTTGTCCTTGGCCTCAATGAAAGACCAAAGAAATATCAAGGCTTAGTGCCACAAAATGTAATTCGCCAATCATGGGTCGAAAGATACAAGTATCTTTATTTCTGTACAGAATTCAAAGCAAAACAGATAGCTATCTGGCTCCCAACACCTTGCAGTGTGTACCAGTAGACACAGTGGGGGTTGTGAGTGCTGGACATCTCAATGCGAGCTATTTTATACATTTCTTCCAATCATTGTCCAGCCCCTTTCCAAACTAATAATTTACATGCTAGGCTTCGTGACCAGTTCACATGACAAATATGACAATATTGTTTAACAGATTTAACAAGTTTGCTTGTCCATGAAGATACAGGCAGTATGGGGTCTACGGCTCATAGTAAGCCTAGTTTCAAGAAAGAACATAATATATTATGACCAAAGCACACGGTTTGAGTTTGCTCTACATTGTTCCGTTGTTTAGATGAGGATGAGGCTTGTGAGCGCAGACAACACTTGGATTGTAGTTCATACAAGTCACAAGGATTCTTTGCACAGAGCAAACAATCTGCTCTCAGTCAGCCTAAATGTTGACATAACTCAAAGGTCATTCGGCTCGGCTGCAGTTGAAAACACAGTCCACTATTTTAGGACACAAGCAAGAGTTCAAATCAAAATGGCGGATAATTCCTAAAATGGTGGCGAAGTTGATCAGAAATCAGAACATTTCAACTGCGGTTTATTGTATAATGCGAATGGGCTTAGGCCAATATTCATAACAAAGCAGTATTATACAAATACAGTTTAACATCAAGCCCAGGGATCGTATCTTTTCAGCTCTGGAAAAACTCTTCACTGGCTCACCATGGCTGCAAGGATCAACTTCAAGACCCTTTGCATTGTCCACAGGGCTTTCTGGGGCCTGGGACCCCTCTACCTGCAACTTTCTCTTCCAAAACATCTTCCTTCTCGAGCTCTCCGCTCATCCACCTCCAACTCTCTGAGGGTCAGACTCTTTTCTAAGCAAGGAGTTGGGGGCAGATCTATCTCCTCGGCTGAGGCCTCCCTCTTGAACAGCCTCCCTGCCTTTCTGAAACTTGAGCAGAACCACCTCCAGTTCTGGAAGCAACGCAAGACCTTCCTTTTCGCTTCCGCTTTCTCTCTTCCTCTCCCCTGCTGATGCACCTGACTGCCCAGCGCACTGGTCACTTGGTCACTTTCTAAACTCGGGGCCCAGGCTCCTGCATGTCCAGTTGCCCTGGCACTGCCTCTGGGCTCCCCAGCACTTAAGGGTCTATATCTGCAACCCTACAGTCCCTTCTCTCTACACTTATGAGCCATCCGCTGGCTGCACTTGTGAGTTAACTGCACTTCCACCTTGCCCTCCCTCCTGGCACTTCTCCCATGCCTCATCCCTCAACTTGCATTATCTGAATGACATAATGCCTAGGAAGATTGTTATTTTGTTCTCCCTTGTGTACCCCTCCTTGTATTGTCGTGCCTAGAATCACTTGTGTACGGGCGTGTTATAAATGCCACATCATATCATATCATACCAAACTTCTATGATTTTTACATTGATATTTATTGTGAAAGTGTGAGGTACACACACTGCACAGAAGGTGGGTTAGACTTTTCTAGGCTAAAAAATGAATTTGGTTTTGTAGGAAAGAAGTAAAAAAAAGCTTCAATTATATTGTGCAGATATTTTTAGCTTCTATGGGTACGGGATGCATTTTATGCATGCCGTCTTTTATTGGTGAACTGAGGTAGTTTACTATGAGTGCAGGGAGAGTGTGGACCCCCATATGTACAGTATGTGGCAGGATACACCTATGGTAAATCGGCACAGCTAACAGATCATCAAAAGTCGCATTCCTGGGGCTGTAAAATGAGGCGATGTCTCTCGGTAAATTCAAAATATCCATCTCTTGCTGGTGGAAAGGTGGTATGAATCAGGCTCGGGCATGCCTATAGGGCGACAGACCAATGCCCGAACCAAAAACGCAAAATGCTAGTGTGGGCCATTATTTTTGGTGCAAGTGGGCCACTTTTTTGACAATGGCCCATTTGATAAGATACTTCACTATGTGGCTAGTAGTTTTGACCATTGTGGCTGAATAATATTCTTTAAATTGCACAATTTGCATCACATTTTATCAGAAACCTCCCCTTTGGGTACTACTCAAACACTCGGTCATAAAAGGAATGAATTGCCATTTGCAACTGTGGCCACTTTTTCATTGGTGCCCAAGACAATTGTATGCCGCAGTCCGACCCTGGTTTGGATCACGTGGTCTTCATGGCTTTGCTGAAAGGCTGCGTGGTTTCTTGCAGTATTTTTGTCGCTCTAAATGTAGCGCATAAAGAAGATTCATAACTCACTAGCCGGTTTGTATTCAGGCCTTTTTATACTTGAGAGATTGGCCAAAACAAAATAATGCAGTGACGAGGATCAACAGAATTACTAATATTGGTGTATTAGAATTAACTACCAGTGGGGGGCGCTGGAGAACCATTCGCATTCTTCACTTCTTTGCATTGTATCAAGGGAACGCTCAGAATGAGGCTGTGACATTAAGTCGATTTAATTTCCATTATGTATTATTATACGCCTTCTGCAAAATGAGACACATTATATATTCGGTTTGTAGGGACAACGCGACAGGCTGGTGTTGGGCTTCTGGATGGATGTGAACCAGCGATGGATTGTCCCCTCGGCCAATCGGCCCGTGGCCGATACGAAATTGGCATGTTCCTGCCTGGGGGCCGGTGTCTGCCCATGCTGCGCCGGTATGAGGAGGAAAAAAAAAGCAAAAAGCACTCGCAGCACCGCGACTGCAGCAGGAGCCTGGAGGCTGCCTGCAGGGCTGTGCTGGGCCTGGCTGGGACCACAGAAAAGTGGCGTCAGCGCACACATTAAGCTGCTTTCAACTTTGCAGGAAGCAACACATTTGTTGCACTTTTTTGCAAAGTTCAAAGCAACTTGTTGTTGTGCCTGGGGGCCGCCAGCGCCGGGCCAATAAAAATGGCTACAGAGGTTGAAAGAGCAATGAAAACATGGAGAGAAAGTGACAGCAATGGGGGAGGCAGTAATTTATGTTAAGAGAGTTTCACGAAGGTGGGGGCAGATATCTCACTAGAAAGGAAGAGAGCAGAGGCTCCCAGGAGCTTTCGCCTGTTCTCTGAACAATGGGCCATGACACACGCAGTAGGAGATGGAAGAACTGCTGGCCTTTGTCAGAATGGCGATCTTTGTCGGATTGCCCCTCCCCCCCCACCCAGGTTGGCATCAGGGCTGTTTGTGGCTGGAAGAAAGCAGCTCACCAGGGTGGTGACATTGGCAGCCTGGCGCTGTAGACACAGCTTTCACCTGAAGAACACTTGTTTGTTTGTTTTCACTGCTGCAAGTGCGGCTTTAGCAGGGAATGGCTGGGTAGGCTAACAGTGGAGACAGAAAGATTCTAGGATTCTGGCTGAGAGCTGAGGTAAGCATCCATTTGGGTCTCTGTATTTTGCTTTTTGCAAGCTGCAGTTATAGCATGTTTTTTTTCTGCCATTGTCTCTGTTACGATCATCACAAGACATTGCATCTCGGTGTCCTCGGTCACTTGACAAAATCCTTCTGCCTAAATGCACGAAAAAGCTTGTGCTCTTTACTTGCTCTGCTATGCCCAGAGCACTTAATGATGGGTGTTTGAAGTCTACACATGTGTCTCTGTGTGTGTTTGTGTGCTCAGGGTTCTGAACTTTGTCATACAAGCTGCAGTACAGTCGAATCCTTTGAGAGGGAAGTAGCTCAGTGTGTTAAGTGCCTGCTTCATGCATGAATTTGGTAAATTGCAGGTTCAAATCCAAATCCAAATGTGCTCACAATTGCGTAACCCGGGGCTCCGACCGAGGTCAATAACCCGAGTATCATGGAGCTAGATGCAGGAACGATATCTGACATGTAAAGTGCTTTGAAGCTGAAAGCAGCCTGTTTCAGAATATCACTGAGGCTCATGCCTGATATCTGACTAAATTAGTCACATTCCTGTCTGCTTTGCAGCGGCCTTCAATCCACACCGGCGGCCTTTTGGAGCCTGGAGGCATATGCCCACTTCCCAGAGGGGCCAGTGTTCCACAGTTCTTGTAAGTTTGACATTTTGTCATCGCAGCACAGAGAGTTAACTTTTCCTCTCTGCAGACACAGATTGGACCATTTCAGACTATGTATTTTGCTTTTCACAAGTTGCAGTTATAGCATTCTCTGCCGTTGTCTCTGTTACGATCATCACAAGACATTCCATATCAGTGTCCTCGGTCACTTGACAAAATCCTTGTGCCTAAAAGCTTGTGTACAGTGTAGAAATATTTGACCATGCACATCAAGTGGCGAGGCCACTTGATGTGCTATGTTCAAACACTGACTTCATTGTGCCACAATGAACGCTTTGTTGTAATGTGTCTATCTTTCCCATCTCCCTGCCTGGCATGCTGTTCAGGAAGTTTTGTTTGCATGTATGAGGTAACGAGTGCTCAGATTATGGGATGTCCTGTGAGTGCGCTGCTTTCCCTATTTTGCCAACCTCTGATTCTGAAGCCTGAAAGTAGATGCATGCAGGCTTGACATGCAGCCACATATGCACAAGACCTGCAGATTAATTTAACTGGCCTGCTGTTAAATCTCAGTTACCAGTTTAATGGTATCCACCACAGAATAATTGCCCACTTTCCTTAGCCGATATGATAGCTCAGTGGGTTGAGCACGTGCTGCTGTGATGTGTGTGTGATCTGCAGGTTGCAGGTTCGAATCCCACCAAGGCCATCTCAGCCTTCCATCCTTCTGAGGTTGATAAATGAGTACCAACAAAGGTTGGGTGATATTGTATGCATATTTGTTCTATAAAAAGCGTAAGCGCTATACAATAACATAGCACCCTTGGACGGCTGCTTGCATTCACAGTAATTTAATAATATGGATCAATACACACAGATATTAATTGTACATATGGTGGTCCATTCTTGTATGAAATGTATATCACATTAGTGAAAGCATAACCGTAGTGTACTTAGGTACGATGCTATAACCTCTCCCTAAACATCATTCTGGTTTTCCTACTCGCCCCCCTTCCTATCCAACCATCATCACCCTAACCCTCCTTCCCTGCTGGGGTTCGGAACCCTGTATAAGCATCGACTTGCAGCAGGTCCCAAAACCGCAGTTTGGTGGTAGGTTCATGTCACTCCTGCGCCTCAGAGCTGTGGACACTGTCACTGAACTGTATGCAAATTTATGTTATTTTATGAGTTGTGTTGTAATGTAACAGACACATAAGCCCTCCATAAGTAGCATTTTCTGTAAAGTCGTGAATTGACGCAATTCATGGATGATGGGTTGAGGGCCTTTTTTTTGAGGCGCAGGGTGGGCCACTTTCTTGAGGCGAGGAGTGGGCCACTTTCTTGAGGTTAGGGGTGGGCCACTTTTTTTTGGGTGTCCGGGCCTATTTCTTGTCCCAGCCCGACCCTGATGTGAACTTAATACTTCGCTAAATTTGCACATAACTAGATTGCAAAGCTGAAACGCAGAAACGTAAAGCACCCTAAAAAATATGTGCACGAACTTTATTAGATTCGTATAAAAATACAGAAATACACAGCTACATTGTATATTTGCCTAACTGACTTGGGGTCTAGAAATCCACATGTGTTAGTACAGGTGCATAGAGCTGGGAGACGTGCACTGGGACAGTGTATTTACAAACTTATACACGCAGTCTACACACAGATACACAGTAGGAGGATTTAGTCAACTCAGCGCTGCACAAGGACACGTTTTCGAGGCTGCAGAAAGTTCCCACGACTGAAACATGTACTTACAGCCAATCCCAGCGTCCAGCTTCCAGACACACTCAGGAATCGTCTTTCCTAATAGGTCACTTGCTCAGCACGATGGGTCACTCTTGCTAAGACTGGCAGAAGACTGAAAGCACGAGCAGGCTGACAGCAATTGTTATATGGAGAGTCTCCTGATTGCAGCAGCTGTTTTGATTTTACCCATATAAGGGACTCTGCTGCAATCTGCAGCAAAGGGATCTGGTGAAGCGGAACTTTTACCGGTCAAATCCAAAATTGAGTTACGGTCTTGGAGAAGTGAGTTTTCTTGACAAGCTGTATATGAATGGGTTGTGAAATAAAAATACAGAAACATCTTTGTTATCTGACATTACTGGGAATCTAATGATGCCAGATAACCAAATATGCCAGGTGACCAATTATCAGTTACCCAAGTGGCAGAGAGCTGGTAGGCAGAGCACACAAGTGCCTAGCAAAGCTTCCTGGTTTATTTGCCATGTTTGCTGCTCATCTGCCATCCAGACATTAAGTTATCTGGGGTGGAAACTCTGAGATCCAGCTTTTTGTTTAACCTGGAACACTGGGAGCAACGAGATGATAGAATCGAGCAGTTTTTACGTTGCCAGATAACAAAGCCTTGACTGAAGTAGCTCTTAAAAACAAAATAACTGTAACAATACTAAAAAAAATGGGTGTAAAGCATGATATTTTATATTTTGCAAATAACAGGGCTTAATTATTACCTAGATATGCAGTCACAATTTCCTGAAGCTTTGTTTTCAAATCACCCACCAATACAGAAAAAGAACAATTCAAGACACACAGTGATTGTTGATTTGGTTATAATACTTTTCTCCCAGCAACCTCAACCCTCCAAACATCAATTAGACTTGGCCCCTCTGAATTAAAGGCCAGTGGCAGAGAGTGGGAACACAATGCAAAAACCGTTTTGGTATTCTTATAAAATGCACACTTTGGAAAAGGGAATCAAAGGGCAAAATCGTTTTTTTACTTATTACCACAGATGCAATATGAGTGAAAGTAAATCAATAGGAAAGTTTGCTTTGCCACACCTAAAAAGAACAGGCAGGGTTTTGTGGTTTTGGTCAGGGAACAGTGAGAACAAAGGGGCAATTTCGTTTTTGCACCCCGCACACTCATGTGGAAACAGGGTTTTGGGATTCAATTTTTTTGACAAATCTTTATGTCTATACCAGCTCAAAACAGACTGGGAACAGCTTGTTAGTTTTGAATGCCAATAAAATGCAGCCTGTGATTTCTATAGGGGAATTAATTGATTTACTTTCATAAATATGCTAAGGATCTAAACAGACGAACAGGATATATTTCTGTGGGGAAATAACTAAACACAAACAAGGGGGGTTCTGGGAGTTTCTCTACTACCGGCCTATATCCCGGGTTAGAGTCTCAACCAGAGTGTTTAGCTCACCAGCCTTTCACAGAAGAGAAATTTCCATTTACATATCAGTCTTTGTGCTGCCAAGGGGCAGTCCAGCACCAAAATGCATGGTCATTCTCTTCTGAACAAGAGTACCAACAGCAACCCCAGACACGTGTTTTGGCCTAGTTGGGCTTCGTCAGTGAGGTGGAGCTGTCCCTCTCTAAGAACAGTGAGCAAGGGTTCCACGTCTGGATTACCCTCATAACTTAGGGTGAAAACCCAAAGCTACTTAATATGCACAAACAAGGGGGGTTCTGGGAGTTTCTCTACTACCGGCCTATATCCCGGGTTAGAGTCTCAACCAGAGTCTTTAGCTCACCATCCTTTTAAAGAAGAGAAATTTCTATCTACATATCAGCCTTTGTCCTACCCAGGGGCAGTCCAGCACTGAAATGCATGCCAATTCTCTTCTGAATAAGAGTACCAACAGCAACTCCAGACACGTGTTTCGGCCTGGTTGGGCCTCATCAGTGAGGTGGAGCTGTCCCTCTCCAAGAACAGTGAGCAAGCGTTCCACGTCTGGATTACCCTCGTAATTTAGGGTGAAAACCCAAAGCTACTTAATATGCACAAAAAAGGGGGGTTTTGGGAGTATCTCTACTACCGGCTTATATCCCGGGTTAGAGTCTCAACCAGAGTCTTTAGCTCACCATCCTTGAACAGAAGAGAAATGTCCATCTACATATCAGTCTTTGTCCTGCCCAGGAGCAGTCGAACACCGAAATGCATGGCAATTCTCTTTTGAACAAGAGTACCAACAGCAACCCCAGAAACGTCTTTTGGCCTGGTTGGACCTCGTCAGTGAGGTGGAGCTGTCCGTCTCTAAGAACAGTGAGCAAGGGTTCCACGTCTGGATTACCCTCATAATTTAGGGTGAAAACCCAAAGCTACTTAATATTCACAAACAAGGGGGGTTCTGGGAGTTTCTCTACTACCGGCCTATATCCCAGGTTAGAGTCCCAACCAGAGTCTTTAGCTCACCATCCTTTCACAGAGGAGAAATTTCCATCTACATATCAGTCTTTGTCCTGCCCAGGGGCAGTCCAGCACCGAAATTGATGGGAATTTTCTTCTGAACAAGAGTACCAACAGCAACCCCAGACATGTGTTTCGGCCTGGTTGGGCCTTGTCAGTGCGGTGGAGCTGTCCCTCTCTAAGAACAGTGAGGGGGTTCTGGGAAATAACAAAAACAATGCTGGAAATTGCAGGGCCTACACAATCTATGGCTTTGAGGATAGTTTTACTTACAGGAGAGGCCTTGTAATGAGCATCAGGGAACAGCAGCGCTCCTCTGGGACAACAAGGGAGTCATTTAAGGACAGTCTCCTCTGGCTCCTCCAAGGAGTCCTAGTCAGCTTATATGTCTCCTGGTTCCTGTCTTCAGTGAAACACTTGGGGCCTCTCTGCTTGGATGTTTCTCGCAAGAGTTCAGCAGCAGGTAACCTCCCGGAATAAGGAGAAAAAGCGCAGTTCTAATGCAAACTGTTTTACTTATAGGGCAAATTACATCACCAACTTGTCATGATTCCAGCGAAAGGGATTGGTTGGCTTTCTCTACCCACCTCCAACCTATGTGCTAATAGGACAAGGAGATGATGGGTGTGAGTTAGGAAGCTGAGGGAGGAGAAAGCTTTGTCATCCCAAACTGATATGTGGGCTTGGCATGTTCCAAACTCAAAAAATCTATCAACATGGCAAGTGCCCTAAGTTTTCAAATCTTTACATGTATAGATATATTTCTAAGAACTACATTTTAAGGCAAATGAGATAATGCCAATGTAAAGTCGGCACACCCTGCCTATGCAGAGATAGATTTTTCTTCATTTACTCAGGAGACGTATCAGTGAAAAATATGCTACTTCATTGTTCCCATGTTGGTTTTGTCCTTCACCCTCGCACCAACTTTCATATCTCTCGGAATCAAGGCAAGGCCCAAATCAAATTTTTATTAATAACGTTAGTTATGTTTATCACACCAAATTTGTTTGGCATGGTTCAGAGGGGGTTACTGTCACCATTCCCTGCACTTGCACGATCTCAATGTCACCTGGCCTAGTAGGATCGTTGTCTGTTTCCCCTCCCATACCTCGTTGCGCCATTGAAACACTTGTGTATAGGCGCGTTATAAATGCCATATCACATAATATTATATTATTAATAAAAGTCTGGAATGACCATTGTGGCATATACACTGCCCTTTTCATGCAAAAATGTGTATTTTTCTATTAACTAATCTCCAGCCTTTCCTTTGTTCTCTTAAATTGCACGTGATCAACCAGAGGCTGGCTCATGTTTATGTCCGCCCCTTCCTTCTGGGCCTGTTATGCCCCAGGATGCAACACTAATGGACATTTTATGGGAATAGTGTCCTCAATGTCACTTCTGCTGAAAGAACAGGCATGGCCGTACCTGCTTCCACTGTGGTTTAAATCAAAACAGTGTATTTCTTTCTATATTTTTAAGCAATGGCCCTGATTAATGGGTCACAACCAGACCTCTCTCCCCAGGACAGCAGAGGATTGGTCTTGGAGGTTAAGATTCATCTTTAGGAGAAATTACCAGCTGCATGTAAGATTCTGCAATCAATGGCGTTTAAACTCACACACAATGTATTTTACATGACATTTTATAAGGCATCTGGGCCTTATATCCATATTTAACATACTTCATTAATCTCAAAGTTGCAAAATACATGAGGATCACTTCTGCATTGTCCATATTTGTGCCTTGATAAACTCGTGGATAGGTACGTTATGAATGCCATATCATATCATATGTATGGGCCAGTTGTATGAGAAAACCATGTTCAAACTCTGAAAGTCTAGTGAGCACTTCTCTCAGCATACATCCATTTGGATGAGGGAAAAAGGAAGTTATTTTATATCTTATATCAAATTAATATATATAATGTATAATTATATCTTATATATTACAAGAATCTTGGTATCAATTAAGATTTCAGGATCACTGTCTCATGTTGCACAAAGATATTGTGCACGCTGCTATCTGTCTCTTTAAGTAAAAGTGCAGCTCTGCATGGATTTAGTAAAACAGAATTGTCAGCCACATGCCTTTCTTTTCCTTGCTGAAATGCATATCTTCGCACTTTTGGGATTTAAGCCAACTTCCTTTCCTTTGAGATTTAGGCCTGTTTTTGGTTCTTATAGGTATCATGTCTGACATCAGCATTTCTGTGCTGGCCTTATACTTCAATGGGATTTCACAAATCAATTTGGCCTCCTTATTTCTAAAATTCAAGGGCTATTTCACCCCACAGTTCCCCCACACTGATTCCAGTGAGACAGAGAGAAGAGCAAGGAGAGAGTATGGTTTCTGCTTCTTTATGGCCTGGGTTCATTCCAGGAATGTCTGCTCATTTCCCCATCCTGAGGGAGTGGCCCACTGGTCTGCACTCCACTCTCTTTGGATTTTGGGTTTTGGTCCTGGACCCCTCCCTTCTGGTAGCTCCATCTCCGGCCTCTGGAGGCAACAAGTTATTTAATCTGCAGAGAATAAAAGAGAGGATAAATATTTTATACAGTACTAATTTCCCCGGTATTGTTAACGTACAAATTGACAAAAAAACAACAAGTTACACATTACTTTTCACTTGACGTATACAATTCAGAAAATGACAATTACTCTTGGTACATTCCAGATAAGTGTAAGTTGTTCTACTCCCTGTAAATGTGTGATTTTCTCCATCGGGGTTCCCATTCTTTACTTTTATTCTTCAGATGGTTCCTGGGCTCTACCCTCACTGGGTTCTTCAATCAGTCACAAGTTCTGTCTGGGTAGACAGCTTTTCAACTGATTGATATGAACCAATTTCTCTTCCATCAGTTGTCGTTTAGGGATGCAGATCTTATAGGCGACAAGTGAGATTATGTTGATAATTTCAAAAGCACAGCACCAAGATGGGAGGAACTTCCCCTCTATGATCTGGTTCCTTTAGAAATTATACAGGTACACCCTGTCTCCTACTTCGTACCCTTTCTTGGTGGTCTTTAAGTTGTAGTTGGTTTTCATCCCGTCTGCTGACTTTTCTAAATTTCGCTGAGTGTAAGCAAATGAGTGCTAAAGGTGTTTTTGTATATTTTCAATGTACTCATGAGTCATGAACGCTTCGATCAGGGTCTGCTCTTGAGTTTTGTAGAGCAGATGCTGAGGTAGCACCATTTTTCATCCAGTCATGAGCTCGAATGGAGACATTTTTGTCACAGAAGATGGTGTAGACCTGATGGCCATCAGTACAAGCCGTAAACGTATGACCAAACTAGGTCCAGAGTCTACCATGAACTTCTTCAAGATGCTCACAATCGTTTTATTGTACAACTCAACTCCCCCGCTCGAGGCTCGGCGGTCGGCAATGTGGAGTTTTCTCTTTACCCCTAGTATCTCCCACATCTTTGTCAGCACCTCACTTGTAAAATGCCTTTCTCGGTCCGACTCAATCCTTTGGGGAAGGCAAAAATGAGAGAAGATGTGATTAATCATTAGGGGGCAACTGTCTCCGCCTTGCAATGTGGGGGAAGAAGACTTTCCACCTACTTGGTAAACAAGCATGTCATGGTCAACATGCGCTTGTTTCCTCTAGAGGAGCAAATCACTGGCCCGATGAAATCGACTTGCAGATCCGACCAAGGCAGTGTCATTCCCCTTTTCTGTAGTGGAGCTCGGTGTGTGAGGGAACTTAGCTGAAACTGAGCACACACAAGACACCCCTTTTAACAATAGGTTGAGGTCCTGACCTATATGTGGCCAGTATGCGACCTCTCGCAAGATTTCTAAAGTTGTATGAAACCCCCTATGACCAGCAATGGCCGCGTCATGGGCGTGACATAACATCAGGCTTTGGAATGAGATAGGTACTACCCACTGGTCATATCCAGATATGGATCTCCATACCAACAAACCGTTTTGGATTCAGAAAACATTTTGGAAAACTTCATCAACACCCAGAGATCCTCTTTCCTGATATAATCGGATTCTGTCAGAGAAAAATTCACAGGGTCTTCAATATGTTGATAACATTTCCCAATAATTGGGTCCTATTTTTGTGCCACAATCAAATCAGCATTCGGGGTTTCTTTACTCCACTGTGCAGTTGAGAGTTCATGTTGTGCATGTGTTTGGGACCTGGTGACAGCAGAAACCTGGATTTCCCCCAACTAGGATTTGGTTTCTATGAAATACCTGTGGATAGCTCCAGTTTTGGCCAACTGGTCAGCCAAGTTTTGTCTTGTGCCTCTATTTTGGCGTGACCTCAGATCTTTTTTCCAATAGATGGTTATTTCATTAGAGGTGACCAGATCATCAATTGCTTGAATTCATTTCCTATGCTTGAGCGGTTTGTTATTCGCACACAGCATGCTTAGATTTTTCCAATTAATCAGCTGCTCCACAAACCCATTCCTGACATAATCTGAATCAGTGATTATGACCAGTTCTTTGAGTTGGTGTTGCATGCCAGTGAGGATGGCTTGATGTATCGCCATCAACTCTGCCATCTGACTACTTTGGGGACCTATTTGGTGCCCAGCAGAGAGCTCTGGGGCATCATTCACCCAGGCGCTCCCAATACCATCCACTAGTTATTTTTCCCCACGATTATCAACCTGGTAGGAGCACCCATCCCTATAAACTGTGGGTATCCCCTGGCACGTGTCTTCCTCATAGATATTGTTCAGGGAAGTAAGGTACGCCTCCATATTATCTTTGGTCTCCTCAAGACAGTTTTCTTGAGCGCAGTCATGCAAGTCAGCCAAACCTTGAGCTAGGGGCCTCTTCTTGTTTTGGCCCTTTCTGACCTCCACAGGAAAGCCTTGCATGGACAGAATCCAGGAAGTAATTATGAAATTACTCACTTTCCCTGTCCGGATTCGGTCACTTTGGAGATATTGCAAGGGCTGGTGAGGAGTCTTGACAATGATGCGCTCTCCCTGGATGAACGGGCAGTAATTCTTCAACACCCACACTGTTGCCAGGAATGCCTTTTTGCAATCGTTGAATTCTTCCTCCACAGAGGACAAAGTCTTGCTTGCGTACGAGATTACTTTGTTGACCTTGTTGTGCTTTTGGTATAATACTGCTGTTAAGCAAGTATTTGAGAATCCCATCTCCAAGAAGAATTCCTTGTTCTTTATGGGGTAAGCCAAACAAGGCTCTTGGGAAAGGCTTCTCTTTTGTGGTTTTACTGCCTCTGATTGTTCCGGACCCCACTCCCACTTGATCCTCGTCTTTAATAAATGGACCAAGGGTCGCATGCCCTTCTGCGTAGTCCTAAATGAACTTTTTACTATAATTAATGAGTCCAAGAAGGCTTCTTAGTTCCCGCAGAGTAGTAGGGTCTTTTAATTTCAATAATGCTTCCACCTTTTTCACCTCGAGACTGAGACCGTCAGAGGTGATTTCATACCGTAAGAAGTTCACGCAGGTCTTACACCACTGTGCCTTCTGAAAGGATAGTTTTTCTCTGGCTTTCTGCAACTGGTTCAGAACATAGTGGATTTCAGCTATGTGTTCCTCCACAGTTGAGCTTTTGATTAAGACATCATCTACAATGGCTAGGTTTCCTCTTACGCAAAAGATATTAAATTTGTTGCCAGAATGTATGTATCCAAAGGTGCTTCAGATCCACGTGATGTTCTGCCCCCGCCCTCTTGATTGTAAAGGCAAGCTTGTACTGGTGTTCCCTACTCATGGGTACGGTCAAGTAACTATTGGTCAGGTCAATGGCGGGATTCACCTTTGACCCTTGGCTCTGGGCCAGTCCCTGATCATTGTAGGAAGGGGCTATCTTGACATGTGGACCCATTTATTTAACTCCCTATGGTCTGCACTAAGTCGCCATTGGCCATTGGGTTTGAGTATCCCCAATACCGGGTTGTTACAGGTATTGTGGACTGGACAAATTATCCCACAGGATTCTACATTTTTAATCATCTGTGTGAGTGACTCCATAGACGTGAGAGGCAACTGGTGTTGCTTCACAAACACTGGAGCCATATCAGGGTCCGTAGGTATGTAGGTTGAATGTATCTCTGTGCAAGGTGATGCAAATGATTCTGTGTCTGTATTGTAACTTGTACACCACCTTTGCCTTATGAGACCATGTCCCGCTCGTCACAACACTTATTGTACATTGTTGCATACTTGTTGAAGCCTGCGTCTGGCTGCCTGGGATCGGCTCTTCCTTCCTTCCACTGATCACCATCCATTATCTGCTTCAGCTGCATCACATGTCTAGAGACCACGAAATTGAGCTTTGCCGCTCCGAATTATGAGGATTTATTCAATTTCTGTGCAGCTGGTCCCTTTGTCATCTGGGGATTGGAGTGTCTTTATATCTCTTAACCTTGGCTGTGGCTTCTGTCTCACATGTCTTGCTCCTTGTCCAGCCTGAATCGGCTCAGCTCATCTCCTGCTCAATAATTTGAGTCCTGCTGTAATTTTCTTAAACCTTATAATGTGGTTTCTACATTGTCTATGTTACACTACATTCTCTATGAGTTAACAATACATGGTTTGATCAGGCCCCATATATACTCCTGTATGTCCACGCCACATTTGGCTTTAAGCATCAGCAAGCTCGATCAGGATCACTTGTGCCTTGCGGTTTTTGCATTAGGCTAATTACAAAATAATAAAAGCAATGACCGCATGTATATGTATCTGTCCTCTAACTATAGAAATGTACGCTTGTGTTCTTCATGAATGTTTGTGCCACACAGTGTGGATTGCAGTTGTGCTTGATGTCTAATGCTGCTATGTAGTGGTGTCTCTAACGACGTCAGCAACATGGCTTCATGATATTTAGTCCAGGCTGTCCATATAGGTGTCTCTGACCATGGTATCCGGCTCTCCATTCACGCATGGATAGATTAGTACCACACCCGGTCTCTATGGCTGGCTGAGAGGGTACCTCTCAGTGTATTTGTCGATCATTGGTGCATTTGGGATTCGTCGGAAATTGAATGTGTGGTTGCAGTATTTTCAGGCCTTTCGTCTTGTCATGAACTTGGTGGGGGGGGGTGGTCCGAGGATCCAGACTCCCTCTTAACCACCCTCTCCTTCTCTCCCGTATCTCAGACGTCTCCAAGAAGTCAAACTGTCATCTGCACCTCCTCAGAGGTATTCTTCCTTTTCTCACTTTCCCCCAAAATCTCACTGTCTCCAGAGCTCTGGTCCTCTCTAGGCTTGACTATTGCAACAGCCTCTTTCTAAATCTTCCTGCCTCTACTTTTACAACTTTTCCAGAACAGGACTGCAAGACTTTTCCTTAGCCTCAATCCCAGGGATCGTATTGCTCAGCTCTGAAATAGCTTCAATGGCTCCCCTTGGCTGCAAGGATCAACTTCAAGGCCCTTTGCATTTTCCACAAGGCTTTCTGGGGCCTGGGACCGCTCTACCTGCAACTTTCTCTTCCAAAACATCTTCCTTCTCAAGCTCTCCGCTCATCCACCTCCAACTCTCTGAGGGTCAGATGCTTCTGCAAGCAGGGATTTGGGGACAGAACTATCTCCTCGGCTGAGGCCTTCCTCTGGAACAGCCTCCCTTCCTCTCTCCGACTAGAGCATAACCACCTCCAGTTGCAGAAGCAACGCAAGACCTTCCTTTTCGCTTCCGCTTTCTCTCTTCCTCTCCCCCGGCTGATGCACGAGACTGCCCAGCGCACTGGTCCCCTGATCACCCTCTAAACTCAGGGCCAGGCTCCTGCATGCCCAGTTGCCCTCACACTGTCTCTGGGCTCCCTAGCACTTGAGGGTCTGTATCTGCAACCCTACAGTCCCTTCTCTCTGCACTTATGAGCCACCCGCTGGCTGCACTTGTGAGTTAACTGCACTTCCCCCTTCCCCTCCCTCCTGGCACTTCACCCCATGCCTCGTCCCCACACTTTCGCGGCGATCTGAATGACACAAGGCCTAGGAAGATTGTTATTTTGTTCTCCCTTGTTTCCCCCTCCTTGTTTTGTTGCGCCTAGAATCACTTTTGTACAGGCGTGTTATAAGTGCCACATCATATCATATCAAACTTCTATGATTTTTACATTGATATTTATTGAGAAAGTGTACACACTGCACAGAAGGTGGGTAACACTTTTCTAGGTTAAAAAATGAATTTGTTTTTGTAGGAAAAAAGATTTTTAAAAACTTCAATTATATTGTGCAGATATATTTGGCTTCTCTGGGTACGGGATGCATTTTACGAATGCCTTTATTTATTGGTGATGCGAGGCGGTTTACTATGAGTGCAGGAACAGGATGGACCTCCATCTGCACAGTATGTGGCAGGATACACCTATGGTAAATCGGCACAGCTGGCAGCTCCTCAAAAGACGCAATCCTGAGGCTATGAAATGAGGTGATGTCTTTTGGGAAATTCAAAATCTCCATCTCTTGCCGGTGGAAAGGTGGTATGAGTCAGGCTCGCACAGGCCTATAGGGCAACAGTGCAATGCCCGAACCAAAAACGCAAAATGCTGGTGTGGGCCAGTATTTTTGATGCAAGTGGGCCACGTTTTTGGCAACGTGCCATTTGATAAGTTACTTCACTATGCGGTTAGTAGTTTTGACCGTTGTGGCTGAATAATATTCTTTAAATTGCACAATTTGCATCACATTTTATCAGAAACCTCCCCTTTGGGTACTACTCAAACACTCGGTCATAAAAGGAATGAATTGCCATTTGCAACCGTGGCCACTTTTTCATTGGTGCCCGAGACAATTGTACGCCCCCAGCCCGACCCTGGTTTGGTTCACGCGGTCTTCATGGCTTTTCTGAAAGGCTGCATTTTTTCTTGCAGTATTATGGTCGCTTGATTCATAAATCACTAGCGGGTTTTTATTCAGGCATTTTTATACTTGAGGAGCACCAGAATTACTAATATTGGTACATTACAAATAAGTACCACGCGGTGGCGGTAGAGAACCATTCGCATTCTGCACTTCTTTGCATTGTATCAAGGGAACGCTCAGAATGAGGCCGTGACATTAAGTCCATTTCATTTCTCTTATGCATTATTATACGTCTTCTGCTAAAAGAGACGAATTAAATATATATAACTAGATTGCAAAGCTGAAACGCAGATCGCAAAGCACCCTAAAAAATACGTGAGTGAGCTTTACTAGATTCGTATAAAAATACAGAAACACACAGCTACGTTGTATATTTGCCTAACTGACTTGGGGTCTAGAAATCCACTGGTGTTAGTACAGGTGCATGGAGCTGGGAGACTTGCACTGGGAAAGTGTATTTACAAACGGTCTGCACACGGATACACAGTAGGAGGGTTTAGTTACATCAGCGCTGCACAAGGACACATTTTCAAGGCTGCAGAAAGTTCCCAGGACTAAAACATGTACTTACAGCCAATCCCAGCGTCCAGCTTCCAGACACACTGAGGAATCGTCTTTCCTAATGGGTCACTTGCTCAGCACGATGGGTCACTCTTGCTAAGACTGGCTGAAGACTGAAAGCACGAGCGGGCTGACAGCAATTGTTATATGGAGAGTCTCCTGATTGCAGGAGCTGTTTTGATTTTACCCATATAAGGGACTCTGCTGCAATCTGCAGCAAAGGGATCGTGGTCAAGCGGAACTTTTACTGGTCAAATCCAAAATTGAGTTACGGTCTTGGAGAAGTGAGTTTTCTTGACAAGCTGTATATGAATGGGTTGTGAAATAAAAATACAGAAACATCTTTGTTATCTGACATTACTGGGAATCTAATGATGCCAGATAACCAAATATGCCAGGTGACCAATTATCAGTTACCCAAGTGGCTTAGGGCTGGTAGGCAGAGCATACAAGTGCCTAGCAAAGCTTCCTGGTTTATTTGCCATGTTTACTGCTCATCTGCCATCCAGACATTAAGTTATCCGGGGTGGAAACTCTGAGATCCAGCTTTTTGTTTAACCTGGAACACTGGGAGCAACGAGATGATAGAATCGAGCAGTTTTTACGTTGCCAGATAACAAAGCCTTGACTGCAGTAGCTCTTAAAAACAATATAACTGTAACAATACTAAAAAAATGGGTGTAAAGCATGATATTTTATATTTTGAAAATAACAGGGCTTAATTATTGCCTAGATATGCAGTCACAATTTCCTGAAGCTTTGTTTTCAAATCACCCACCAATACAGAAAAAGAACAATTCAAGACACACAGTGATTGTTGATTTGGTTATAATACTTTTCTCCCAGCAACCTCAACCCTCCAAACATCAACGCGCAGGCTGACAGCAATGGTTAAATGGAGAGTCTCCTGATTGCAGCAACTGTTTTGATTTTCCCCGTATAAGGGGTTCTGCTGCAACCTGCAGCAAAGATATCGTGGTCAAGCGGAACTTTCACCGGTCAAATCCAAAATGGAGTTAAGGTCTTGGAGAAGTGAGTGTTCTTGACAAGCTGCATATGTATCTGCTTGTGAAATAAAAACACATCAACATCTTCGTTATCTGGCATTACTGCGACTCTAATGATGCCAGATAAGCAAATATGCCAGATGGCCAATTATCGGCTTTCCAAGTGGCAGAGAGCTAGGAGACGGAGCACACAGATGCCTAGCAAAGCTTCCTGGTTTATTTGCTCTGTCTGCTTTTCATCTGCCATCCAGATATTCAGTCATCCGGGATGGAAACTCTCAGATCCAGCTTTTTGTCTAACCTGGAAAACTATGAGCAATGAGATGACAGAATATTCCAGTTTGTACGTTGCCAGATAACAAAACCTTCACTGCAGTAGCTCTTAAAAATAAAATAACTGTAACTGTACTAAAAAATGGGTGTTATGCATGATGTTTTATAATTTTGCAAATAACGGACTACTTATATTGCAGGCTGATGTGCGGTAGTGCTCACGCGTTTCTCAAAAGGGCATTTCAGGGGAATTTAATGAACACCCAAAAACATTTTTGAGAGAAAAGTAGAATAATCCAGAGTGCTTGAGAGCAGCACACTCACTTCCACATGTCCATAACAGCAAGCATTGGCAGAGCCCTGATATGTCGGCTGCCGAATGCAGGCTCGGACTGGCCGATAAGGCAATGCCAGAACCAAATACGCAAAATGCTGGTGTGGGCCACTTTTTTGGGTCAAACAGGCCACCTTTTTGACCCATGTGGTCCAGTTTGATGAGTTACTTCACTAGGCTGCTAGCATTTTTGACCTGTGTTACTGAATACATATTCTTTAAAATGCACAACTTGGTTCACATTTTATTAAAATCCTCCGCCTTGGGTACTACTCAAACAGTCTGTCCACCTCGTGGATCACTCCCTCTTGGTCACTACGCTGCGAGAGGTGCAGGATACTCTCAGGCTGCTTTTCGGTGGTTTGCATCCTTCCTTGATCCTGGATCCACCCCTGAGGCCTTCTCCTTTGGGGTACCACAGCGGTCCAGTATCTTGCTTACTCTTTTTAACAATTACATTCTACCTTTCCTGACACTTCTCGGCAACCTGGGTGGGCAGTACGCCAATTATGCTGACGACACCCAGGTTGTCCTGAAGCTCTCGGGTATCCACATGCAAGACACGGCAACCATTAATATGGTCTATGATGCCAACCAGGTTTGGATGGCAACCAATGCATTGCTTTTGAAAAAAAGGTAAAACTGAGCTCCTGATTGGTGCTTCAGGGCCTTGGTTGAAAAAGCTGCCTGCAGTTTTTCAAAGCTTTCACATAGCTGGTTCCATCATTCCAGTGGCAAAAAGTGTTAATACCCTAGGGGTTATGCTCGATGCCAAACTCACCATGAAACCCTATGCTGCCCTCCTTCGGGCATCTTGTGGTTAGGTTTATAAACTTCTCAGCCACACCCATCCGTTCTTGCCTCCTGGGAACATGTCCCTCCTTGCATCAGCACTGGTTAACTCACGCCTGGATTACTGTACCAGTCTGTTTCTGGGCACTTCGCAGGCAAACTTGGCAACACTCCAGGTGAATCAAAATGGGGCAGTCAGGGCTACTAATTGTCTAACAAGACGGGTTCACATCACCCATGTGAAGAGGGAGCTTCACTGGCTCCCTGTGAAACATTGTGTCACCCACAAGACCCTAACCCTGAGTCACAAATGTCTGAATCTCCAGGCCCCCTCCAATCTCTGTAAACGCACCAAGGTTTCCCAAACCAGTTGCGCGCTTCGATCGGCTGATCAGGCTAGCCTCCAACAACCTAAATTCAAAGTGAACGGGTTTTGCGGTACCTCCTTCAATCTTGAGGCCCCGCTGGCTTGGAATGGATTCCCTCCAGACCTGAGAAAGATTGGGCCTCATTACAAGTTGTCCGGTAAGGGAATACCGTTACCGGTAACGAAATACCGGCAACGTTATTCTCCCAAGCCGATCACAACCCGGACCCATCGCTATTAGTGGACCCGTAAAGTACGGTGCCACTAATATCGGCGGGGCCACGTGCGCGCAACCCCCACACCGTAAATAGCACCATGGCGCTAATAGCACGCAATCACAACCCATTGCGTACATGGCAATACCGGCATCCCGAAGACCCAAAAAGCAGTTACCGGCATGACGCTAATAACAGCAACAAAAACCACACGTTAACAGACCTGAGCAGTGTTCCCTTCTGCCACAGGTGGACACAATCAGCACAGGTGGAAGCAATGGAGACAGGCAGCACTAAAGAGCACACCACACCCCTTCCCACACCCCTTCCCACAGCAGGATGGTCCCAATACCAGCAGCATGACATGGGCCTGTGTACATGATTGCAGTGCAACACCAACAACAACAGGCAGCACAGATGAGACGAAGGAGGAGGAGGAGGAGGAGGGCAAGACTGGCACAGCAAGCACCACCAGGGCACCCAGAAATACCACAAGGGCAGCCAACAAACCCCCGGATTCAAGGCGAAGATGACCATGGCATGTGTAAGGCACAACTAAATGTGCATCTGATAGAATGTGTCCATGCCACTATGCAACCACCAGATGAGCATGATGTGGATGTGGATGAGTATGGGTGAAATGCTCCGCCAGGACATGCAAGAGGCGATGGCACGGCGGGACAGGATCTGCGTCAGCATCTGAATCAGGAATAGCATCATGTACAAAGGTGGGATATCATGGATGGAGAGATATGCATTGTTGCCCTTGTGCCCATTTTGAGGCCCACAAAGGCCCCTGTCCCAAAGAAAATCACACATACACAATGATGGAGACCATGCCTGTGTTTCAACCTCAGAACAGTGTATTTCAACCTCAGAACAGTGTATTTCAAACATAATGTGAACAGAAAGTGCATGACCCCAACTGTGCAAATGCCCTTACCTCCTACCCCCACAACACCCCCGAATACACCCTTACCCCCCTCCCCCACAACACCCCTGAATACACCCTTACCTCCCTCCCCCCACAATACCCCCGAATACACCCTTACCCCCTCCCCCCACAACACCCCCGAATACACCCTTACCCCCCTCCCCCCACAACACTCCCACGTGAGCCTCAAGGCGTGAACGTGTCCCTCTCCACATGTGGCAGATAGTCCTTGATGGCCCTATTCGTCAGTGCCTGCTCCGTCTTCGGGTGGTTGCGATGTGGTTCGCCTCAGGTTGCGCATAGACCGGCGTAGGGGGCTAGTTTGCCGTGAACTCCCGGAGGAGGCGGGCCCTGTTCTTCCTGGGTTGGGAGTGGGCATCTGCGCTCAATTGCATCTGCAATGCGGTTCATGGCCTGCCTTAGTTGGGCCATTTCATCGCAGATCCGGTTGGTGCATGCCTCCATGCACTCCCTTGTCTGCTGTGCAAATGCACCAATGTCCTCCCTCAGGCGCCCTGTCTCAGCCACATGTTGCCCTACTAGACCAGTGATTTCGGTCTGCCGCTGAAAGATGGCTGGTAGGTCATGTTGCATGGTGGCTGCCGGTGGGATGGCTGATGCGCCTGGATCCATTGCACTGGCATCAGGTGAGGATATCTGGGGGCTCCATGACACATCTTGGTTGTGGGTGGGTGATCCGCCTTGGCTAAACGGACCTGGTGAGAACATCGGGCTTGACAGCAAGGGGCGTGTCGGTATGGGGCTCTGACTCAGATCCTCAATGCCAGGTGCTACCTCTGCATCCGAAAGTGGGGCAGTGGCTGCTGCCTCACCCGTTGAGCTGGTGGCAGCAGAGTGCACTCCCTCAATGCTGCCTTCACTTGCTGGGAGAAACACTCCCGTGGGTGCCACGACGGCAGCAGGCATGGCCTCTGGCTGCGTCGAACTGCTGCTCCTGCTGCCTTTGTCCCTGTGATCATGGTCACTCCTCCTGGGTCCCCTAGAGGATGTGGCTGTGCCCCCGTGGCATCCCTCCTGGCTTTTTTCCTGGGTGCGGGAGCAGGTGTTGAAGTGTGTGGCTCCTCAGTTTCCGTGTGTGATCCTGCAGGGGTGAGAAAAGGGGTAAATCATCATCTATGGGTCGACCTGCCTTATGCAGGATGCCTACGTCATGCCGTCCAATGCATTTGGGGCTCTTCAGTGTGGAGGCAGGTAATGGGGATGTTGGCTGGCTCATGCATGATTGGCCCTGTTTTGGACGGGTATGTGGTGATGCATGCATGTCTGTTTGTGGCTGGATCCACGGCATTCATATGGACACATGATTGGGGGACCCCTCACCCTTCACTGCGCATTGTTTGGTGTATACACTCACCTCCATCGGATGAAATGGCCACGCCAATCTCCATGTCTCCGACCCCTTCGATCGATTCGACTCCAATCGTGGAGGCACATATCTCCTCCCACTCCTTCAACTTCAATGGGGACTCTGCGCCACCTCCTGTGCCCATTGCCATGTTGCGGTTCACTGATAATATATTCCACACACGGACCCGGAGGTCGTCCCACCTCTTGCGGCAGTCCTTGACACTCGGGGTGGTAGAGCCCACCGCACTGACTTTTTGTGCGACTTCGGCCCAGATGGCCTTTTTCTTAAGGGGGGCCTCCCTCCGCATGTCATTCACAAACACTACTTCTGCATTGGCAGCAAGTGTGGTGGTCAGCATCACAAGCTCCTCATTGGAAAATTTTTCTTTGTGCTGGCGATCAGCTGTTTTTTTTAGGGCCTTCGGCATCTTCAGGCAATCCGGTATGGTTCCTGGTCGGAGTTCCCTGGATATATGTCCTGGATGCAGAGGATGGCAATGGATTGTGTTTTTAAAGATGGCCGCCGTGCTCTTTCCCGTTCCTGTGCGATGGCATAATTTCCGGTTCCGCTTTTTAACAGTGACCGGTAATAACGGTGATCGCTATTTACAGGTGGCGGGAGGGCGGAGGCGCTATCGACGGTTTGGACGACGCCGGTAAGGGGCGTTTTGGGGAATTTAGCGGCAGGGCGGTACGGTCATTTACGTCATGGCGCTATGCTCGTGTCCGCGTACTCGTGATGGGACGCTATTAGCGGCCTCTTGCGAGGGTGGACACTCTGATAGCGCCATGCCGTTAAATTCTGATTTTTCCCGGACAACGTGTAATGAGGCCCAATATCTGTTGGATTACAAGAAAAAACTTAAGACTCACCTTTTTAACCTTGCATAGCTGAATCTCTCCTCTCTGCTCTTTTTCTGACCCCAGTTGCCTGTCTGTGGTTTCATGTGTGCCCTGACACCTATGGGTGAGTGGCGCGTTATACAAATTTAAATAAATAAATAAAAGGAATGAATTGCTATTTGCAACTGTGGGCACCTTTATCATTGGTGCCCCCATACAATTGTATGCCCCAGTCTGACCCTGGTTTGGATCACGCCATCATCATGTCTTTGCTGAAAGGCTGCGTGTTTTCTTGCAGTATTATTGTCGCTCTAAATGTTGTGCATAAAGAAGATTCATAAATTACTAGTGGGTTTGTATTCAGGACTTTTTATACTTGAAAGATTGGCAAAAATAAAATATTCAATGGCGAGGACAAACAGAATGACCAATATTGGTGTATTACAATTAACTACCACTGGGTGGCGCTGGAGAATCATTTGCGTTCTTCACTTCTTTGCATTGTACAAGGGAGCGCATAGAATGAGGCTGTGACATTAAGTCGATTTAATTTCTGTTATGTATTATAATTATAATATTTCACACTCCCTGGATGACATACACTGGTGGGTGCTGGATGTGGTGAAAAACAGCCTTAATATGCAACAGACACTGCTTAATAGGGAATCCAGATGGATTTTCTGCCTGCCGACATTGGATAGATCAAGAGGGCTTAATGAGGAGACTCCTACATTCCTGCTACCTCCCTAACAATATCACAGCCACCCACGGGATGGTTTTCCCCTCTTTACATTTTCAGGATGCACCAATAGTTGCTTATATTATATATAAGCAACATTGATGTGCCATTTCATTCTTGGCCTTTTAAAACATCTACCTAGGTGTACTAGCCCAGTGATGCAACAGAGTGCAGTACACTTTCCATCCACTACCGCACTGTGGCGCTATCCCTTAAATGTGAAAAACAGGGCCGTGCTGCGTCTCCCTGATAATCGACGGTTCCTGGGTGGAGATGTTGTGCAGAGCTCTATCACAGTACGGAGGTGTCCGCTTACACGAAGAAGTACGTTTTTTTCATAATATCCTGCAACACACTGGGTATACTTGCTCATAGGGACATATTCATTGATTTCCCGTCCTTCTCTTCAGCCCACAGTCGTGATCACAACAATTCGGTTCAAGCCCACGGACGAGACATACACGTCTACGCATCTCAAACTGCAATGTTTGCCGGCAGCTCATTTCTGCAGCCCGTCCCGCTCTACTATACACGTTAGGAACAATCGATGCGGTACAGGTATATGATGGGTGATATACAGTGTTCATCTGGTTTTGCTTCTCTGATTATACATTTGGAGATATTTGGACTGGTATATTAATGTAGGTTTTAGCCCTAAATCCTTATTTTGACTTGCTTTCTAACAGGTTACGGGGTCCCAGTGCTCCCCTCTGCAGCAAGGGACTATGGCTCCAGTTCTTTCTCTCATCGATTTGAGAGCTACGGTCACGCATTTGTGACCTAGACCCGCTATGTTTCATTCCTGGGCCCGGCAGAATTAGAAGCCATGAGTTAACTGCTGCTTCATTCATTTTGGAGCTATTTACTCTTATGTCTTAGCACGGGTTACTTTCCCTAGTCACTACTTTGTTAATTTGTCCAAGTGCACTTTGGGAATTCAAACTATTGAACTCTTGTTGATTTAGCCAGGCTGCACGGTGGCATGCAGCCCTCTCTTTTTGTCTTTTCTCTTCGCCTCACCTTTGCATTCTTTGGACTGCCTTTGTCCTAGTGTTTACTGGTCTATAGTGTGCAGTATATCTACCGACACACTATAACATCTTCTCACCTTGAGGTGGATTAGATTTTATACCACCATCATCACCTGGGGAGCACAGGTTTCAGCACAGACTGTGTAATCCGCTTGAGGTTCTACACAGTAGCTAGTTGTTCCTGTTTTAAACTATCTTTTAATTTTTAGTTTTTCCATTCCTCAGGGGTCGGGGTCACCTTTTTGTGTATCTGACTCTGGTCCTGAGGAAGGCGTTATATACACCTATCAACGCCGAAACATAGGATACACCTGCTTTTACAATACCCTACCAAGCAGGTGGTAGTCGGCTGTGCCCTGATCTATACAGCCACTCTACGTAGACCCCGAATAGATTTTCTGATTATCAAGCACAATCTTGAACATTTTTTCTTTTCAAGTCTGAATAATTCATACCATCTGGCAATAAATGTAACCATTGGGTTGTATTGCTTGTATTGTCAGATATGGATCTGTTATAAATGACTAAATAGCAGTTCAATTGTATTAAATGAATTTATATATGTCAAATTATTTTATGCTAACATTTTTTGCTTGTGTTCTGGTTTTCACTTCAGTAAGTCGAATTTATGTTGAAGTAACAAAAAACTCCTTTTTTTGTTTCTGTATCTGTTGAGTTGTTCTAATAAATTGTGATACAGATTTCTTTCTAGATTATTAAGTTGTATATGTTTCTTAATACAATACGTTGTATGAATCAATGTACCTTTGTTTTGAAAATATAGAATGTGTGATTGTTTAACATATGAGACGGGCTCCTGTTCGACATATATGGTGGACAAGGGTTCATGTTCTAGCAACTAAAACTAAGAATTTATGTCACACACCTATTTAGGAGAGTGTTAGGAGGGATTTGCTCATATAGAGAGACAGGATGCAGTTAATCGGTTTGACTGGTACTCCTTAAACCCTTTTCCTGTTGGGAAGTACACTTTTATTTAAATGTATTATTATATGCCTTCTACTAAAAGAGGCAAATTATATATTCGGTTTGTGGGGATAGCGTGACAGGCTGGTGTTGGTCTTCTGGATGGATTTGACCTTAATGCTTCGGTCAACTTGTACATAACTAGATTGCAAAGCTGAAACGCAGAATCGCAAATCACCCTAAAAAATACGTGAGCAAGCTTTACTAGATGCGTATAAAAATACAGAAATACACAGCTACATTGTATGTTTGCCTAACTGTCTTGGGGTCTAGAAATCCACTGGCGTCAGTATAGGTGCATAGAGCTGGGAGACGTGCACTGGGAAAGTGTATTTACAAACTGATACATGCAGTCTACAGACAGATACTTAGGATTTAGTCACATCAGCGCTGCACAAGGGCTTGTCAAGGACACATTTTCAAGGCTGCAGAAAGTTCCCACAACTGAAACATGTACTTACAGACAATCGCGACGGCCAGCTTTCAGACACACTGAAGAATTGTCTTTCCTAATGGGTCACTTGCTCAGCACGATAGGTCACTCTTGCTAAGCCCTGCTGAAGACTGAAATTGTTATACGGAGAATCTCCTGATTGCAGCAGCTGTTTTTATTTTACCCCTACAAGGAGGGATTACTGGGAATCTGATGATGCCAGATAAGCAAATATGCCAGATGACCAATTATCGGCTATCCAAGCGGCAGAGAGCTAGAAGACAGAGCACGCAAGTGCCTAGCAAAGGGTCCTGGTTTATTTGCTCTGTTTGCTGCTCATCTGCCATCCAGACATTCAGTTATCCGGGATGGAAACTCTCAGATCCAGCTTTTTTTTAACACTGGGAGCAACCAGATGATAGAATGTACCAGATTTTACGGTGCCAGATAACAAAGCCTTCACTGCAGTAGCTCTTAAAAATAAAATAACTTTAACAGTACTAAAAAAAGGGTGTTATGCATGATGTTTTATATTTTGCAAATAATAGGTACTAATCATATTGTAGGCTGGTGTATTGTACTGCTCACACGTTTCTCAATAGGGGCATTTCAGGGGAGTTTAATGAACACTCAAAAATACAGTTTTGAGAGAAGAGAAAAGTAGCATAATCCAGAGTGCTTGAGAGCAGCACACTCACTTCCACATGTCCATAACAACAAGCATTGGCAGAGCCCTTATATGTAGGCTGCCGTATAGAGGCTTGGACTGGCCTATAAGGCAATGCCTGAACCAAAAACGCAAAATGCCAGTGTGGGTCCGTTTTTTGGTTCAAAGTGGGCCACTTTTTAGTCCCATGTGGGCCAGTTTGATGAGTTACTTCACTAGGCTGCTAGCATTTTTACCTAGTGTTACTGAATATATGTTCTTTAAAATGCACAATGTGCATCACATTTTATCAAAATCCTCCGCCTTGGGTACTACTCAAACAGTCTGTCCACCTCGTGGATCACTCCCTCTTGGTCACTACGCTGCAAGAGGTGCAGGATACTCTCAGGCTGCTTTTCGGTGGTTTGCAACCTTCCCGGGACCCCACAATCCTATGGTCGTGGTGATGATCCTAGATCCCGCCCTGAGGCCATCTCCTCTGGGGTACCACAGCGGTCCTGTATCTCGCCGACTCTGTTTAACATTTACATTCTGCCTTTCCTGACACTTCTCGATGACCCGGGTGTGCAGTACGCCAATTATGCTAATGACACCCAGGTTGTCCTGAAGCTCTCGGGTATCCACACGCAAGACACGGCAACCATTAATATGGTTTATGGTGCCATCCAGGTTTGGATGGCAACCAATGCACTGCTTTTGAAAAATAGATCAATCTGAGCTCCTGATTGGTGCTTCAGGACCTTGGTTGAAAAAGCTGCCTCCAAATTTTCAAAGCATTCACATAGCTGATTCCATCATTCCAGTGGCGAAAAGTGTTAATACCCTAGGGGTTATGCTCGATGCCGAACTCACCATGAAACCCTATGCTGCCCTCCTTCGGGCATCTTGTGGTTATATTAATGAACTTCTCAGCCACATCCGTCCATTCTTGTCTCCTGGGAACATCTCCCTCCTTGCATCAGCACTGGTTAACTCACGCCTGGATTACTGTAACACACTTCCCAGGCACACTTGGCAGCAAACCAGGTGATTCAAAATGGGGCAGTCGGGGCTACTAATTGTCTAGCCAGACGAGTTCACATCACCAATGTGAGGAAGGAGATTCACTGGCTCCCTGTGAAACATTGTGTTACCCACTAGACCCTAACGCCGAGTCACAAATACCTGAATATCCAGGCCCCCTCCTATCTCTGTAAACACACCAAGCCAAGGTTTCCCAACCCTGCTGCACGCTTCGATCGGCTGATCACGCTAGCCTCCATCAAGCTAAATACAAACGGAAAGGGTTTTACGGTATCCCCTTCAATGTTCAGGCCCCCATGGCTTGGAATGCCCTCCCTCCTGACCTGAGAAAGATAATGGGCCTCATTACAACCCTGGCGTTAACCATGGCGCTATTAGCCATGGTTTACGCCGCTATTTTACCAACTCCGCCATGGTGAATGGCGGAATTACTGCCCCATTCCAAGGTTGGCGGGGCGGTAATTCCCATTCACCATTGGCCCTTCCCCATTCCCATTTTTGCCCTCATAGGGCTCAATGGGAATGGGGAAGGCGGTAATTACGGTATCACAAATTGTGGCACCGTAATTACCTCGAAAGTCCCTTTGCAGGTTCCTTCCTTAACGGCTGGTAAAACCAGCCGTTAAGGTCGGGACCCGCAAAGGGACCTCGTAATTAGGCGGTAAGGGTTTAACGGCGCCGACACCTTTTACGGTGCCATTAACCCCTTACCGCCTGGGTCGTGATGTCAAATATCATGCCTCCTATTTGCAATAAATATACGTATATTGGCCTACGCCAAGCTGCTCAAAAGTCGCTTGCGAAAGAGTCCGTGTTGCAAGGTCCTGACCTTAAATCAGTGTAAGCCGCCATTTTAGGGCAAACCGCCATTTTAGGATGCGCTTTTTAAAAGTCACCCTGTGAGTCAAAATGGTGGACGATGTCATTCCAAAATACAACATGGCCGTCTTGACCGCTGTACATAGCTAATATGTAACTTGCCTGCAGGCCACTTGTTGAGGTTGTGAACTGAGACCTTGTCCTTCGTTGACTTGTGTGTAAGGGATTACTCATGTAAAGAAACAAATCCACGAGTATACTATAAAAACAATGTATTCAAATACTGAACATAGAACACTTGTTTAACCACATTGTGTTAATGTTTAAGAAGACTAACATGGAAAATCCCAGATTACACAGTTGCTGTATAGGCTTGTTGATACATGTATTAAAAGCAAACCAGTTATATGCGGTTGTTCGAGACTTGGCATGAACCCTAGATCGGTGATGTATTAAGTGGAATATTAACCCGAAGTGGGGCTGAACATTGTGCCCACAAAGTGTATAAAAAGCCAATGCATTCTAATGTACAGCGTCTCTCACTCAACACACTGAACCACGCTGGAGTTCGTTGTGTTGTACTGAGGGCCGATAGCTATCTGATTTTGCTCTGTTTTTGTAACTGGATTCAGTATAAAATAAAGTACTTTGTATGTTCCTTTGTAACCCGTGTTCGGTGTATTTCCTTTTGGGGTACTCAGCCTCGATATTTGGTTTTGTTTTCACAGTTGGCGCCTGAATAGTGACCCTCAAGATTGATGCCAGATTGTTGAAGGTTGACACACGCTATCGGACCGGGATCGGGCGGTGTGACAAAAAGGGGCCCCACTGAACGAGACGCGACACCTCAGCAGCGCTGCACGACCCGATCCCTGGACAATTAGCTTGTGGTCTGAGACGGCATCTTAACGAGGGTCCACTTATCGAGGCGGGCAGATTTGCCGAAATCACCATACACGAGGTAAGATTAGTTCTTTGAAATCCGATCGGACCGCCTTAGTTTTGTTCAGGTGAGTTGTGACCCGACTATTAATTCAACCCTGAAAACTTGAATTTGGCGCATTGTATCTGCAGACACAATTATTGACCAGGTAACACCAATAATTTGATATGCCTGGGAAATTGTCTACCTGCTTCAGGGCGCTGTTCCGCAGCGATAGACAATCTTTGGAATTTAGTCGTCCGGCACCACAGGAGGGGTCACCGGCATGTACTATGTACTGTAAGCATGGCATTGAAAGTATAGTATTTAATGGCATTTGGCACAGACAAACCAGACATGCCTCCGAACATCAGTGGCCAATCAATGGTAGTTTTGAAATCCCTCGTATTGAGTATTTAGAGTCAATTCTATTAAAGAAAAAGGCTAGACATGCAGCATTTGATGTTTTGCAGATTTGGAAAAAAGAAGCGTTGCAACAACTTAAAAGTAGAGAAAAGCATGCGCGCTGTCATAAGATGAATGCCGAAAAAGCATTATTATATGACCAAGATAAACATTCTGAATCGACTAGGAATATGGATAGGGCTTTCTCACTTGGAATTCAAAAAATATATCCTTCCAAAGACCCCCATGCTTCCGATGAATTTACAGATAAATTGCTAAATGAACGAAGGCCTGGTGCCTCTGTGGCACCTCCGAATGTTCCTCTACCTGCTGCTTTGCCTCTTCCGGCTCTACCTGCTGTTGTTTCCGTTGTTCCTGCTCTTCCTAATGTTCCCCTTCCTCCAGCTCCTCCACCTCTTCTTATCGCACCAGTTACAGCACCTCCATTGAATTTGCCTGCTCCCTCTCTTCCAAGTGGTCCTGAGCCGCTTGTAATCGATCGAGGTGCAGGTTCAAAGGTTGTCACTCGCAATACTGTACTACCGGAGAAGAAACGTGAGTTAATTGCATGGGCTAAGTATTGCATGGAGAAGGATGATCAAGCTAATGTTTTTGCCACACTTTGTAATATGGATAATTTTCCTAAGAAAAATGTTTTTATTGAAGGTTTAGGGATTCAGTTATGTGTAATGTGATGAAAATTAAATAATACAGATCTCCCGCAAGGGTTAAGGGATCTAAATACTTTAGCGTTTTCTAGAGACACTGTGGAGAAAGTAAATGAGCATGTCGAGAGGTTATTTGGGAATAGAAAGGAGTTAGAAAAGTTGCAGAATGAGGATGATGAGGAGGAATGTATGTATGTACAGAAATGGTTACTTCCTTGTCGTAAATCGATATCTGAGGAAACACGAATTTGTACGAAGGACGCGCTTAGATGGATTTCGGATATGTCGATAACTCCAGTTGAAGTATATGACACATATAGTCAGTATATGCCAGAAATGCAGAGGAAAGTGATACAGGTAATGATAAAGTACCTATAGATGATTGTGTAAAAAGAAAGATTAGTTGTACCACAGAGTTATTGAGAATTTACAAGAGAGCATTTTCATTTGACACTTCTTCGACTGCTTTAGCGCTCGATTTAGCTCTGTTGCTTAGTAAGCGTTCGGAGTCACCTACTTCTCAGTTGCCTATGAGAGAGGTTCCTCCAACATTTGTCTCGAAGGTTGAGGTTGCGGCCAATGCTGCACTTGGTATAGTTGCTGTGAACATTCCTGCACATTATGTATCACAGTTCGTTCACGTCCCATTCTCAAGAAGTGAATACTATTAGGCAACCCATTCCTGATATTAGGAAAAATCCAACAGGATTCTATAAAGAAATAGAGTCCGTCTTGCAATCCTCAGTATTCACCTTAGGCGATATCGATTTGTTGTTCCCTGTACTCCTGCCCGTAGATTTGTGGAAGCAAGTTAGAACTATAGACGATGTGCCAGGGTTGGGAGATACATGGGTAAATATAACTAGACTCGATGGAGAAAGGCCAGCTGGTGAAAGACCGCCTCAGGTGATATTAACTTTGCCTGATAGAATCATTGCTGAATAATATGGGACAAACTTACGGCCTGTATCCAAGGAATGTCTGAGGGTGCTACCAAGTTCTTTAATAGGTTCGAACAGGTATTCTCAGATTTCAGTGGACAAGACCTAGGCACAGAGTCTGGGAAAAGGTTGTTTGTGGACAAATTTGTGCGTGGATTGCTGCCTGACATCCAGTCACAGATTATGTCTTCTGAGAGCGCTTGGCAGGCGAAGTCACAATCAGAAGTGCTGCATATGGCTCAGTACTACGAGAACTGTGTCAATAATGAAAAAGATAGGGTTGAAAAATGAAAAGGCGATTTGAAAACTAAAGTGCTATTGCAGCAAATTGTTAGAGGCCCCAGAGGGGGTAGTTCTCAGATTAGAGGTCAGTATGTCCCGCAAGGGAATGTGCCCTTGGGTCCTGTGGACATTAACCAGTGTGCTTATTGTCATCAAGAGGGTCATTGGCGAGCAAAATGCCCTGTCCTTCAACAAAGGTCAAATAATACATTTGGAAATATGGGTAGACGATCCAGAGGTCACCCGGGTGTAGGGGGCCCTGGTAGAGGTCAGTTTACACAGGATCCTCAGCAACCTTTCTCACAGGATAATCAGATTTCGAGTGTGGACAGCAGGAACATATTTGATCATCCTTCCGCTACATATTTATCTGAAGAGCTTCCTTTTGATGACATTCTGTTTCGTTAGGATTGCCCAAAGCAGAGTTTGGAACCTACACCTATTCCCGTTAATCAAAAAGGTTCCTATGTTGAAATGATGGTGGGAAATAGGAAACATCAGTTTTTTATAGACACTGGAGCACAGAAGTGTTCCATTGATCATTCACGGGTTCCAAACATTCCACTGTCAGGGCAAACCAATGTTTCTGTAGGGTTTTCTGGCACACCAGTTGTTTGTCCGGTTTCTTTGCCGGTACCTATTTCTTTGGGTCCCTTTACGGACCACTGTCCATTTCTGTTGACTTCGAATTGTGGAGAGAACTTGCTGGGGTTGAATCTGTTAAACGAATTAAATGCAGTGATTTATTGTTCTTCTGATGGAGTGCGCTTGACGATTTCACCACTGCAATTTTCTGTCTCACAATTCTTGACTAGACCTTTGCCGCCAGAATTCATTAATGTACCAGAGAGCTTGTGGCCTGTTGATGACAATGATGTCGGTGTTTTACAGATTGAACTTGTTAAGATAGTTTTGAAACATGGAATTGAGCTGCCACGCATTCCCCAGTATAAGATTTCAGATGAGGGCGAACAAGCTTTGAAATGCATTGTTTCCAATTTTGTGCATCCCGGCGTGATTGAAGAAATTTCAGAAGGTTTGTGTAATAGACCGATTTTACCCGTGTACAAGAAAGGCGATAATGCAATTCCATTCCATTTCATAATTGATTTACGTGCCATTAATAAAGTCGTGGCTCCACAATTTCCAATTGTGCCTGATGTAACGACAAGCCTAACCATGATTCCAGCTATAGCTACTTACTTTAGTGTGGTGGATCTAAAGAATGCTTTCTTTAGTATTCCCATACACAAGGATAGTAGATACTTGTTTGCGTTCACCTTAGGGGGACGCTCGTTCACATTCACTTGTGCACCTCAAGGGTACACAGAGAGTCCTAGCATTTATAGTAGGGCTTTGAAAGAACAACTTGATACCCTTGAATTGCCCTCTACCTGTACATTGCTTCAATACGTTGATGACTTGCTTTTAGCTGCTGACTCCGAGAGCGCCTGTAAGGAGGGCACTGTGTTATTGCATATCCATCTAGCTAAGCATGGTGACAAAGCTTTGCTTAAAAAATTTCAATATTGTTGCCAGGAGGTTGATATTTAGGCTATCTCCGGTCAAAGGAGGGAAGAAGATTGACACCTGAAAGAATAAAACACATTTCTGGCATGTCTGCCCCAAATACACAGAAGGAAGTTAGAGCCTTGATAGGTATGGCTTCTTACTGTAGGTTGTGGGTCCCAAATGTTTCACTAGTGATCAAACCGATGTTGGCTTTGACAAAGAAGGGCATTTCTTCGTCATTGCCATGGAACGCGGAACACCAGCAATCGTTTGACTTGCTTAAGACTGCATTATGCTCTGCACCAGTTTTGGGCACACCAAACTATGAAAAGGCTTTTGTGTTGTTTGTGCATGAATGTGATGGATGTGCTTTGGCTGTATTAACGCAGGAACATGGAGCGAAGAATAGGCCGTGCAGTTACTTTTCTTCCGCCCTTGATCCTGTAGCATGCGCTTTGCCAAGATGTTTGCGAGCTGTCGCTGCTGCGTCTGTAAAACAGAGTGAGGGAATGGTCCTAGGCCATGATCTAACCCTGATGGTGCCTCACTCTGTAGATGTTCTACTGAACCGAACTCAAACGCAACACCTCACTTCTACATGGTTGATAAGATATTAATTGATCTTATTTGCTCCTCACATTAAAATTAAGAGGTGTTGTGTTCTTAATCCGGCTGAACTCCTACCTTTCCCGCAAGATACTACTTGCGGCGATGAAGAGCCACATGATTGTCTGTATACTACCGAACAAGAGACAAAAGGTAGAATTGATTTGAAAGACACTCCTTTGGATAATCCGCAAGGAGAGCTGTTCTGTGATGGCTCCTGCTTCAAACTTCTGGATGGTACATCCACAGCTGCTTATGCAATCACTACATTAAGCACGGTTGTGGAAACTAAGAGAATCATGCATAATTCTGCGCTGGCCGCAGAGATTATAACATTGACCCGAGCTTGTGAACTTTACGAAGGGCTTGCAGTAAATATATATACTGGTAGTCAGTATGCCTTTGGGATGGTTCACAACTTTGGGAGACTTTGGTCAGAGAGAAGGTTCCTAACTTCACATGGCACCAAAATCCAACATGGCTCCCTAATAGTACAACTACTCTCAGAGCTTGCGCTCCCTACTCAGTTAGCAGTTATGAAATGTAAAGCACATCAAAAGGTTACAGATGATATAGGGAAAGGGAATGCTTTCGCTGATCAGATAGCTAAACAAACTGCTACCGATCTCCTTACGGAGATGTACGTTTCAAGGGAGGCTGTAAATGCTTATGCAATGGATGAGGATGTTGGGTCTGTATGGGATATCCAAGCTGATGCCACGTTAGAAGAATCCAAAAGGTGGGCTGAAGACTTGGGAAAACTTGATGATGACGTGTGTTGGGTGGATATGGCGGAAGGGAAATGGCTACTCCCTGACGCCTATATAATGATGATGGTCATCATGGCCCATGGTCCTACGCATGTATGTGCCCAGAAGATGACAAAAATGTTAGAGGAAGTTTGGGTAAATGACAAAATTTAAAAAATTGCCCAGCGCTACATCCAGGATTGCATGAATTGCCTACAACACAATGTGGGAAAGGGGACAGTAACTCCGAGGGGAAGTTTTGGGCCACCCTCTGTCCCCTTCGAAGTGATCCACTTTGACTTTATTGAAATGGAACAATGTGATAATAAAAAAATATGTGCTGGTGGTTATCTGCGCTTTTAGTAAATGGGTTGAAGCTTTCCCTGTTAAAGATGCTACAGCCATGACTACTCAAAAAACCATGTTAAGCGAATAAATCCCGCGGTTCGGGCTACCAAGAGTTATCTGGTCAGACAATGGTCCACATTTTGTCGCTGCTGTAATTCTGAAGATATGCGCTGCATTACAAATTGACAAACGGTTCCATACGGCCAGACATGCTCAGAGCGCCGGACTAGTAGAAAGACACTATGGTATCATCAAGAACAAGCTTGCTAAAACGTGCGCCGGCACCAAACTAAAATGGCCGAACTCTTTACAGATTGTGTTGTTATCCATGCGTACAACCGCTCAAACTAAGACTGGGCTCTCTCCATTTGAGGTGGTAATGGGGAGACCTGCCAATATTTGGAACCTTCCTAAATGCAATTCATTGAGAAATGTTGAAAATGTATTACTTTCAGACTATTGCAGCCAGTTGACTAAAAACCTGTGCTGGCGTGGGCAGTTCCAAGTCCTGTTGGCCACCCAGACAGCGGTGCGGGTCTCTGGGAGAAATAACTGGATACACGCATCTCACGTCAAGAAACTTCCTCACCCTGTGCCACACGTTACAGAAGAAACAGAACCCCTCGCTGATACTGCAACCAACGATCCCAAAGCAGTAAGTAGCACTGAGAGTGGGTCGGAGAATCTCTCTGAGCCCGTGAGGCTTGGGGAAGCTGCCATTTTGTCTCCACACTCTCCAAAAGTTTTGCATCCAGAAACTGCTATTTCAAATTCGGCATCTTCACTTGTTTCTGACACGTTGCTTCCAGCAGTGACGACATATTGTTTCCGGATCAATCAGTACCTGGAAAAGTAAGGTACAATTTGCGTCCAAGAAAATAGACTTACGGCACGGTTTTGCTGTGCATCTGATAGACTTACGGCACAGTTCGGCTGTGCATTTGAAGAAGAAAAGGATCATCGAGCGCTTGTTTTTGCCCAAATTTGAGAAAGGGGATTCTGTTGCCTCGGGTTGTGGAAGGACTAAGAAGTGGCTCGACTGGGAAGTCACCAGCAACGAACATTGGGGTATCCATTTGAAGACTACAATGCCTGCTACCGCTACCGCTCATATGGGACTTGTAAATAAGGGGGTGACCAACCGGGACAATGGACAAAATGCTGGGGCCTGAAAATGTATTGCTGTATTTTTATAATGATATTTGGGTTTTTAATAGTCGCTGCCTTAGGATTGTGGTACCTTGAGGAAACTCATTCTTTAGACCTTGTGTTACCTACTGAAAGTACACTTATTGTTCCTACTCCCTTTGTACATTTGCATACTCTATCCCCTAGGGACTCTCAGCACAGACAAAGGTACCGCAATAACACTCTACTACTTATCATGAATGCTACGCATGCCATTTTTAATAAGTCTAATTAACCACTATTTTTACTTTAATCTTGCTAAAAAACAACCATCACTTCAATTTTAAAAAACAATACATTTTTTGCGGATGCCTCACATAGTCTCCTTTTGTGATGTTGTTGCAGTTATTGCAGTGCAGGCCTGCACTGGCGCCCCGTCTAGGTAATAACAACGGGATGTACGCGCTCCATTGCATTTGTAGACTCCTTCCCGGAACACTCACCTACAACTGAAAGGTAAGAAGCCCAACAAAATATATAAGGTTAGAGGATTTCCTTTGATTTAACTTCCACATTGTGAGGACAGGACAAGGGTTGACCCATCTCCGCTTTTTACCTACAGGTAATGCCTGCTCTGACAAGCTCACCTCCCCCCACCATTTGGGTACTGGACTGACCACTGCATACCCTGACCTCACTCGCATGAAGGGGTGAGTGACTCACTTTTTTACATATACAAGACTCTGATAATAATAACTAAGAGTTGCTCAGTCTTGATGACATTTTTGTAAAACTTTAACAAGCAGAATTATGGACCCATATCCTTTCTTCAGCTCCAGCCTCTACCCGGGACCAAATCACTATACTAGAGGGGTCACCCACCCTGATTATTGACTACTCCAGCCGGAGACACACCGAAGGGGCACCAATGAGAGGTAGAGACACATTTGAGTTGTAAAAATGTAGAAAAGAAAAAGTATTCACGCACATTGCAATTGGAGAACTATAGACTAAAAGTATTCTCTGTGATTTTCTCTCTATAGGGAAACAGATTGTCCGGAAGAACCCAGATTATGAAAACATGAAGTTTGAAAGTTATTAACATAGAATATTTTGCTCCCGAAGAAGGGAAAATTATTTCCCGAAACGCGTTGAGCTATTTGGAACAGTAGTTAGTCCTCTACTGTACCTGAAATGTATATATTTTGTGATTGAAGACATTACACTATATGATGATCAACAATTCGTAATATTGCTGAATATAGACTGGCATGTATTAATAAATTGTATTTTTCTACTGAAATCAATAACCAAGTGGCTGCATGATTATTACCTCTACGGATTAAGAAAGTGTGTAAATGACTATTACCAAAGTGCAGTTTGAGATAACCCCAGTTGGTGGCTAATTAGCCAGTTACTCTAAGTCAACTTTAAGTTATTCCTCTTTGCTTTGTAAGCAGTTCAGACTAGAAATGGAGTATTGAAACAGACCCTCAAGAGTATTAGAGAAACATTTTGAACAATTGATTGCCACTGGCAATAACCTGAGTGTGCAGAGGACGCGAGTGATCCACAGCCCGTGGACACTTCCTTTTCCCTGTTTTGTACCATTGCCTAGTGTCAAGGCAGTGTTTTCTCCTCTGCACCTTACTAAATATCTACTAACCCTGTAGAAACGTTTGTTAAAACTTGGTGTGCATACTGTGTTCTCATCTTTGTTCTTTTATTTTCAAGGAGATCCAAAGTAGTTTTAGCACTTGGCAAAGGCCAAAAGGAGGGTTTGTCAAAAGAGAAATTATATTGTGCCTCCTAGTTGCAATAAATATATGTATATTGGCCTACGCCAAGATGCTCGAAAGTCGCTTTGAGAAAGAGTCCGTGTTGCAAGGTCCTGACCTTAAATCAGTGTAAGCCGCCATTTTAGGCCAATCCGCCATTTTAGGATTCGCTTTATAAAAATCACCATGTGAGTTAAAATGGTGGACAATGTCATTCCAAAATACAACATGGCCGTCTTGACCTCTGTACATAGCTAATATGTAACTTGCCTGCAGGCCACTTGTTGAGGTTGTGAACCGAGACCTTGTCCTTTGTTGACTTGTGTGTAAGGGATTACTCGTGCAAAGAAACAAATCCATGAGCACACTATAAAAACAATTTATTCAAATACTAAACAAAGAACACTTGTTTAACCACATTGTATTAATGTTTAAGAAGACTAACATGGAAAATCCCAGATTACACAGTTGCTGTATAGGCTTGTTGATAAATGTATTAAAAGCAAACCAGTTATATGCGGTTGTTCGAGACATGGCATGAACCCTAGATCGGTGATGTATTAAGTGGAATTTTAACCCGAAGTGGGGCTGGACATCGTGCCCACAAAGTGTATAAAAAGCCAATGCATTCTAATGTACAGCGTCTCTCACTGAACACACTGAACCACGCTGGAGTTCGTTGTGTTGTACTGAGGGCCGATAGCTATCTGATTTTGCTCTGTTTTTGTAACTGGATTCAGTATAAAATAAAGCACTTTGTATGTTCCTTTGTAACCCGTTTTCAGTGTATTTCCTTTTGGGGTACTCAGCCTCGATATTTTGGTTTTGTTTTCATAGTAATGAGGCCCATTCGGATTTAAAGATAAAAATGAAGACTCACCTTTTAACCTTAAATAACTGAATCTCTCCTCTCGGTTCTTTTTCTGACCCCAGTTGTCTATCTGTGTTTTCATGTGTGCCCTGAGACCTATGGGTGAGTGGCGTGTTATACAAATTAAAATAAATAAATAAATAAAAGGAATGAATTGCCATTTGCAACCGTGGGCCACATTTTTATTGGTGCCCGAGACAATTGTATGCCTCAGTCCGACCTTGGTTTAGATCACGCTGTCTTCATGGCTTTCCTGAAAGGCTAAGTGGTTTCTTTCAGTGTTACTGTCGCACTAAATGTTGCACAAAAAGAAGGTTCATAAATCACTTACGGGTTTGTATTGAGACATTTATATACTTGAGGACCAACAGAATTGCCAATATTGGTACGTTAAAATTAACTACCACTGGAGGGGGTGAGAGAACCATTCGCATTCTTCACTTCTTTGCATTGTACCAGGGGAACGTTCAGAATGAGATTGTGACGTTAACTCGATTTCATTTCTCTTATGTGTTATTATTATATGCCTTCTGCTAAAACAGTCAAATTAAATATTTGGTTTGTGGAGATAACGCAAAAGGGTGGTGTTGGGCTTCTGGATGGATGTGAACTTAATACTTCGCTCAATTTGTGCATAACTAGATTGCAAAGCTGAAACCCAGAAACGTTAAGCACATACGTGAGCAAGCTTTATTAGATTTGTATAAAAATACAGAAATACACAGCTACATTGTATATTTGCCTAACTGTCTTGGGGTCTAGAAATCCACTGGTGTTAGTACAGGTGCATGGAGCTGGGAGACGTACACTGGGAAAGTGTATTTACAAACTGATACACGCAGTCTACACACGGATACACAGTAGGAGGATTTAGTCCCATCAGCGCTGCACAAGGACCCATTTTCAAGGCTGCAGAAAGTTCCCGGGACTGAAACATGGACTTACAGCCAATCCCAGCGTCCAGCTTCCAGACACACTGAGGAATCATCTTTCCTAATGGGTCACTTGCTCAGCACGATGGGTCACTCTTGCTAAGCCCTGCTGAAGACTGAAAGCACGCGAAGGCTAACAGCAATTGTTATACGGAGAGTCTCCCGATTGCAGCAGCTGTTTTGATTTTACCCATATAAGGGACTCTGCTGCAATCTGCAGCAAAGGGATCGTGGTCAAGTGGAACTTTCACCGGTCAAATCTAAAATGGAGTTAAGGTCTTGGAGAAGTGAGTTTTCTTGACAAGCTGTATATGTACGGGCTTGTGAAATAAAAATATAGCAACATCGTTGTCATCTGGCATTACTGGGAATCTAATGATGCCAGATAACCAAATATGCCAGATGACCAATTATCTGTTACCCAAGTGGCAGAGAGCTGGTAGGCAGAGCACACAAGTGCCCAGCAAAGCTTCCTGGTTTATTTACTATGTTTGCTGCTCTCCTGCCATCCAGACATTCAGTCATCTGTGATGGAAACTCTGATATCCAGCTTTTTAAGGAACCTGCAACACTGGGGGCAACGAGATGATAGAATAGACCAGTTTTTATGGTGCCAGATAACAAATGCCTTGACTGCAGTAGCTCTTAAAAAAAATAACTGTAACAATACTAAAAAATAATCGGTGTAAAGCATGATATTTTATATTTTGCAAAAAACAGTGCTTAATTATTACTTAGATATGCAGTCACAATTTCCTGAAGCTTTCTTTTCAAATCACCCACCAATGCAGAAAAAGAACAATTCAAGACACACAGTGATTGCTGATTTGGTTATAATACTTTTCTCCCAGCAACCTCCACCCTCCAAACATCAATTAGACTTGACCCTTCTGAATTAAAGGCCAGTGGCAGAGAGTGGGAACACAATGCAAAAATCATTTTGGGATTCTGATAAAATGCACACTTTGGAAAAGGGATTCAGGGGGCAAAATTGTTTTTTTTTTACTTATTACCACAGATGCGATATGAGGGAAAGAAAATCAATAGGAACGTTTGTTTTGCCATGCCTAAAAAGAACAGGCGGGGCTTTGTGGTTTTGGTCAGAGAACAATGGAAAGAAAGGGGTAATTTCGTTTTTGCACCCTGCACACTTGTGTGGAAACAAGGTTTTAGGACTCATTCTTTTGCCAAATCTTTATGTCTATAACAGCTCAAAACACACTGGAACAGCTTGTTAGTTTCGAGTGCCAAGAAAACGCATCCCGTGATTTCTATAGGGGAATTAATTGATTTACTTTTATTAAATATGCTAAGGATCTAAACAGAGAAACATGATATTTGTCAGTGGGGAAATAACTAAAGCAATGCTGGAAACTGCAGGGCCTACACAATCTATGGCTTTGAGGATAATTTAACTTGCAGGAGAGGCCTAATGAGCATCAGGGAACAGCAGGGCACATCTTGGAGAAGGGTGTCAGTTAAGGATGGTCTCCTCTGGCTCCTCCAAGGGGTCCTAGTCAGCTTCTATGTATCCTAGTTCCTATCTTCAATTCAAAATTTGGGGCCTCTCTGCTTGGATGTTTCTCACAAGAGTACAGCAGCAGGTTACTAGGGAAATAGCCTAGTTCTAATGCAAACGAGTTTACTTATAGGGCAAATTACATCACAACTTGTCATGATTCCAGCGAAAGGGATTGGATGGTTTTCTCTACACACCTCCAACCTGTGTGCTAATAGGACAAGGAGATGAGGGGTGTGAGTTAGGAAAGATGTGGGAGGAAAATGTTTTGTCATCCCAAACTGACATGTGGGCTTCGCATGTTCCAAACTCAAAAGATTCTATCAACATGGAAAGTGCCCTCATTTTTCAAATCTTTACATGTATGCATATTTTAAGAACTACATTTTAAGGCAAATCAGATGATGCTATTCTGAAGTCGGCACACCCTTCCTATGCAGCTCTAGGTTTATTTTTAATGAACTCAGGTGTCCTATCAGTGAAAAATATGCCACTTCTTTGTTCCCATGTTAGTTTTGTCGTTCACCCTTGCACCAACTTTCACATCTCTCGGAATTAAGGCAAGGCCCAAATGATATTTTTATTAATAGCTTTAGTTATGTTTATCACACCAAATTCGTTTTGGCATGGTTCAGAGGGGGTTACTGTCACCATCCCATGCCCTTGCACTATCTCAATGTCAACTGGCCTAGTAGGATCGTTGTCTTTGTCTCCTTCTGTTTCCCCTCCCATGCCTTGTCACACCTTGAAACACTTGTGTATAGGCGCGTTTATCATATAATATCATATCATTAATAAAAGTCTGGAATAACCATTGTGGCATATACACTGCGCTTTTTATGCAATAATATGTATTCTTCTATTAACTAAACTCCAGTCTTTTCCTTTGTTCTCTTAACTTGCATGTGATCAACCAGAGGCTGGCTCATGTTTATGTCCGCCCCTTCCTTCTTGGCCTGATATGGGCCAGGTTGCAACACTAATGGACATTTTATGGGAATTGTGACCTCAATGTCACTTCTGCTGAAAGAACAGGCATGGCCTTACCTGTTTCCACTGTGGTTTAAAATAAAACAGTTTATTTATTTCTATATTTTTAAGCAATGGCCCTGATTGATGGTTCACAACCAGACCTCTCTCTCCAGGACAGCAAAGGATTGGCTCTTGGAGGTTAAGTTTCATCTTTAGGAGAAATTACCAGATGCATATAAGATTCTGCAAGCAACATTTTATAAGTCACCTGGGCTTTATATCCATATGTAATGTACTTCATTAATCTCACAGTTGCAAAATACATGAGTATCACTTCCGGATTGTCCATATGTGTGCCTTGATACACTTGTGTATAGGCACGTTATGAATGCCATATCATATCATATGCATAGGCCAGTTGTATGAGAAAACCATGTTCAAACTCTGAAAGTCTAGTGAGCACTTCTCTCAGCATACTGTCATTTGGATGAGGGAAAAAGTAAGTTATTTTATATCTTATATAATTATAATATATAAAATATAATGATATCCTATAATTGCATAATTGCAAGAAGCTTGGTTTCAATTAGGATTTCAGGATCACAGTCTCATGTTGCATAAAGTTATTGTACACGCTGCGATCTATCTCTTTAAGTAAAAGTGCAGTTCTCCATGGATTTTGTAAAACAGCATTGTAAACCACATGTCTTTCTTTTCTTTGCTGGAATGCATTGCGCATATCTTCGCACTTTTGGGATTTAAGCCCACTTTCTTTCCTTTGAGATGTAGGCCTGTTTTTGGATCAATAGGTATCATGTCTGACATCAGCATTTCTGTGCTGGCCTTATAATTCAATGGGATTTCCTAAATCAATCTGGCCTCTTTATTTCTGGCATTCAGGGGCTATATTTTACCCACAGGTCCCCCACACTGGCTCTTTGATTCCAGTTAGACAGAGAGAAGAGCCAGGAGAGAGTGTGGTTTCTGCTTCCTTATGACCTGGGTTCATTCCAGGAATATCTGCTCATTTCATCGTCCTGAGGGAGTGGCGCTCTGGTCTGAACTCCACTCTTTTCAGATTTTGGGTTTTGCTCCTGGACCCCTCCCTTCTGGTAGCTCCACCTGCGGCCTCTAGAGGTAAGGAGTTATTTAATCAGAGGAGAATAAAAGAGAGGTTAAGTATTTTATACAGTACTCGTTTTCGCGGTATTGTTAACGTACGAATTGACAAAAAATTGGTTACACATTACTTTTCACTTGACGTATACAATTCAGAAAGTGACAATTACTCTTGGTACATTCCTGATAAGTATAAGTTGTTCTACTCTTTTTAAATGTGTGATTATCTCCATCTCGGTTCCCGTTCTTTACTTTTATTCTTCAGATAGTTCCTGGGCGCTAACCTCCCTGGGTTCTTCAATCAGTCGCAAGTTCTGTCTGGGATGACAGCTTTTCAAATGAATGATATGAACCAATTTCTATTCCATATGTTCTCCTGTAGGGATGCAGATCTTATAGGCGACAGGTGAGATTATGTCAATAATTTCAAAAGCACTGCACCAAGAGGGGAGGAACTTTCTCTCTTTGGTCTGGCACCTTTGGAAATTGTTCAGGTACAGGTGTCAGGATTTGCCCCTGCAAGTTATGGAGTTCTTGGCGATTGTAGTCGGCTCATCCTTCGAGTCGGTCTAGTCCCCATCCAAGATGGAGTCTCACACTTTAAATCAAGGCCACGCCCACAGCCCAGCGCGTTGTATCTGTTTTCCAGTGCTCTCAACGCTGCTGCGCTTCGGCTCAGTGTATTCACTCCACGGATCTTTGTTGCCTTCCAGCCCGCCTTGCCTGTTGCCTTTCGTGTCTCTACCTTCTGTAGTGCCCGTGTTCCTCTCTCGCTGCTTTCCTTCTGACTTTCGTTTCTTAGTCCCCTACTTCTTTTTCTAGCTACACTTCTTTCTGTTTCTACCACTTACGGTACTAATTCTATTTTCCTACCTTTCTATCTCTCCTTACGCCTTCCTCTGTCTTTCTATATTTTCCGAGCTGCACCGAGGGTGGTTTCTATGGTTTACTCGGCTTCCTTTATTTAATTGGTTCCATTCGCGGTCGCGGAGCCGCTTTCGCCTTCTCCATGTTAGCGGTTCAGCTTCCAACACACCCAGCGAGATTTATTCTCAGGTATGTAGGTTTCTAAGACACTGCTTTTCCAATTACTACTTTCCTTCCTCCCCTGGATAACACACTTACCTTCTGAGTATCTTACTCTCTCTCTTACTTGTAGGTGCTTATTACACTTATCATTTCCCTTTCTGAACATTACCATCTTCGCGCTCTGCTCAGCTCATCGCAAAATCCCTTGCCATCTACAGCCATACCATCAGGGGAAACATTGGTTACTGATTTAAGGAGCAGGATTAAAGAAGTCGATCTACATCTTCCTGTTTTCACGATTCAAGAACTATTTCCCATTGGACAACCAGGCTTTTTCTGCCAAGGCTTTTTCCCTGGGATTTGGGGTTTAGCTCCTTGGGGTCCCCCTTAGGCAGGTTTCCCTTCCTGCCAAGGTGGCCTCTGAGGAAGCCAGACCCTACTTACATGAGAAGAAGAAGAAACCAATCAGAGAAAAGCTGATAACCGACCACAAAAAGGCTAGGAAGAAGCCTGCTGCGAGTTCTTCCAAGGACATATCATCTGAAGGCTCAGGTGAGGAGGAGGTTGGGGAGGAAAGTGCCTTATCTGACACTGTCTCCTACTTCATACTCTTTCTTGGTGGTCTTTAAGTTGTAGTTGGTTTTCATCCGCTCTGCTGACTTTTCAAAATTTCGCTGAGCATAAGCAAATGAGTGCTGAAGGTGTTTTTGTAAATTTTCAATGTACTCATGAGTCATGGACGTTTTGATGAGGGTCTGCTCTTGAGTTTTGTAGAGCAGATGCTCAGGTAGCACCATTTTTCAAGCAATCATGAGCTCGAAATGAGAGATTTGTATCACAGATGAGGGTGTAGACCTGATAGCGATCAGGAAAAGCGGTAATCGTATGACCGAACTAAGTCCAGAGTCTGCCATGAACTTCTTCAAGATGCCCACAATCATTTTATTGTACCTCACAACTCCCCTGCTCAAGGCTTGGTGGTAGGCAATGTGGAGTTTTCTCTTTACCCCTAGTATCTCCCACATCTTTGTCATCACCTTACTGGTAAAATGCCTTTCTCAGTCTGACGAAATCCTTTGGGGAAGGCCAAAATGAAAGAAGATGTGATTGATCATTAGGAGGTGCAGCTGTCTCCACCTTGCAACTTGGTGCTAGAAGACATTCCACCCACTTGGTAAACAAGCATGGCATAGTCAAAATGTACTTGTTTCCTCTAGAGGAGCGAATCACTGGCCCGATGAAATCGACTTGCAGATTCAACCAAGGCAGTGTCATTCCCCTTTTCTGCAGTGGAGCTCGGTCTGTGAGGGAACTTGGCTGAAACTGAGCACACACAAGACACCCCTTTTAAGTATAGGTCGAGGTCCTGACCTATGTGCGGCCAGTATGCGACCTCTCGCAAGATTTCTAAAGTTGTATGTAACCCGATATCACCAGCAGTGGCTGCGTCATGGGTGTGACTTAACATCAGGCTTCGGAATGAGATAGGTACCACCCACTGGTCACATCCAGATATGGATCTCCATACAAACAAACCGTCTTGAATTCGGAAAATTTTGGAAAACATCATCAACACCCGGAGATCCTCTTTCCCGATATAATCGGATTCTGTCAGAGGACAATTCACGGGTTCTTCAATATGTTGTTAACATTTCCCAATAATTGGGTCCTCTTTTTATGCCATAATTCAATCAGCATCTGGGGTTTCTTTACTCCACTGCGCAGTTGAGAGTTCATTTTGGGCATGTGTTTGGGACCTGGTGACAGCAGCTACCTGGATTTCCCCCAACAGGGATTTGGTTTCTATGAAATCCCTGTGGATGGCTCTGGTTTTGGCCAACTGGTCAGCCAAGTCATTTCCAATATGTGTCTTGTCCCTCTATTTTGGAGTGACCTTGGATCTTTTTTCCAATAGATGGTTATTTCATTAGAGGTGACCAGATCATCAATTGCGTGGATTCATTTCCTATGCTTGAGCGGTTTGTTATTTGCACACAGCATGCCTAAATAATTCCAATTAATCAGGTGCTCCACAAACCCATTCCTGACATAATCTGAATCAGTGATTATGCCCAGTTCTTTGAGTTGGTGTTGCACGCCAGTGAGGATGGCTTGATGTATCGCCATCACCTCTGCCACCTGACTACTTTGGGGACCTATTTGGTACCCAGCAGAGGGTGCTAGGGCATCATTCACCCAGGCGTTCCCAATGCAGGAGCACCCATCCATATAAACTGTGGGACCCCATTCCCACTTGACCCCGGACTTTAATAAATGGACCAAGGGTTGCATGCCCTCTGCATAGTCTTCTATGAACTTTTTACTTTAATTAATGAGTCCAAGAAGTCTTCTTAGTTCCCGCAGAGCAGAAGGGTCTTTTAATTTCAATAATGCTTCCACCTTTTTCACCTGGAGACTGAGACTCTCAGGGGTCATTTCATGCCATAAGAAGTTCACGCAGGTCTTACACCACTGTGCCTTCTGAAATGACAGTTTTGCTCTGGCTTTCTGCAACTGGGTCAGAACATAGCGTATTTCAGATATGTTCCTCCACAGTTGAGCTTTTGATTAAGATATCATCTACATAGGCTAGGTTTCCTCCTTCGCCAAAGATATTAAATTTGTTGTCAGAATGTATGTATCCAAAGGCTGTTGTGGTCCACATGTACTGCTGCCCCCGAATGTAAAGGCAAGCTTGTACTGGTCTTTCCTACTCACAGGTACGGTTCAGTAACCGTTGGTCAGGTCAATGGCGGGATTCACCTTTGACCCTTGGCTGTGAGCCAGTCCCTGATCGATGTAGGGAAGGGTATATTTTGACGTGTGGACTCATTTATTTAACTCCCTTTGGTCTGCGCTAAGTGTCCATTGGCCATTGGGTTTGAGTATCCCCAGTACCGGGTTGTTACAGGTACTGTGGACTGGACACATTATCCCACAGGATTCTAAGTTTTTAATAATCTCTGTGAGTGACTCCATAGACACTAGAGGCAACTGGTATTGCTTCAGAAACACTGAAGCCATCTCGGCATCTGTAGGTATGGCTGTTACATGTATCTCTGTGCATTCACAGTCATACAAATCCACGGCAAAGATATGCTGAAAATCCCAAAACATCTGTTTCAGCTTCTGTTTTTGCACCTCCGTCTCATAGGCATCAGCGAGTTTGATTCATTCTTCGACCATCTGCTTAAAGCCTGGAAATACCTTGGGTTTGGCAATTTTGGCTGTATCCTCCAGTTGGGTGGAGAGATCTCTTGGTATGGTGTTGGCCTGGACATGAGGTTTCAAGAATGGGAGGTAGTCACTGTTGTCTTGAAATACCACCTCATTCTTTCTGATGTCACAGGTCACCTCTTCCCCACTTGCCAGGTGAAAACCTTTTCCAGAAGGATATCGTTGTCAAAATTGTAGCAGTCATTTGGAATTGGGATGATGATCTTATTACCTAAGTCAATAGAATAATGTTGAGCATCAACTGCCATTCCAAGAAAGGTGTCTGCACCGAAAGTGCTAGATAGTTCTAGGGTCGCTGTTATCCACCAATATTTGAATGTTGTCATGTTCTAGTTCAACTAGGGCTGTCGGACGTAAATACAAACCTTGCTGGTGGAGGTGATAATTCAAATTTATATAAGCATCCTTGTTTTTGAGGTTCTGTCCTCACTTAATGTTCAGGGGAATTATAAATTGTCAAACATGTCCTGGGATGGTGGCCTCTTCTTCCATTCGATCAATTGAGCTGACCGAAATGCTTTCTCAGGATTGTCAAAGACCATGGGGTTACCTTCCATTTGGGACCAGGCTTTGTAATGAATTAGGTCCAGATTAATTGAGAATCAATTGAGAATGTTTATGCCTAAGTAAAAGACGGAGGGGGCATCTCTCACAACCCAACAATGATGTTATATGCTTTTGTCACCAATGGACATTTTTAGCATGCACCTGCTAGGCAGGAGATGTTTGGAATTTGTAGTTTCCAGGCCCATTTCCCACTTATCAATCAACTAAAAAAGTTTCCTGAGTAATGCTTCGCTGATGAAGCTTCTTCTGTTATTGAGGCATACTCTGGTGAGAACAGCCCTCCACTCATTTACCTGAATGGGAAAAAAACAGCTGTTCTCCCTTTCTCTGGATTTCGGACAAACTCTGAGCTCGTTTTTCATCATCTTTTGTCATGGGATTTGGGTTTTCTTCTGATTGTGGATTGGTATACAATTTTAAAGTATTTCCTTCAAGTGTGGAATGCCCCAAACAACTCTGAGGGGGGTTAATTTTAAAAAATTGGAGAATGGTTCCCATCACCAGTTTGCTCTCCTACTGAGATGACAGTGATTTGAGGGACTTGATTGTTGCTAAACTGGAATTCTATTTGATCGGACCGTTGTTCAATCATGTCGCATGTGCCATGTAAACTCACCTAATTTGTACTTTGTTTTAATTTGATTGGCCTGTTAGTCTGAGTCCATAGGATCTTGTTCACGCAGTCAATCAGGGATGATAACCTCTGAAGGAGGTCATTCCTTCAGCAGTAGACAAGGTCTGCCCTCTGGAGTGACTACTATCACCGGGTGTTTGACCCTAAGTCGCCCAATTTTAAACTACAGGTCTGCAGTCCCTTAGACGAAAAATAATTTCCATCGAAGTTTTGGAGTTATCCCGGAAGAGATATGAGGGGAATTTGGTGACCCTCTCCCCCTTCCTGAATTTATTTGGTCAAAGGCCTTTTTGGACAGGATTAAGGATCCACAAGTGTTGATAATGCACATTGACCCTGTACCTTGACGGAGGCATACATTCTTCCTTCTCTCTCTTCAAGGAAAGAAAATAAAGGTGCATTTTGTGCTAGCTTGGCAGCTCATTTTGTTATATTGTACTACAACACTGTGTGATCTTGGACAGTTTTCTGTGTCGGAGTCTGGGAATCTGTAAAGAAGATTTTGCACTCAGATATCTGTGTGATTGGGAAGTCCCCTTTTAACCCTGATTCTTTGCTGCCCCCCTTTTCCTGAAGACAGTTACCCAAACCTGTTTTGTGGGGAGGATCCCTCAATGCTTTCAGGGTCGTTTGGGTGACATTGTTGGGATTTAAGAATGTGTTGCTCTAGGTCAGTCTCCATACTTACCCAGTCTAAGTGATGGTCTTTTGGGAACCATTTTTCCTTGGGAGGAATCCCTCCATCCCCAAAAAGGAAGATTTTTCTTCCCTGAATCCTCCAGGGATTCTTCCCCTTCACATGGGATGATGCAGACTTCCTCCACAAAGTGGGTTGTTTTTTGCTCTTGATTTCTCCTACTTTCCCTCTGTTCCCTAGGTTCCAGCTTTTTGGGGGTAGGAGATTTGTGTTCAAGTTCAGAGGTTTCCTAGGGTTTTGTTCTTGTGAGAAAGGAAGCTTCCACCAGGAGTTTGCATCTCCCTTCCCCCTGTTCCCCGCCCTGGAACCTGTTGGTTGTTATAGTTTTTTTATGTCATTGCTCCGGGGCACCAGACCTGGGTGTCGAGATGTTCTGGCCAGCAATTTCCTGAGCCCTCAACATGTGACCCAGGTCTTGTGTGGAATGTTGGACCTGGCACTCCAGCGGAGACATCCTTTCTGGTTGGTAGGGTGGTCTGGATTCATAGCTTTGCCGCTCCCGGAAAGGATAGCTGTCTCTTCTCCCACAGTAGCTCGGGTATTGAGAGTTTCCCTGATAGCCCTCCATCCCTGGTCCCCCTTCTCCCTGATTGGGGAATCTTTTGTCCTAAAAGCGGGGAGAGAGAGGAGGATTGTTCTGGAAATTGGGGTTTGAAGGGTGTCTGGGAAAGAAACTGAGGTGGAGTATTTCTTTCCTCCTGTTGGAAGTTCTGAGTGAGGTTTTGAAGGAGGTTTCTTGGGGCAGTACTTACCTGATAAGCCCCCCGTTGTGCTCAGAGAGTCCAAACATAACCCAAGATGGGTCTGCTACCCTTGTATCTATGGCTGATATAGTTGGCAGGGTCAGATGGAGTGTTGGTCGGATACCCTGCCTGGCTTGCACCTGATTGGGTTGGATGATACGGTGTCCTCTGCGTCTCATTTGGCTTATTAGTATTAGTGGGAGGAGTATGTTTGGCCCCCCTCATTTCCAAGTCCAATATGGTGGTATTTTTCACCTTTGCCACCTTTGCAGCAGCAGGTGTGGTTGACGGTTTGGTGTTTTTAGGGTTATTTTTGTTTCCAGAGAGCTTTTGTACTTCATAAATTCGGGTGGCCTTTTCTATCACCCATTCCAGGGTCCGACACTCATGAAAGTCCCTTACCAGTTGGGTCATAATGTATTTTGGGAGTGCATAGGAGTAAATGCTAATGAACTCCCAGCTATTTGTGTTCATCCACCTAAAGTTCTAGGCAAATACCAGCTTCAGCTCTTGCACAAACTTTCTAGGTGCTTGGTCTTCTCCACACTGCAGGTTGTAGGCCGCCTTGCGGGCCTCCTGAGGGTTCCTGTGAACGGAGATATGCTTTAAGATAGCCACCTTATAGGTTCACCATCTCTGGTGATCTTGGTCCTCCAGCCCTACAAAGAAGCTGGAGTATTCCGAGGAGAATGTCCATTTGATGAACTACATGGAATTTTGATTATTCTTGATACCAAATGATGTCATTATTTAGTCATGAAGTTCTAGATGCTCCCATACTAGCCATACATGACATATGGAGTCATACAGCTCTTTATGGCCTTTAATTGCGAAATTGGGTCTTTCACGAGACCTCTCTTTTGTTTGGCAGACTTTCTTTTCCACTGCACCAGAGTCCGCTCACCCTCTGACTCTACCTCCCCAAGACTGGGAATCCTCCCAGAATGACAAGGTCTGGTCTCTTCTCCCCTGTGGTGCAGTGGGCTCTCAGGGTCACTTCCCTTGAACTCCCCTTTTCTCACAGGGGAGTATTCATCTTCCTCATCCATTCTTCCGAGTATGATGGAGAATTTCCCCCACCTCCATGAATGTGTGAAGGTTTTTAAAATACTCTATTGAGGCCTGAACTGTCTGAAAAGCGGACCAGGTGGTCCCTTTGTAACTTCAGTTTCTGACAATCTAACTCCCTGATCTTTTTTTCATCATGGGAGCCCTCCTGGTCAGAAGTACATGCTAGGGAATTTTTTCAATGTGGGTCTAATATGGACTGGCCTTCCAGCTCAGTTTCACTATGCCTTGTTAAGTCCAGCTGCCTCATGTTTCCCTGTTCTTGAAAACTGGCAGGCATGAAGTTAGCAGCACCATGTGCATATAATGTGGTGAGTTGGCTTGAGGTCCCTGCTAAGGAGGTCAACACTCCATGATCGGCGGGTGCCTTTCCATACTGTAACTGGTTGGGGTGCCTCAAAGCATGTTTGTATTTGGCTATTTCCTTTTCCAATCTCTCAGATTTGTTTTTCTCAGCCCCTATCTCGTGGTGATGTATAGAGGCTTGAGCTTTCAACTCTGATACCAGTGCTTGAGTAGCTTCTAGCACTTTAGTTTGTGCCAATACTTGGTCACTGAGTCCCTTGTTCTCCTCACAAAGGTACACATTTTACTTCTGCGAGGCTTGTATTGTCTGGGCATATTCAGACCTTTTCTTTTGCAGGAGACTAATCTCCTCACTTTGTGCACTTTTGGTCCGTGTTGCCTGCTCTATGTCAAACTCTGCTTGCCTCACATGTTCCATTCATTTTTAATTTTCACGGCAACTTTCTCCTGACACAAGTTGCTATTCTCTTCCAGGAGCTGCTCTCTCTGTTGTTTCAAATGTTTAGCTGATCGTATTCGCCCTGGGAATTAACATCCCTAATGACTAGCTGGCTATTTACAGCTTTCAGTTGTTTAATCAGAATTTGAAATGCAGAAAATGTTCTCCAAACAGGCTCTATTGTGCACATGCTTCTCACTTTCTTGATACTTCTCTTTCAGTGTTGAAAACTGAGCCTCACGCTCTAACTTTTCTTACTGTTGTGTCACTATCTCATCTTTTAGCTGCTGAATAATGTCTTCTAATTTCACCTGTGAATTTTGGCTCTGTTGCGCTTTTTCCTCTAATTGTTTCAGCTCTCTCTGTGCGTGATCCAAAAGCTCAGATTGGTTTGCACAGTGGCTACACTATCCTGGTATCTTTCTTCCATGATCATCATATGGAAGTACATATATGCTGCGAGCTGAGCCATTTTAATTTGCTCATCTCTGCTGGTCCATGTCATATAAAAGTCTGTCAGGGTCTGATGTAACATCCCGTTATCCTGCCACATATCAACATTTGCAGAGGTAACTTCCTGCATCATTCTAGCATGCCACATTTCATGCTCCTGTTCTACCCATTCACCTTCAATAAACAATTTGGATAGAAGATGCTTCCTGGTCATATTGATTTCAACCCTGCTCCTTCTGAAATGTGTTCTGTACCGAATATGCTCTCTATGCAAGGGCAAAATCTCAACCCTGTTCCTGCTTAGTTTGTACTCACAATGACAACTCAAATCAACATTGTTTTATCAACACACTGCACTGAAACCCAGGGTACAGGTCTGAATGGTAACTTCACAATGCAACACAACTTTTCATCCACTGAAATGCAATTATACCTAAAAGAATAGTCTGCTAATACTGGACTGACATGAGTGGAAACTCTCTACCAGCATCGGCACGATCCCCCAGTTTTTTCATGGTTTATTATGCAGTCACCCTTAACTCAGGGAGTTCCTTTCCCCCAATCAAGGTGGCTAACAATAAATCACTATTGTTTTGATTCAGGTTCCTTTTTGGTAAGACCTCCCACCCGTCTTGCACTAAACCCCAATCAATACCTGGTGCCACAGGACGCAGCTAGACACTTAGCACCCTTCATCTCTAAATGAATCAACACCTCCTTTAGATCCATAACTGTAACCACTAACCTCAAAGAATCCTGGGTACTGCCTCTTCTTAAAAACCAGACCCTCGACCCATCCCTACCGATTATAGGCCCATTACCACGGTCCCATTTCTCCTTAAAATCATTGACAGAGTAGCATTCCAGATCCAAAACTATCTGGAGAAGAACCAACTTTTAGGATCACGCTAATCTGGATTCAGACCACTAGATGGTACTGAAACAGTCTTAATTGACCTTAAGACACAAATCGACGAGTTGAAGGATAAAGGTAAAACAGCTATGCTCCTCCTACTATCAGTGGCCTTTGACCTGGTGAACCACGCAGTGTTATGCAACCACCTAGCGTCTGCCGCCCATTTCTCAAGTGATGCTATAGCCTGGGTACAATCCTTCCTAGACAACCGTACGATGAGAGTGTTCTCTCCCCTAGCCTCAGCAGACCCAATACAAATCACCTGTGGCATCCCACAAGGTTCATGTGTCTCTCCCACAATGTACAACATCTTCACTAAGCCACTCTTTGACAAACTTGACAGACTGGGGGTAACTTATACTAATTATGCAGACGATACGCAGATTCTCATACCACTATCTGGCAATTTTGTTGAAGACACAGCTCTAGTGAACAGGATTTACCTCCTCATTCAGGCATGGATGGCCTCCCACGGCCTATACCTAATGACGACAAAACAGAGATACTGATCCTGGGTTCCGACTCTAACCTCAAAATTATCTCGCCTTCAACATAGATGGCAATATAATTAAAGTGGCAACTGAGGTAAAAACACTAGGTTTCTACCTTGACTCCACATTATCTCTTAAAAAACAGTTCAGCTCCTTGGCTTCCTCCACAGCTTACACCTGCAAATTAATCAGGGCATGCAGACCCTACCTCTCCAAAACCAATTGTATCACACTAGCCAAGGCACTAGTAATGTCTAAATTGGACTATTGCAATGCCCTATATGCGGGTGCCAGTAAAACTGTCATAAACAAAATGCAAATACTGCAGAATAATGCTCTTAGAGCAGCCTTGGACATACCACGCAGAGCGCACATATCCAACATCAGGAAAGACCATCTTTGGTTAAAAATTAGTGACAGAGTCCTTCTCAAGACGCTATCTCTCACCCATAAAGGACTGAACAATACTGCGCCCCCATTCATCTCGGCTAGTCTGACCAGAAAATCCTCTAGTCACCACACTAGAGCCTCTAACCACTTCCTACTTGAAATTCCAAGCTTCAAACTAACAAAAGCGGGTGGAGCAAGCTTCCCGGTTACTGCTGCCCATGCCTGGAATGCACTCCCTACTGCATTGAGAGCTAATCTACCCTACTCTAGATTTAGATGCAATGTGAAAAGATGGCTCTGGACCAATGACGACTAACAAACTGATCCTCTGCTCTAGGCCCGGATCTTTGCATATAATTTACCTGATACTTCCGAATCCGGACTACAGACTCATGCCCCTTGTGATGTGAGGTTCTCACATCTTGTACCTCTTGCAGATAAGCATTGTAAATATGTTAATAACTCATGTAATGTATCTTCTGTATGTATCCTCTGTATGTAACCTAAGCTCAAGTATTCTTTTTGTCTGCTGCGCCCGGGTACCCTTGGGTTTGAAGCGCATTATCAAATAAATACTAAGATAATACTAAGATATGCAGTCACAATTTCCTGCAGCTTTCTTTTCAGATCACCCACCAATACAGAAAAAGAACAATTCAAGACACACAGTGATTGCTGATTTGCTTATAGTACTTTTCTTCTAGTAGCCCCCACCCTCTAAACATCAATTAGACTTGGCCCCTCTGAAATGAAAGTCAGTGTCAGAGAGTGGGAACACAATGGAAATATTGTTTTGGGATTCTGATAAAATTCACTCTTTGGAAAAGGGTTTCATGGGGCAAAATTGTGTTTTTACTTATTACCACAGATGTAATATGACGGAAAGAAAAGCAATAGGAAACTTTGTTTTGCCACACCTAAAAAGAACAAGCATTGATTTGTGGTTTTGGTCAGAGCACAATGGGAACAAAGGGGCAATTTCGTTTTTGCACCCTGCACACTCATGTGGAAACAGGGTTTTGGGATTAATTCTGTTGACAAATCTTTATGTCTGTACTGGCTCAAAATACACTGGGAAGAGCTTGTTAGTTTTGAATGCCAACAAAACACATCCCATGATTTCTATAGGGGAATTCATTGATTTACTTTCATTAATTATGCTAAGGATCTAAACAAACAAACAGGATATTTTTCTATGGGGAAAACAAAATGAATGCTGCTAATTGCAGGGCCTACACAATCTATGGCTTTGGGGATAGTTTTACTTACAGAAGAGGCCTTGTAATGAGCATCAGGGAACAGAAGGTCACCTTTGGGACAACAAGGGTGTCAGTCCAGGATAGTCTTCTCTGGCTCCTCCAAGGAGTCCCAGTCAGCTTCTATGTCTCCTGGTTCCTGTCTCCAATGCAGGATTTGGGGCCTCGTGACTTGGATGTTTCTCGCAAGAGTTCAGCAGCATGTTAACTCCCGGAATAAGTTGAAAAAGCCCAGTTCTAATGCAAACTGGTTTACTTATAGGGCAAACAACATCACCAATGTGTCATGATTCCAATGAAAGGGATTGGTTGGTTTTCTCTACCATCTCCCACCTGTGTGCTAATAAGCCAGCGATATGAGGGGTGTGAGTTAGGAAAGATTTCGGAGGAGAAAGCTTTGTCATCCCAAACTGACATGTGGGCTCGACATGTTCCAAACTCTATAAATCTATCAACATGGCAAGTACCCTAATTTTTCAAATATTTTTATATATGGATATATTTTTAAGAACTACATTTTAAGGGCAATCAGATTATGCTAATCTGAAGTCGACATGCCCTTCCTATGCAGAGATATGTTTTTTCTTCATTTACGCAGGAGCAGTATCAGTGGAAAATATGCCATTTCACAGTTCCCATGTTAATTTTGCCCTTCACCCTTGCACCAACTTTGACATCTATCAGAATCAAGGGAAGGTCCAAATCAAATTTGTATTAATAACTTTAGTTATGATTTTCACACCAACATCGTTTTGGCATGGTTCAAAGGGGGTTACTGCCACCTTTAATAAAAGTATGGAAGGACTGTTGTGGCATATATGCTGCCCTTTTTTTATGCAATAATATGTATTTTTCTATTAACTAAACTCCAGTCTTTTCCTTTGTTCTCTTAAGTTGCATGTGATCAACCAGAGGCTGGCTCATGTGTATATTCGCCCCTCCCTTCTTGGCCTGTAATGGCCCAGGCTGCAACACTAATGGACATTATATGGGAATTATCACCTAAAGGTCACTTCTGCTGAAAGAACAGGCTTGGCCTTATCTGTTTCCACCGTGGCTTAAATCTAAGCAGTGTATTTCTTTCTATATTTTAAGCAATGGCCCTGATTGATGGTTGACAACCAGATCTCTCTCTCCAGGACAGCAGAGGAAAGTTCTTGGAGGTTAAGTTTCATCTTTAGGAGAAATGACCGGCGGCATGTAAGATTTGCAAGCAATGGCTTATAAACTCACACACAATGCATTTTACATGACATTTTATAAGGCACCTGGGGCTTATATCCATATGCAATGTACTTCTTTAATCTCACAGTTGCAAATTACATGAGTATCACTTCCGGATTGTCCATATGTATGGGGCAGTTGTATGAGAAAACCGTGTTCAAACTCTGAAAGTCTAGTGAGCACTTCTCTCAGTACACTGTCATTTGGATGAGGGAAAAAGGAAGGTCTTTTATATCTTATAATTGCAAGAAGCTTGGTTTCAATTAAGATTTCGGGGTCACAGTCTCATGTTGCATAAAGATATTGTACAAACTTCTATATGTGTAAAACAGCATTGCCAGCCACATGTCCTTCTTTTCCTTGCTGAAATGCATGACTTTGCACTTTTGGGATTCAAGCCCACTTTCTTTTCTTTGAGATTTAGACCTGTTTTTGGTTTAGATAGGCCTCATGTCTGACATCACCATTTCTGTGCTGGCCGTAGACTTCAATGGGATTTCACAAATCACTCTGACCTCTTTATTTCTGGCAACACAAAAGAGGTAGTACTGCTGCTCAGGAAGGCTCAACCCGACTTTTGTCAATGAATGAAGCTAAATATATAGGTTATATCGGGGAACCTTTGCCAATTGTACTAATGGAATATATCCCCAAGTTAGCGACCCGTGAACTTGTCCAGGAAAAGAAAACACACACACACATATCAGGGGCTGTGAGTATGCATTGTTTGTATTGAGACAAAGCAAAATTCTCTTATGAACACTTACATATAACAAAATTCCAAATAGTGGACAAAAACATATTTTGGAATCACAAGTAAAACAATATAGAACGTGTTGTGATTCTTACATTCATGAAGGTTGAAAGAAATCCAAAATACATCTTAAAAATTAAAGCATAAATGTTGTCTGAAAAGACGGGTTTCAAAAACACATCATAAACCATAAAATAAACATGTATAAATCAAATGCACTAGTAGTTTAGCGCTTCTAAGGACCTGTGAAAATCTATGTGCTTAAGTGACCTTCAAGTGCCTCGTAGGTTTCAGCAGTCGTGGATCTGCCTATTCTAATGGATTCTACCAACCAGGAAAATAATTCTGATAGTCGTCTTTATTTCTGGCATTCAGCGGCTATATTTCACCCCATAGCGCCATTTTTCTGGCTCATGTGGGCCAGTTTGATGTGTTACTTCATAAGGCTGCTAGTTTTTTTGACCATTGTTACTAAATACATAGTCTTTGAAGTGCACACATTGCATCACATTTAATCAAAATCTTCTCCCTTGGGTACTACTCCGACAGTCTGTCACAAAAGGAATGAATTTCTATTTGCAACTGTGGGCCACTTTATCATTGGTGCCCGAGACAACTGTATGCCACAGTCCAACCCTGGTTTGCATCACCCGGTCTTCATGGCTTTCATGAAAAGCTGCGTGTTTTCTTGCAGTATTACTGTCGCTCTAAATGCTGTGCCAAAAGCAGGTTCATAAATCACTAGCCGGGTTGTATTCATGCATTTTTATACTTGAGGACCAACAAAATTACCAATATTGGTGTATTACAATTAACTACCACTGGGGGGCGAGGGAGACCCATTCGCATTCTTCTCTTCTTTGCATTGTACCAAGGATTGCTCAGAATGAGGCTGTGACATTAAGTCGATTTCATTTATCTTATGTGTTATTATTATATGCCTTCTGCTAAAGCAGGCGAATTATATATTCGGTTTGTGAGGATAACGCGACAGACAGGCTGATGTTGGTCTTCTGGATGGATGTGACCTTGATATTTCGCTCAATTTGTACGTAACTAGACTGCAAAGCTGAACCGCAAAGCACCCTAAAAAATACGTGAGTGAGCTTTATTAGATGCGTATAAAAATACAGAAATAAACAGCTACATTGTATGTTTGCCTAACTGTCTTGGGGTCTAGAAATCCACTGGCGTTAGTACAGGTGCATGGAGCTGGGAGACGTGCACTGGGAAAGTGTATTTACAAACTGATACACGCAGTCTACACTTGGATACACAGTAGGAGGATTTAGTCACATCAGCGCTGCACAAGGACACATTTTCAAGGCTGCAGAAAGTTCCCGGGACTGAAACATGTACTTACAGCCAATCCCAGCGTCCAGCTTCCAGACACACTGAGGAATCGTCTTTCCTAATGGGTTACTTGCTCAGCACGATGGGTCACTCTTGCTAACACTGGCTGAAGACTCAAAGCACGCGCAGGCTGACAGCAATGGTTATACGGAGAGTCTCCTGATTGCAGCAGCTGTTTTGATTTTCCCCGTATAACGGGCTCTGCTGCAATCTGCAGCAAAGGGATCGTGGCCAAGCGGAACTTTCACCTGTCAAATCTAAAATGGAGTTAAGGTCTTGGAGAAGTGCGTTTTCTTGACAAGCTGCATATGTGCGGGCTTGTGAAATAAAAGCACATCAACGTCTTCGTTATCTGGCATTACCGGAAATCTAATGATGCCAGTTGAGGAAATATGCCAGATGACCAATTATCGGCTACCCAAGTGGCAGAGAGCTAGTAGGAAGTGCAAAGCTTCCATGTTTATTTGCTCTGTTTGCTGCTCATCTGCCATCCAGACATTCAGTTATCCGGGATGGAAACTCTCATATCCAGCTGTTTGTCTAACCTGGGACACTGGGAGCAACCAGATGACAGAATGCGCCAGTTATTACGGTGCCAGATAATAAAGCCTTCACTGCATTACCTCTTAAAAATAAAATAACTGTAACAGTACTAAAAACGTGTGTGTAAAACACGATATTTTATATTTTGCAAATAACAGGGACTAATCATATTGCAGGCGGATGTCCTGTACTGCTCACACGTTTATCAATAGGGGCAGTTCAGGGCAGTTTAATGAACACCCAAAAATACAGTTTTGAGAGAAGAGAAAACTAGCATAATCCAGAGTGCTTGAGAGCAGCACACCCATTTCCACATGTCCATAACAGCAAGCATTGGCAGAGCCCTGATATGTCGGCTGCCGAATGCAGGCTCGGACTGGCCTATGAGGCAATGCCAGAACTTAAAACGCAAAATGCTGGTGTGGGTCACTTTTTTGGGTCAAAACGGGCCACTTTTTTGGCCCATGTGGGCCAGTTTGATGAGTTACTTCACTAGGCTGCTAGCATCTTTGACCAGTGTTACTGAATACATATTCTTTAAAATGCACAACTTGTTTCACATTTTATCAAAATCCTCCACCTTGGGTACTACTCAAACAGTCTGTCCACCTCGTGGATCACTCGCTCTTGGTCACTACGCTGCGAGAGGTGCAGGATGCTCTCAGGCTGGTTTTCGGTGGGTTGCAACCTTCCTGGAACCCCACAATGCTAGGGTCGTGGTGATGATCCTGGATCCACCCCTGAGGCCATCTCCTCTGGGGTATCACAGCGGTCCAGTATCTCGCTGACTCTTTTTGTAAATTTGGTTTTATTAGTTTTTACAGATATAAGTTATGCAAAGAAAAGATACATTTGAGTACACAATTAACTATCCCGTAATGGAGAAGCGAACACCTTCTTCATACATAGGGTTCGCGCAAAAACATGACCTTGCCCCCTTCCCCTCTCCCGCCCCCCTCACCCCTGATCAGAACCTGTATTGCAGGTTGAGCAGCGTTCATCGTGTGGCGAGCAGCGTCAGTGTTCAATGCCGAAGTTGCGTTGGTTATGAGAGTGTCAGTTGGAGAGTTCAACTCATACATTGCCTAGGTCAATTCTTGTGCCTCCATCGTCGTGGTAGGGCATTGTTATGAGATAAGCCGGTGGGCAGGTATATACTTTTATATTCCATCCATAAGATTTCAGTCTGAGGTAGTTTTCCATGTAGCGACGCTGTTATATGTTCCATTATGCATATATTATTAGAAACATGGATCCATTCATTTTTCGTGGGAGTTGTGGGCGCTTTCCACCTCATTACTAGTGTTGCTCTAGCGGCTAATAGCAATTGTGGTGCTAGATCCTTGATCTTGACCCAGTCATCCTCATCTTTCTCGAGGCCAAACAATATGAGGTAGGGAGTAGGTGTTCTGTTGATACCATCGACTTCTTTGATCCAGCCCAGGACCTCCCACCAGAACACTTGTATTCTGGGACATCCCCACCACATGTGCCAGTAGTCTGCTCTGTTTCCGCATCCACGCCAGCAATCCGGCTCGTAGTCTGAAACATTTTAGATAATCTGACTGGATCATATTGCCATCTATGTAATAGTTTGTATTGATTTGAAATGGATATTCGTGTGGCTGCCTGGCATATGGTATCCCATAGGTCTGGAGTGAACTGTTCGGAGAAATCTATTTCCCATCTGATTTTCAATGAGTCCGTGTACACCCCCTCCCCTTCTATCAGTGTTTTGTACATATCGGAGATTAGGCCTTTCATTACAGTTCTTGAGTCCAGTATTTTCTCAAAAGGGGTGAGTTCTCTCATTAATTTGGATCGCTGACTCTTTTTAACATTTACATTCTGCCTTTCCTGACACTTCTCGATGACCTGGGTGGGCAGTACGCCAATTATGCTGACGACACCCACGTTGTCCTGAAGCTCTCGGGTAGCCACCCGCAAGACACAGCAACCATTAATACGGTCCATGGTGCCATCCAGGTTTCGATAGCCACTAATGCACTGCTTTTGAAAAAAGGTAAAACTGAGTTCTTGATTGAGTCTTCAGGGCCCCGGTTGAAAAGGCTGCCTGCAGATTTTCAAAGCTTTAACATAGCTGCTTCCATAATTACAGTCGCGAAAATTGTTAAGACCCTAGGGGTTATGCTCGATGCCAAACTCACCATGAAACCCCATGCTGCCCTCCTCCGGGCATCTTGTGGTTATATTAATAAACTTCTCGGCCACATCCGTCCATTCTTGTCACCTGGGAACATGTCCCTCCTTGCATCAGCACTGGTTAACTCACGCCTGGATTACTGTAACAGTCTGTTTCTGGGCACTTCGCAGGCAAACTTGGCAGCACTCCAGGTGATTCAAAATAGGGCAATCGGGACTACTAATTGTACAGCCGGATGAGTTTGCATCTCCCATGTGAGGAGGGAGCTTCACTGGTTCCTTGTGAAACATTGTGTTACCCACAAGGCCCTAACGCTGCGTCACAAATGCCTGAATCTCCAGGCCCCCTCCTATCTCTGTAAACGCACCAAGGTTTCCCAACCCTGCTGCATGCTTCGATCGGCTGATCAGGCTATCCTCCAACAACCTAAATTAAAACTGAAAGGGTTTTGCGGTACCTCCTTCAATGTTCAGGCCCTCCCGGCTTGGAATTGCCTCCCTCCAGACCTGAGAAAGATAATATCTCTGTCAGATTTCAAGAAAATAATTAAGACTCACCTCTTTAACCTTGCATAACTGAATCTCTCCTCTCTGTTCTCTTTCTGACCACCAGTTGTCTGCCTGTGTTTTCATGTGCGCCCTAAGACCTATGGGTGAGTGGAGCATTATGAAAATTTAAATAAATAAATAAAAGGAATGAATTGCCATTTGCAACTGTGGCCCCCATTATCATTGGTGTCCGAGACAATTGTATGCCCCAGTCCGACCCTGGTTTGGATCACACGGTCTTCATGGCTCTCCTGAAAGGCTGGGTGTTTTCTTGCAGTGTTATTGTCGCTCTAAATGTTGTGCCTAAAGAAGATTCATAAATCACTAGTGGGTTTGTATTCAGGTATTTTGATACTTGAGCGATTGGCTAAAATAAAATATTGCAATGAGGAGGACGAATAGAATTAGCAATATTCGTGTACTACAATTAACTACCACTAGGGGGCGAGAGAGAAGCATTCATATTCTTCACTTTTTTGCATTGTAAATAAATAGATGGCAAAGCTGAAACGCAGAAACGCAAAGCACCCTACAAAATACGTGAACAAGCTTTCTTAGATGCCTATAAAATGACAGAAATAAACAGCTACATTTTATGTTTGCCTAACTGTCTTGGGGTCTAGAAATCCACTGTGGTAGTACAGGTGCATAGACCTGGGAGACGTGCACTGGGAAAGTGTATTTACAAACTGATACACGCAGTCTACACTTGGATACACAGTAGGAGGATTTAGTCACATCAGCGCTTCACAGGGACACATTTTCAAGGCTGCAGAAAGTTCCCAGGCTAAAACAGCCAATCCCGACGGCTAGTTTCCAGACACACTGAAGAATTGTCTTTCCTAATGTGTCACTTACTCAGTACAGATAGGTCACTCTTGCTAAGCCCTGCTGAAGACTGAAAGCACGCGCAGGCTGACAGCAATTGTTATACGGAGAGTCTCCTGATTGCAGGAGCTGTTTTGATTTTCCCCATATAAAGGACTCTGCTGCAATCAGCAGCAAAGGGATCATGGTCAAGCGGAACTTTCACCGGTCAAATCCAAAATGGAGTTAAGGTCTTGGAGAAGTGCGTTTTCTTGACAAGCTGTATATGTGCGGGCTTGTGAAATAAAAACACATCAACGTCTTCGTTATCTGGCATTACTGCGACTCTAAGGATGCCAGATAAGCACATTTGCCAGATGACCAATTATCTGTCACCCAAGTGGAAGAGAGCTGGTAGGCAGAGCACACAAGTGCCTAGCAAAGCTTCCTGGTTTATTTACTCTGTTTGCTGCTCATCTGCCATCCAGACATTCAGATATCCGTGATGGAAACTCTGATATCCAGCTTTTTATGTAACCTGCAACACTGGGAGCAATGAGATGATAGAATCGACCAGTTTCTATGGTGCCAGATAACAACGCCTTGACTGCCGTAGCTCTTAAAAACAAATAACTGTAACAATACTAAAAAAAATTGGTGTAAAGCATGATATTTTCAGGGTAATTCATAGAATTTCGCACAAAAGTGGCACACGCGGCTGGCGCACAGTGTGCGCGTGCGAATGTCTGCGCCAGCCGCGTGCGCTAAAATCGATTTCCGCGCACAGCGTATTCATGGATTTTAGCCTCAAAACCAGCCGTGGCGCAGAGTGGCGCAGCGACCCTGCAGCAGCGCCAGTTACGCCCCCAAGAACGCCCTCGCGCAAGGAAAAGCAATCAAAATTCCCAATTCAGCGAAAGGGCTGCGCTAACCCTGGACCAGTATACAGGGCTGCCAAACAGCAAACGCTAAGCGGGGAACGTGTATTACTGGGGTGCGCGGGAAGTTCCACACGCAATTTGAGCAGGGTACGTGTATTTCTGGGGTGTGGGGAAGTTTAACACGCGATTTCAGCAGGGTACGTTTATTACTGGAGTGCGCGGGAAGTTCCACACGCAATTTCAGCAGGGTACGTGTATTTCTGGGGTGCGGGGAAGTTTAACACGTGATTTCAGCAGGGTACGTGTATTACTGGGGTGCGCGGGAAGTTCCACACGCGATTTCAGCAGGGTACATGTATTTCTGGGGTGCGGGGAAGTTTAACACGTGATTTCAGCAGGGTGCGTGTATTACTGGGGTGCGCGGGAAGTTCCACACGCGATTTCAGCAGGGTACGTGTATTTCTGGGGTGCGGGGAAGTTTAACACGTGATTTCAGCAGGGTACGTGTATTACTGGGGTGCGCGGGAAGTTCCACACGCGATTTCAGCAGGGTACGTGTATTTCTGGGGTGCGGGGAAGTTTAACACACGATTTCAGCAGGGTACGTGTATTACTGGGGTGTGCAGAAAGTTCCACACGCGATTTCAGCAGGGTACATGTATTTCTGGGGTGAGGGGAAGTTTAACACGCGATTTCAGCAGGGTACTTGTAATTCTGGGGTGCGGGAAAGTTTAACACGCGATTTCAGCAGGGTACGTGTATTACTGGGGTGCACGGGAAGTTCCACACGCAATTTCAGCAGGGTACGTGTATTTCTGGGGTGCGGGGAAGTTTAACATGCGATTTCAGCAGGGTACGTGTATTACTGGGGTGCGCGGGAAGTTCCACACGCGATTTCAGCAGGGTACGTGTATTTCTGGGGAACGGGGAAGTTTAACACGCAATTTCAGCAGGGTACGTGTATTTCTGGGGTGCGCGGGAAGTTCCACACGCGATTTCAGCAGGGTACGTGTATTACTGGTGTGCGCGTGATGTTTCACGCGCGATAGGCCCTGTGCGAGTGGGGTACGTGTATTTCGGGGGTGCAGGGGAGTCCTACACGTGAATTTCCAGTGTGGGTCCTCCCAGGTGTTCCCTCTACACCTTCCACGGCCCCTGCAGGCAGCCCACACCACATAGGACTACCCTGCACCCCTGGTCATGTCCCGCAGGCAGCCCATCCACCATGGGCATGCCCCCCCAGCCAAGCCACATGTCACCTTGCACTAGTGATCACCAACACATTACCCCCTTGCACCCGCACCCCCCAGCAGTGCAGGGCACCTGTCAGCAGGCCCCCACTCATGTCCCCTTGCACCCCCACCCCCCAAGCAGTGCAGGGCACCTGTCAGCAGGCCCCCTCTCATGTCCCCCAGCAACCCACCCCCCAGCAGTGCAGGGCACCTGCCAGTAGGCCCCCACTCATGTCCCACTCATGTCCCCTTGCACCCCCACCCCCCAGCAGTGCAGGGCACCTGCCAGCAGGCCCCCACTCATGTCCCCTTGCACCCCCACCCCGCAGCAGTGCAGGGCACCTGCCAGCAGGCCCCCACTCATGTCCCACTCATGTCCCCTTGCACCCCCACCCCCAAGCAGTGCAGGGCACCTGCCAGCAGGCACCCACTCATGTCCCACTCATGTCCCCTTGCACCCCCACCCCCCAGCAGTGTGGGGCACCTGCCAGCAGGCCCCCACTCATGTCCCCTTGCACCCCCACCCCCAAAGCAGTGCAGGGCACCTGCCAGCAGACCTCCACTTATGTCCCCTTGCACACCCACCCCCCAGCAGTGCGGGGCACCTGCGAACAGGCCCCCACTCATGTGCCCTTGCATCCGCACACCCCAGCACTGAGGGGCACCTGCCAGCAGGCCCCCACTCATGTCCCTTTGCACCCCCAAGCCCTAGCACTGAGGGGCACCTGCCAGCAGGCCCCCACTCATGTCCCCTTGCACCCCCACCCCCCAAGCAGTGCAGGCACCTGCCAGCAGGCCCCCACTTATGTCCTACTCATGTCCCCTTGCACCCCCACCCCCCAGCAGTGCAGGGCACCTGCCAGCAGGCCCCCACACATGTCCCCTGCACCCCCACCCCCAAGCAGTGCAGGGCACCTGCCAGCAGGCCCCGACACATGTCCCCCAGCCAACACGTCATCACACCTCCACAGGCCAAAGACCCACCCAAGTATTGCATCCACCCACATAGAAATGCCAATTACATGATACAACCCCAATGGCAAGTATGTAAATGAACACATGTCTGTCACACACACACAATGGGTGCAAGTGAATGTCAAAACCCATATCATGACATGCATGAAACCAATGAGATAATACCACAAATGGAAGTATAAAAAAATATGTATTAAAGTTAACATGACATAAATCAAATTAAACACACAACAATGGGAATAACAAAAGAAATGGTCCATGTCCGATAAATAATGAAAATCAAGAAAACATAAGCAAAAGAAATCCAAAAAGAAATGTTGTCCAAAGTCACAGTCCAAAAAATCAAATCCAAGGGAAAATAAAAAGTAAAAACCATTGCTCCATGGTGAACACAAAAAAATATTTAAAAAGATGAATCCAATGTAGAACTATGTACAATTGAAGAATCCAGGGTCCATGAGCCCAACTTAAGAAATGAAACCTACCAAAAAATACTACCTAATAAAAAAGCTATATACAAAAATGTGGTGCATTGTCCAAGCGGTCCAAAATAAAGAAAAAACGAAAGGAAACCTAATGCTAACTAACTAACTATTTACAAGGGCAGCGGGCAAGTCCAACGGCTCACTTGTTGATGTCCCGGGCCAGGGCAACATCGAACTCCTGCTCGATGTGTCGGAGGCGGTCCTCTTCCATGGCCCCGAGGGTTCGCATGGACGATGACATCTGGATCTCAAGGTCCATGCGAATGGCCTCGAGGCACTCGGCCCGCCTCAGGGCCCTACGCATGGAGTTCTCCGCCCTGACCATCGTGAGCCGCGCCTCTTCCGCCCGCCGCCACTCCGCACCTATCTGCTGGCCCAACCGCAGCCACACGGAAGACACTCCCATTCCTGGGTCCTCCTGCCCTATGATGTTGATGGCCCCGAGCCATCATTGCTCCCACCTACAGCCTGCTCCTGCTGCTGTCCATGTGCCCTGTCAGATGGTGCCTGCACATCCTCCATCTCCTGGTCTCCAGTTGTGGTGTCCACCCCTGCTGGACCGCCATCTCCCGACTGTAGCAAGGATGGGATCTCCACCAAGCTGGCTGTGTTGGTCAGGCCAGGTCCACAGGGGGCCCTGGTGGAATCTGGGCCGGAAGACGATGTGGAGAACGCCTGGCGCATAACCTCCACAGAGGAGGAGAGGTCCGCCAAAGTGCGCGTCACATGTAGGAACCCACCGACCAGGGCCCCTCCCAGCAGTGCCACGTCACGACGCTGCTCTTCGTGATGGCGTGCGTTCTCCACCCAGGAACAACGCACGTCATCACGAATGTCATGCGTGCACAACGCGACACCCACCAGGACGGATCCTATACGGTCGCGGGACCCCTCGCCCGCAGGTAGTGGAGAGGCAGGTGATATGGCACTCTCCCCTACCTTCGGACGGGCCTGGGACAGGGCCTCCCTGCTGGTGCATGATGGTGCAGTCACAGGGTCGAGGACAGCAACATGCACAGGCCCCTCCGCGTTGACCTGTGTTGCCTTCTGACCCTGGCCCTGGACTGCACCACTTGCACCAGTGGTACTACCCCCACCAGGCCCCATGTGCGGCTCAGTAGCGGGCTCCTCCTCCTCTGTGGAGACCACCAACCTGGGTGTCTCCACACCGTCTTCCGCCATTAGAAGCCCCTGAGGGGGCTCACCCGGCCCTTCCGCCACAGCCGTTGTGGGAGACGCGGTACCAGCCCCCTCGCTCCCGGATGATGGTAATTCCTGGGAGGGTGGCTGGGCCATGCGTCGCCGCCCAGTGGAGGCATCCACACCGCTTGGCTCCACAGCGCTGTCTCCGCCCTCTTCTTCACTTGACGCTGCATAGAGGGAGACATAGAACACAAGCATCAGGGTACAGCACAAAATACCCTAGACAGGAAGCAATAACACATGAGTGGCACTGTCAAATGTTACTTCCATCCTGTCCTTCCTCAACACATGGGTCAATGCATGTAACACACATGCAGAAACACTCCCGGCGCCTGCAATCAACATCAACACCCATGTACAAGGGCCCCTGTAAACCAAGATGTTTCCTTCAAAGTCACATGCATCCATGGCGTTTCAAAGTCAAACACACACTTCTCTGGCACAAACACACACACACGTGCACCATACATGTATATGACATCAGCATCCATTCCGCACCCCCCCTCCATGTCCAGGAACAGAGACTGGCGTGCTTTCAGGTGTACATTCTGCATAGAGGTCCCCATGTTGCATTAAAACACATGCACCTACCATGTGGTTCACACATAACTGGTCCCACATGCATGACCATGATGTCCCTGCACACACACATCCATACATGGCCTATGTCACACATACAGGCAAGTATCAGACTACCAGCGCACTGCAACGTGCCCTTTCTCACACAACAATGCTTGGCCACTTACCGCTCAACTCCAGACGGGTCTGCCTCCGAAGGATCTGGGCATGGAGCGATGGGCCGGCGCGTTCCAGGACCCTCATCTGGATGTTGCTCAGGCTGACCCGGACCCCCTCCGTGAGGCGCCGGGCCTTGTTGATGGTCCTGGAAATGAAGTCCTCCCAGCACTTCTTGACATGTTGGTAGTTGCGGGTTGCCACCCCCTCCGTGTTGATGGCAACCACTGCGTCATCCCAGATCCTCTCCCGTTCTTCCTTGGTGGCGTGTCTTGTTCCGAAGAGGGCATCATAATGCCCCAGGACATGCTCCACCAGGACACCAACTTTGGTGGCAGTGAAGCTGGTGGCCCTCTGCCTCTCTGGCTGGGGGTTGCCAGTGGTGCCAGATGGAGATGTGCCCGACATGGCAACACCAGAGGCTGGAGTGGGTGGGCAACTGGGTCCTGGGGCTGGGCTGTGGAGCAATGGAATCCCACTCGGGAGTCTTCTGTTCCAGCAGGGGTGGACACAGCAACTGGACCCCTGCAGATGGCTGGTAGGAGCGTACTCGGGGCTCTTGGGGGCAGGAAAATGGCCTTCAGGGCAGGAGCGTGGTCTTCCGTGTGTGTACGCGTGGCCAGCTTGATACAGAGTGATTTGGCATGTGAAAATCGTACACGTCAGCGTGTAATTCGAGGAAAGGCCCTTAGCGCGTAAGCGCGTCAGCACACGTACGTGATATCATTGGACCAAAGGCCCTTAGTGCGTAAGCGCGTCTGTGACATATTGTGCACGGGCGTTGCCCTTTCGCGTGTAAAACTTGCCGCGCACCCCTGAAATTCACGTACTCCCTCGAACAGGGCCCTTTCACGTGTGAAACTTCACGCGAACCCCGTGATACACGTACCCTGCTGAAATCACGGGTGAAACTTCATGCGAACCCTGTAATAAACGTACCCTGCTGAAATCGTGAGTGTAACTTCACGTGAACCCCAGGAATACACGTACCCTGCTGAAATCGCAGGTGAATCTTCACGCGAACCCCAGGAATACACGTACCCTGCTGAAATCGCGGGTGAAATTTCCCACAAACCCCAGGAATACACGTACTCTGCTCAACAGGGCCCTTTCGCGTGTAAAACTTCACGCTGTACCCCAGAACTACATGTACCCCGCTCGCTCGCACAGGGCCAATATTCCTGGGGTTTGCATGAAGTTTCACATGCGATAGGCCCTGTGCGAGTGGGGTACGTGTATTACTGGGGTTCGTGGGAAGTTTCACACGCGATAGGCCCTGTACGAGTGGGGTACGTGTATTTCAGGGGTTTGTGGGAAGTTTCACACGCGATTTAGCTGTCAGAGCGGGGTATGTGAATTTCAGGGGTGCGCGGGGAGTCCTACACGTGAATTGGCAGTGGGAATCCTCCAAGGTGTTCCCTCTACACCCTCCAAGGCGCCTGCAGGCAGACCACACCACAGGGGACTACCCCGCACCCCTGGTCATGTCCCGCAGGCAGCCCATCCACCAAGGGCGTGCACCCCAGCCAAGCCACCAGTCCGCTTGCACCATTGATCACCAACTCATATCCCCCTGCACCCCCACCCCCCAGCAGTGCGGGGCACCTGCCAGCAGGCCCCCACTCATGTCCCCTTGCACACCTACCCCCCAGCAGTGCGGGGCACCTGCCCGCAGGCCCCCACTCATGTCCCCTTGCACCCCCAACCCCCAGCAGTGTGGGGCACCTGCCAGCAGGCCCCCACTCATGTCCCCTTGCACCACCACCCCCCAGCAGTGTGGGGCACCTGCCAGCAGGTCCCCACTCATGTTCCCTTGCACCCCCACCCCCCAGCAGTGCGGGGCACCTGCCAGCAGGCCCCCACTCATGTCCCCTTGCACACCCACCCCCCAGCAGTGCGGGGCACCTGCCAGCAGGCCCCACTCATGTCCCCTTGTACACCCACCCCCCAGAAGTGCGGGGCACCTGCAAGCAGGCCCCCACTCATGTCCCCTTGCACCCCCACCCCCCAGCAGTGCAGGGCACCTGCCAGCAGGCCCCCACTCATGTCCCCTTGCACCACCACCCCCCAGTAGTGTGGGGCACCTGCCAGCAGGCCCCCACTCATGTCCCCTTGCACCCCCACCCCCAGCAGTGCGGGGCACCTGCCAGCAGGCCCCCACTCATGTCCCCTTGCACCCCCGCCCCCCACAGGCCCCCACTCATGTCCCCTTGCACCCCCACCCCCAGCAGAGCGGGGCACCTGCCAGCAGGCCCCCACTCATGTCCCCTTGCACCCCCACCCCCCAGCAGTGCAGGGCACCTGCCAGCAGGCCCCCACTCATGTCCCACTCATGTCCCCTTGCACCCCCACCCCCCCAAGCAGTGCAGGGCACCTGCCAGCAGGCCCCCACTCATGTCCCACTCATGTCCCCTTGAACCCCCACCCCCCAGCAGTGCGGGGCACCTGCCAGCAGGCCCCCACTCATGTCCCCTTGTACCCCCACCCCCCAGCAGTGCAGGGCACCTGCCAGCAGGCCCCCACTCATGTCCCCTTACCCCCCACTCCCCAAGCAGTGCAGGGCACCTGCCAGAAGGCCTACACTCATGTCCGCTTGCACCCCCACACCCCAGCACTGAGGGGCACCTGCCAGCAGGCCCCCACTCATGTCCCCTTGCACCCCCACCCCCCAGGACTGAGGGGCATCTGCCAGCAGGACCCCACTCATCTCCCCTTGCACCCCCACCTCCAAGCAGTGCAGGGCACCTGCCAGCAGGCCCCGACACATGTCCCCCTGCCAACACGTCATCACAATCTAGATCCCTTGCTCTTATGGCCAGCCTCCACATGCCAAAGACCCACCCAAGTATTGCATCCACCCACATAGAAATGCCAATTACATGATACAACCCCAATGGCAAGTATGTAAATGAACACATGTCAGTCACACACACACAATGGGTGCAAGTGAATGTCAAAACCCATATCATGATATGCATGAAACCAATGAGATAATACCACAAATGGAAGTATAAAAAAATATGTATTAAAGATAACATGAACGTAAATCAAATTAAACACACAACAATGGGAATAACAAAAGAAATGGTCCATGTCCGATAAATAAATAATGAAAATCAAGAAAACATAAGCAAAAGAAATCCAAAAAGAAATGTTGTCCAAAGTCACAGTCCAAAAAAGCAAATCCAAGGGAAAATAAAAATTACATGCAGCTGGAACCAACATCCATGTGTGACTCCACAACCTTGACAACTGACATACACAGTCTTTCAAACATGTGTGCTCACACATCTGCATTTGGCCTGCATGCTTACCCACAAATACACCATCCATGTGTCTCACACATGAAAGGACTCGCATGTGTCAGCCTCACGGCCCTGTACATACACATCCATTCATGGCCCTACAAAACCACATGTGCAACCTGCACACTACTGGCACACCACCACACGCACAGCTTCCAATCAGTATGCATGTACACTTACCGCTCGACTCCAGACGGGTCTGCCTCTCAAGGACCTGGACGTGGAGCGCTGGGCATACGCGTTCCAGGACCCTCATTTGGTCTTCCGACAGGTGGCCCCGGCGCCCCTTAGCATCTGCTGCCTTCAAGAGGCGCCGGGCCTTGGTGAGGGTCCTGGACCTGAAGTCCTCCCAGCGCTGCTTGACATGATGGGATTTGCGGACTGCCACCCCCTCCGCGTTAATGGCAGTCACGATGTCCGTCCAGATCTTGGTCCGTCCTTCCTTGTCGGCGCACGACCTTCCGAAGAGGGCATCATACTGCCCCAGGACTTGCTCCACCAGGACACCAACTTCAGTGGCAGTGAAGCTGGTGGCCCTCTGCCTCTCTGGCTGGGGGTTGCCAGTGGTCTCAGATGGTGGTGTGCCCGACATGCAACCTCAGAGGCAGGAGTGGGTGGGCAACTGGGTCCTGGGGCTGGGCTGTGGAGTGATGGAATCCCAGTCGGGAGTCTTCGGTTCCAGCAGGGGTGGTCACAGCAACAGCACCCCTGGCTGACGTGCAGGCAGCAAATGGCAGGGCACGTGGGCAGCAGGCAATCAGGCAGCAGCAGATGGCAGGTGGGAGCGTTCTCAGGGCTCTGGGGGGCAGTAATTCGGCCTTCTGGGCAGGAGCGTGGTCTTCCGTGTGTGAACGCGTGGCCAGCTTGATACAGAGTGATTTGGCACGTGAAAATCTTGCACGTCAGAGTGTAATTCGAGGAAAGGCCCTTAGCGCGTACGTGCGCTGACACGCTTACGCGCTAAGGGCCTTTCCTCGAATTACACGCTGACACGATTTCATTGGACCAAAGGCCCTTAGCGTGTAAGCGCGTCTGTGATGTGACGTGTGCGGTTGTTTTCCTCATAGCACGTAATGACAGAGCACACGTGGAAAAGCTGCACTTCCGAGTTTCAGCGCGTGTAATTGGAGGAAAGGGCGCGTACATGCATAAGTGACATGTACGTGTGGGCCGGTTTAAAAGGTACGTGTAGGACGCCATTTCCTTGTACGTGCTTTTTGTGGAGAGTGAGTGGGTGGATTCTGTACTTCTTGTCGGTTCACACGCGATTACTTCACAGCGTTTCAAGTTCGTACTCCCTGTTACCTCTGATAGCTTTCATTTTTCTACTTTTTTTGGGCCTGTTTCCTCAAACAGTCTTCACTTCTCCTTTTGTCCTGTCTCCTCAGACAGCGCACAATTCTTCTTTTGGCTGGGGTGTTGCCAACGCGCACACGCACGTATTTTTCACGTTCTTTTTCCAGGCAGACGGTGAGTTCTGCACGTACTTAGCAACTGTGCTTGACCCGTGTGTCGCGTACCCCTTCAGAGGTCATTGTAGGCTGCGTGTATCACGCGTACGCTTATTTTTGTGTTTCTAGGTGCCACAGCGTAGAGCGGGTTCATTTTTCCACGCACGTGGTCTACGAAGGGTTGCGTGCACGTTAATTTTTGTTTTTAGGCTGCCTGTGCGTTGCGTGAGCCGTCATCGTCCCCCAGGGGTCACAGACAGCCTTGTTAGAGCACTAGGGTACGAATTCCATCTAGTACCCTACCCCTTTGACCCCCAATTGCCCAGGACAATAGTTTACTGATCCTCCCATACGCACAAGAACATCAGTGCCATGATTCGGAGGCGACCAAGCAGAAAGGGAGGCAAAGGTGGGCGACCTTCAAAAGGTGGACGTGGTGGGCGCGGTAGGGGACGTGGCCAGGATTTGCAGGGTGCCCCTAGGCCCCCATGTGTGGAGGACCAATCAGGGACACCCATGCTCCCCCCCATGGTTGAGGGAAACGTGGCTGAGACCATCCCAGCTCAGCCCCTGTTGGACCAGCCCATTGTGGCACCTGACCTGGCACAGGATGACTCCCTGGCTGACTTCCAGGTCAGCAAGTCTAGGCCACGTGTGGCGGTGCAAGTTGTCACCAAGGCACGTCGATCTAGGGCCGCTATGTCATCTACTGCCCCAAGTATGCAGGGTGGTGAGGCTGCAGGGGCAGCTGCAGCTCCATCCACCCCAGCTCTGACTCTCCCAGCCAGGACAGTGTCGGTCCTGGTCCATCATACTGATGTTCCCCCTGCCAACATCACACTTCAGACAATGCCTGCACCAAGACCTATGGTCAATGTGCATTTGCACACTCCAACAACCCAGTCCACTGGTGATTCTGCCCCTACTGACCAGAGCGGCGTTAGCCACTCTGGCTCCGCTCCACCTTCTAAAAAGAGGAAGAAGGGTGCTCTGGCACGACAGGCTGAGGCCCCAGGCACGGCTGCACACTCCGGCACGTCAAGGAAGCCTTGCTTTAATGACGCAGAGCTTAATGCACTTGTGTGCTATGTGTTGCAACATAGCCACGAAATGGTGGTGACTGCAGGGTCCAAGACCACACCTGGTCAACGTAAGGCACACTGGCAGACCATCGCCAACCACATAAGTGCCCTTGGATTTGTGAGGGGCTCAGCTGATGATTGCTACAAGCGGTGGAACGTCCTGAAACGCAGAGAAAAGGACAAGCTGGCCTCAAGTCATGCCGCTACTCTGGTGACTGGCGGTGGGTCTCCACAAGAGGACAACAAACTCACTGAACATGAGTCTGTTGCTGGGACCTTCGTCACACAGGAACAGTTCCGAGGTGTGGGAGAACTACCCGATTATGACACATTGTCCGGTGAGTGCCCATGTGTGTGTGTGTAATGCATGTGTATGTTGTTTGGGTGACAGGTTCTGATTGAGTGCCAGGTGAGGGTGTGTGTGACTGAGTAGTATGGGTCACCCATATGCTTCATCCAAAACATTCTGCGGCCTTGAATTTGGGTGTGACACTATCCCTTCTGCCCACAGTAGTAATTTAGTGCAACATTACGGCAGTTGCCCTTGAGGTGGCATCATGCAACAACATTGTTTGTATTTTTCAGTGCTCTTTCAGGCTGATTGTTTCAATTCTCCCACTTTTGCAACACATTCCTCAGCCCTATTGTGACATATGTGACATGCTTCTGTCAGTGAAGAACCCCACATAGGCCCACATCTGTCACCTTGGTAGTTGAAAGATTTGACCATTCAGGCTGAATGAGTATTGTCCTGATCACATGATGTTTTTGGGCCTGTTTGAATGTGGAACATGCTATTTGTTTCCTGTCATGTTGAAGTGCACAACCATTGATGTGTACATGGCCCTGCAATCACTGTATTTTTGTACACTGGATGTGTTGCAGTGTGTGGCACATGGCGTATCTTTTCACACTATGTGGCATTTTTCATCTCTTCATGTCCATCTCACATGGATGGGTGACAGTACTCATTCACTGACATATGGATGTACTTGTGGAATGTACCATGGCTATGGTACATGCCATCTGTGTGATGGCATGTGTCATTTATGTGTATAGGACATGCCACTCACAGGCCAATGTGTGATGGCAGTGCTACCCAGCATGCAGCAAATGTGTTGCTCTTCCATCTTGGTGTCATCAGTGTCAGACTTTTGCCTCCCCTTCCAACTCTGTGACAGTGTGTAACGCTCACCTGAATCCCTCGGAGGCGCAGGTCCGGGCTGGGAGATTTCAGTGTCTTCTAGGGTCACGCGCAGGCCTCTGATAACACCCTTGATGGGCCCTCTCCTCACCGTAATTTTGACCCGGAGGGTGAGGTGTCTGCAAGTAGGAGAACAAGGGGTTAATGTACGTCTGGTTGGCCAATCTGACTTTCCCCTTTCTGGACTCCCCACGTTTCTCGTAGGCGGAATGTGCTCACCTTAGATAGGTGAAAGCGGAGCTCTCCATCCTGCGTCTGTGCAGGGGCGCTAATGCCAGTTGCTTCACTGGTTCATAACCCAGCCTCTTGATTGCAGAGGATGAAGTCGGGGAGCAAGGCCGTCGTTAACCGCACGAACGGTAAATGCTTGAATATGGAGTTTTATTTATATGTCCCCTTAAATGTCTCTTGCCTTTGCAGGTCCGGTATGCAGATATGGTAAGCGAGAAGAATGCCGGAGCTCGTGGAGGCACGTAAGTAAAAGAATATTATTCAAAGTTAAATGCACTTCTTAATGTCTCTTTTCCCTTTTCCCGGTAGCCGTAGCAGCCGGCGTTGGAGATGGACGCCGAGGTACGAGCCGGGGTATGGGCAGGCAGATTACAGCTTGAAGACACGTGAGTAGTGATGGCGTACTCTGCCCCTAATGATGTCCTTCTTGTTTTTGCAGGTGCGGTTGAACAGCGCTTGGCGGAGATCGAAACGGAGTAGCACAGGTAAGCAAATTATCACGGAGGTTCACTAACCAATGTCTTTTGTTTCCGCAGGTTATCGGAGTATGAAGAGTGCGGCACGCAGCCTCGGGATGCACCGATGGGCGAGGTAAGTGCAGCGCTGGTTTTGCCTTGTCCTAACCTGGTGTCCTTGTTCTCTTTCAGACGCTGCTGAAGACTGAAGACTGGTTTTCCGGGAGGTAAGATAAAGAATTCTTGTTCACAGATGCTGAAGCTGAAGATTCTCTGGAGCTGACACGGTGAGCGTCCTGCTGCTAGTGCAGAGTAACGCGAAGCACGTTGCACAGATCGGGTGTGGTTTAAATAGGCCACTGGAGTGCCTAGGTGTCTCCTTCCACCGCCTTGCCCAGGCAAGAAAGAAGTTCCAGCTCTCAGAACAGTTCCAGTATCCAGTCCCAGGGAGTGGTGCTGGCCACACCCAGAAGGTAAAGTAGTTCCAGCCAGGAATGGATGAGGATCTCATCCTACAGGTAAGTGAGCAGCATGGTCTGCAGCAGGTAGGTCCACCCAAGCACCATTCCACTCAATATGAGCCCGGCGCTTCCTGTGCCGGGACTGGGTTCCCTTATGAGCCTGGCGCCACTGGCGCCAGGACAAGGTCCAAAAGGCCCCTATGGGGACCGACTGGTGCCTGGAATGGAGGTGGTGACCCTGCTTCCAAGGATGTTGGGCTGGGTCTGACTCTTTGGAGGCAGCGGTCATGACAGCGTGCATGCATGGGAAGGTTATAGTCATGTGGGACATGTGTAAATCATGTACTGGTTCTGCAGCTTGTCAGGCCTATTTGTGTGCTATGGTGCTAATGCCTGTTTCCATTTTTTTGTCTTTCATGTTTTTGCAGGGGATGACGCACTTGATGCTGGTGAGGTTGAGGAGATGGTGCAGACCCAGGAGGAACCTGAGGCACAACCGGCCACCAGTGGGGGACGTGGTGTGGTGGTGGGTGAGAACCCACTCTTGCTGCAGACGATACTGTCAAGGGGTGTCTCTGGGTGCACCTCCCTAGACCTCTATTCAGGTGTTGACTCGGATGATGAGACCTATGTGGCGTCGCAGGTGAGTGTTTCTGGAATGGGTTCTGTTCTGTCCAACACACCTGCACCAGAGTAGAACCCTCTATGGGATGTCAGTGTTGGTTAGTCAGCCTTTGGCCATTACGGGTGCAGGGTGACACTCCACAACATCTGATCCTGTTCCTGGGCCAGCAGATCAGAGGGGGAATACAGTCCTGCAGCCTCAGGCAGTGCCGGCACAGCAAGGCGCCGATCGCCTTGCCCCAAACAGGTGTGGTGCCCGCCGACGCGGTGGCCGTACGCCACCAGGCAATACTGCATGGGAACAATCCATTTACCGTATGGCAACCCAACAGGCAGCATCGGTTGAGATGATGGCTCAAGCAATGGAGAGGTTGGCCACTTCCATTGTCCCCCTGAAAGGCAGATGGAGCTACTACAGCAGGCAACAGACTCCATTTGCCAATCACACAGGGAGTACATGTTGGCGTCCAACAGGGACAGACGGGCGGCACTGGAGACTCTACGCCAATCGATATCAATAGAATCCCAGGGCCACAGGGAAGCCCTGAGGGTAGAACTCCATCACCTAAGGGAGACTCTTGTTGACCTTGAGACTTCCACTAACTTGAGGACAGAAAAGCAGCTGGAGCGGCTCACACATTCGCTCTCAGCTGAGATGCAGCCAGGTCAGGCCCAGCGTCCCCGGAAGCAGACTTCATACTCACCAAGCAGGACCCAGCAAACCCCTATAGGGGCTCTTTGGACCTTGTCCTGGCGCCTTTGGCGCCAGGCTCATAAAAGGCATATGTCCTGGCGCCATAGGCGCCAGGCTCATCATGGCAGAACATATGGTAATGCTTGGGTGAACTCACCTGAGGCAGACCATGCTGCATACTCACCCGAGGCAGACCATGCTGACTGAAGCTCCAAGCCAACTAAGGCTGGGGAGGAACTATTTTCTTTCAGGAACTCTTTTCTTACTCGGGTGGGGCCAGTGGAAGAACACTCACCTGAAGCTCTTCCAAGGCTATTTAAACCACGCCCGGATGGCCACACGTGCCTCGCGTTATTCTGCATCTGCAGCAGGACGCTCACCGAGTCGGCTCCTGCATCCTGGCTCCTGCCACGCCCGCCAGCACCTGGAACACCTGCAAGGAGAGAAAGGCAAGCATTAGGACATTACCTACCTTCATCCAGCATCCGGATTCTTCACTCCGTCGATCCTGCAGCGCCGCTTCCACTTACCTTCATGTGGCGCTGTCTAGCTCTTCAGCGGTCATAGGCGACATCAGCCGCATCCCAGCACCTACGGAAAAGAAAGACAATAGTTAGAAGTGATCCGCTTCTCACGCTGCTGCGCCGCTTCCACTTACCTTCACGTGGCGCCGGCAACCTTTTCAACGCCCATAGGCGACATCGGTCGCATTCAAGACCTACGGAGAAAAAGGACAAAACAAGGTGAGCAACGAACTAATTGCAAAAGCACAGATTACTCACCTTAAGTCTTACCTGAATTTTGTTGGGACCTCAGTTCCCTTTTCGGGTCGGAGCGGCTTTTCTGGCTTTTCCGTACCCCGGCCCATATGGGGAAATAAGACACACTCATTAAGGTGTCGGAGCAAACCACTACGGCACACCTTCATTAAAAGTACTCACCTGAGCTTACCTCGGCGAATCCATTCCTCCACACGGATTCCTCACCTAGTCCCTGAAAATTAAACAAAGGCCAAGGAACAAATAAGACTTGATCTTTTGAACTATATACTTACGGCAGCATTTTGGTAAAGGCAAGCAGACATCGAACCCTTGCCAAATCCGAGATCCAGTGAAGTAACTGGAAATCTACGCGCCCCTGCGTCAGAAGCAGGATGGAGAGCTCGTCCATACAGAAATTAAGGTGAGAGTCTGCGGAAGGCACAGCTAGGATTCGAGGAGGGTGAGAAGGAGACAAAAGGGGGGAATCTCAGACACAATCTAGCAGACAGTTAACTCCCTTTTCCCATCTACTGAAGGATTATTCTACGGGCCAGACAGACGAGGTTTGGGGGTCCAGTCCAGTCCATCTTCCAAGCACTACGCTTTACCGTGGAAGATGTTGCAGCAGTCCAGAATGGGACGGCGCCTCCGTGGGAATCAGGTGAGCATTACAGGTGCTGCATGGGAATCTCTGCACTATAATCCTCCAGAACGAGACCTTCCACACCCGCATGCTTGCTGCCATGGAGGACCATACCAGGGCTATGCGTGGGCTGCCTCCCATAGCACCACCACCTCCTGTGGCAGCAGCAGAGGGTGTTCAGAGCGACAGCAGCAGTTCTCCCACATTGGCATAGCCGTGCAGGCCATGAGCCCATGGAGGTGTTTTTTTTCTCCCAACATCCACACAGGCGGCTGTTGGTGCGCACCGTGTCCTCGGACCTCCTGGGTGGCCTTCCCCCCCCCCGTGGCTCCCACATGGCCATTTTTGATTTTTGATTTTTGCTTTTTTGATTTTTGATTTTTGATTATTTTTTAACAGTGTGTTGCCTTGTGTGGTTCCTGTGGGCATCCACTGTATTCCGGCTGGGCACATGCAGGCTTGTCCTGAATTTGGGTTCGATGCTTGGGTTCGTGAGACACACACCCCTCCTGCTTCCCGTTTCCATGGGCCTGCAAAGCGTGTGACCAAGTGACAGTGATGTTCACAGTGATGTTGGACTCCCATGAGCTGTGTGGGCAGTCTGTAGTCAATACTGTATAGACATTCCTTGTGTATATTGTTGTTGTATTGTACACTGCATGTTGGAATTATGTATGCTTCTGCTTCCATGTCTCCCTCTGAGTTTGCAGGTTCATTCCTCATGTCTTCACAAGGCCGTCTACTTTGGAGATGGAGTTCATGTTGTATGCAGTACACAGACAGGTTTTAAAGCCTGCAAGACTACAGTTGGAAGGGGGGCGATGTGGTGGCATATTCAGGTTGTAAGACTACGACTACTTTAACTTAGTACTGTCATGTTTTAGTTATGTTTGAGCTTGTGTAGCTGCATTGTATTGTTGGTAAGTATTTGGTCATGTGTGTTGTTAGTTCAACATTACTGGGAGCATATGGTTTGTGGCCAGTTTCCATTAGGGACACTGTACTTTGTGACACTTGTGTCAGGTTTTCGGGATTGCTTTGTTTGCTCTCACATAGCATGACATGCCATGGTGTGTTGGGTGGTGGTGCTGGGGAGGGGTTGGGTGACATGGCACTGTTCTCATGTTGTATTTTGCAAGGGGGTAATGCATTTAGCAGCATATGTGTCTTTTGATGACACAGCATTGGTAGTGTTTCTGTAGGTAGGGATGTACACATTGTGACACTTCCAAGTGACCAATCTCAGGCTGGTATGGTTGTGACAGTTCACTGTCCCTTGTGTCATCATCGATTGTCAGCTGGTATGTGGCAGGGCTGTGTGCACTCCACAGGGGTGTGATTCTAAGTGAAGTAATTAGCCACCAGCTGAGTTCGGGCTGCCTCACCCCGTGCCCTTTCCCCTCCCATTTGCAGCGGGCGTGCATGTGGTTGGGGATGTGGGGGCACCACCATGTCCACCGGCAGGCCCCGGCGTGTTGCAACATTGTGCAGGACACATGCTGCTACTATGATCCTGCACACTACTGGGGGAGCGTATAACAGCTGCCCGCCAGAACGGTCAAGGGAGCGAAAGCGTGACTTGAGCACTCCGAATGTGCGCTCCACTATGCCCTGGGTTGCAACATGGGCTGTGTTGTATCTTACCTCGGGTGGCGTTGTGAGGTTCCGAATTGGCGTCATCATGTGGGTGCTCAGAGGGTAGGCACTGTCCCCTGGGG